>NC_092686.1:17470116-18123686 GCF_964275005.1 Diadema setosum | reverse complement strand
GAGGGGGGGGAGCTCTTTTATAGCTTTACTAAATGACCCGAACAGTCCGACCCCGTCCGGACAAGCGATTTGGCCTGATATGGGAGAAACAATGTTTATGTATTTTGTAAGCTGCCGACCCAGTGGTAGCTACGTAGGTCGTGCACACTGCAACAGAATTGTATGTAATTCATGCTAATAGCCAAATTGAAATCGTAATCATGCAACTGAAGCATTTTACTGTAAATTCATCGCATGTTTCTGTAGGGAATATCATAGGTGAATTGCGTGAGTTTTGTAGGAGTTTTAATTGTAGTGTTTGAAATAACTTCTTTTTTTTTGGGGGGGGGGGGGGGGTAGTCTTCACTGCTTAGAGGCGTCCGGATAAGAGAGGGCCGTATAATCGAGGTCGACGGACGGCCCTTGATTTAGTATTTGCAGAGTCATGGTGAAGTAATTTGATGTATGCCTGCATGATATAAGTGACGAAAACAACGTTGTCCGTTTTTGAGTAAATTGAAGTAAAATATAAACTTGCCTCCATGACGAATGACGGTTTCGTAAATCCCCTCACCAATGCAGCTCCATATACCGGGTGCTGGAAAATGTTAACACAATTCCACTTTAAATTAACAACGTGTAATGTGACAAACAAAGTAATACTAGGGTACAAGATTACATAAGTATTAATGAATAATAATGTGTGTGTGTAAATGCCTTGTGTAAGACCATTGTGTAAGGTATGTAACGTATACATAACATATACGTACTGCTTTATTCAAAATCTGAATCGCGCCGCATGGTGAAACATTAGATTGTGGTGTATTTTACACACAATATACATGATTGGGTGTCAGGGATGTTGGAACGATCCGGTGGGTGTGAACTAAAAAACAAACAAACAAACAAACAAACAAACAAAAATAAATATACAACATGCAATTAGAATAAATACAGGAAAATTAAGCAGCAAAACAGTCACGGTATCAAATTAAGAAGGCAGTGTTTGAGCACACTTTTGACATCTTGCCATTTTTAAGAAAAATGAAAATTCTGGTGTGAATATGACAATTATGACTGAAAAATTACCGTGAGCATGCACAGGAACAGTGACTTCTCGAACTTGCACTCCCACTCCCATCCCTCTAAGACGGAAGACTGTCTCCTCGACCAAGGAATTAACGGCTGTCTGTGCCACCGGAGTTCTGAACCCCTCGCGCAACAGGCCTATCTTCATACCAGTTACCGAACCACTGTCAAGCTATATACACAGAGAAATATATTAAAATGGCTCAAAAAGACATACATTGGCGGTGAGTTAGCTAGCTCAGTCGGTAGGGCTATATAAGCGCGTCTACCTCATGATCCAAAGGACCCAGGTTCGATTCCCGGGTATCACTGAACAATGTTGTGTGTAATCATACCGTCCCCTCTAGTAAGAGGCAAACACTTTGTTCCTCGGATAGGACATAAAATTAAAGTACCGTGTTTGAGAGAGTCACAACTCATGTACGTAAAAGATCCCGCTTCATTTATCAATCGCAAAAAGCCAGGTGTCTAACCCGGTAAAGTGGTCCCGCCTAACATTCAACAGGACCCCATGGAAGACCGGCTATTGCATCTGAATATGGGCTATCCGGTCATCTTCTCAGATGGAAATCAATAAAAACAAAAACAAAAAACAAACAAACAAACAAACATTTCAGCACTAAAACTCTTTGATCCTAACGTCAACCTTTGCTTCGTCCTTGCCAAGACATACAGTGTGAACTGGGAGTTAGCATTGTGTGCTCATCAGGCCTAACCTCACTTTAAGTAATCACGTCAATCTTACAAAAATATCGATATTGAGAGGCAGCAAAGAGCTAATCAGCGCTCACCTTTCAAAAGAAAAAGCCAGCAAGTTACAGTCATGAGCATGTACATTAGAACCTTGTATAAAATCCAAATTTGCTGGCATATTGACTCTGGTATTGACTGCGACTTGTCAGAATCACCATTACAACGTTTATTATACCCAGTCCTACATTCACTAAATATCTCGAATTTTGTTGTGATGTTTTTGTAATCCTCTTATCTTGATCAATAAAAACTCAAAGAAAAAAAAAATCGTAGGACAGTCTTACATAGCCTGTTACTAGTATTACCTACTTTTTAAGCAATGCACGAACAAAGTTTATCATAACCATGATCATTATTGTAGTCTTTATACATTACTTTATTTCCCCAACTTTTATAGCCAAGCTATGTCATTTCCTTTGCAATACTATTATCTTGTCTCTTAATAATACTGTATAGTCTTACAAAATAAAGCTATGAAGTTGACAACAAAAAATGAAAGACAACGTGAAGTCAACAGCCACAGGCAAGGATTTTCCAAATTGTGGCGGTTGAGCTCTTTAAAGCAATAAACCGTCACCGCCTTACCTCCTTTGTGTACTCGGGAACCTTGACGTGTGGACACTGTCTCGGGTCGTTTCCGCTGTCGTATCCAGCTATAACCTGCACGATATAAAGCCATATCACAAGAAAGTTATTACAATAATTCCACTTGACGTCGAAACATCTCGACGGTATACCTAAAAAGCCTTAAAAAAGTGTCCGTGTTTGAAAAAAAAATGTATACGTATACGTATAATATACATACATGTACATGACTGCCATATTAACATTAACTTGAAATCATGTGTTGTCGTAAATGCGAAAAGGGAAAAGAACATGGGTAAAAAACCTCCATCATCGATGAACAGGCAAAGCAACAAGGATAAACCATGACTTGACAAGTGTTTACGCGGAACCTGTACTAATGTTTGATAAGATTGCCTCCAGAGATACACTAAATACTCTACTCTTGATTTAAGTGGGCTAAGGACTAATATTCATTCTAATCAGTGAGATCGTTGATATCTTTCTTTGCTCTAATTTTGAACTCTTTTCTACACATTCATAAAAGATTCTTGCTTTTTATTCAATATCCTTCAAAAACAATTATTCTCATGAGATGGCATAAATTATGTTATGAAAGACATGTTTTATGATTCTAATCAGCATTAATCTCATTACTTCAAGTAACTGGGCACATTCTTGGACTGTCCTTGCCATAGGCCCCAAGTGGTCCAGTGCTGGTTCCATGGCCATGGCGCCGGTGTAGGGGACAAGGCCATGGGTAGGCTTCAGACCAACAATCCCGGTCCACGCCGCTGGCATACGTACGGATCCTCCTTGGTCGCCTCCAATAGCCATGTCCACGTCTCGCATCAAGACCTGATACGGAAAGAGAATAAACCTGTAGAAATGATTCTGAAACACGCTCACTAAACAATACAATATAAACTGTTCTTTCAACAACAACAACAACAACAACAAAATAAATAAATCTTGATCGACATCCACTCTTTATAGGCCTTAATGGTTACCAAACAAAGGCGCTACACGAGAATTGAAGGACATGAAAAGATCGTTTGGTACTTGGACTACAAGACCCTCATGTCGTAATCCACGAGAGAATATGACATTTACTGTATGCCATATAAATGGTAAATGAAGATAATATATCTTCCAGCATCGATTAGCAATCGAACCTTCCATGTGAGTTAGCGGGGCATGATATCAATATCAGGTACAGTGCATATTAGCAACTCTTAAACACACACACACACACACACACACACACACACATAAACAAAATACAACTACGGAAAAAAAATATGTTGGATTCGTTGTGCACACGAGTAATTATTCACAATATCCGCACGAAAGTCAAATCCAAATCATGAATACAAAATTGGTAATCATCAAGACGGTGGTTGGATCTTACCGCGACAGCACTCCCAGAACTTGATCCACCTGCGGACCTTCGGACATCGTGTGGGTTCATCACCGGGCCATTGGCTGCTGTGTAGCTGGTGCCAGACAAGCACAGGTTCTCACACACAGTCTTTCCCGCTATAACACCCCCTTTGAGGACGTTAGGAGCATAAATGAAACGAATGGAATTACTCATTGTTTCTGTAATATCATTTAGTCCCTATTGATTTGTGGCTATATACGGAAATCAGGCAAGCTGACATTACATCTACACCGCCAAAACTCACTTGAGGTGTCATAGTACTATGATAATACATGTAATAATTTCAATTCACAAAGCGCAGAACCCATCTGCACATAACTTTCTGCACTGCAAGCGCTCCTGATACGTCAAACAATGATGAGTAGTTGTATAAGATGTGTTATAAGTCATGGTTTAAAGAATACTACAGTTCTAGGATTTTCTACAGTTTCGGAGCTCCACATGCAAAATGCTCGGTTTCCTAATGTTAGTTTTCATTGGTCGGGATTTGAAGCAGATGAGTGTCTTTTTATAAAACTGCGCAAATTATGAGTGTGTTTGTAAGATTTACGTACTCATAGTTACAGGGGCTTGACTAGTTAAGTGCTTGTACGTATACAATACTCAAGATTTTAAAGATTAGTCCTATTCATTGGCGAATAGAGAGCCAGTTTTATAGCTCTTTCAGAAGAGGAGAGATCCTCGAGAATCTTGTAATCGCTGCAGATCAGCCCAGCAGAATTAAAATGCTGTGCTTTGGACTCGCAGCAGTCGCCCATGCAAAGTGTCGGTGAGAATCAGAGGGTCAATATTATAATAACCTATTACAATAGTCTGACTTGGTGTTCAGAATTTTTTATTGCTCCTCTTTAATATAATTATGTTATCATTTTGTCACTTCTTGTATCTGGAAGTCTATTGATCTGTCAGGAATGAAGGTAAGATTATGGATAAATTCCGTTCTCTTCAGAAACTGGATGGCAGGCGAGATGGACAAACAGGTCAAGAAACAAGCAAACACACACACACACACACACACCCACACCTGCGTCTAATATCCTCGTCACAACAGTTGCGTCGAAGTCGGGAGTGTATCCGTTCATAGCGTGGCAGCCATTCAGCATTGGAACGCCGGCCACAGCGACATTGTCCTTGATGGCCACCCGTTTTCCCAGCAGCTTCCCGCTGTTGGCGCCATGGATTTCACACTTCCAATTCCTGTATCAGAATCATTGCGCTCTTTACACACTAGAGAACATTATTTTCCTTCATAACACATGTATCTTCACAACAAGTATTATGCTTTGCCATCTACCTTGAATTCATTGTCTACAAACACGACACAAATTATGATTGACACCGCGCAACCAAAATTCAGTTTTATTGCGCGTAGAAATTTTTGTAGCGCCAACACAGATTCGTGGGTACGACGGCCAAGTCCTATTTTAACATCTCTCTCACTTTTATTACATTGTACTTTCATCAATTTCAAGATGTCAAACACAAGCTACTTACTTCTCAGTGTTTTTCTCTTATGATTCATCATTAAAATTATTCTGTTACACTTTGACTCGTTACTTAAAAACACGTTCGACCATCGCATATACTTGCAGACCAGACATTGCAGACTGCACATTGACACGCCCATCATGGCATACATGATAATCGATGACAGAAAGTAGTACACTATTGTATAATACAATGTATACTCCAAAGAACCAAACAATATTTAAGATAATGTTACCATGCATTGTATGGGTTTTCTCTTTGGTCTGGTCGATGCCCTGGTAGGCGCGGGTACCTAGTGGGTAACCTCGGCTCCGCAAGATGTGTGATGTTGTTTATAGACTGGATACTTTCCCCAATAAGGGTTTTACAGATCTAGGGCGAAAGAGAAAGTGACGGCATACACTTTGATTCACATCAAGAAACTTGATAGTGTTTCTCATGACACTCGGAAAAACAAGATCCATAATGAAATTTCAGGACTAATCTGTTTCCAATTCAGCTTTGAATTCACCTTGATATTGGTTTTCTACGTGTAGTTTTACACGTGATAAATCTTAATCACAAATAATCCTAAATAAGGGCAAGGGAACATATTTCGTTTGTATTCGGTTGGTAAAGGAGGCAAACTAAACGAGGACATCATAATTAATGTCTCGGAATGAAAAACACAAATACAACATGATTCATTAGAGTATGGATTCATGTATGAAAATACAAAATAGTGTCTTGTCTTGCTATTTATGGTTACTAACACTTGTCATCTCTTTCTGGGAAGAATGGTATAAGACAAGTATTTCGGTATTTTAGTCCTCCACCACAATAGGGAGATGTCTGAGAAAGGGGAGGGTGTGAGACGAACTATCCCCCATCTCGCGGGGGCAAACTTCGAAATTTTTTGTGTACATACCAAAACCGCATTTTAAGAGCACTTTCCAGGGGCGGATCCCGGAATTCCGTAAAGGGGAGGCGCGTTTGCAAAATTAAAGGGGGGGGGGCGCACCGACCCCCATTTTTTTTTCTTTTCATTTCTCTTGTTTTAACCAAAAGTATAAGAGGGGGCGCGCACCCCGTGCGCCCCCCTCTGGATCCGCCACTGCTTTCAAAGATGCTGGACGCAAAATTTACATTTATTATTATTTTGAGCAATGTCTTTATCTGGCCACATCTAACATAACTGTCATTTATGACTAGACCAAACGTTGCCTTTTTCGTTCATCTGTTACTCTGTTGTGAAATAGTGGGACTGAATATTTAATGCTCACATATACATTTGGAGCATCCATCTACAGACACACACAAAAAAGAAATGTCAGAGGGAGAAAAAAGAGAGAAAGAGGGAGAGGGGCAACATTAATAATTATCGCTTATTTATTTCTATGATTGCTCTTGATATAAAAAAAAAAAAATCCGTAATGCAATGTTTTATTGCACTTGCATTTCAAAAAGAGGCTGAAAAGGGGTAAAAGTTTACCCGGGACACACGATGGACGCCGAACCTTTGGCTCATGTGACTAAAGATAAAAAGAGTTAGGAGAACTAACTGTAACATTCCCTTAAATAAACCCCATTTAATGTATTCAGAAATTTTTCAAACGGCACATACTTTTTACAAAGAGATGTGTACTTGGTCTCGGCAAAATATCGGACACACGAAAATGCATTTTGATTTGACAGGGGCCGCTGCCCTTCAAAAATCTCAAAACAACTCCTAATTTATAACTTCCCAAGAGTTCCGTCAAGAGATTCTCCCCGTCAAGGCGCAGGTGGGGGGGGGGGGGGGGGGGAGGCACCAGTAACTCTTGAACCACCCCCCCCCCCCATCCACACACTAAAAACCACCTCTGATAGGTACGTGTTCAAACAAAATAATATTCGATTTATAATTTTAAGTTTAACTAGGTCAGTTCAACCGAGAGCTTTATTGCACTTGCTTAGCAAATTGATCGTTATAAACTTAATGGCCCGAATTCACGAAGGTGGTACAAATGAAACCATGGTTTAAACCACGGACAAAAACCATGGTGCGCCAAGTGTCGCACGGAATATTTCGTTACGAAATTGGTCATTTCGTCGACAAAATGACCGTTTCGTTAACGAAATTATAATTTCGTGGACAAAATGTTCATTTAGTTACAAAATGTTGTCATTTCGTTACAAAATAATCATTTCATGGACGAAATGACCAATTTCGTAACGAAATATTCCATGCGACACTTGGCACTCCATGGTTTTCGTTCATGGTTTAAACCATGGTTTCATTTGTAACACTTTCGTGAATTCGGGCCTATGTGGCTGGGCAATAGGTAAAAGAGAGGTTAGTGTTTATCCTCTGAAAATATTTTGCTATGCTCGCATCAAGGTTTGGCATTTGCAGAATATGAGAGAAAATCAGGACAATTCTTTTATGCATGCATTACACATATCAATATAGTTTCTTTTCTTCACATTAGAGAACCATTTTCAAAGTAAGTTCCCCTCCAAAGAAAATGGCAATAGGAAATGTGTAGTGAGAGGTGGTAAGAGAGTATAGGGATTTGTTATGCAATAATAACATTGTGCCACCCTTCTATTTGTGTGGTCACGAGTCTACCAAGACTGTGATTCAACATCTTTGAAATATTGAAGGCTTTGTTTTGACACAATTTGTATTTTTTTTTATACATGTATAAGGGATTTTCAAAAGGTATAGCTATGAATGTTATGTTATGATTATCCATGTCTCATAAATCTGCAACACTGCAGGCACCTGACTGGGATATAGATAAGGGCGGTCCGTGGACTACAGTTGGATTCAGTTAACTTTGCCCAGTGCCTGACAGCCCTGCCCGTTCTCCACACAGTGGAACATTATGGTTGCATGGTTCCAACGCCCAAGTTTTGATTTATCCACGGTTGCTTTGCCATAGTCCGAAAACTGAATAAACAAGGCACATTATGCCATATCAAGAATGAATAAACACTGTGTACGATAGTACAATTGCCTACCTTCAAGTCTTCGTTCTCATATTGGAATCCTAACTCCGCAGCTATCACTCTCAACTGGTCAAGAGTAGGGATATTCACCAATGGACAAGAATAGAGTTTCGCTCCTGTCGCACATGAAAAAGGAAATTAACTATTACGAATATCAGTCTTTAATAAGATTACCTCCACATATCAGTCTACTATATCACTTCTACCACGTATAAAGTAATTTTGTTTATATCAATTGAAAAAAATGACGGCATATAGTGACGATGATAACAATGACACAGACAGTATCAATGACACCACTTTAAACTCAGCAAAAGTTTAGGATGAGAGATTTCTCAGCCATTCAGTATAAGCCAGTTCGGGGTTCCACTTTGAGCATGAGCAGAAAAAGGTCATCAGTACCGGCAGAGCATGTTGGTTTTTTATTCACCAATTGGATACACTGAGATAAGCATCTGTGATGTAATGATTATTCAAGTGATCATTATGAGTGGTGCTTGCCAGCACATCCACCTGACAGCAAAAACGGAATTTGACAATATCAATAGAGAAAGATTGTTAATACATTCAATGAGAAATAATGAAATGGATGCTTTCAAAAGTGCTAATTGATGGATCATTCTGGTCACTTGGTCTACGCAAGTTCATTCTTTGTTTGAGCATGACTGATGAATTCCATAAATTGTTACGTCGGGTAAGCTGAAATACCTTCTCTCGCTTGAAAACTCGTGGAGTGCCTAATCAACTGAGAAAGAAGAAAGGTCATTTGTACCGATGTGCCCATGAGCTAACCCCGAACTGGCTTATTGAATCCAAATGAAAATATAAAGATGTAAGATTTAGCACTTTAAATAAGAATTAAAAACATTAACCTTGGCATGAAGAATTGTCTTGTAAAATACCAATTACGTATGATAGAATATATGTTTTTAACTTACAAATTAAAATAAACTACGAAAATGGATGAAAACGTGTGTTTATGTGAGCGTGTGTTTTCCCCTGCGTGGATACTAAAGTTGATTAGCAGTGTGATGCACCTCATTGCTGGTTTCCCAATTTACCAATATTGTATGTAAATTCATCATGTTCGTATAATATGATGAAATTGCTTTAAATATGATGTGTTGCAGTCTTTCTACATTATTTTATGTATAATTTGTATTTTTTAGATGGTAAGTAAAAGTTCATTCACAGTGATCAGCGCTGTAGGGTACTCGTATGGCACTGCTTGAGTTAACGTCGAAGCGGACAGCATTACTGCAGCTGCAAGCTAGAGGCAAGCTGATGACACTATAAGTATGGATGGCATTGGCTTTGGGAAGATGATATGTTTTAATACCCAGCTTGGCCTTCATGAACATTGTCCATCCCTGCATCCGTCTCCAAAATGAATGTTCCTTAACAAAATTCAATTTGTAAGCTCGAAGTTGGTCCTGATATATTCTGCTCTGTATGCCAGTTATTGCGACCCCATTCAAGACGGATACGACGCGGTGAGTGTTCAGTATAATGACTGTTATGGGCAATGTTATGACGTTTTATTTCGTTTCTTTATTTTCTGTGATTGTGAGGTGTCATGTAAGTACTTTTTCAGCTTGCTTGTGAGTACTCCTGGCCTTCCTTTCATCTGTCTATCATAATGAAAGAGCACTTGGCCTACCTTTTTCAGAAAGCAGAGGGGGTAATTGGCCCCACCCCAAAGACAGTCAGTACAAACTCGTGGAATTAACTACAATAATGTATGTGCTTTTAATTAGAAATTGAATAAATTGTGGAATCCTTATATCCTATAATGTTGTTGCCCTATGGACATCACGAGATTTTGTAGTCTTCTCATCCAGCTATATAGAGGTACAGGTTCGTGAAGACAAGTAGTCCCTTATTTTGTACCCTAAGTGTTCTCTCAAGCACAAGGCTGCCATTTCTCTGGTCATGCTGGCGGTTTCTTGCATCATTTATTTTTTGTTAATGTGATGGAAACGACATTTATATTGATTATAATCATAAATTATGGACACCTCCGTCAGGAATGGTTACTCAGGGCTGACAAAAGTGGGGCACTATAAGTTAATTTTTGCTTTTGAAGAGTTTTTGTACCTTCAATTTGGTTTAAATGACTTCTAACCGATAGAAGTTACAGTTTTTTTGTTTTGTTTTGTTTCGTTTTGTCTTTTTTTTTGGGGGGGGGGGGTTCCAGTCGGAGATTACGTTTAGTGGGAAGAATAAGTTTATCTTGTGGAGATGAAGTTTGATACGACGTCATACTGTTCATCATGGGAACTTCGGAGTCTAGATATTTTCTAAGCACATTATGTAAGTCTAGGTTGAATTCTCCATGGATAACCTTTTTCTAAAGCTCGATCATGAGGCATAGGTGAATAGGCCTACATCCTCAAGGGGATTCATCCAAGTTAGTCATTGAAAGTGGTTATACTGCATTCTCTATAGTAAATCCCCTTCACAAATCGCGGGCTGCATGCTTGCCATGCTTGCATGCCTCTGTACTGTACTACCATTTATAGCAATTTGATGTTCTTGGCGGTACTCATGTGGTTGTCATGCTATGGCGGCTTACTCCGTAGGCGAGTCGAGTCTTTATTTGACCGTATTATCAACCATGCCGTCCTCTGCTCTAGGCCCGGCCTATGGGCCTCTCTTCTAGAAGATCGAGGCAGAACATTGTTCCTGGGATAGAACATTAAATGGATGTCTCGTGTGTGCATGGGGGTATATTTCACGATATCGACTCCCATGTCTAACGTTAATGATCCCACTATACATTCACTCGTTTAAAGAACACGGTGTTAATCTGGTGGAGCTAGGTGTCATCCCATTGCACAGCTGTCCAACAGAGAAGTGGACCACCTCCCTGGTGGTCCCACCATCGAGCTACCCACCACATGAGCATGCTAAGACCAAACACAGGCGAATGGCACCGATGCACCTTGTGCTTCGCTCCAGGGTGACTAGCAATTGTCAGCAAACGATCAAAATACGAAGAAGAATCATCCACTGTCACTGACTCGATGCGACCCCAAAACCAGCATGGTTATATCAACCATCAAGCTGGTAGTCTACAATTATACAAGTACCCCCTTGTGATCGAGTGAATTATAGCCCCTGCCCTGGCCCGCCTGTTGTTTTCAGGCGATGACCCGTTATATTATTGATTCATAATTGAAAGGTCTGAACTACATGTATTTCCCATATCATGCACAAGGAAATTAAGGAAAGAATTACAAGTATTAGTGGACTAACACTATGAAATCCAACTTTCATTACGGCATCGACAAGCGCAGCTGACTTGTCCTTATTTGCTAATATCTCACGTACCCTTTTCGCAGCTCGCTGGACTCACCGATGTGGCACCACCTTCCATCGTGTGTTTTGTCCACTCCGACTGGTCACCTGAAATGCGTTGTCTATACACGTGCACCTCCATCCAAAGCTGCCCTCGGAGTGTTTGTATTCGACCAGCGTATCATGGAATGAACGGTGTGCAGTTCGCGATGGTTCAATTGACCCCGAATTTAAACATAAAAGTTGAAGAGCCACTATCTCCGACTTACGTAATCCTATAATGCCCCGACTTGCTTTTCGGGCTTGTTAGGGGCTGTGTGATTCACTGCATGTGGAGAAATCGTTCAGGCGCAGTCTGCTATGGGTCCGTGCTGGTCATTCTGTCAATACCCCATTACAACTAATGTTTTGCTCAGATGACCTGTATCTGCTCATGCGCAAAAAACTTTGATATTATACTAGTACTTCTACAACGTTGTACTATAGGTGTATAGCGGGGACTATATATAGTATAACCATACAGACACTCTGCGCCAAATATAGATACGGCGGTATTCGCGTGGATGGCGAGTTCTATATACCCCCCCCCCCCCCCCCCCCGAACGAGCAATATTGTCTAGTGTGTGTTTGGTGTGTTTTTATTGTGTACAAATGTGATCTTTATCATTATGGCGCAGATTGAGGCGTTTATAGCTCCATGGTTTATGGCGTATGAAGTCAATCACCCCTCATATAGATGTGGGTCCAAAAACAAAATGTAATTATATACTGCAAGATTATGAGATGCTTATGTACAAAATGGCACTAGAAAAGTCGATTTGACCTAATCAAACAAAGACAACTTTCAATCACAATACGATGTTAATTATCGGTAAGTTAAGAAACAGTTAAGAGTATAGTATAAGATTATACATCATGTATTTATAGGTATGCATGTAGGTATCAAGTCCCGTCTTTATTTAGTCTGAGCGCTAAACTTCAGTTTAGCATGGAGCTAAACCCATTAGTCTAAAGGGGTAGGCCCCGTGCATACACAGAGACTCCAACTCTCCCGCGTTTTCGACGGGAGATGTCCCGCCGAAAGTCCATTTTTGCAGAATCTCCCGTTCTCCCGGTTGAGATTTAATTTCTCCCGCTTGAAATGATTTCTTGCTTAATTTCATTGTGTGTTGAAAAATAAGCCTTAGATAGCACGAGAGAGTATCTAAAACCCGAGACTGCAAGGAACTTCGTGCTCGTGATGTGCCTTTCGCGCACATCGAGCTGGTCTCCCGTTTGCTAGGGGTTTCAGGCGGGAGAATCTCCAGATCAGAAGGTGCTTAATAGGGGTGGAGTCTCTGCATACAACGGAAACTCGATCAATATAATGAGATACAACCGGACACAACGTAAATACAATGCAGACATACCAAACTACCCTCTCCATCATGCACAGTTCCAAAATAGTTTTTTGTTTTGTATCACTCCTTAAAAAAAAATATACAATGTACAACAATCCAGTTATACAAACAATTCAAATTTCAGAATTGCATAGACGACCTTCACACATACCACTATAATTCTAATCAGCTATTCAGCTGTTGCAAATTAAACATCATTTATATAATTTGAACATTGCTTGTGCGTATATGATCAGGTATTCTGTATATTGTAATTTCACTGAGTTATATTGTTATGTGATTACTGCGTGTGAGTAAGTGTGTGTGTGTGTGTGTGTGTCTGTGTCTGTGTGTGTCTGTGTGTGTGAGTGTGTGTATGTATGTGTATCGTGTTAAATGTATAGTTGTTATGATTATCTCAGGGTCTCAGCTTTTATAAAGCCTCGGCCTTTCTGCTGATTCCTTACACTTGCAAAATTTCTCTTTTTTGTACATAAAGTGTCATGATCTTTGTATAATTGTCTTATTTTGTATGATGTATCTTTGTATGTTTTATGCCAAGTGTTAAATAAAAGAACTTGAACTTGATCTTGAAGTACATCAAGAATTTATACCTTTCTTTCACGCATGACTTCATCCCAAATTACAGAGACGTATATTCTTATCCTACTCACCATCGCAATAATAACTTTTACTCAAGTAAGCCATGCAGAATTACTAAGCTGCGGTCACAAAGGTTCGTACGAATTACATTTTCAGGGAATTCCACAAAATTTCACTTCTTCACCGTCACTCTTTTGACTTGCTATTCCTCCTGCTTTCCTAAAGAGGTTAGTAAACTTCTCTTCCGTTATGCTGATAGAAAGGAGAAAATATGTTGCATTTTCTTTGAATTGATGCATGCATGACGCGTAAACATATATTAGTTATATTTTGCTTGTTCATTCATTATGAAATAAGAGTTCATCTTAATATGATAAAACATGTAAAAGTCAATCCCGTCCAGAAATATATGCAGAAGTATAAATTATAGCTGTAAAAGTGTTTGAAGCTGTACTCTGCCGATTATATCACTTTTCCGCTTAATTCTGACAAATAAAACTGAAATGGTACAATGTTCAAATATGGTTCTTTATAAATCAGTATGCCAGATTAGTACCCTGACATGTCCATTAAACTTATTCATATTTTCATCAATCTTTTCGCAATTTCTATTTGCATGTCCTCGTTTCTTTACCATTTTATGTATCGCTCATTTTTATAGGATCGCAAAAAGTAACAAAAAGTACCACCATAAAAACCCGTACAGAGTGGCTGGTATTATGCAATGAAACATAAATCAATTGTCTTCTTATCTGTTTGGTAGATCCAAGTTGACACCTTAAATAGTTTTAAATATTCAAATTTAAAACACTTCAAATAGTTTTGAGTGGCAGTTTCGAAAATGGGGGGGGGGTGAATACAACAGTTGTGACTCCATCTCTTGAACCTCCTTATGTGATTGTGCTATATGAATGCATGGAATTGGTGTTCACAATTTGATACTGTGGAAAAAGACCGCACTCTCTCCCCGACCGACACACACTCCTGAAGAAAACATGCTCACTGTCAGTGGTTTTCTCTAAATTGGAGTGTCAAATCTTCAGACATTTCCATCAAACCGGAGTTTTTTATTCCAAACCTTTGATATCAAAGATAATCAAAGGACCCATTACCTCTACACAAAAGATTCACACTGCCGGCATACACTGCATCTGTTCAAAGGGGAAAGGGTAGGCATCGACTGATGAACAAGGAAATGCTCATATTTCCCCCTTTATGAGCATATGCAAATATGTATATATATATATATATATATATATATATATATATATATATATATATATATATATATATATATATATTCGTGTAATGAAACAGACGAATCGTGCCCGAGTTCACTCACTTTGCTCACCGTTCATGTACTCTGTTCAGTAATTCTTATCCTTTGCATAAGTAAATTCCGTTTCGTTGCTTAAAGTTAAGTGTGCATATCATTATAGTACCTGGACTTTCCACATGATGCCAGATATTAAGGAGAGCTATATTGCTGTACTTTATACTCTAGCTCACAATTTGTGCAGCTTGCACGATATTGTTCTATGTTCGTGTTGTAACCCTCCCGACATTCTTATACAATTTTTCCCGCTCTATTTCAAGAGGGTTAAAATAACACTCGCTAAGAACACCAGCGACAGATTATCATTTTATCATCCCATAAATGTATATCATAAGTTTGTATCTTCTGGACATAACAATGAGCTATTATGAATCTTCGATTCATTCACGCTCATAATTATTATAAGCCCACAGCTCACTAATAGAGGCAGCCCCATCTCTCTGGAATGCTGTTCCACTAAGGATTCGGTCAGCAGAATCCATAGAAACATTTAAAAAGAATTTCTGGCCACACGTTTACATCATTCCATATCTCAATTTCCCCTTCTTGTTTTCAATTTAACATAGGCTTTCCCGCCCGATTTCATCAGATTTGCATTCGAATTTATCAGTGGGCGTGTCAACACCCTGCCCTCATGGTTAATTTTCATTCTTCGAGCAGTTTCGTTTCGTTACATCCTTCCTTCTAAATGTCATTAAATTCAATCTAGAGAGAAATTATTCAATCCAACGACGGAAAATTGTTATTCCATACATACCTTCGCACTGTGAACATTCGAATTCAATCAATATTAACAAGTTCTGTGATTCTGTGCAAATCTTTTACATTTTCTATGGTCAAATTCACCTTTTTTTCTCCTGTTTTTAACTATATCATTTCATTTTCACGATTTCATTTTCAAAGCTTCTCTGCCAGTTTCCCTTTATTCCTTGTCAATATGGATAGAAAACTGTACTTATGAAAAAGTTGTAACTCTGAATTTGTATACACATGAAAGTGTATTATATGTGTGTATTATACATATTACAGATTGCATTTTAGGTCATTTTTTAGGTTTGAAATATACACTCAGCAAAAAAGAAGAAGAAAGTAAACACTTTTTAAAGTTTATATTTCTCATAAAAATTTTGGTTAAATGTTAACTTTTGTATACCATATACACACATGATAGGTGATAAGTTAATTGGCTATCAACTTGGTAAGTCAATAAAAAGGGAAACACACATGAGTGAACACCTTTGTTTGGTTTCTTCCAAGGCACAAAAGTAAAAGCTGCAAAAATTGACATATTGTCTTTCATTTGCAAATGCCCTTTAAGATAACAATTATAAATTAAGTTTCACTTTGTATTGACCTACTACTTTGATCGCTAATTAAATTATCTTTATTATGGTATAAAATATATTGATTTTCATCAAAATCTTCTATGAAAATAATGAACTCAGAAAAGTGTTTACATTCTTTTTTTTTTTTCTTTTTTTCTTTTTGCTGAGTGTATATGAGATATATTACTGATCGGGATATTCTTTCATCACATAATCATTAAAAATGTTGATGCATAGTCTCGGTTTTTCACCCGTCCATAAGTTGACGCGACAGGTACCTTGAAATGTACTTCTGAGAGTGTATGCGTACGGGAAGTGGAGTTATACGAGTTGTTGCTTCTGTGAGTTTGTCAGAGGAATCAATAATTACAGAAGAGGGCAAAAGTCCAATTTAGATGCACATGTGACGTTTGCATAATTAATTCAAGCAAATGAAAGTACAAAAAACATATAGCAGTAACAAAAAGCACAATACTGCCTAAAATGCCAGAAGTACCTGCCTATTCGTGAATTTAGAGTCCTTAACGACAATCAGGGCTGTGCTGGTGGGAATTATAATGTGTCTCACTTGAATCTTTTATTTGAACCCATTTTACTCGTTAATGCTGATGAAATTGAATTGAGGAAACTGGTTAATTTTTTAATATTGCTCTCCCTGATCTTTCGTATTCGCTCGAAATTGAATGATCGCATTGTTAAATCAAATGCATATCACTGATTAATAGATTGTGCATTGCAAAGGATGTACATCATTTACTTACACGTTTCCCTTGTGCGTGTGCACATATATATATATATATATATATATATATATATATATATATATATATATACAATGTACATATGTATATATATATATATATATATATATATATATATATATATATATATATATATATATATATATATACCGTATTTCCCCCAAAAAATTACAACGGGACCCTCCGCAATGATATCTTTAATAATATTGAATCAATCTAAATACAAATTCAGGGTATGAAACTATAACTCATTGCCCTCATCTTACAGAAAACCCCATTCGATTTGCTTCAGTGGTCAAAGAGAAATGAGGAGTTTTGGAGAGGATGTCAGGAATCTCTTCCCTCCAAGTTTTGTCTACTGTTTTCACACACAAGATCATCGAAGTGCTAAACTTGGAAGAATCAGACTCATGACATGCTTTACAACAATCCACATTTCTCTGTGACCGCTTAACCAAATCGAATGGGGTTTTCTGCAAAATAGAGCTAAAATGTTATATTCTAAGACCCTGAAGTAGCATTTAGACAATTTAACCATATTGGGTGTTATCACTGCAAAAATCTGATTGTAATTTTTTGTGGGACATACTGTATATATATATATATATATACATACATATCTGATTGAAAGTTAAGTTTATTTGAAGTTTCTGCACTGTCACTACTGGATGAGAAGAACACTACAGTTTATGTCATATGCATATAATGATATAAGAAAAATATAAAGAGAATCCCACCAAATGTTATTTCTTGAAAAAAGGTACACATTCCTTCAACTTTTATCATTTCCCCTGCCTTCTGAAAGAGGCAAGTCAAGTGCTCTTTATTTTGAGAGAAAAGTGAACATTTGTTGAATTTTCTTTGTTTTCTTAATATAGTTCTATGCGGGTTACATCACTATCTGCAGCAGTCTTCTCATCCAGCAATGGCTGCTCTGAATCTTTCAAAATTTGTAATTTTCGAATAGAGTGTGCGATTTTCCTCAAACTTTCACTGATGTGTTCTACTAATATTGCTGCATTTTCTCAACCCACATATATACAGTAACATCAAGGTGAACTTGTCTGTTAGCAGGGCTTTCATTACATGTGAACACAAAGGCATTGACCTTTCCATACATCCTTTAAATTAAGGGAATGTACTGCACTGCTGTTCAGTACACAGTACATCTCCCAACTCATATCCTTCTTACCGCACAAGTACCTGTACATAACAAATTGCTGGGTGCGTCTTGGTTAGAACTGTTTAATATTGGCCTTAGGTCAGTAAGCCATGTCCTTGATCTACACCTTTCACTGCTGTTTAATACTTCATTAGTATCACGGTGTATAATAAATTACACATGATACAGAATATACATGTGCATATAGTGTGCATCTTTATTTCCTTCAATACCAGTGGACATTCCCTGCTCAAGTCCATGACACTTTCATGTCATATATCTCTGACTTTGACCTTTCATCCCGATATTCTATATTCATGTACATTATCAATCCTTTTACATTTGTTTTCCTTATCAAATGATTTTACTGTACCACTCGATATACCTGAATTAGAGGCTGGGAAGTGACATTTTCGCCATGTGCAGAAACTTTGGACTTTGATGGATTTTAATCATAAATTTATTAGTGCATTTGAAGCTAAGATAGTATAATGTACACCTGTGCCACCAACATGTAGCAACACAATCTACAGAGTCAATCACAACAACCAGATACAGGCAGTCATATGGACGAATTGATTGACAGGGGACACAGATAGCTTTGCATTCACAAGGAATGTGTTTAATACAAATCAGGACTGTGAAAGTGTCATTCTCTGGCAAAAGCTGTGGCTAGTGCCCTGTACAATGGAAAATAAATAAGCAGATATTGATACATGTATCCAGGATCTGGCCATTCAGAGCCTTGCAATGGAGTAAAGGAAACACAATATTAACATTTCACTAATGTAATGTTAATGACTTTTTTTTTTTTTTTGTCACATGCCGGTGGATTGAAAAAAGACTAGGACTGCTGGATCTCTGTACTAACAGTGATTTATTCCATTCTAAATGCTATATCCTAGATCTTCATAGTAACAAGAAGGCTTATTACATTTGAAGTGCTTAATCCATAATTCATCTCTATATGAAACAGTTTGAAGTGAACATTTGCAAGATGCCATCATCACTGTCCATTCTCAAGAAAGTTAACAATGAACTTAACCAAACTTTCACCCCCCCCCCCCCCCCCCGCAGCATTTCAGATTTTCACAATGCTGCAGTAGCAAATCTGTACAGTAACCTACCACAGAGAAGCACTTGGCACGTCTTCTTCAGCAGAAAAGAAACTTCCCACATGTACTCTACACGCTCTCACTGGCATTTTATTGAGTGAAGGCACATTGACAGACGCCCAGCAGAATATATCCTTCATGATCACATGAAGAAAAACAATTTCATATATACTTTGTGAGGAATACCAGATGATCAAAAGTTGTTCCCTTCTTCCAAACATCAACAGTACTCTATGTATTTTGTAGATTTGGTGTAGTGTGATGTAGTTTATTCTGAAGAACAAATGCCATTCAAACCTGCTACCAGACCAGAAACATGATTCAGCCCAATCAGAATCTTGCAAGTTTGCAGCAAATAAATATTGAAATGTGATGCCAAACATCAAAGTAGGCTCATTAGCACATTTTTTTGTTGTTGTTGTAGTTGAAGTTGCTCAAAACTTTGAATTGATAATTTGCATTGGGGTTGCATTTCATGTTCCAACTTGTAAAATAAGCTGTACACTTGACACTACACAAAGTGGTAAGAGAACAATGTGTAATTCTGTACAATACCATTTGTGAGAGGCATGGACAAGTGGCAAAAATTGAAGCACAAGTATCAAAATTGAAATGTTAGAAGCTACAGCTCAATTCCAAGTTGTAGCAGGTATGGCAGCGGTTCCAGCCCTCCTTGCCAAACACCTGCTCATGGTTTAAAAAAAAAAAAAAAAAAAAAAAAAAAAAAATCATATGCTCCTTTCAATACACTTTGGTTCCCAGCTTCCACTAGCCAGGACATCGTGTAAGAAGAAAAACTCGTAACAATTCAAACCATGATGTTATCCATGCATCACGAATCAGAGCACTGTCTGTCACAATTTTGCACGCATGTGCAGATGCCATGCATGAAGAGATGTATTGGGCTCTCCTCCAAAAGTTGCACATGATGTGGACAGCACTGTCATCAAGACACAGGTAGGGAGGTGGGAGGAGAGGATGATTCCACCAGCATCCATAGTGATGAAGACAGGACCAAGTTCAATCTGGAAGAAATTGCAATGAGGAACACGCTCCATTACGCTGCTTCCTTTCTCTTCATAGACTTGTAAGGGGAATGACACCTATATACAGTGTAGACATGTAGATTGTATGAATACAGTAACATATAGGAGCTCAGATAGTACAGAGCACACATGTGTGTAGTGCTTGTCACTTGGGTTAGCCACTTTATACATACTGCAAACATGTGTCAGTTGGCTCATGTGGTCTGAAAAACAGGGCTGTGGTTATTTGTCCCTGACGGATGAATGCAACCTAATGAATGTTCTACATAGGGACCTACTGATATACCAGGGCTGCACATTAAGCTTTTCTTTCTACCGGTCTGACTTATCTGTCGGACCAGTAAGTACCAAGTTTTTCCATTTTTACTTGTCCAATCCCGAAAAAGTTACTGGTTCGACAGTGATTTTTTACTGGTCAGGGACCGTCGGACCAGTGCCAGTGTGCAGCGTTGGATATACATCCACATGTTTAAACTTTCATCAGTTAAGTTCATCTACAACAGAGTAATCACCTCTGTTCTGTAGATATATCGATACAAAATAATTGTATAAACACAAAAATCTATAATATCATGACATTGGATTCAGAATTTTGGACATGATCCTGAAAGCCTATTACAAAGGGACAGAAAATAAAATGTTGACGAAGCTTGCCTCCTTCTTCACATATAATATTAGTATCTGATACAAACAAACTAACACACAAAAAAACTCACATAACCTGAATCTGAGCACACCTATTTATAGCTGAACCTTGATCTCCTTTCCTGTGCTCGGTCTCGATATGCTATCTGCATACATACACAAACACAAAACAAAAACAAAATCACCAAAGTTGAGCAGAAATTAATCTTATTTAAGACTGTGTATCATCCACCTTACAAGTACTACATCTGCAAAACTTTGGGAAGGCATAGAACAGTACCTCCAAACTGTCCATCCTGGAAACTAATGGACTAATAATCCACCAGGTCAAAATTGTTACCCTCTGGATGAGCAGCTTGTGATAGTTTCAAAAAGGGTCTAGGGCAATCACCCCATGGGCAACTACCCCAGACCCCTCCCCTGACCCTAACCTGAATGAGAGCAGCAGAAACTAATCCTTCAGATCCACAGGATTCGTCCACTTTTCTATCACAGAAGAGAAATAGGATGGACAAATTCCCAGGGGCTAATAAAGAGAATGAGAGAAGCTGAAACTAATCCTTCTGATCCACAGGATTGGTCCGATTTTCTATCACAGTAGAGAATGGGATGGACAAATTCCCAGGGGCCAATAGAGAGAATGAGAGAAGCTCAAACTAATGCTTCTGATTCACAGGAATCATCCACTTTTCTCTCACACAAGAAAAATAAGATGGAAAACTTACCAGGGCCCAACAGAGAAAAGAGAAGCAGAAACTAATCTATACTTTTTGCGAATGTTAAACAATTTATGTGTTGACCAACCAATAATGAAATCATTCTACCAGGCTCTCATACAGAGTGTGCTTACCTACAAAATCACATGCTACAATGGATATATGATGTAAAAGAACCAGAATCGCAGTGATTGCATAAGATGGGTGGCTCAAAGGGTAGTAGGCAGGGAACTGCCCGCAATGAATGACATCTTTGAGCAAAAGGTCTTGTCAAAAATCAACAAGATTACAGTGCACTTCTGTTACAACGAACACAATTATAGCGAAATTCCGGTTACAACGAAGTAAAAATTAAGGCCACAAAATTATCCGCTCTTTGTTCTTTATTGTTTATTTGTTCGGTTATAATGAAATTTCGATACAATGAAAGAAAATTGCTGGTCCCGAGGACTTCATTATAAGGGGTGTCCACTGTATTGGGGACAATTCACACCATCTTGACATACAATATGTGTAAAAGTATTCGTACTCATTTTTTTTTTTCCAAATAAAAGAGAAAAAAGACGGACACATTTCAAGGGGCCAATAGACAAAAGACAAGAAGCTAAAACTGTCAAGACTAATAGTGCCAGTCCAAGGGATAAAGAGTGAGCAAATAAATGTTGACACACATGACTTCAAGCACACACTCACCTCCCCCTGATTGCTGTCTTCCGACTGTAGGCCAGTCCTTTTCTTTAGAGCCTCCAGGTTTTGTTTGTGGAGATCTGAGAACTGTTGGTGCTTCACCAGCACCTCCTTGGAAGGGAACTGTCGCTTGCACAGGAGACAGATGAGCTTGCTCCAGTCTGTAAGGCTATTTGGCACGGCCTCCCTGGTTCCGCTGCTACCTCCACTGCTACCACCCCCACCACTACTGCCACTGCTTGCTGGTGCTTGCTTCTTGCTTGGTGGTGAATCTGCCTCATGATCACTGTCACTGTCTCCTCCATACTGGGCAAGGATGTTGATCTGTTGTGATGCAACAGAAAATATTTGCACTTTTTTCTCCTTCTTCTTAGTTTAATAGCATTTTTAAAGGATGCCCGGAACATCATTACATTGTAAAAACATGCAGTGCAGCAAAGCAGTTGCATTACAACCTGGCTAGTTTACAAGACTGATTTAACCCTATCTCTGTCACATAGACGAAGCCAGAATGTTCAGACATTTTGCAGTGCGGAGACATGGGATTGTTGTTGGCCAGTTCTGATTGTTATTATTGACATTAATGTGTCATGTTATACATCATTTGAAAGCTTATGGTCTATACTTTCATATTACATAATAATCTGAGTGAGGGCGCCCTCACATTTTAAGTAGGACGCCTTTTTATGTCACATAATTATTTTTGCAGACTTACTTGTACATGTTACCACCTCATTTTCTCACAATATGCTCTTATACCCCAAAAAGGTCTATACAAATGTTGTAGAGAATTTATTCAGCTTTCAGATGATGTGATTATTTTGTCAGTAGCATTAGTACTTTTCATTTTATGAACAAAAGTGTGTGGCAAGTACAACCTACATTTTACACACTTCGCACAATTTCTGGTTTTATGAATGAAATGTTGGCATGAAAGTAGATAAAGCATGCTAACATCTAGTCAGGATGAAAATATTAATTGATTATACGACTTTTACTTGTAGTTTAGATTATTCTTGTCCTATAATATTGCCATGTATGGTAAGATAATCTACGGGTAAAAATTGTCACTGAAAATATTCAGTCTTCAGAGTGTCCATTCCTGTTGAGTATGCTAGACTCCTTTGCACTCTCCTCATTGAACAGAATTGAACCATCAATGTAGTCATTTGCTTTATGATAAACCTACATTGAACATATTAAGTTTCATAAAGTAACGGTTTATTAGATAATAATGATCGACAGTCAAACATACCTCAGCTTCTAAGCTTCGAGACCGAGACTGTCCAGCTGCGGGTAGGAGGCTACTGTACCCTTATTGCTCCTAGCACCCTGCCCCGCTAGCCCCGGCTAACTAGAGACCCATACATTGCACCGCTGTTAGTGCGGAGTAAACAGCTACAACTGCTGCACTGAATGTGCAGTGTTCATTTATTCTACAGTTCATTTATGAGGCCGATATCACGAAAACCATACCCCTTCACAGAATTCAAAGATGTTGAAATCCCTATCCTGAATGTTTTCACTTCATATTTTACTATATTGACTTAGATAAAATGGATGAAGATTGACCCATGTGTACGATCTTTTCATCGCACACGGCGATCTTATTACAGTCCCACATATACAGATTCGTGTAAGTTCTCCACACAAGAAACCTATAGCAAAACTGTACACAATACATTGCAGTCTGAATGCAAATAAACATGGGCGGGGCCACCACAATTCTTTTGACTTTGAGAAGGCTTTCCTGATTGGTTGAAGGTGGGGAAGCTTTTTTGCACACTGGATATCGTTTCCTTATACTGTCAGCCAATCACAAATCAGTTTAGAGAGTGGTAATGTCATAGCCATTGAAGTAATCTGTCAATCAAAATAGGGCCGATTTAATCGGCCCAAGCATTTACATGGCAGGTTTTGGGCCGATTTAATCGGCCCGTGACACAGATAGGGTTAACAGCATGGTGTTAATGTACAGCAAAAGGAAAGAATGGGGGTTGTCTTTTGATCTCCCATTTCATATGTCCTGGGCTGCTTTGATCTAGGATTTTTTAGAGCATCTAGAGCATCTAATGACCTCCTAAATGTGAAGTAAAATTCACACAGGAGTTTCTTTCTATATAAGAAGCAAAGCCCTACATGTCTTTTTAAACTTCAGTGCTGATCACATGGCACTGGTTCTGTCACATTATGCTAGTGTAACAGTCTACATTATGCAATATACTATCAACAGTACAGCAAGCTCTATGATTCTGACAAATTTCCTGAACTCAACCACTTCCTGGCAAGCACTGGCTTGCCATGAAACAGCTAATATGACAGCACTACTGCTCATTTTCAAACTATCTCCATTCCTCAGCTTGATTTACAAAATGACACAAGATTCTTGAATAACTGACACTTACAATAGATGATTTAGACTGCTTCTTCCTCTGATCTTCACTTGTAGCAGAGCGCTTTAATGCAAGCATCACTGACTGCTTGGTCTCAGCTGGGTCAGCCTGGTAAATCGAAGAAAAGGATGTCAGAGATAATGTATCTTCCTTGTTATACTACAATAAAAACTTCAATTGTAGAATGAGGCATGACGAAAGATGCACTGGAAGTGGACATAGAATATCAAACTGCATAAATGAGACAATATAGGGCGCAAAAATTGCCCATACTACTTCTGCCTGTCTTGAGGGGAGGTATAGGAGCTTGAAAACACGGTGCTACAAACAACTGCTTGTTCGCTTACACAGAGAGGTCTCGATACGTTTGCACAAAGGCTACAGAAATCATGATTACAAGAACAGTGTATTCCCCAACAAATATCAAAAGCATTAGAATAGAAGCCAAAAGCAAAACAGAGAAAACTCTTTATGACATAATTTGCTATACCTACCCATGAGTACCTATCGCATATTTACAAAATGCATAACATGTATGTTGTGAACACATGAACTAGCTTTTCCATCTGTTAACCCGTCGAGGACGGTTTGATTTTGCTGCAACACGCATTTTCCATTGACGCTTGCCCGAGTATACTCGGGACTCATCCTCAACGGGTTAAACTACAAAGAATGTTTTGCCATGTTCTCTTCCAACACAAGGAGTATACTTTCCACCCACCCGTTTGCTTAGGACAGCGAATCCAGCATCAGCAGTGGCAGATGAGTTGTCCTTCTTAGCACTGTTATTACTTTTCTTGGCTTTGACATTCTTCATCTCATTCATTGTCTCAGCCCATCTTCTCATGTCACTGGCAACCTTTACAGAAGGCATGAAGAGAAAGCAATCAGAGACAAGAAACAAAATTCTCTTATTGAATGGCTTCCACACAAGAGCAGCTTCAAAGAAAAATGATGAATACATGCACTGGCTAATGATGATGGTTATGAAGAAATGGGGACCAAGCAAGTCATTGATATCTATAATGGTCTACAGGCAAACAAAGGCTGTCACCATTGATGAGGGGTCACTGGGAACAGACTGCGATTTTTGTATAATACTTGTAAGTAGTCACTGTTAGCATGGTACAGCAAGGACAGATTTGATTGGTACAAATTTCAATACTACAACTAAAAAGGAATTGTGTACTGTTTCCTGATCTTAAGTCACTTCATTGTTTGGTTCTTCTAGGAGGTAATATTAATTGGAATGGAAGGAGGAATGACCATGTTTTAGTTGAGCTTCACATGGAATGGAAAAAAAAAAAAAAAAGGCATTTTTTATACATACAAACATACCCTAAAGAGTTCAATAACAAGTTTGTACTGTACAAGTGATGCCTTTTGCCTTATTTCATAAAACCCAACTAGACTTGAAATTGAACTTAAAGTTGAAAGAGATGGAATGCTTTCTCTTAAACTTGCAATTCCATACTACACAATGTTGAAGATCAATTTAATAAATAAAGTGAAATCAGACAAACAATATGGTACTATGAATCTATTACTAATTCTACTAGCTTTTGACAACAAACTTGAACATGGAGTTGAATTGTACAAGAACTCAAGCACACTTAATCATGGTTTAATTGACGATATTCAAAGTGTTCTGCACATTCTTCATTCAATTTCCAAAAATGCATAGAACCAAGCATCTTGGAACAACGAGCTGATTTCAAATCAGTTTGATTGCATAATGCAAAAGCTGTAATTTTTGCATACAGATGCTTTCACATATGACGTCATAGGCATTTTCTAATTTCACAAGATGATGTTTTGTTGATTTGATACCAAGGCTATCGTAAGTGTACACTTTTGTGTGATCAAGATCAGGTGGCAGTATTTTCACTTGTTCAACTTGCGGCTCAACAGCGATTCGTAAACTTTGTGAAAATCAAGCCTTCCCTAAAATAAAAGCTTTTACAGTATTTGACTGCAATCCATCACTGCAGTAGGTATACAAACCTTCTTGGCCATTTTAGTTTTCTCCTTCTTGTTCTTATCCTCTTTCTCCTTCTCCACCGGACCATGCTCTCCAAGTTTGGGTGGGGCCACTGACCCTTGATTTGGTGCAGGGACATACTGTGTTCCATCCCAATACATGTACTGCTGGGTGTGTGTATTGTAGTAATACTGAAAGGAAAAGGAATTGACGGTTAATCTAATGGTCATTTTACTGTGAATAAATTGAACAAACAAATGAACATACAAAAAAAAAAAATAATTCTTCACTAACAAAAAACAAAACTAAATGGGATAAAGTAGGACACAAACCCAGGGGCAATGGTGTGACTAAATTATCTGGGTGGGCCAGATTTTTAAATCAACTAAATAGCTTCATGAAAAGTTTTGGTCAAAAAACAATAACAACAAAAAACAAACCAGGAAAAACAAACAAACAAACTACACAACAAAACAATGAATATAGGTTGATTTAAGAAGGTCAGCAGTTGTATAATGCTTCTGCCAAACTTCACGGTGGAGGGATAGAAAAGAATAAATCGAAGCATTAGTTTCATTCTACAATTCCTCCTAGTTTCCTTGACACGTCCATGGTTCCTGGTCCCTGGAAAAAAAAGGGACCCAATTTCAGGGGTAGATGTTGATGTGAGTTTACCATCAGATCCATCATAACACCAATGGCAAGTACAGATCTGTATGAAATGCCACATGGTTTGGTACCACAGGCTTTGTACAAAGACAGGTATCTTTCTGGTTCCCTGACAAACAATTTGTCTACACTGGTTCCAGCATGGGTAGAGTTACTGAGGCAGCAAGAGTGTGAGTGAGAGGGGCAATAAATTTCATGTCTGGTGAGACTCTGTTGGCAACCAAATTATGATTAATGCATTTTATGTGGAATTCTAACACAGGACAATTCATTCCCAAAACCATACGTACACCCCCACCCCCACCCCCCCCCCCAAAAAAAACAAAACAAAACAAAGAACACATGCAGCCTCATTTGATTGAAAACAGCATTCACTGGCAATCATACATCATGAAAAGTACCTGTGAGCTTGGATCATAGTACAGGCCTGTCTGGGGGTCATAGTAGAAGCCTGATGTCTCATCATACTGATAGTGTGAGGTGTCTGGGTAGTAGCTGCCATCAGAGCTTGTATTGGATGTCTGGTGCTGAAGCTTTAAACACAAACACAAAGTGGCATATATGATTTGACATTCCAACTTCTCTTTCTTTTACTTAAAGTAAATGACAATGAGTTAGTGAGAATGAATAATTCTGGTCAGAGCTGGACTTAGGATCCTGATCTACTTTGTTCTGACCAACCATGGTTTACGACTTCTTCTATTTGGTAGGAATGTACATACAAGTTCCTACAACACTCATAACAATTCCTTTGCCATAGCTACTGTACATTGAGGGATATAATAACTACGAATCAAAAATAAATCAGAAGAATTTTACATGAGAATATCATTAACTTGAATTTGTTTTTAAAAGTTCATTACATCAGAGTTTTATCCATTTCATGCAACTTATCTTGTCGCTGTTTACTGGAAATACATTACGGGAAACCCTATGTATCAAGCTCTCTTAAAATGAGGTACCACAGGTGAATTTGGCAGTTCACATTTTCCATTACTGTATTCAGCTGGTCTTTTCGTTTTTTCCTTGTATACTCATGAGGTACCCATTTTAACAAGGTAAGGTAAGCAGCCATGCTGATCTCATAGCAGGGGTTTCCTTATACCAAGTAATAGAACCCAAATAGGTATGACAATGTGACTGAAAGCAGCTTTCTTGGTATGCTGTGACAAGATCAATTTTAGTGCCACCGAGCTTCAGGAGACACTAACCAAAGAATGCAACCTGGTACAAAAAAAGCAAGACAGGGAGAGATGACTAACGAGCCCATCTAACACTCACTGCGAGACCTTCAGTCTCTGAGCTCCACTCTTCAGCCGTGACAGCAGTAGTCTTTGCTGGTTGCTCTGTGACAGCTGTGTCAACAACCTGACTCTGGGCTAAGGCTTCTTCATCAGTGCCTGGGGGAGGTAGGTCCACTTTGGCCTTCTTGGACTTCTTCTCTGTTCCTGGCCCTTGGCGGATCTTGTTCAGCAGCTTCTTGGTGATATGCTGTTGCTCTAGCTGCATCTTTCGCGCTGCTTGAACCTGCTCCTGCGCCAAAGCTGCTTTGTCTACGGGGAAAATGACCATAAATAAACAAACAGACAAGTTAGAAATCATACATTCTCCAACAGTGACATTTCTGCACCTCACATATATGGCTTAAGTGCATTGCACAAATGAAACCTCAGAAAAGCAAGCATTTTAATTGACTTTCAAAGCCCTCAGCTTACATAGCAAAGCCCATTTAAGAGCTGGGAAGCAGCTATTTAGTCCAACTTCATATCTTTGTGGTGTTAATACATATTTAAGGTTACTTTATAATGCCGCTATAAAATGCCAAGATTTAAAATCACACTTGAGATGACACACTCCATTAATTTGCATGCAAGACAAGACTGAAGGAAATCAAGGTTGGACTATGACCTTCTCTAGTCATACCTGCGGCTGAAAGTTCCTGTTGCTGCTGCTGTTGGGCAGCAATGGTGTACTGTCCTGCAGTGTACCCTGCATAGCTCTGGTCATACTGACTTGCTGCTGCTGCTGCTGCTGCTGCTGCTGCCGCTGCTGTGCTGGCTTCTGTCTGCTGGTAGTACTGTTCATAGTACTCCTGTGATGTCACATCAGTCTGCTGCTACTCATACAGACAGGAATAATGACAATAAATCAGATACAATGACTCCCTGGAAGGTGATAAATGAAGACATCTTCTTACGACAGCCTCAGTGTCAAATCGCAAAATTACCGAAAACATCTTGCGAAAATGTCTGTTACCTCCTCATTTGCAAAAATATATGTATGCAAAATAAGAGCTTTTACAACTGTCTACTATGGCCAAGTCAAGGTAATATCAGTAGACAAATTGATATTTATACAAACACAAATCATCATAGCAACAACATACATCTGTGAACTAGTATTGTTGAATTTAAACATTTTCACTTCAATGTTCTTTGAGAAAACATACTTTTTCTATATCTCAAAGGGACAAACTTGGACATTCAAGTGGTGTATTGCATACTAAATAGAGATTTGTGAAACATGACAAGTTACCACAATAGTGCCTCCTGAACTTATGGCAATTGTCATGTCATTTATTGAAGTATTCACACTCAATGGCCTTGAGTGATGTCTACAACAAAATGACATAGAATGACTACAGTGGATATTGTATATCATGTTATGACTCACTTCTGTCCAGGCAGAGTAGTCCTCTTCTGTTCCCTCTTTACAGTAGTGCACAGAAACTATGGAGACAATATAAATGAACAGGAAAATAACTGGTTCAATATCTACAAGCCATCATATCCTTGCGTGTTAATACAATAACCAGATGTGCCACACACACAATTACACTCAAAGAAAAAAAAAATACCTACATTTGCATCTACAAGAGACCAGCATAGACAAAGATCAAGCTCCACGTTTGAATTGTTACAATCGATACAAACCGAAAGCAAGCCTATTACATGCACAATGAGGAAACAATGTTTATAGGTTAATCAAGTAGCCCTAGCAAACATTGAGCTTCGAGATAAAATAGTTTGAGACAAGGCTCTGAACACTTGATAGAGATGATAACTTCATTAGCTTTGCCTACTCCAATCCATTAAACAAAGGCTTGACCTGCAGTTTACCTTGTGAATGATTTACATTTGTAGTAAAAAATAGGAAAAACAATCATTTACTTGTACAGCTGTAAGCACACATACATAACATCAGAAATGAGTGTCTCCCATATAGGAGATACACGTAAATCCTTTTAAAATTGAATGAAGAAGAAAACTCATTTCTTTTGGTGGCAAAGAAATAATAACTTGTGAGATAACCAAAAGGGATACTCACTCTGCTTGCCATCCAACATGAATGGGGGTTGCATATTGGCAATGATCTCCAGGAGATGGCTGGCATATTCTATAGTGGACAAAGCTACGTAACATAGGCCCCTGGACATGTTTGTTGTTGGGTCTCTGATGAGTTGGATGTTCATATCTACGGCGGTAATTTCATGCAGCTCCTTCTGGACTTTTTCTTCCGAAGTAAGTGAATCCAGTCCCATCAACAGCAGAACTGATAATAGGGTATGGAAAAGTTCACTGTTCTTGAGAAGCATCACAAATTTTCTTCTACATTCACAAATACTATGATTCAACAAAGGTCTTGTGAGGGTCACTTCTTTTCTAATTTTCCACTTAATCTACATCCATAACACCAAATAACATTATCATTTGACTTACACGTGGTGGAATTTATGACCAGAACATGACATATTTGATATTTTTATGAGCTTTGCAGGGCTGAAATATGGGAAATCACAAACCAACTTTAACGCTTTACATTCAAACTGGCAGGTTATTGTCAGTACATTTTCCTTAGCCATGATACTAATTTCTGACATGTTTGGAATCAATAAATAGGAACTTTGCATCATGATATAGAATTGTAGTACAGACAGATGGATAGACAACTCAGACAACATAATACCTATGACATCCCTTCAGTGTGGAGGTATACAAATATTTATTTAAGGGTCATACATATAAGCTTCATTCACATAATCTATGATGATTTTATGTCTTAGTTGACAGGAGAGATAATGAGCAATCCAAATTCAGACACTCACACCAGAGTTAATCTCAATTACTCAGTTTTAAAGCGATCATATTGTTTTGGTTGAGACCTAATTTCAGGTTTCTAACATTTTTTTGGTGAGATAATGAGAAACCTCTTATGAAATATGAAAGAGCATGTAATTCCATGAGGAATTCCACATTTATTTGATGAAAACTGGTTTTGAAATGGCCAAGATATCCAAAAAAGAGCGATTCTAATAAAGTGTGGGACCTATCTTTTATTACGATCGCTTTGCTTCACTTTGTTTTTGGATGTTTCAGTCATTCCAAACCCGATTTTCATAAAATAAACTTTGAATTCCTCTTAAAATGTTATGCTCTGTACTATTTCATAAGTGTTTTCTAGGCATCTCGCAAAAGTCTCATCTCCATCAATACTGTACTGGAAATGTCAAAAAGTTTGTAATACTGACAACATGTAAACATGAATTATCTACTCACTTCTGGTTGGGACGACGCTGATTTGGCTATACCTTTCCGATTCTGAAAGAAACAAACATAGGATAATTTGCTTCTGGTTTGAGGTCAATTATTGGGTTGAACATGAAGGCCTTTTTGCTTTTCATCCCATGAAATGACGACAGAACCAAGCACTATAGAGCAAAAGCTTTCTTCAGAATTGTCTCAAATAAATGCCCAAATCATTTTTGGTCTTCTCCTTATTTTTTTCCCCCCAGACTGTCAGCATCCTTTTGTTAGCATCACAGAGCAGATACTCAACATGCCATGAAATCATTGTTCCAAGGCAACAGTATCTACCCTATTTTTAAGTGTATTTCATCAAATGACAACCACACGCTTCCTCCTACAAAAATAAACGAATAAATAAATAAATAAATAAAAGAAAAAATAAAGACAAGAGAAAGAAAGATGACAGGCAAAATTTCAAATTAAATGGTAAAATAACCTGGTGAGAAATTACACTGTAATCAATAATACCTTCGCAATTCAGATCCAACAAGTCCAATATGTGGTAGAAAACAGGAGAGATTAATTTGACATACATGACTGCACACATTCACCACATACATGGTGCTCTCACAGTCACAAAGTCAAATTAGCAAATATTACAAGTGTGATATGATTGACAATCCATAATTTGCAAGACAGATAACAAATCATCAGGTTCCATCTTCTCCACTGATTGACCTTTAAGGCACATAGCTTGCACAACTTGCAATAGCTCCAAAAGCAGCAACTTACCATTTTTTTCAATACCACACTTGAAGCAGTTTGCTCTTCTCTTGAAGTTTTGAGTTCCACACTGTGGAGAAAAGATACGACGGTGTCCATAACACATACCAAGAGACACATCAAAAAAAAAAAAAAAAAAAAAAATGGACATCCCTATATCACTGTCTCCAAGTTCTGCTCTTCACTTTGATGTACTACTTTGACATATCAAATCCAATTATAAATGTATTTACAACTGTTCCATTGTGCCAATGGATGAAGTCTGTGAAGGGTTTCATCCACACTCATGACCCCCCACCCACAAGATAACAATCCAAAACCCCTTTCAGTCACCATTTGTGAGTTAGGGATTTACCCTTCACCAAGAATAAAAGATCTGCTGCATTTGTCAAATGTGTCAGGGGCAACTTCAGGACCTAGTAATTTATACATTTGACTAGGACCTGGACATGAATGAGATATTCTTGTGATCTTTGAAGGTTTGCATGGTACTGAGAATGACATAGGTAGAAGTTTGCTGTACACCATGAGGGAAGCACTGAAAAGGACTGTGGAGAGAAGAGATGACAAAAGTAAAAGGTAAAGTGTAAAGGAAAGGAGGGGGAGTAGAGTCTTCTTGTGTTGTGAATCAGTGTAATGCCAATGTGGAATTGCCATGTGGATAGTTCTAAAAAGGACTGGGTATTCTTTTCCGAATCACAATACTTATCAGTCTATAATGGACTAAACACATCATCTGAAGAACTCTCACCTGTGAACAGAACCAGTCTTCATCCCCTCTGCTCTTGCTGTAGGTCAGGGTGGCACGGCCATCGCCTATCACCAAAACGCCCTGCAAACATTGAAACACAGAAACACACACAAATATTACTGGAAGTCTCTTCTGTTACCACCTTGGAACCTGTCAAAAAGCCTCCTCGGAGGTCATGCTTTCTTCAAGACTAACTAAAGACAGTCTGAATTAAGCCCATGACCTCTGTCACCAGTGACCACCAACAACACACACACAAAAAAAAGACAAAAAGCAAGTCTGATTTGTGCAAACTAGGGATACCACTGTAACAACCTTGACAGCAAACAAAGCATGTGAAACCTTTCAGAGGAAGCATTCTGAATGATAATCATTGTATAAGATTTGCATATGTAAATATGCCTCAGTATTCAGCATCAGACAGTTTGACACTAAACTGCCCAGGAATAGGGAAAAAAAAAACTGATTCTGAGAATTTACCTCCAAGTACAAGATGATTTGAATAAAGGTAATGCAACAAGAGCAATAGCTCAGTAAAACTTGAGCAGTACTGAATGTATATGAAAATGTAAGCATCAGTGTTATCATCAAACATGGTGTCCTGTGGGGAGCTGGCAATAGCTCTCTGTCACATGACTACAATGTGTTTTGTGTAGTATCTCACACAAATCCACTGGACTTAAAAAAAAGGGCCAAAAATTCAATTTTCATATGCTATAACATGACTGTGAGTACCTCTGTGTTAAATGACACATCTTAACACTACTACCCTATACACTTCTTGTGCAGAATCTCAGATTGATTCTTAAATGAAGTTTGGTGGCAAATCATTTTAATAAAATTTGAGAGATAACTGCACAATCAATGGTTCAGTTTTCTGAACACACCTGTTTTTACATTTATGATAAACAGCATGTTGCATTTATGTCATCTAAGTGACTTTAATTCTCTCAAAATTTGTGATTTGTTTCAAATTTCCATTAACCTGTGCTTGTGTTTCATTACTCTTATCCAAACTAACCTTACTATGAGGGTACGCTCTCCTTTAATAAAACTATTGGGCAGCCATGCCATTTGCTTATAGATACTGCTACCACGTGACCCTGTAATATACCTTTACTAAAGATGACTGCGTAAAACCAACAGATATTAGATGAGAGACAGCAACTAGATCATCTGCCCTTTTTGAAGATTTGTTGATACAAACTGCATTATTCAGATTCAAAATAAATTTCTCATCAAATCTGTGGAGCTCCACTAGTTTTGCAGAAGGAAAGATTGCCTCTCCCCTCTATAAAATGGCTGTTGCCCCCTAAATTCGCTAGTGACTTCTGTCAAACTCCAATTTATGGAAAGATCAAAGAGGCTTCCATAGCTGAAATTGGCTAATTTACCCGATTGCAACAACTGTGGGCAAAGACCTCACAAACATGTCAATACATACTGCTCTGAGCGCAACAAAGACTCTGAAAAAGGTTACAGTTTGCTCTCAATGCAGGTAAAAAGCTACATTTCCACTTGTTCATTTAGATGGTCATGCGAGACCAAAATACCAAATGATATCCTGTATACAGCTGCAGGTATGGAATCAACTAACAGTGTAAATGATTATCCCCCCCCCCCCCCCAAAAAAAAAAAAAAAATATTGTCACAATCAAGTTCTCCTAGTTGAATCACAACTGTTTCTGTATACTAGTTTAATGACAACTACATGCCCACCATTGTGTTGCTTTCTGCACCTATTTTGTCACCCCCACCACCCCCCCCCCCCCCCCCACCACAAAAATACTCAGCAATGCTTGATTGCTGCTCTTGTCTCGAAAGAGGTGCGGGGTCAACTAATGTCAGGGTAGGAGCTGAAGAAGAGAGCCGTAATATTGTGACGGGCACAATCTCAACAAAACCTGGTTTTCCTCCATCCATCGCTGAGCGTCCGGAAGGAATTGGAACTCCACAAATGCGAAGCCTCTTGAAGCACCTAAAGGAGGGTACACAGGAGAGGCCAGCAAATGGACCCAAAAGCTGGGTGTTAGCAGAGTTTTTTTCTCATGGTATTCATAGAATTTGAAATCCTTTCCTTTTTTTTCTCTCTTTCTTTCCCCCTAATCTATCTGGACAGGCATTCAACTGACATGATTGGCAATCAATTTGTATGCTTGACAGCATGTTTTGCCAAAAAGAGAAAGCGTGAAAAGAACAGAATTGATCATTTGTCACTACATTGGAAACAACATTGATGCAGAAATGCCAAACACAGAAACATTAGACAGAAATCACATCTCTGCCTAGCACATAAATGTATTTATACAAGGCATGCTTTCTATTTCTTGAAAAGAAAGACTCTTGTAGAGAACACCCATACTTTCCAAACACACACCTACATGTAGTCATGTCTGTTTCAGCACCTCATAATCATCTGTAATTACCAGCCATTATGATTTACTGATTACAAGGGTTCTATTGGTTGATATTTTGAAGCACTTAATGAAGGCTTCAAATAAGGAGCCAGACAAGCCACTATTGTAATGAATATGCTACATACATCCCCTTGTAATCATTAGGTAAAATGTATGTCAACCAATATGGGTCTTTTGAAAGAAAAGGAACAGCCACATGGCTGAATAAGAAGTTCAAAAGAATATATATTCTACAATGCACATCTTTAAAATTGTTTGAAAGAGTTCTAAAATATGGGGCAAATATACGACCCCTAGGGCCTGGGTTATACCATTTTCTCCTATTCAAGATACATACTGAAGGCAACGTAGTTGGAAAATCAGGATAATTATCTTCTTTCATTATTTTTTTTCTTTACGAGTTCACTGACTACAATCAAAGTAGTTGTCTTATTCAAGCAGATCACTAGGCAAGTATTTTGTGCTTTAATGCCACTTAATTAAATATATATCATGACACAATAATTTGGTGTCTGATACAACTGTAAAATTAGTGTCTGAAACCAGACATAACCATTTACATCAAAATATAAAACATAGCACCCAGATTACAAAGCTGGTAATCTACCTTTGGTTATCCATAAAGGCTCTCATATAGACAAATTATGAACAAAACAGGAATATAAACTGATGCCTACACTTTGGTCGATGCCTTGGTGGCAAATTATTTGACCATGAACACATCTCTACCTGCATGCTCAAACTGTACCTACCTGTGCAGCTGCAAGATGACCTTCCAACCTGCTGAAATGAAGGTTTCATCGTAATGACAAAAAGGAACAAATGGGTTTGTTGAAAGCAAGACTCAGAAAGGTACAGGTATAATGTAGAAAGGTTCCTCCATCAATGTTTTCGTTTCTCTTGTGACAAATGATCAATTTCTCTGACTTGCATTCCTGTGAATACAATTACGAAGAGGTATTGGTCGTGATTTTGCATGCCAATCCAAATAAATCAATGCTCTGTCCATAAATACAAGCAGTCCCAAATTCTGCCCCACCATTCTTGAGGAGTATCCGTCTCCCACACAATCTCACCTGAGTCTTTGTGTTTGACTAGCCGAACATCCTGGATTGGTGATCCAAATAGCTGCAAAATTCCCCGTAACTGTTGAAACATAACACAATATAACAATTGGCAAAGCATTTGCAGTAATACAGAAAAGAATATAAGTACCCACTCCTGACATTGGGTACTAGAGTAGAATAAATTGAGATATTTCTTATCTCACACAAATATGTCATAGTGACACCCATGTTTGACACAGTAGAAATTAGGGTCATGTCATTCATATTTTGGCTCACTTTAAAAGGAAGGAGATATCTTCAATCATTATGTGTGGATATGCCTGTATGCTCAAAAATTTTTAAGATTGTCAGCACATCAGGTTACAGATTTAGAACACACTCATATTTTTTGAAAAATGAAGGCAAGAAATCTGACTGTGCCTATCAGCACTGAGCACAGAATATTAGAAAATTTTCATCTTGAACATTTTCACATTTTCCTTCCATATGTTATTTCCACCAAATACCTTTGCCATTTAAACAGGACATAGTTTTCCTTGTGTAAGATGCTCCATTCTGGGGGTAAAAAATCTTTGCTACGTCACTTTCCAATTCCACTTTCCAAACAAATGTTTCAATCCCTGTAAACATGTACTTGAACAAAAACAACAACAAAATGTGCATTTGCAGTTAACTTACATGAGCTTCATCTACTTCTACTGGAAGATGCTTGATGAGAATAGTTCTGCAAGGCTTTTCTGACTGAGCTCTCCTCTGAAAGATAAGGGGAAAATACCAAGGTGAATGCAAACATTTTTGGATGATACCAATTACATTTATTTTATACACACCATTCCCATCCAACCCCCAAAAATCAATACCATGTACTTTTAAGAAAACATACATACACACACACACACAAACCAGTTTCACAGAATGATATCAGCTAAAGTCTACAAGCTTTATAGGGCTCACAAACCTACAGATGTGGAAGGCTACTACACAATAAGCAGTCACCATACAAGGTAACTTTATGATATGCTTTTCAGTTTCAGTTTCAGTTTAGTTTATTTTGCACCAAGCATTAAAAATATACAGAGCATACAATAAAACATGAATGTACAAAATGACATACAAAAAGAGAAAAATTCATAGGACATACGACATACAAGTAGAAATAACGTGGCGGTATGACTACATAAAAAGACAACGCCATTGGTGGGGGAAGCAGCAAGAAAGGAAAAGCCCTTGTGAGTAGCTGACCCATTGTACTGTAACATACATACCTTTGACAGATGTAAGAAAAAAAAATGTCAGTTAAGTTGACAAAACAGAACAAGTCAAACCAATGCAATCATTACAAAAGAAAACTACGGAGGTGTGGACGATAACACCACAGAAAACAGCAACAACAAAAATACGCCTTGAATTAACTATGTTTGTAATCTTCCAATAAAAAGTGTTTATATTTGATTTTGAAATTATTTATAGATTTTGATGCTTTAATTTCTCTAGGGATAGAATACCATATGAATTATGAGGGCCCTGATATATAACTGAATTTTTAAAAAATGAGGTGCACATGCTTGCATTAACCTGATAAAGTTTCCTTGCAAAAAAAAAAAAAAAAAAAGAAACTGGTAATTCAATCAAAAGGCAAAACAATGTTTATGCTTTACTTTGGACCTAGTACATACAAAAATTCAAATACAGATTAACAGAAAAGCCTTCATTCATCTCAACAAATTTGTAAAGACATATACAGACACAACATGAATTTATTTTAAGACTTGTTAGCAAAAAAAAAAAAAATCATATTTGTAGTCTCAAATGAAGTTTTGTTTTGGATATTTTTATTTCAGTCTAAAGGTTTCACAGACTTTCAAAAAAAATCTTACTTGTACAGTAAAACATATTCAAGTATAGGATGTTCTGTGGTCAGGGGCTATTTAAAGTAAAATTCCAATGGACATCACTGATGACTAAAGTGACCTCATGAAAACTCTGGGTAAACATCCTGAATCAAGGTTTCCACCTTAAATGCTATCTGTCAAGCATGTATATATCATGGACATAAAATTGGCAAAGGAAAAAACTCACTTCATCCCTTCTCCGCTCTCTTCGTCTATTTCTTGTGCGACTTTTCTTTTCTTCATGATGATAGTCACGGTCATCATAATCTCGAGCTGGATAAGAGGTAAAAAAAATTGTGACAAGTATAATTTTCTCTTCTCACATTCACTACTCAATCAGGCAGCATCTTTAACACAATACATATTTGCATTTGACTTTAATCTATATACTCATCATATACAGTATTCACCAGCAATAAAGGTTTGCCTTATTTTCAGGAGAAACATCGAGCAGTAAATTTGAGGGTGCAGCCTATACTGCACACCACCATGACCATAACAAAGTCATAATCTTTCCAACCTAGCGAATCACCATACCAAAACACATAAACACATGCATGTATGGGACCATGCAATGGATTCAACAAGCTCTGAACATATAGCGTAGTACAAACAAGGCTTATGTGACTTTGTGAAAACCTGAAGCAATGCAACATTTGGATATTCTTTCATGACACATTGCATCAAACTGTTAGCATTTGTCTCGTCACATCAGGATGTGACATAAGGTCTACAATAGGAGGAGCCCACTTGTGTGTTTGCCAAGATATTAAAACTAAAGGCAACATCTGCATATTTTTGCTAGATGGTCAAACTGAATGTACTAATGCAGATGCTCATCAAATGAAAGGAAGAGCCATTAACACTTTCAGGCTTAGTGCTATACATAGTGAGAATCAATAGAATGATGAAAAATTCATAGAAACCAGACATGAAATAAGGTGGTTGTGGCATATGAAAGTTTTATTCTTTAACAAATGTTTTTCAATAGTGCTACTGGATGCAATGACATACAATAAGTTGAGAAGATGCCACAGACTCAAAAGTCTTTTTTTTTTTTTTTTTACAGAATTTAATTCTTTGAATCAAACACTGTAGACCTGTGATAAATTACTAAACTATCACTCTGCACTCACATCACAAAATATTAATATTCTTTCGAAAAAGAGTGAACTCACATTTATGAGTAAGCTGATTTCTAAAGTTTTAAGGGCCCCTGAAATCCAAATGCATGTTGATTTGTGTTGATTTATTATATTCTCAACATCACTTTTGCGTTGAAATGAATATATATAGAAACATTCCACATATTTTTAACGATTTTTCTTCTATTTTTCTTCAGATTACTTGGGAACGCCCACAAAAAATCTTTCCAAACCAATATTCCTCAGATGACCTCATCTGTCAATCACTACTAAAGTACTGAAATGTTTAACAAAAGACACTGGAATGCACCTTCCCTCGACTCAGTATAACTTGCATGTTCCCTCGCCATGTCTTTTGATAGTCACATTAATATCACTTGGCGTTCCCAAGTAATCTGAAGAAAAAGAGAAGAAAAAATTGTTAAAAATATATGTAATTTTTCCAGAAATTCGTTTCACCACAAAAGTGATGTTGAGGGTATCATAAATCAACACAAATCAACATGCATTTGGATTTCAGGGGCCCTTTAAACAACTTCCAATGCAGCACTCACCATCACTTCTACTACGTGATCGCACTCTATCATCAGTATCTCCCAGTGAAGATGAATACGCACTTGACTCCCATCCTGATGTAATGAGGCGCTGGCGATCCCATGACCCTTGTACCTGAGGATACTGGCCTGTAGCCCTGCTGATCACATCTCTTGCTCTGTCAACATAAATAATCACAATGCACTTTTACAGTTGAACTCAACAGTGCAAAAGCTAATATTTGATTATTATTCACTCTATCATTTAACTTTATATCAGGAATGCAGAATTGAAATCATAACTAGGCAAATGCAGGTTAGCATTATTAAATGTACAAGAATGAAAAATGTTCTTGGTAGGTGATGAAAGTATAAGTACATTCTCACTCCTTTTCGTTCAAACTCGCTAACCTTTGACACGCATTTTCATGTTTCCCTTTCTCTGTTTATATTTGCAGTCCCACATGCACCATGCCAGGGGGGATGCCATGCCTTGCTCGATTGCAAGCTTCACTACCACTGTAACCTTAGCATAGCAAGCATGGGAATGGTAAACTGGCAGTGAACATCAGCAATCAAACACGGTGTATGCACATTGCAGTCAACTGCCATGCTGCTGCTCACGTAAGGATTTACAGCCTTGGAAATAATGCTGCATTAACAACATTTTCCCCTGTATAGCCAGAGTCTTCCAAAATCTTTTGTACGTAACACGCCCCTTTTAGTCAAAAGAAAATTTTTGAAAAAGTCATTATCATACGGTGGTACCTTAGAATGAGTCACTACATTCCATATTTGTAATACTCATACTGAACGTATCCAATGACCATTCGTCACATAATGTAAGGCGTTGATTTTTTTCCCCAGACAAATAAGGAACTCCATGACGACAGAAAGGGCAACAACACAGAAAACATCTGATGTACTTAAATTCAATGTTAGTATTACTCTACACAGAGTAATAGACCAATGCCAGGCCAGCAACACTTACAAAGGAAATCTGAAAGAAAACTGTTAAATCCAAGAGTTATAGATCAGTTTTGACAAAAATTGAAAAGTAAACCAGCAATTCATATGAAGTATTGAGTAACATGAATACTGCTACAGAATTGGATGTAGAGGTTAGGTCTGAATGTCATCCCCTGCTCTGGCTATGAAGCATGGTCTGTTTTCCCACAGCAGTGGAACAGCCTGCAATAGACTTGGTGCCCGGGTAACAGTCTGCTTACCAGTTAGTCCAGTAGAAGTGGAATTTCTCCATTTTGATACTTAAAGGGATATCGTATAATTTTGGTTGAGACCTAATATCAGGTTTCTAACATTTTTTGATGAGATAATGAGAAACCTCGTATGAAATATGAAAGAGCATGTAATTCTATGAAGAATTCAACGTTTATTTGATGAAAATTGGTTTTGAAATGTGGGACCCACACTTTATTACGATTGCTTTGTTTTACTTTGTTTTTGGATGTTTCAGTCATTCCAAACCAGATTTTCATCCTATAAACTTTGAATTCCTTTTGAAATGGTATGCTCTGTACAATATCATAAGTGTTTTCTTGGTATCTCGCAAAAAGTTAAAAACCCAATTCTCATCTCCACCAATACTGTACTATCCCTTTAAGCTACAATTAAGTTCTCTCTGCACTGCATTGCACAGAAGCAGACGGCACAGTAGGTGTATACCAAACCAGTTCACAGCAGTGAGTGCAGTGTTTGACCTGAATTCTTAGTGATCACATACTATAGTTAGGGTGTCTGATCGCGCACTGCTAACCCTCGACCAAAACGCGCGCCTATCTTATAACACGCAAGTCCCACAGAATGCAATGGAGCCACGCGCCTACGCTGTTTTGACCCAGCATTTTTGAGCCAAATTTCGCCTTTATTGCCAAATCCCCAGACCATGCCATTAACGAATCCTGACAAATTTGGTATCATATGAAAGAGGAAGTTTTTCTCCATATTGTATCAGAACGGCGGTACATGAATCCGACGATAAATTGATGTAAAAATCGATAGAAGCACATCTATCCCCATATCTCAGCGTCTGCTTCGGTATTTGTATCGCCATGAGACATGCTAGTAGTTGAGGACATGCTGAATCCGATGGTGCCGCTAGTTTTTCGCTAGCTCCACGCTTAGGTGTGGGGATATCGCCTTGAAGATACCCCTTGCAATAATTTTTTGGTCACAGCGAACGTTTTAGGCGGGGCTTCGTATGCAAGAATCCATAGTAACTTCGCGCGAAGGAGCTAATGCATATATGTAAATTTGATTATGCATCGCCGTCTACCACCACATGGCCTCTGCGCGCGGTGTGTGGGGATGGATCGCGTGTGCATGCGGCGCGCGCCGGCCAGATGGAGCTACCTCAGTCTGTGTGTGTGTCACTACGTGTGTGTGTGTATGTGTTGTGTATGATGTGCATATCACGAGGCAGGAAACTGGGCTGTCGCTTGCGATTTCCTACAACATACGCATAAATATAGCTTGCATTCTGTACTGTACATATATCGGATACAGTCACGCTCACAAATCACATACGTCTTGCAAAACAACCAGACTCTACTAAATTTCTGTCTACTATTATTAGTTTACTTGTGGATTGGTTATGATCTTATCGTTGTTCATTTATATTTCGAAAGTGCACTCGCGATGCTCGAGTCACTGGCACTATTATAAAGCCGAGAAGTCGGTTGTGAATACAATCATGTCCGCTTAGCCAAGTGCGAACGAAGTAGGTTACGTTCATAGAGCTCTATATTATACGTAAATACAGCTCTATGGTTACTGGTACGTTACTGTGGTGGTAGCGGCATCGGTGTACTAGTATTTAAATACGAACACCCGATCGACAAAAAGGGCGTGCGAAAGATTTCGGAAGACTCTTATTTGGCCATTTTTGCATGGACGAATAGTGGTAATGTGGCATCAATTCCAAGCCTGTGGCTGTAGAGGTTGTAGCTTGTACATTTCACGCGAGCTGCGTGCACCTGCTCTCGACAATCGACTGCATATTTCTTCGATCCATGCTCGCCATGCCGGCTGCCCTGGCCTACAATCGCGATGCATGCATGCGCTCTATAGCTCTCCGCTCGATCGGCTCCCCCGAATTTTACCGGCGGGGCCGGCTGCCTAGCTGCTGCATGCTAGCTAGCTGCGCCTGCATACATACGCGGGGTTCGTACGTGTTGTAGGGCGCTCAATACGGTACATGTGAATCGAATACCGAGCACGTACGTACGCACGCAGCGCACACAGGGTATGACAACACTGTAGGGGGAGTGGCTTCTGCGCTTGTTACGCGTATTTTCTAACCGCTGTACGCTCATTATCTGATCGCTGGAGATCCACACGCGAATGCAGCTTTTCGGCGTTGTTTGCAAACATGATTTGGGTCACATTTTCATGCGTGCTCGTAAAAAAAGGGGGTGATATTGCTGTGATTTCAAAGTTAAATTTCTCAAGATAGAAACATCATTTCGCCATGAAATTTGAAATATATCTTAATGATATAATTCTCTTTCATATGAAATAATTTACAATTCATTTCTCACAATTTAACTTTTTTTAACTACACACACACACACACACACAACGACAACCCCAAACCTTAAGTTAAAAAGTTAAAAAGTTAAAAAAATGCTCCAGACACCCTACTATAGTGGCGATAACAGCAAATTTCTCTATTGTATCTTTATTAAATTAACTTGTTTCCTCAGCTTGTATCAAGTTTTGCGGAAGCAATTAATCAAGGTTTGGGGTTGTCGTTGTGTGTGTGTGTGTGTGTGTAGATGTGTGTTTGAATGAAATAAGATCGTATAAAATGTGATTATAAGACACAACTGAAAGAATAAAGAGAAAGGATTGGAAAAGGAGGAAAAGGAATGAATGAAAAGAGATGGATATGTTGAAAAGATACGAGGAAAGCAAAAACATAACGACTGTAAAGACTGTGGGGTAAGCTCTAGCTCTGCCACTTTAGACCAGGCATAGCGCATGCGCACATTTCATGAATACAGCTGGACGCCATCAATTGCGCCCCAAGGTCACTCTCCCCTCCAAATTCTGCCCCCGTACCCGACTTGCTTCGAAGGGACGAGAGGACAAGTCCCAGCGAGCGTTCACATTTTGTGGGGTTTTCGAGGAGAAAGTCCCACAGCGTGGGACTTTCCCCACATCGCAGGGACTAGTATTTCGTAAACCAATAATGTGAATGCGGGGACAGAGAAGTGCCTGAAATAAATTGTCTTTATTATTTTTTTTTTTCGGGGGGGGGGGGGGGTTGTTTTTTGTTTTTTGTTTTTGTTTTTTCCTCATCAGCATACCGTACGCGTGTTTTTTTTAGACGGCACAGATTGGGGAAACTAAAAATCTATCGGGGACCCTATCCCTAAACCTAACCCTAATCCTAATCCTAACCCTAACCATCAAACCCTAACCCTAACCCTAACCCCAACCCTAACCCTAACCATAACCATAACAAAAAACCCTAACCCAACGTTTTTCCCATAGGTTTAACACGCGCCATGCCCCAATCTGTGCCGTCTTAAAAAAAAACGCGTGGGCCTACCGTAGCCTACAGCGGATACGCAAATCTGTCATAATGGCCATGGCCCGTGCTATTCACATGATTCACTACTGCACTGAGGCAGGCAGTAGCCAGGGCTGCCAACATTGGAAACTAGTTGAGAGTGGGTAGGCACTTTTGAGGCGAGAATGCTCTGCGGGAAGTAGTTTTACCAAAGGTCACAGATATTAATTATTCATGAGCTGGCTCGCTGACTGCCGAAGCCTTATTGAATATGTATGAGGTGGGAAATTCCCTGTTCCCCTGCGTTATAAACGTACACTACCGAGTGTACGTCATGTAAACACATTTTGCTTGCACAGTTGCAACAGTATGTGTATGTGTGTGTGTGTTTGTGTGTGTGTGTGTGTGTGTGTGTGTGGGTGTGTGTGTGTGTGTGTATTTTTCCGTCTGTCTGTCACTCACTCGAGGGATGTCCATCGACGACTCACCCTTGCTGACATCCCGAAGATTCTGTACAAACATGGTTTGACAATGAGTTTGATCGTCATTGTGGTAAGTGCGTTTGAAGGGGGGTGAGAAGATTCTTCAAATAAATACTTTTAGTATGGCCTAGTTGTTATTTTTTTTATTTTTTTTTTTGTTGGGGGGGGGGTGTGGGTAAAACGGGCTGGGTCAGAAAACACAGAAAAGTACACTTAATGAAATCAGTCATTCTCTTAAGTTCTAATTGAATCGAAGTTCATCTCAATCAACCGTTAAAAATGACAACGTCTATAGTAATACATGCTCTTCTAATGCCTATGCGTTATACACATGAAACGAGGCGACAGTAGAGTGTGGTGAGGCGACAGTAGAGTGCGGTTTGGTCATATTGGTGAATTTACCGATGAACTTCAATTTTTAACATTAATTATTTTTAGTAGAGTGACAAATAAAGCCCCTGGAGCCGAAACTCATGTCTTTTGGAGCGATTCGACCGTTAAAAGTGACAACATCTTAGTATTAAATGCTCTTCTAATGCCTATACGTTATACACATAAAACGAGGCGACAGTAGAGTGTGGTGAGGCGACAGTAGAGTGCGGTTTGGTCATATTGGTGAATTTACCGATGAACTTCAATTTTTAACTTAAATTATTTTTAGTAGAGTGACAAACAAAGCCCCTGGAGCCGAAACTCATGTCTTTTGATGCGATTCGACCGTTAAAAATGACAACATCTATAGTATTACATGCTCTTCTAATGCCTATGCGTTATACCCATAAAACGAGGCGACAGTAGAGTGTGGTGAGGCGACAGTAGAGTGCGGTTTGGTCATATTGGTGAATTTACCGATGAACTTGCATTTTTAACATTGATTATTTTTAGTAGAGTGACAAATAAAGCCCCTGGAGGCGAAACTCATGTCTTTTGAAGCGATTCGACCGTTGAAAATGACAACATCTTAGCATCAAATGCTCTTCTAATGCCTATGCGTTATACACATAAAACGAGGCGACAGTAGTGCGTGGTGAGGCGACAGTAGAGTGCGGTTTGGTCATATTGGTGAATTTACCGATGAACTTCAATTTTTAACATTAATTACTTTTAGTAGAGTGACAAATAAAGCCCCTGGAGCCGAAACTCACGTCTTTTGATGCGAATCGACCGTTAAAAATGACAACATCTATAGTATTACATGCTCTTCTAATGCCTATGCGTTATACACATAAAACGAGGCGACAGTAGAGTGTGGTGAGGCGACAGTAGAGTGCGGTTAATAATAATAATAATAAGTACAGCATTTGTAATGCGCCTTCGATCTAGTATCCTATTCTGAGGCGCAGAGGGACGTAATTATGAAAAGAATAGCATACATCATAGTCATAATTGTACATAAGAAGGTTGAAAAAGAAGAAAGAGATAAGTAGAGATATACACACCAATGAACAATTCGTTGAAAATTCAATCGAAACAAGATGCGAACATATGTGATTTCAAAAGCTTTTTAAATGTTTCAATGGTCTCTGCTGATCGGATCCTCAGTGGAAGAGCGTTCCAGAGAGATGGGGCTGCAGAAACAAAGGCTTTTTCTCCGAGAGTCGAGATTGTTCTTTTAACTGTTAATTGTTTACTATTACATGAACGGAGATTTCTGCCAGGGACGTATTCTGAAACAAGGTTTTGCAAATATTTTGGAGCTGAAGAATGTACTGCTTTCCATGTATGAATAAGAATTTTAAACTCTATCCGCTTGGATACTGGTAGCCAGTGAAGATTTTTTAGAACTGGGGTAATGCTGGAGAAGCGAGATGTTCCACTGAGGACCCGAGCAGCAGAGTTCTGAGCACGCTGTAGTTTGGCCAGTTGGTAAGATGAAGCCTTGAACAATAATGCATTTCCATAATCAATACGAGACAAAACATACGAATGAATAACAGAGGCTGCAACTTTGTTTGATAAGGATTTTCTGATACTGTGAATATTGCGTAGTTGCAAATATACAGATCGACATGTGTTTGTAATGTGTGTCGCCATTGACATTTCAGGGTCAAAATAAACTCCAAGATTCCTACAATTTGACACAGATTGTACATTGACACATCCAATTCGTAATGACTGACTACGGACCTTTGCTGCCAGATGTTTTGATGCAATTATCATAAATTCACTTTTGTCATCATTCAGTTTGAGTCATTCGACCGTTGAGTCATTCGGTTTGGTCATATTGGTGAATTTACCGATGAACTTCAATTTTTAACATTAATTATTTTTAGTAGAGTGACAAATAAAGTCACTGGAGCCGAAACTCATGTCTTTTGGAGCGATTCGACCGTTAAAAGTGACAACATCTTAGTATTAAATGCTCTTCTATTTAAATGCCTATGCGTTATACACATAAAACGAGGCGACAGTAGAGTGTGGTGAGGCGACAGTAGAGTGCGGTTTGGTCATATTGGTGAATTTACCGATGAACTTCAATTTTTAACATTAATTATTTTTAGTAGAGTGACAAATAAAGCCCCTGGAGCCGAAACTCATGTCTTTTGAAGCGATTCGACCGTTAAAAGTGACAACATCTTAGTATCAAATGCTCTTCTAATGCCTATGCGTTATATACATAAAACGAGGCGACAGTAGAGTGTGGTGAGGCGACAGTAGAGTGCGGTTTGGTCATATTGGTGAATTTACCGATGAACTTGCATTTTTAACACTGACTATTTTTAGCAGAGTGACAAATAAAGCCCCTGGAGCCGAAACTCATGTCTTTTGAAGCGATTTGACCGTTAAAAGTGACAACATCTTATTATCAAATGCTCTTCTACTGCCTATGCGTTATACACATAAAACGAGGCGACAGTAGAGTGTGTGAGGCGACAGTAGAGTGCGGTTTGGTCATATTGGTGAATTTACCAATGAACTTGCATTTTTAACACTGACTATTTTTAGTAGAGTGACAAATAAAGCCCCTGGAGCCGAAACTCATGTCTTTTGAAGCGATTCGACCGTTAAAAGTGACAACATCTTAGTATCAAATGCTCTTCTAATGCCTATGCGTTATACACATAAAACGAGGCGACAGTAGAGTGTGGTGAGGCGACAGTAGAGTGCGGTTTGGTCATATTGGTGAATTTACCGATGAACTTGCATTTTTAACATTGATTATTTTTAGTAGAGTGACAAATAAAGCCCCTGGAGCCGAAACTCATGTCTTTTGAAGCGATTCGACCGTTGAAAATGACAACATCTTAGCATCAAATGCTCTTCTAATGCCTATGCGTTATACACATAAAACGAGGCGACAGTAGTGCGTGGTGAGGCGACAGTAGAGTGCGGTTTGGTCATATTGGTGAAGTTACCGATGAACTTCAATTTTTAACATTAATTACTTTTAGTAGAGTGACAAATAAAGCCCCTGGAGCCGAAACTCACGTCTTTTGATGCGAATCGACCGTTAAAAATGACAACATCTATAGTATTACATGCTCTTCTAATGCCTATGCATTATACACATAAAACGAGGCGACAGTAGAGTGTGGTGAGGCGACAGTAGAGTGCGGTTTGGTCATATTGGTGAATTTACCGATGAACTTCAATTTTTAACTTAAATTATTTTTAGTAGAGTGACAAACAAAGCCCTTGGAGCCGAAACTCATGTCTTTTGATGTGATTCGACGCTTGAAAATGACAACATCTTAGTATTAATTGCTCTTCTAATGACTATGCGTTGTTAAGCAGATAACTAAAAATATGTCACAATATTGCAGTGATAAAGTTGAAAAAAATATTAAGAAATTCAGGTCCTTGTGCGTTTTTGCTATCATTTTCCTTACACAGCCATTATAATATTATGTGGACGCAAGCATGGAAAACTCCACATACTTGTTTGTTTTATTGTTTTACTCAGTTGATGTAACCATGTGCAGACAAAGAAAGTGCTAATCGAGGAAGAAGGATAAATATATGGAAATGGAAGTTTCGGCATTAGTCTGATGGTCCTCGAAAGGAAAAACAAATCTTGATATTGTAGATTGCATGTGTTGGTTGTTGCAGTGGTTAGTAACGTGCGTGTTGTAAACTATGGAGATGTACCTTGAGTATAGGCCCTCCCGTAAAAAAAATTCTTTGTTTCTCCTTTTGTAACATCAGATTTGGTAATTTGGTAATCAAATATTAATATCTGAATGGTGCAAGTGATAAATACTTCTTTGATAATACTTTCGTGGCCTTGTATTTTGTAACAAAAAAAAAATGTGTTTTATAATGACAAGTTTAGATCTAATTTAGATACTCAGATTGTTCTAGTTGTTAGACTTGGTATTATCGTCATTGCCCTCATAACTTCACATACTATAAAGCAACACTAGGGGCGGGGGTATTAATCACATTCAGTGATAATTCTAGTTTGTGCTTATCATGAATTCTTCTTCCATTTTTACCCAAAAGAAACCTCAGCGAATATCGACAAGAGTGCACCCCCGGAAATACCAAGACAGAGACCTGCACAAGGTTTGTTATTGTTGTTGTTGGTGGTGGTGGCGTTGTTGCTGTTTGTTGTTATTGTTGCTGCTGCTGCTGAAAGTCTTGTTGTTTGGCTTTCAGTGTGGGAAATAGAAGATTCAATTGTCTACCTGAACATATTTAGGATATTTCAGGCCAACACTTGGATTGCAAGTCTGCCACTGCATGAAAATCAACTTGTGACACCTGTATGGGCCCCATTTAATAAAAGATGTTAGGATGGCAACTATTGCTGGAATGGCAACTTCCCATAGCAACAACCAATCAGGAACCTGGGTTTTTGTTAAAGGTTATGCAAGACACCAATGTGTTAATATAAGAAAAATGTGTTGCCATGGTAACCACTCATTTTTGTATCAAATTGAACCATTTAGTCTATGAAGGTGAAATTTGGTGTGTATGATGGTCTTTAAGTATAGTTATGCAAAATGTCCCTTGTGTTTGTATCAGACAATGCATTGTCATGGTAACCTCACTTTTTACCCAAACCTTGTGGAACTCGTGTAATTGTACAGTAAACTAAAACTATAAAACTAAAACTATAAAGTGCACAAACTTGGTATTAACGTCAATGCCCTCATGACATCACATACTATAAAGCAACACTAGGGGCGGGGGTATTAATCACCTTCAGTGATAATTCTAGTTTCTTCTACGCGTAAGGGCGAGACACATTTTGGCATTTGCCTTTGTTAAAAAAAAAAAAAAGAGTGCATCACTATGGTCGACACCCCTCATGATACATTTGTAGTTTATTCCAGTATTACTTCGTGAAGATGTATAAGTAAGATTTATACAGCATCAAGTATGAAATATCAGGTTCACAGCTTTAACACATAATACAGTTTTTACTCACTCTGCTTGGATCAATCGTTGCAGGTGCCATCAGAAAACTTCTCCAAGAGATTGATGTGGAGAATGTCACCTTGCCCATGCATAAGAAAGCTCGGTACCACGTGTGGTGATGTATTGGAATACCGAGACTTTGAAACCCTCATACATCCCAATTGGTTGAACAGTAAGGTATGTGCCAGCATGCATTGTTAGATGTATGAATGCAATGTGTGTTGATGTGAATGTGTGAGGTGAGTGTAGTACTGAGTATTATATATATATATATATATATATATATATATACTAGCAGCACCCGTGGGAATCCACGGGTCTGAGAGGTTTCATTTTTTCTCATATATACGATTTTGCACATAAAATAAAGAATTATATAGATAAAGAATGATGATAAAGAACATGAAATAAAGAGAAAAGTTTTCTCATTCTTTCGTTACTTGTGCTCTCTTCTACCCATGACCACCGTTCAACCCCCAAACACACACACACATTTTCTCCCCCGCAGAAAAAACAAGCAAACAAACAAACAAACAAACAAAAACAAACATTCAGAGAAACATTACCAAAAGCGCTTATGAGATTCTCCGAAAGTTCTGCCCACAGATTCTTCCCGTCAAAACGGGGAGATACTATTGACACTATGACTTTGATATTAATATAACATATTCCTATACCCCCTGCTCTTGCATCCATGCAGGCACCCGAGGGAATCCACGGCTGGTGTCAAGGCATTCCTATTTGTTTTCCGCCGTTATGGGAGAAAAATATTATATTTTCGTCTTCAATTGCTTCCTCCTTTTTGTTTTCAATCACCAAAACTTGGTTTGATAGATCATATAATCATCCGTTTATCTGCTTCAGACTATACATCATCATTATTATTATCATATTATTCTTCTTAATATTGTTATATTGTTATTATAATTATTATTGTTATTTTGGGAGGGGGATCATAGTCATTAGGTTTAATAAGTAATCACCCGTGGGAATCCATGGGTCTCAGGGCCTCGTAATTGGTATTTCTTTTCCCATGTTATGGGAGAAAGAAGATTTTTTTTTGTCTTCATTGCTCCCTCTTTTTTTAATTTTTATCACCAAAACTTGGTTTTATGGACCATAATAAGAACCACCCATTTCATTTCCACTTGTAACTTCAAAAATAGGCAATCGCCAATCTAGGTTTTTCCCCACGTCCGCTCATCTTATGAATATCATGTTTACAGCAGCTATGCAGTAAACGAATGGACAGCGGCACGTGTTTTATATGATATGGAAGGGTACGATCGGCAAGTACAAATTTAAGTGGATATACAGCCGTCCTAAACAGTCTGAGTACAATGATACCCGACTTGAGAGTAAACTAAATGATGAACCCGAGCTGCATAATATCCTGCAGTTGTGCAAAATACAATAAAATAACAGCCAAGAAACTTAATAGCTGTTTTGTTAGGGAATTAAGTTGGCCACCTTGAATGAACTTTTAATTAGGTCTACGTTTAACTTGGGAAATTGTGGAAGACATTGTATTTGAGGGTCCTTTGTCCTTAGCTGTGGAGGTTAGCTTTTTAAGTGTGAGAAGGGGAGCTGAATTTTAGATCTCGCCGAGTATACAGACCTACGGTAAAGCTATGTATATAGGGGAAGAACATTTTCTGAAAATGGTGATTATAGCCTGCTGCTCATCATCAGTCAGTCCGAGTGTATAGTCTTCGAAGTCTGAAATATCTTGTGACACTTTGATAGATCTATGTAACTTTGGTTACAGAAAAAAAGCTGCCGAGGTCAGATCCGAACTACACACCAATTGTTGAAATCTCCCTATGTTGGAATATACAGTATGTGTGGCAATGATGGTGATGACAGTCACAAAAATGGGACTGTGAGAACAATTATGTCTATTGATATATACATACAATGTATTTCTTTTTTGCTTCTGTGTGTGCCATGCCATAGCATTACACATTCCCTTGAGAAGATGACATTACAAAACAAAGTATACAAATGAATGTTCCCACCAGATTAGATCTCAAGGTCTTAAAAATGAAGGAAATATTGAGCTATTTGCTGGACAGTTTAATTAAGGAATTCTCCATTTTTTGTGCATTATTTTATTGCAAAACAAAAAGTAGATAAGTACATGGGCATGTTGACAACCAAAGCCTCAGAAGAAGATAGGAAAGTGGTATATGAACCAGTGCCATCCATTTTACTTTCAATAGGTGACTTTTTTACTTTGTTCTTTATGTACCCTGGGGCAGAGTCCTGATGATTGTAGTTCCTCCTTAATTTGTAATACATTTTTAATAATTTCTTGATTTTGTGAATACAAGATTTTGTTTAAAAGTGATAACCGGAAGGTTTTGTTTCTTTCTTGGATTATATTTTGTTAGGTCATAAATGAGTACCTCCATCTTCTTCGAAATGAAATCAATGTACAGAACTATGGACATGTGTTCATCATACCCTCGTATGTTGCTGTACAGTGGAATGTCCGTGGAATGGCAGTTTAAGAAGGTATGGTCACGAGTTTTGCAGGCAATGTTTTTCTACTGTAAAGCAGTTGTGTTATTACCAACACAAAAGACTTTAGTTACTTTCATACGCAGTTGCTAAATATGAAACTTACGTATAGCAGTTGATGATTAGCTCCAGTCTTGACCTCACAACGCATGTTCACATGTGCACAAAACTTTAAGATAAAACTTAAAGGACAAGTTCACCTTCATAGACATGTGGGTTGAGTGAATGCAGCAATATTAGTAGAACACATCAGTGAGAGTTTGAGGAAAATCGGACAATCTGTTCAAAAGTTATGAATTTTTTAAGTTTCTGCTCAGTCACGGCTGGATGAAAAGACTACTATAGCTTGTGATGTCACATGAGTACAACTATATAAAGAAAGAATAAAGAAAATTCAACATATTTCCATTTTTCTCGCATAACAAAAGAACACTGGACTTCTCTCTTTCAGAAGGCAGGGGGAATAATATTACCCTTAACATACGTCAGTAGCAAGTCGAAGAAATGTGCACTTTATTCAAAAAGTAAAGTTTTGTGAAATTCTCTTTTTATTTTCCTTATGTAGTTGTACGCATGTGACATCATACACTGTAGTAGTCTTCTCTTCCAGCAGTGACTGCGCAGATACTTAAAATATTCGTAACTTTTGAACGGATTGTCCAATTTTCCCCAAACTTTCACTGATGTGTTCTACTAATATTGCTGCACTCTCTCAATCCTTATGTATATGAAGGTATACTTGTCCCTTTAAGAGTGAATCCTACTCAATTTTTGTACAGGAATTGCAGAATCTTGTCACATAACCTTTAATATACCCATGCAAAATAGCGCAGCTGGAGGTTGACCCATGCAGACGCAAACTCACAAGTTCGTTGATTATTGTTGTGAGGTGATGTTGGGCACTGGTGTGTATATTGTGTAACAATCTTTGGGTTTGTACTCAGATGAGTGAGTATCAGCACTCATAATATTGTGGGGGGGGGGGGGTTAGAGCGAGAGAAAGAGAAAGAATATTTTGGGCAATAAGGTCAAAAATTAAATGTAAAGCGTTGAGTGAAAACGTGAAAATTTTATATTTCCTCATATCTCGAAAATGGTTCAAGGCAGGCCTATACATCATTCATGGAACTTAGTGAATATGCAAATACTGATTGGCAGTGATTGTTGCGAAAATGTTATGGTCAAAGGTCAAGGGTCAATGGCCAAGGTCAATTCAAGCTTTCATTATTTCCCTACTATGTATGCGGTTTTTTTTTTCTTGTTTTGTATGAGCCTGTAGTAATTTCACATTTTTATATTCATGTTATATTGCATATAAATATTGTTTCTTCATTTTTGTAAAATCAATTTTAATTCAGCCTCTGGCTGTGTTCAATGATTTGTTAGATAAAGGTGCTTAATAGTAATAATAAAAAATTACTAACATTATTCTGTGTACTCACTGATGATGTGTTTCTAATCATCAACTAATCTTTAAGATTTGCTAGCTTTTGAGTGATGCACTCACACGGCACTTAACTACAAGCTAATCATCAAGAGTTTAATTTTGAACGTAAATTTATGTAAAGTTTAGGAACAGCAAGTGAATGCCACTTTTCTAATGAAGCAAGTTAAAGTAGCAAGAGTGGGTTTGTGTAGTAACAAAGAATTGTTGGCAATTAAAAAAATATGAGAAGATAAAGCTTATCAACTGCTTGAGCAGATCGAAATCTGTCAAAAGAACCAATTCCACGCTTTGAAAAAAAAAATCATAAAATATAAAATGCCCACATACATCGATCCTCAAATCGTTGAAATGATGTATGAAAAAACCCACATATACCTCCTTGAAATACTAGACATTGTAACGAATGACGAAAAGTTGTCATTCACTTTAAAATGAAAGTATTGGTTTATTTACCTGTAGGTGACCCTTTCAAAATTCAAGTGGGCATTTATGCCAATCAACATTAGACAGAGCCACTAGATCCTTCTTGTGGCAAATGTTCCAGAAATGAAAATGTCTGTTCCTGACTCCCTTCGGGATCTGATCACACCATCTATATATACGTGGACAAGTTCAGATCAGCTTTTCAAAGATAATGTGCAGAATGCCAATAGACATATGTTATGTTTTGATATCGATCTTTTATTCTTAGAATATTAATTTCAATGGTGTTTAGTACGCCATTCAATGAAATTATTACAGTGAGTATATAAACATGTACATTCAATTTTTCACTCACAGTTCTGCAAATCAAAGGAACATTTATTATGTGTATTGACCTATATTCCCTCAGGTTTTTAACAATTGACCCCAGACTTGACATGTGCAACTACTATCATAGGAGAAGAACAAACCCCCTTGTCTCTTCAAAGATAATATACAGAGTGCCAATGGATTTTATGTTATGTTTTGATATCAAACTTTTATTCCCTCCATTTCAGTGGTGTTTAATGAACCATTAATGTTATAGTGAGTACATTGTCATGTACGTACATACATTTCTTTTTCACAGTTCTACAAATCAAAGGAGAATATGTTTATTGACCTAACTCCCTCAGTTTTTTTTTTCAATTGACCCGAGTTTCAATTGCTTTCATAGGTAGAGGTACAGACCACAAGAGTGTTTTGTAGTCAGGATATCATAACGCATAACCATGGCAACATTACATTTTCATTAAAAAAGATTATTACATCACATTTGGCTTCTTCAGAAAGTTTCAGCGAAGAAACACTAATTTCATACAGTGTAATATTGTTAATTGAAATTGGAACATAAAAAAGATGCAAAGTCTGACTGACACGGTTGTCAGTTTATAGTTGCCATTGCAACCAGCAATAGCAAAGATAGCTAAATTATATATCAAAATGTCTGTAATAAGATTTGAGGAAAAGTCACCAAATTTGGACAAAATGGAATGAATGGCGAAGGAGTGGCAAATGACACCGAATCCTGAAATGCACTAGAAAATACATATAAAAAAAAAGCTTTGTTTTAAATTTCTTATTGCATTGTCACTTAATTGATACTTTCTCAATTAAGGTTCATGAGTTTGTTAATGCTGGGAGCGTGCCTTCTATTGTCAAGCAATGAAAACTGTCTCGCCACCATTTGATCATGTTATCGTCGGAAGGAAAACTTTGAAGGTGTTTTTTTCGAAACTCTGATTTCCTCAACCACTTGACATGCGCTAATATAATCACTGACATCTCCGCAATTGAGTACTTTTACGAGTTGTACTAAATATGACATTAGAGTAGAAGAGTAAGGGAATGATGTCATGCCATTTTCAGAAGATTGTCCTCCCCCGACCTTTGGATCTTTTTGTTGTAGCGGGTCACATATTATACTTGTGATCTCCAATAGGGTATTTGGTTAACCTCAACATAAGCCAGGACAAAAAAAAAAAAAAAAAAATCAAGTACATTTTATCGTCCATAAGAAAGATGTTCTATGTGTGTGTCTAGATCAACGCTGATATTTTTTTTTTTTTTTTTATGAATTACAAATAGAGTGTTGTCATCTATTAATAGATCCAATTACTTAAGTAATGCCAACAAGTTGACTTCATTTTGAAGCTAATGAGAGTCAAGCCCTCATCCCCACCACCTCAATCTTATCTCCTTTTTTGCATTTTGGCTGTAGCTCTTCAGTAAACCTTTACCTTTACCTTTATCTGTTTCTGTATGTTGGTAAAGGCACTCCATGGCACAGAGGGCCCAAGAAACAGGGGAGCTCCAAGGTGAGTGGAGCCATGATGAGTCCCTGACGTCTGCACTGCAGAAGGATGGAAGTTCGTGTGGTGCCTTTGTAATGCTGGTAATTAAACAGGACTAGCATTCTTCTTTATTTCAAATATTCTGTGAACAAGAACATGTACTAATATATTCTTTCCTTGTGCCCATCATGTAAAAGTGAAGAGGTACTGCATGCTTTCAGGTTGTTTATTTGTCCATCCCATAACACTTAATTGCAAGTTTAGAGAAAACAAAAACAACAACAACAAACAGGCTTTTATGTTGGCTGACCATGGTATCTGCTACAGAGACTAGTCTAGGGCTAAATCTCTCAAGATCAAAGGTTTGATGTGTATTGTATAGATAGTTATGCTAGTACTACAGTTAACAAAAAGAATAGGGCCTACACGCATTTAAAATCATGGGGTTAATCATAGAAAAGAGTAGAACTGAATTCTCACCATATTTCAGAAATGGCTAAAGGTTTATCTTCATGAAACTGTAGGCACTATACTCATATGGTTGTACTGACTGACAATAATTTTCTCAGGAAGTTCTTATGCCTCAGATACGCCATAAAGTGTCACCTGAGGCATTATATATTTTCAGGTTGTCCTTCTGTCTGTCCTTTCGTCTGTCTTTCTGTCTGTGTGACAGTTGAACTGACCTGTCTTTTGGGAGTTGAAATGAATATTTCCTCTGAATGCTGTGTTGCTATTTTCTTACAAGGTCAGTCTAGAACATGAAATCTTAGTGTTATGTGTCTGCAGTAATGACATTTATTACTTTGACAACGTCAATTACAGATCCACTTCATCTTTTACTTACAACAGCTTTGTTAATGGTCCTTTAAAACCAGGTAGACGAGCTTGATGATTTCATGTTGATATCTTATCAATACTAGTTTACTATAATAAGACATTCACATATAGATTTCATACACTAGAATCTGAATTTTACATGTTTCAGCATGTTGATGTTCCAAGTTTGCTTATTGATATTATCACATTTGTTGAGCCAGTCTCCTGACTCTTTTTTAGGAATATGTTTATGATTGTATTTCCTATTTAGATGTAATAGTACACGTGATTGGTTACGTATTTCTTTACTCACATAAGTGTTAATGAATGCACGTATATATGTGTATATGTGTGTGTATATATCTATAAACACACAAACAAACAAACATATATACATACATAGTTATGTTCATTAATTATTATCATTATTATTTTTATTATTATTATTGTTATTAATATTATTATTATTTGTCTTTGTCTTTAGAACGCATTAGCGATCACAAGAGGTCTGAATCCAGCTAGCCTTGGTCAGGTACATGCAAGAAAAATGAGGGATATGTACTAAGGGCATTACTGGCAGCAGCAGTGAAACCACCCAAGCAAAGACGAATCTGTGATGCTGTGGGGTGCAGCAAGCCCCCTCTGCCAGCAGACTGGGTTTGTTGTGAGCCAAGTGAGGTGTGTGGGAGGTGGTGTCACCCCATATTTGTTGACATCTGCAGACCTCCAAAGGGTGACTTTGTATGCCCTGTGTGTAAGGCACAGTATGAGTAGGTGAATATAGAGGACCATCTTCCACATGTGACCGTGCATCACAAAAAAAAAAAAAAAAAAGTCGTACACTTGATTTTACGTGAGGACTCTTGAAAGGGGAAATGGGTCAACTGAGTCAATCTTGTGTGTTTCATATTTGCTGAAAGAGCTATCCTTCTACATAATTCTTTAGTTTGGGATCATAACATGAATGTGAAATTGTGTTTTCAGCAGTTTTTCTTCAACCTTTTTGGAGGGAGAGTAGAACGATCAGGTATGTCCCCTTTTCATTTCTTGAAATTATTTACACACTCTTTACTTTTAAGTCTAATAACTTTTGAAACGATAAGTCTACTGATTTGAAAGTTGACATTAAACATGCATAGAATATGTTAAAGGAGCATGCTCAATTTCAGCTTAATCTGATAATCCCTTCATTGTGGTAGCTCCAGTGGTTTACATTCATTGCACAGCTAGCACGGCTTGGTAAAGATTAAGTGCTTGAATAGACCCTCTTTTCTCAATTCACACTTTTCCAGAGTGTGTGTTTTCGTTCTAGTATTTAGATAGGTTAGGGGAGTCCATTTGAATTGTGTGATACATCATTTTAAAGCTTAGAGTCCGCTCTTTAAGAATCTGCCCTTAACTAAAATCAATGTCTGGCAACGTTTTGTTGGTTTTGTGATGCATGGTCACATTATGTCACATAATCATTCTGGATGGAGACATCAGTTCTCCAAGTATATATATTATAATGCATTATTCTACCAAGTGGGATTTCTTGAAAAAGGCTTGCATTAAGGTCATAATGACATTTCAATCTTGTAAAGATAACTTGGGGAAACAGTCTCTTCTGCCCAAAATTAGTATACCAAATCATAAAATCATAATTGTGTATGCAAAATGGCGGCTGAATCAGCATAGATTGCAATTTCAGAAATACATCTTCTCCAACCATCTTATTATAGGAAATATGTAGTATATCATGTCAAAATACCATAGGCACGTGCATGCCAGTAAATGTCTTCCTGGCTGTATATCAAGATCCTTTTATTTTCAGTGAATGTTTAATGTAATTGATAGGGACTTTATCCTGATATGAATGCATTTGTACATGCCTTTATACAGTTGTTCATACTCATACTTCCATGAAATGCAATGGAATTGATAAAGGAGACATGGCCCTAAAGTCTAAGTGAAAATTTTACACATAGAATTATGTGCCCAAGCTTAACCCCTCGATCGCCCAAGTCCCCATAACACAAAACAGTAAATGCAAATGCATTTGTTATAAAAGCATTTATGATTTTCATCAAACTATCACTAAATGCCTGTTCTGAAAATGTGCACATATACCATTTAGGACATTCCTTTCTGAAGTTACTAATTTGCATATTTGGCTGCAACATGCTTGTGAGAAACATGTAATCAGATATTTTCTTGTAACCCTTCATGGTTAGTAAGGAGCACCTGAACAGTATTTAAGTCAAGTATATAGTATTAGACAAAATAATGAAAACAAAATAAGTAAAAAAGGATGGAGATCCAGTATACAAATGAGATAAGATAAGTATTAATCATGCTGTTACCTGTTTTCGTGAGATCTTTTAGAAGTTGTAGATTCATTCGTCCCGTTAATGCACGTAGTTAAGACCTTATAAAATCTTCAATCAAATCAGTAGTTTACCCTCTCAATTACCCTTATTTACAAACAAATTATTTCATATATTTTATTCACTTATTCATTCATTGACCTTGTACCTTATATTCCTTAAACTTTCATCAACACTCAATGAACAGTTTGTCTACACTGGATGTACAGGCCTTCTCATCATGCATGGGATAAAATCTCTTTTGCCTTGCAATTTTCAGTTCTTTCAAGGAATTGTTGGTAACGATTCATGAAGATTAAAAAGAAGTATTATTTGGTGGCCATATTGTTTATAAGTGTAAGAAATGGCTTTCTGGGCACTACTGAGATTCTTTTTAAGAACTGGGTATTTCTCTTGCCCATGTAGCACAAACGATACATAGAAATCATTTTCCATCATAGCTGCCATTGTCCTGATCGGTGTCTTTCGCGTACTCTGTCAAAATTTCCATATGGCTTGTAAATGTAAATCAGCTTTCCCTAAGAAGCACAGACGCAAAGTACTGTGGTGTACTCGTATTATCTTTCCGCAGATTTGAGCCATATGACCCCCAAAACTGGCACCACAAAATGTCTGTGTCAATGTGCTTGAATTATGTTTAAAAGTCTGATTCCCCTAGTTTTTACTGCCACATGTGCTTGCACGCTATCACATTATTCAGAAATCCACTTGAAAGAAATACAACTATACACTCTTCAACTATAGCACCAATTGATTTATCCTAAAACTGTTGCAGCTCAAAGTCATAGAAGAGTGCTAGCTTTGCTGTTATGTAAATTTTATGTCAGGTTTTTTTTTTTTCCAATGCAAAAGTATGAGAGTAGGAATGATGCGTCACCATGGGCCACAAAGCATTAAGAGTGGCACAAGTGCATCACCAGTTTGTTTATAACATGCTTACCGTACATTCTGTATGCAAAGTTGTGCAGTATAGGTCAGATTCTTGTGATTAGCAGACAGTATGCTACCATGGTAAGAGTATATAATGGTGCAAAATCAACAAGGTCTTGCAACTTGATATTTGTCTCCAGCTAGTATAGACAATTCCGACGAAATATGTTTCATGTGATTATTTTGAAAATAAGATGTGTAAGACTTATTTATGACAAGCCAAAAGCATGTTAACAGTAACATGATTTCAGTTATTGTTTTCTCCAGTGCAAAAGGATAAAAGCAAGAATGGTTTGCAAGCTTTGACCACAAAGCATTAAGAGTGGCACAAGTGCATCACCAGTTAATGTTTGTATTCAACATGCTTGCATTCCGGTCAGATTCTTATGAGTAACAGACAGTATGCTACTATGGTAAGAGTTTATTATGGTGCAAATTCAACAAGGTCTTGCAACTTGATATTTGTATCTAGGTAGTAGACAATTCAGAGGAAATATGTTTCATGTGATTATTTTGAAATTAGGTTGTGCAAGACCTCTTTATGACAAGCCAAGGACAGGTACCCAGAACATGATTTCAGTTATTGTTTTTTTTTTTCTTCCACTGCAAAAGTTTGAGAGCAGGAATGGTGTGTCAACATAGGCCACAAAGCATTAAGAGTGGCACAAGTGCATCACCATTAGTTTTGTTTATAACATGCTTATATTCTGCAAAGTTGTGCAGTAGGCCCTATAGGTCAGATTCTAATGAGTAGCAGACAGTATGCTCCCATGGTAAGAGTATATTATGCTGCAAAATCAACAAGGTCTTCCAGCTTGGTAGTTGTCTCCAGTTACCAGAAAATTCATACGAAGTATGTTTCATGTGATTATTCGATCCATCTGATCCTTTAAGTGAGGCCTCTACCAGACATAGACTTGAAGCATGTATTAATGATATGACAGCTTGGATGATACGGAACAAACTCAAACTGAATGATGGCAAAAGTGAATTCATGATAATTGCATCAGAACATCTGCCAGCAAAGGTCCGTAGTCAATCATTACGAATTGGACGTGTCAATGTACAATCTGTATCAAATTGTAGGAATCTGGGAGTTTATTTTGACCATGAAATATCAATGGCGACGCACATTACAAACACATGTCGATCTGTATATTTGCAACTAATATTCACATAAGTATCAGGAAATCCTTATAAAACAAAGTTGCAGCCTCTGTTATTCATTCGTATGTTTTGTCTCGTATTGATTATGGAAATGCATTATTGTTCAAGGCTTCATCTTACCAACTGGCCAAACTACAGCGTGCTCAGAACTCTGCTGCTCGGGTCCTCAGTGGAACATCTTGCTTCTCCAGCATTACCCCAGTTCTAAAAAATCTTCACTGGCTATAAGTATCCAAGAGGATAGAGTTTAGAATTTTTCTTCATACATGGAAAGTATTACATTCTTCAGCTCCAAAATATTTGCAAAACCTTGTTTCAGAATACGTCCCTGGCAGAAATCTCCGTTCATGTAATAATAAACAATTAACGGTTAAAAGAACAATCTCCACTCTCGGAGAAAAAGCCTTTGTTGCTGCAGCCCCATCTCTCTGGAACGCTCTTCCACTGAGGATCCGATCAGCAGAGACCATTGAAACATTTAAAAAACTTCTGAAATCACATATTATGTTCGCATCTTGTTTTGATTGAATTTTCAACGAATTGGTCATTGGGTGTACATCTCTATCTATCTCTTTCTTCTTTTTCAACCTTCTTTTGTACAATTATGACTACGATGTATGCTATTCTTTTTGTAATTACGACATTTTGCTCACAACATCTAAAATAAGCCTGTTCTGTCAATGTGGCCCACAAAGTATTTAGAAGACAATTAAGAGGAAGTATATTTCAAGTGATTATTGTGAAGTAAAGTTATGTAAGACTTTTTTTAGACAAGCCAAAGACATGTACCGAGTAAAATAATTTCAGTTATTTTGTTTTCTGATGCAAAAGTATGAGAGCAAGAATGGTGTGTCAACGTGGGCCACAAAGCATTAAGAGTGGCACAAGTGCATCACAAGTTTGTATATAACATGCTTCCATTCTGCAAAGTTGTGCAGGTCAGATTATTATGAGTAGCAGACAGTATGCTACCATGGTACGAGTACATTATGGTGCAAATCAACAAGGTCTTGCAACTTCATGTTTTTCTCCAGCTAGTCGACAATTCAGGGGAAATATGTTTCATGTTATTATTGTGAAGTTAAGATGTGTAAGACTTCTCTATGACAAGCAAAAACTTGTGTCCTGGTAACATTTTAGCTACTTTCTTTTTTATTTTTTTTACAAATACAGAAGTCTGAGGCCTGGTATAAGAAACAGTTGAAACCTTGCTCTTGTGTTTGCATTCTTTAGTATGAGAGTTCCTATGGATTTCAGGATCCATTCCAAAAGTAAGTAGTTTAATAAAAAAAAAAGTAAAGTCTTACAAGTTCAACAGTAGAAATTTGACTGAAAACTGATGAAAAATTAAGAAGTTATGAAATGTTGAAGTTTTGCTAATTTCTGCAAAACAGTTCTTGTACAGTGGACATTATGTAAATGAGTTATATAACCATGTTACAACCTCACAGTTTCTACTGATTGTGTAAAAAAAAGTGAAAATTCAATGCTTCCGTCAGTGAAATCTCAAACATGATGTTATTCCGTGTTGAATAACTTCAGAATAGTTATCAGATGGGTATATCAGGATTTCAGCTTTGGGCATAAATGCGTTTTAAACGGGAAGTTTGTCCATATTTACAAATAATATGGAAAGTTGTGAGGGGAAGGCATGCTCATTTTGCCATTTGTTTATTCATAAAGACTGTTCAAGAACTCTTTCGTGAGAAATTAGCGAAATTTCAAAATGTCACAACTTCATTGTTTTTCTTCCGTTTTGATCAGAATTTCACTGTTATACACATAATGTTGTACTCTTTATTCTGAAACTAATGTATATTTCGACTGGATTTTCCCTTCAGCCATTGTTTGCACGGAAAGAAATCAGTAACAGAAGTAGTGTGAAGGGTTGACTGCAAACCATCGATGAGTGTGCATAGAGCAGAATCCACTTCTAAGACAGTGCATCTTCAATTTTTTCTCAATTTATTTTTAGTTTTGAAGAAACTCTGAATCATATTTGTTACATGATTCTTATGTAAACATATATATATATATATATGTGTGCGTGTGTTTGTGTGTGTGTGTGTGCATTATGTACAAAACATTGACATTGGAAGAACAATCTATAAAAAAAAAATACAGGATGTTGTCATTTTTCTCTGGGTTCTTTGTCTGTCATTTTATACATAAAGTAATTCATACAGAAATATCATTTTCATTGGCAATGTCACAAGCTTTATTACCAAAATCCTCAGTCTACAGTCGCCTCAAAGCACTCCTATACTGTCGCCTGGTTTTTGAGAGTACAACACAAGCATTGGAAGAACAATTATACTAACATGATAGTCATTTTTTATGCTAAAATCACATCAAAACACCAGAGTTTAGTTCGTCACTTTATTATCAAAATATTTTGTTGTAAATCCAATTTTAGTGGTCGCCAAACCTCGGTCTACTGTCGCCTTTTTATAACACATAGGCATTAGAAGAGCACTTAATACTAAGATATTGTTATTTTCAAGGGTCAAATTGCATCAAAAGACATGAGTTCGGCTCCAGGGGCTCTGTTTGTTACTCTACTAAAAATAATTTAAGTTAAAAATTCAAGTTCATCGGTAAATTCACCAATATGACCAAACCGCACTCTACTGTCGCCTCACCACACTCTACTGTCGCCTCGTTTTATGTGTATAACGCATAGGCATTAGAAGAGCATTTGATACTAAGATGTTGTCACTTTTAACGGTCGATTCGCTTCAAAAGACATGAGATTTGGCTCCAGGGGCTTTATTTGTCACTCTACTAAAATAATAAATGTTAAAAATGCAAGTTCATCGGTAAATTCACCAATATGACCAAACCGCACTCTACTGTCGCCTCACCACACTCTACTGTCGCCTCGTTTTATGTGTATAACGCATAGGCATTAGAAGAGCACGTAATACTATAGATGTTGTCATTTTCAAGCGTCGAATCGCATCAAAAGACACGAGTTTCGGCTCCAGGGGGTCTGTTTGTTACTCTACTTAAAATAATTTAAGTTAAAAATTCGGGTTCATCGGTAAATTCACCAATATGACCAAACCGCACTCTACTGTCGCCTCACCACACTCTACTGTCGCCTCGTTTTATGTGTATAACGCATAGGCATTAGAAGAGCACGTAATACTATAGATGTTGTCATTTTCAAGCGTCGAATCGCATCAAAAGACACGAGTTTCGGCTCCAGGGGGTCTGTTTGTTACTCTACTTAAAATAATTTAAGTTAAAAATTCAAGTTCATCGGTAAATTCACCAATATGACCAAACCGCACTCTACTGTCGCCTCACCACACTCTACTGTCGCCTCGTTTTATGTGTATAACGCATAGGCATTAGAAGAGCATTTGATACTAAGATGTTGTCACTTTTAACGGTCGATTCGCTTCAAAAGACATGAAATTTGGCTCCAGGGGCTTTATTTGTCACTCTACTAAAAATAATAAACGTTAACAATTGAAGTTCATCGCTAAATTCACCAATATGACCAAACCGCACTCTACTGTCGCCTCACCACACTCTACTGTCGCCTCGTTTTATGTGTATAACGCATAGGCATTAGATGAAGAGCATTTGATACTAAGATGTTGTCACTTTTAACGGTCGATTCGCTTCAAACGACATGAGATTCGGCTCCAGGGGCTTTATTTGTCACTCTACTAAAAATAATCGATGTTAAAAATGCAAGTTCATCGGTAAATTCACCAATATGACCAAACCGCACTCTACTGTCGCCTCACCACACTCTACTGTCGCCTCGTTTTATGTGTATAACGCATAGGCATTAGAAGAACATTTAATACTAAGATGTTGTCACTTTTAACGGTCGATTCGCTCCAAAAGTCATGAGTTTCGGCTCCAGGGGCTTTATTTGTCACTCTACTAAAAATAATTAATGTTAAAAATTGAAGTTCATCGCTAAATTCACCAATATGACCAAACCGCACTGTACTGTCGCCTCACCACACTCTACTGTCGCCTCGTTTTATGTGTATAACGCATAGGCATTAGAAGAGCACGTAATACTATAGATATTGTCATTTTCAAGCGTCGAATCGCATCAAAAGACATGAGTTTCGGCTCCAGGGGGTCTGTTTGTTACCCTACTTAAAATAATTTAAGTTAAAAATTCAAGTTCATCGGTAAATTCACCAATATGACCAAACCGCACTCTACTGTCGCCTCACCACACTCTACTGTCGCCTCGTTTTATGTGTATAACGCATAGGCATTAGAAGAGCATTTGATACTAAGATGTTGTCACTTTTAACGGTCGATTCGCTTCAAAAGACATGAGATTTGGCTCCAGGGGCTTTATTTGTCACTCTACTAAAAATAATAAACGTTAACAATTGAAGTTCATCGCTAAATTCACCAATATGACCAAACCGCACTCTACTGTCGCCTCACCACACTCTACTGTCGCCTCGTTACTTTTATGTGTATAACGCATAGGCATTAGAAGAGCATTTGATACTAAGATGTTGTCACTTTTAACGGTCGATTCGCTTCAAAAGACATGAGATTTGGCTCCAGGGGCTTTATTTGTCACTCTACTAAAAATAATAAACGTTAACAATTGAAGTTCATCGCTAAATTCACCAATATGACCAAACCGCACTCTACTGTCGCCTCACCACACTCTACTGTCGCCTCGTTTTATGTGTATAACGCATAGGCATTAGATGAAGAGCATTTGATACTAAGATGTTGTCACTTTTAACGGTCGATTCGCTTCAAACGACATGAGATTCGGCTCCAGGGGCTTTATTTGTCACTCTACTAAAAATAATCGATGTTAAAAATGCAAGTTCATCGGTAAATATTCACCAATATGACCAAACCGCACTCTACTGTCGCCTCACCACACTCTACTGTCGCCTCGTTTTATGTGTATAACGCATAGGCATTAGAAGAGCATTTGATACTAAGATGTTGTCACTTTTAACGGTCGATTCGCTTCAAAAGACATGAGTTTCGGCTCCAGGGGTTTTATTTGTCACTCTACTAAAAATAATTAATGTTAAATATTGAAGTTCATCGCTAAATTCACCAATATGACCAAACCGCACTCTACTGTCGCCTCACCACACTCTACTGTCGCCTCGTTTTATGTGTATAACGCATAGGCATTAGAAGAGCACGTAATACTATAGATGTTGTCATTTTCAAGCGTCGAATCGCATCAAAAGACATGAGTTTCGGCTCCAGGGGCTCTTTTTGTTACTCTACTTAAAATAATTTAAGTTAAAAATTCAAGTTCATCGGTAAATTCACCAATATGACCAAACCGCACTCTACTGTCGCCTCACCACACTCTACTGTCGCCTCGTTTTATGTGTATAACGCATAGGCATTAGAAGAGCACGTAATACTATAGATGTTGTCATTTTCAAGCGTCGAATCGCATCAAAAGACATGAGTTTCGGCTCCAGGGGCTCATTTTGTTACTCTACTTAAAATAATTTAAGTTAAAAATTCAAGTTCATCGGTAAATTCACCAATGACCAAACCGCACTCTACTGTCGCCTCACCACACTCTACTGTCGCCTCGTTTTATGTGTATAACGCATAGGCATTAGAAGAGCACGTAATACTATATAGATGTTGTCATTTTCAAGCGTCGAATCGCATCAAAAGACACGAGTTTCGGCTCCAGGGGGTCTGTTTGTTACTCTACTTAAAATAATTTAAGTTAAAAATTCAAGTTCATCGGTAAATTCACCAATATGACCAAACCGCACTCTACTGTCGCCTCACCACACTCTACTGTCGCCTCGTTTTATGTGTATAACGCATAGGCATTAGAAGAACATTTAATACTAAGATGTTGTCACTTTTAACGGTCGAATCGCTCCAAAAGTCATGAGTTTCGGCTCCAGGGGCTTTATTTGTCACTCTACTAAAAATAATTAATGTTAAAAATTGAAGTTCATCGCTAAATTCACCAATATGACCAAACCGCACTGTACTGTCGCCTCACCACACTCTACTGTCGCCTCGTTTTATGTGTATAACGCATAGGCATTAGAAGAGCACGTAATACTATAGATATTGTCATTTTCAAGCGTCGAATCGCATCAAAAGACATGAGTTTCGGCTCCAGGGGGTCTGTTTGTTACCCTACTTAAAATAATTTAAGTTAAAAATTCAAGTTCATCGGTAAATTCACCAATATGATCAAACCGCACTCTACTGTCGCCTCACCACACTCTACTGTCGCCTCGTTTTATGTGTATAACGCATAGGCATTAGAAGAGCATTTGATACTAAGATGTTGTCACTTTTAACGGTCGATTCGCTTCAAAAGACATGAGATTTGGCTCCAGGGGCTTTATTTGTCACTCTACTAAAATAATAAATGTTAAAAATGCAAGTTCATCGGTAAATTCACCAATATGACCAAACCGCACTCTACTGTCGCCTCACCACACTCTACTGTCGCCTCGTTTTATGTGTATAACGCATAGGCATTAGAAGAGCACGTAATACTATAGATGTTGTCATTTTCAAGCGTCGAATCGCATCAAAAGACACGAGTTTCGGCTCCAGGGGGTCTGTTTGTTACTCTACTTAAAATAATTTAAGTTAAAAATTCAAGTTCATCGGTAAATTCACCAATATGACCAAACCGCACTCTACTGTCGCCTCACCACACTCTACTGTCGCCTCGTTTTATGTGTATAACGCATAGGCATTAGAAGAGCATTTGATACTAAGATGTTGTCACTTTTAACGGTCGATTCGCTTCAAAAGACATGAGATTTGGCTGCAGGGGCTTTATTTGTCACTCTACTAAAATAATAAATGTTAAAAATGCAAGTTCATCGGTAAATTCACCAATATGACCAAACCGCACTCTACTGTCGCCTCACCACACTCTACTGTCGCCTCGTTTTATGTGTATAACGCATAGGCATTAGAAGAGCACGTAATACTATAGATGTTGTCATTTTCAAGCGTCGAATCGCATCAAAAGACACGAGTTTCGGCTCCAGGGGGTCTGTTTGTTACTCTACTTAAAATAATTTAAGTTAAAAATTCAAGTTCATCGGTAAATTCACCAATATGACCAAACCGCACTCTACTGTCGCCTCACCACACTCTACTGTCGCCTCGTTTTATGTGTATAACGCATAGGCATTAGAAGAGCATTTGATACTAAGATGTTGTCACTTTTAACGGTCGATTCGCTTCAAAAGACATGAGATTTGGCTCCAGGGGCTTTATTTGTCACTCTACTAAAAATAATTAATGTTAAATATTGAAGTTCATCGCTAAATTCACCAATATGACCAAACCGCACTCTACTGTCGCCTCACCACACTCTACTGTCGCCTCGTTTTATGTGTATAACGCATAGGCATTAGAAGAGCACGTAATACTATAGATGTTGTCATTTTCAAGCGTCGAATCGCATCAAAAGACATGAGTTTCGGCTCCAGGGGCTCTTTTTGTTACTCTACTTAAAATAATTTAAGTTAAAAATTCAAGTCCATCGGTAAATTCACCAATATGACCAAACCGCACTCTACTGTCGCCTCACCACACTCTACTGTCGCCTCGTTTTATGTGTATAACGCATAGGCATTAGAAGAGCACGTAATACTATAGATGTTGTCATTTTCAAGCGTCGAATCGCATCAAAAGACATGAGTTTCGGCTCCAGGGGCTTTATTTGTCACTCTACTAAAATAATCAATGTTAAAAATTCAAGTTCATCGGTAAATTCACCAATATGACCAAACCGCACTCTACTGTCGCCTCACCACACTCTACTGTCGCCTCGTTTTATGTGTATAACGCATAGGCATTAGAAGAGCATTTGATACTAAGATGTTGTCACTTTTAACGGTCGATTCGCTTCAAAAGACATGAAATTTGGCTCCAGGGGCTTTATTTGTCACTCTACTAAAAATAATCAATGTTAAAAATGCAAGTTCATCGGTAAATTCACCAATATGACCAAACCGCACTCTATAATGTCGCCTCACAACTCTATCGCCTCGTCGTGTAAACGCATAGGCATTAGAAGAGCATGTACTCATAGAGCTCTAATACAGCTCTATGGACGTTGTCATTTTTAACGGTTGATTGAGATGAACTTCGATTCAATTAGAACTTAAGAGAATGACTGATTTCATTAAGTGTACTTTTTTGTGTTTCCTGACCCAGCCCATTTTACCCCCCCCCCCCCACGAACAAAAAAATAAAAAAATAACAACTAGGCCATACTAAAAGTATTTATTTGAAGAATCTTCTCACCCCCCTTCAAACGCACTTACCACAATGACGATCAAACTCATCGTCAAACCATGTTTGTACAGAATCTTCGGGATGTCAGCAAGGGTGAGTTGTCGATGGACATCCCTCGAGTGAGTGACAGACAGACGGACAAACACACACACACACACACACACACACACACAAACACACACACACACACACACACACATACACATACTGTTGCAACTGTGCAAGCAAAATGTGTTTACATGACGTACACTCGGTGGTGTACATAACGCAGGGGAACAGGGAATCTCGCACCTCATACATATTCAATAAGGCTCCGGCAGTCAGCGCGCCAGCTCATGAATAATTAATATCTGTGACCTTTGGTGAAACTACTTCCCGCAGAGCATTCTCGCCTCAAAAGTGCCTACCTTGAGAGTGAGACTCCCATAGGCCAATGCTATAATTTAGGAGTCAAAATGAGTGAGATCAATAGAAGTGCATGCAAATGAAATAAAGTTTTAGAGTGAGAAAGGACCAAAATGAGTGAGTCTCACTCTCAATGAGTGAGAGTTGGCAGCCCTGGTGGCAGGGTCAGCATAGTGCAGCGCCAATCGCCGTGGATGCCAATGGCAATGTCAATGAAGAGTGGACACGAATAATTGTTCTTTTACCCCAAACAAAATTATAATTATTATTATTTTCTAATTCTGCAATAGGTCTACAGAAAGACACAATCTTGCACACATGTGTAACGTTAAAGTCTAGTTAGATACTTAGATACACACAGATAAATAAATTAGCCCGACCAGGCCGGACGCCATGCGAAGCGAAGCGAAGCAAAGCGGCGTCGCTACCACTCCTCCTGTACATATACAGCGAATGTTCCGTTTAGGAACATTTTTCATCTCTCAATCGAACACTTACCTTGATATTAGAGCAGCGTCGTCTTCAGTATCAAGAACATCCCTCCGTATGCCGTACTGATGGTAGTCTTGATCTAGCGACATTTTGTGTCAAGACAATGGTCATTCAATTTCCACGATGTCTTTATCACTATTCTAAGAGAAGAAAGCAAAAATGGCTGCCAGCTACCGACGTTTTGCCCATTAGTTGTCGATGCATGCATGCATATGCATCGACAACTACTAGTAATGACGCAAGTGTTTTGGGGAAACGCCCTCTACTGGTTGTGACAATTTTATACTGCTAGCGTATGGTTGCTTGAACGCTTGGCCAGGGGCTGTTGCTGCAATAATAACAGAGCCCTTTGTTAGGTGGAAATGTGAAAAAAAAAAAAAAAGTTAGAAAAAAAAAAAACGGGAAAAAAAACCCCCTCACACTCACTCACTCACACAAATACGCACGTAAAAAAGGAAAATAGAAGTAGTTACCATGTAGGCCTACTACACCAATTAAACATACAGTGCCGGTACCAGGTACAACTTTTGTAGGCCTACCGGTATAGACAAGCAATATTGTTTCCTATAATTCTTTGTTTTCACAGTCTGCAAGGCTGACTTTCAAGGGCCATGTTTCAAGACGTATGCTAGTCCTTAACTAGAAATGTTGCTATGGTGACTGTACTGGTATGCCTCGATCCGCCATAATACAGGTAGGCCTACATGGTTCTCCCAATAGGTCTATGGTATCTTTATGTCTTGACAATGTGTGATGGCAGTTTCATATAATTGACATTTGTCACAAATGTGTTGAATGTTCACATTCCTTGAACTAGGTTTCATTGGATGAATGGTTATATTGTCTATTAAAGAGAGCAGGTAGTCCTACTATAAAAGTGGATATTTTTGCTTGACAAATTTTTCGCGCTCAGCCGGGTAAGAAGTATTTCGCCTGTTTTTAATTCATTAGTGGAAAAATTATATTCATTTCTGCGGTCAGTTTCCTTCTGTTTGCGTTTGTTTTTAATTCCAAAGGAATCAAGATATCAACTACCAGTACTGGAACATATGGGAAGCAAAATATATTTGCGTGCTTTTCTTTTTGCACTAGTTTCTGGTTGCACAAAATGCGCAAAAATGTTAACACTGTGAAAATTTCCACTTTTACAGTACCGGTACACTACCTGGTATTGGGGAATTTGAGGATTTTTACTGGACTTTTGACCCTTTTATAAGTTTATGCATTGAGTAATTTCCAAGATATGAAGAAAAAGGGTTACTTCAGTATTAAACAGTAAAATTTCAACATCTAAACCAGGCCTTTGACCCTTGACTTTGACCGACAACTAAAAAAGAAATCCCAACAGAATCACTGTCAGGCAGAACATACATAAATAGGCCTATGTACTAAGTTTCCTGATGAAACCTTGAGCCACTTCTGAGATATGGAGGAAGAGAAATTTAGCATTTCCACTTGACCTTTGACCTTTTGACCTTCGACCTTAAGGCAAAAGAAAAAATTCCATAGAAATTCGACTGGGAAATACATGCATTGGTACACTAAGTTTCAAGAAAAATCCCCCAGGTATTGCATGAGGGAAAAAGTGAAATTTTGAGGAGTTGACCTTGACTTTGACCCCAACCTTTAATCCCATGATCCAAAATTCCCTAGATAATCACCACTTCTGAGATATGGAGGAAGAGAAATTTAGCATTTCCACTTGACCTTTGACCTTTTGACCTTCGACCCTAAAGGACAAGTTCACCTTCATAGACATGTGGGTTAAGTGAATGCAGCAATATTAGTAGAACACATCAGTGAGAGTTTGAGGAAAATCCGACAATCCGTTTAAAAGTTATGAATTTGTAAAGTTTCTGCTCAGTCATGGCTGGATGAGAAGACTACTATAGCTTGTGATGTCACATGAGTACAACGGTATAAAGAAAGTATAAAGAAAATTCACCTTATTTTCACTTTTCTCGCATAACAAAAGAACACTCACCTTCTCTCTTTCAGAAGGCGAGGGGAATAATATTATCATTAACATACATCAGTAACAAGTCCAAGAAATGTGCACTTTATTCAAAAAGTAAAATTTTGTGAAATTCTCTTTTTATTTTCATTATATTGTTGTACGCATGTGACATCAAACACTGTAGTAGTCTTCTCATCCAGCAGTAATTGCGCAGATACTTAAAAAAATTCATAACTTTTGAACGGATTGTCGGATTTTCCTCAAACTTTCACTGATGTGTTCTACTAATATTGTTGCATTCACTCAATCAACATGTACATGAAGGTGAACTTGTCCTTTAAGGCATAAGAAAAAATTCCATAGAAATTTGACTGGGAAATACATGCGTACACAAGTTTCAAGAAAAATCCCCCAGGTATTGCATGAGTAAAAAAGGGAAATTTTGAGGAGTTGACCTTGATCTTTGACCCCAACCTTTAATCCCATGACCCAAAAATTCCCTAGATAATCACTGCCTGTTCCATGAAGATACTTTGAACCATTTCTGAGAATATGGAGAAAAAAGTGAAATTTCAACATTTTCACTTGACCTTTCACCTTTTAGTGAGCGTAGATGTGTGTGTGTGTTTGTATATTCGTATTGCAGGTCTGCAATTATACACTCCACAGCAACACCTACTCACTGATTAAAGTCGAATACACTATATAGAAAAAAAGAGACATCAGGCACTCCGGACGTACATTGTATTGTTGAGGTTTCACAGAGGCGAGTTGTCGGAGCGAATAACTGGATGGAATTGTGGCCCAAAACTCTAAAGAATCTTTATTGGGTAGTACATGTACACACTAAGTTTCAAGAAAATACCTCAGGCATTGCATAGATGTAAGGGAAATAGTGACATTTTGAGCATTTGACCTTTACTTTTGACCTTAAACCTCGAGCATGTGCAACAAAAAAGTTGAGAGGCTCGCCCACCAATATATACATGTATACATGCCAAGTTGTATTAGGATACCTCAAACGTTTTTTCAGTTACACTGTCCACAAAATTGATTACGGACGGACGAACGGATGAATGGAGGGACAGACGGACGGATGGACAGATGGAAGGATGGACAATCCAAAAACATAATGCTTCCAGCAATACTTTGTGGCGGAGGCATAAAAATAAGTAATCAAATTCTTCATGATTATATCAATTAGAACTATATGGATGTTTGTATGCAAGATCTTTACACCACATTTGGAGGTGCTCCAAATAGGAATACATAGGCCTGCATTCACACACCTCAGTCATTGAAATCCACCCAACATGAGCAGTCTGCTCACCTCACTCCCTCAGAAACATTCAAGTCAGGCTGCTAAATTATAACACACACAGATGCTACATCAATTAAACCGAGCATTACTGCAAAAGTGGATATTTTTGCATGTAATTGTTCGTGCTTGGCCGTGTAAAAAAAAGTTTCGCGTGTTTTTCATTCAGCAGAATCAAGACATCAACTACAGGCAAAATTATTAATGTGCTTTTATTTTTGCGCCAACTTCTGGTTGCACAAAGTGCGCAAAAAATTTCAACACCCTGAAAATTCCCACTTTGACAGTATCTAGTAGTTTCATTACGAGTATTAAGTTCCACACATTTTCCACTTCCCATGTAGGGACCAATCACTGATTATCCAATCTTTATTGAACTTTACTTGAAACTACTGTACCTGTTGAGCAAGATACTTTCACATCATGAAATTTTCGTGAATTGGAGCCGACAGTCTTTTTCACAAGTTGCCGCTGGCATTCAATGCATATACTGTAAACACAAACTTTTGCATGCATTTCAATTTTGAAAATATCGGCTCTCATGAAATTCATAAAATTAAAATGCATGCAAACATTTCTGGTTTCACAGTGAGAAAAAACACAAATATTGTGGGAAGACATTTCCATCAGTCCAATGGAAGTGAACTTGAGGGGCACTGGTCACTACGACTTGGCTGTCACGCTTCACTATGTAGAGACGATGTTTGAAATCTATCCTGCCATTGCTCCCAGGGACCTTGGCCTGCCCCTGGACCTCTTTGGGGGCCAGCTGTACCATTCGATCAACCTTGAATCCCCTTCCTATGTGAATGCCTCCTTCCCAAAGTTTGTCCTGATCTGATCATAAGTTATAAAGAAGATACAGTAAAAGGGGTGAAGAGCTAACAGACAACCAATGGCTGTCAGAAGAAGATGTCATCACCCACCTTAGCCTCAGCTCAGTTGAATCTTACACACATGCACACACATCAACATGTATGACTGTACACAGTCAGATAATGTTTATCTGTGTCCTTGCAAACAAAAATACAGTGTATACATCATAGATACTTTAAAATATAAAGTCATACCACACTCGGTAGGTTATTTATTTTGTCATTCACATCAAATATTTGAATAGAGTGTATGATGACTATGTTAAACTCTATCCTGTAATATCAAACATGCATATGAACAAATTTCAATCTTGCACTGTCTGCCACTGCGTTTATGTTGTAGACACTCTATGTTTGAGACAGAGTAAAGTGATGATAACAATGAATGGGCACTTTCATTTTGAGAGGTTATCTGGCATCCTCTCGGAAATCTGAAGTCACATGCATAGATGATGAAAAACAATGCCAGTAACAAAATGCAATTTCTAGTGGCTGTTGGTCACAAGTAACTAACTTGACCTGTATCTCCAAATTCAGTGTATATTGTCATAAATTAATCTTTGCATGTTCACTTCAAAAGGTCAGGCATCCTTCAGGCTGACCTAAATCAAGGTTTAGAATTGCATTGATTTATGTTTACAAGGAGGCGGACAAATTCAAAGTACACATAAGAAATTGGTATTTTGCACGAAACATTGTCACCTTCTTTAAGTGTATGTCACCATTCCTTTCTTTTGTTTTTGTTTGGCTTGTCAATAGACTATTTATTGTTGAAAGAGTCAGACCACCTGCAAAAAAACATACTGCATCTGGTTTGAATGTGATGGATTAAGATCCTTAATTGAATTCTTGCTCTCCAGTTTTTTAAGGCAAAAGTTTTACCCTCAAGTGAGTTTAAACCCAATAATACTATCAAATTGAAAAATAAAAATCCCTCCAACAAATGGTGTACACAAACTGGATAATATTCATGAGAGAACTCAAGCAAACCAGATGACAAATACCCACAAACCCCAGAGTCTGGAGTTTACATTGATACATACATATCTTATATTACAATACGCACATGGAGTGTGGGATCCCCCAAAACCAGAGAGGTGCCATAACAGCTGTTATGAATCAATACCAATCAAATTATGAATCTTGTTGGAAAGTTACAGTTGGATGCTTATCTAAAGCATTCTTTTCATTTCTTTTATTTTGCAGTCCACAAATTCCCTCTAAGTAGGGCTATACACTTGCTCAGAACAGGACAGTATGTTCAGACTAACAAATCATCATAGCCATCACGCTTCAGAAAGAGTCTTGTTCATCTCCACTGAGCTATAATCACTGATGCTATTCCACAGTCTGGGTCATGACAAAGCATCAGCTCATTAATAAATCCTGTACATCCTCACTGGTGCTGCAGTCTGAACCCTTCTTCCACATCAGTGCATGTAAGAACAAAGACCATCCAGCTGATCTTGCTCCAGCCTCCCTTGCATCACACTGGGAATATGAATTTCTTCACAGAGGCATGATATGTTGCTCCTAGGTACTGTTCAAGCTCGGAAGGAGTGACCCACACAAAGTCTTCAATCATTGTCTCATCTTCACTTGTTGAGAAATTGCCAGTCATGTACTGTGCCTTGAAGAAAAATACCTATGTAGTGAAAGAAGTGGATAAGAATGAATGACTGCCAAACACTGTCAACACTGCAACATACTGTATAAATATGCCTACATATAAATCTGCATTGATATCTATACTTTAATAAAATGATGGCATACAAAACAGTTTGCTTTACCATCTCAACATGAGACATCTCACTAAAAAAGACATCAGAAAAATTACAGTAATAAATGTAGATGTATCAACAAAATATTTACGTTCATAAAGAAATGTCTGTTCATAAAAAGATTTCAGCAAGAACAAACTGGTGGACACAAACACATGATAATATGATTTGCCTGGATCTCTCTTTGGTTTAATAAGAGCTACAAAACCTTGCAGCATGTTCAATGGCACACAAACATCAAAATTAAGTTTAGACAATGCCTATGAAAGGAACTGTGCTTGCCACTGAGGAAGAACTATCTCATGTATTTAGCACATACAGACACAGATAATCAGACGGTATTGTATTAAAACCTGATCACTTACAAGAGGAAAAGAGAGTGACATACTTTCATTTTCAATTCATTTTTTTTGGTGGTCATTGCATGGGAGCAAAACAACTGACATGCTTGATAATCACTTGTAACCAAAGAGAACTAAATATATCGCTACGGCGACTGATATGCCTCCGCCATAATGCATGGTTCTCCCAATAGGTCTATAGTACAATGTCTTGACAATGTGGTTTCACACAATTGGCAAAATATAAAAATGACAGGTTTGCCACAAATGTGCTGAATGTTCACTTTCCTAGAGCTAGGTTCAATTGGATGAATGATTAAAATGTCAGAGTGCAGGTATTTGGGGAACTGATGATTTTTACTTGACTTTTGACCCTTTTATAAGTTTATGCATTGAGTAATTTTCAAGGTATTGAGAAAAAGTATAATTTCAGTATAAAATGGGAAAATAGCATTATCTAAACCTGGCCTTTGACCTTTGACCTCACAGTTCCAAAGAGAATCACTGTTAGGTTGAACATGCATAAATATGTAAGTTTCATGATGATACCTTGAGTTACTTTTGAGATATGGAGGAAAAAGTGCAATTCAGCACTTTCACTTGACCTTTTGACCTTTGACCTTTTGGCAAGAAACTTCCCACAGAATATATATTGGGTAATACATGCATACATCAAGTTAAAGCAAAAACAAAAACCTTCAGGCATATTGCATTTTAAGGAAAGTAGTGATATTTTGAGGAGTTGACCTTGACCTTTGACCCCCTGACCTTTGACCCATGACCCCAACTTCCCTAGATAATCACTGCCCATCGGTACAAGCATATATACTAAGTTCCATGAAGATACCTTGAACCATTTGCGAGATATGGAGAAAAACATGAAATTTCAATTTTTTTCACAAAATAACCTGTGACCTTTGACCTTTGACCCTGTGACCCTAAAATCCACACAAAGTATTATCCCCCAAGGATATACCCTCATACCAAGTTTGATGTAAAACCACCACACGGTTCTTGAGATATCGACAAAAACAAAACGGGACGGACGGACGTACGGACGTACGGACGGACTTACGTGGGACGACCCGAAAACATAATGCCTCCGGCCACTTCGTTGCGGAGGCATAAAAATATCATCCCAAATAACATCCCAGTTCCACTTGTGTTTGAAACATGCCAAAACACTACTTTCTTGAAACATATCTTGGAATGGAATGCTGTCAATATACATACCTTGATACCAGCACTGCCAGTCTCTTCTTGAACAGCCCTCGGGAAACGTTGCTTGAAGAAGCCTACTGGTGCATTGCCCATGAAATGAGCTTGTAGAGATCCACTTGCAGCTGAACAATTAGTTAATACCCTTTGAGCAGCCTGATTTGATGCAATCAAAAGAAAAACACTAATTAGACAACAAGCCTTAAATCATATGCCAGTAATTCATAATACCACTCTCTTGTTTTGAGATTCACTGGCGAATGACAGTGCAAATCAAAGTATGGTAATGAACCTTGAATAAAGGTTTACTTGTGTACTTGTAAACACAGCCTCATTTTACTTTGCCACATCTTGTCTTGCAGAATAACATTTGAGACCTATGGAAGAATAGATTTCGGAAAGTACGGTACCTCCTTCATGGTTTCTCCTTCTTCTCTCAGGCCATGGGGTAGCATCCATGTCCTATCATCTCCAACTTTACACTTCACAAGAAGCACCAGCTTATCTGCCAGTCTGCGATTCAAGGAACGTCTGTCATCACCTTCATCTGCAGCTGTAGGCATTAAAATAGGACCATTTCACATGCTTTATCAGCAGATAAAACAAACAAAAACATAAACAAATCACTACACTGAAAACAAGTGACAACACAAACCATCGCATCTTGATGAAATAAAGGTCCTTTTATTACCTCCACCAAGGGGAGAGGTTATGTTTTTGTTACCGCCTGTTTGTCTGTGTGCAAAATAACTCAAAAAGTTGGGAACGGATAATAACTCAAAATAACTCAAAAAGTTGGGAACAGAACTTGCAGGGAAGGTCTAGAATGACACAAGGAACAAATGATTAAATTTTGGTAGTGATCCAGAAACTTTTATGAATTTTATGAAGGATTTTCGATATTTTGGTAGGTAGGGTCAATGAACTTGGGAGTTCAAGCAGCGCATTTTTGAGATTTTCATACACGCACTAAAGTGCATGCTCTAGTTTCTGCTAGGGCGAGGTGCGCCACGCAGTAGACGATTTATGATGTAACAAAGGCTTCTATATTGGGAAATAGGACGATTTTTCAGCATGTGTATGTATGGGTGGAAATCACTGATTACTATGAAAGAGCAAGATCATCAGTGGGAAGAAGCTGCTTGGCGGAGGTCTGCGCTCTCAGAGTGCTTTTCTAGTTTCAGCTTTGTTGATGATGACTGCTCATTAAACAATGGAAAAAATATTCACCAACTGATGTCAAATAGTAGCAATGTGTCATCAGATCAGCTTCATTATATGGACAGATAGTTGTAAACCAGTTGTAAATCAATGTGTCTTTGACTTCTTTACTATGTGAAATGAAATTTGAACATCTTTGACAATCAATGATGATCTGCAATGCCCACAGTCTATCCAAAGAAGAGTAAGATATTCTCAAGTGCAAACTTATGTGTTGAATACGATTTATACTGGTGAAACTAGACACTACTAATGATAAAAACATTCATTTTGAAACTGAACTATAAACAAAGTTAGTCAGTACTTTACAATCCATCTTCATATGAGTATCCTTTGCCTATCTATTAATTGTCTAAAATTGAAGTTTAATTATATGAGGCACAGAATAATCTTAATCTAAAATCCTGAACAAATCAGGATGACACTCAGAAGCCCTGTTGCAAAAGGGACTCATTACAGGACTAACTTACCAGGTAACTTAAAGAAAAATCAGCAGCTACCGATAAGTAATGATCACAATTTCTATTTGCTGCCTTTGTAGCTGCAACTATTCATCTCCATATGTTCTGTATGAAACCATTTCTCTGTTGGACATTTGCACAATTTTAATGTCCAATGAATACCTTATTGACTATTTGTTTAACATTTAGCTTTCATGCAATGGGTTGCCCTGTGAGAAATTATTTTTCCCCTTCGAGCCACGATACTCGGTATTTACAAAATCTTCTCAAACCTGTAATTCTTGAAGCAGCCTGGAACTTGGAAAGTTCTTCCGTGGCTATATCTTCCACGTCTAGGGCAGTCATCAAACCTCCTCCATCATCGCCCTCTTCAGCCTCATCGGCCTCCTGCTCACCAGCCTGCTTCTTCTCCATTCTCTTTCTGTGCCATTGTGAGAGAAAGACAAAATATTTACCTTTCTACTCCCGTGTCCTTCATAGCTTCAAGTAACCGCAATGTTCAGAATGGGAGGGCAAATGCATATAGAAGTGAAACCTGGATAAAGCCCTGAAAACAATATGAATAAGAAAATCATCATGCTGTCACAGACAACCATCTTGAAAGGAAGTTGCTTAGCAATTCTTCAGAATTGCAATCATTAGTTACTAGCTAACAGGAGGTTAAATATGCATTAAAGCAGCTTTCTTTACCCCCCCCCCCTTTTTTTTTAATGGGGGGGGGGGGGATTGGAAATTCTACATAATATATGATGAGTAGGTTGGAATATTTGGCTGCATTCTCTCAATTCCCTAATGGTCCTGTGCAGATCTATAAGGAAGGGAGCAATTGTTTGTGAATTGTTCTGACTTTATGACACTGCGCTCAACAAAGAGGGTAATCTCCATACCTGTCAGCTGTCACAGCTATCTCATGTAGGGATAATGCGCTCCTCTCAAACTCCACTGCCTTGACCATGTCCAAGTAACTTTGTTCAACCTCACTCATCTCCTGACTGATGACTGGAACTCTCTCCAAGCAGACTGCACTGACCAGCCTCCATGGTTTGTCTGTTTTTGCACCACTGTCCCGCAATGAGGTTGCACTGTTGCACTGGTTCCTAAAACTGCTTGAATGGAAGCTGCATCTCTGTGAATGCCATACACATCTTCCTCCTCCTCTTGCTCCTAACATCAAATACAAAAAACAAAAACAAAAACAAAAAAACAACTCATGATACATATTAAAATTGGTTAATAAGAACTCATCAATCTAGATAAGATTTTTACAAATCATTTAAACTGACCTACAGAGCCACATCTTTAATATCTTTGTGCAGTGTGCTCTTTGTGAGATCAATCAGGGTCTACATTTCTTTCTTTATCAGACAGCTGCACCTGCAACAAATTTCAAAACTCACTTGGCCTTGATCCAAAGTGGTTTGCCTGGATGGTTTTCACTGAAAATGAGCTAATTAAAGGTGATTTCTGCGGACTGAAAATATTTTTCAAATTCCTCTTAAGTAATGTAGCCTAGGTAAATTGTAATTCAGGTACACTTAAAGGCATAATTTACCATTTGCAGATGAAAGCATTAGTGCTTTAAAATAGTTCTAAAATGTGAGTTAGGGATAGAAACAACCACTGTCAAAATTTGAATCCGTATAATCGATGTTAAGTGTTGTTAAATACACAAAATGTGAACAATAGTTATAATAAAAATGTTTCCAGACTAAACCGTATACAGTTACGGTTTACTGAGAAAAACCCTGATATCTCCTTATATTTTAGGTTTTATTGCAAATATTTCATATGGTAGGATGTTTTATGATACAACAGACCTACACATATGCATCAAATGTGATATCTTTAACATTTTTGAAATCACTGCTCCCAAAGGTAAACTGGACCTTTAACATACCACACACGGAAAAGTATTGTATTCCTTTGGGATCTCATATTCCTGTCAGATATTCTGTACGGATATTCATTGTTCTGTAGTTTACTGTATCCTACATAGGATCTATGAGGGGATACAACTATAGGGAGTAAGCAAGAGTTACACATAAAAACTAGAGTAAGAACCCCAATTTTCGGCCGGCCTCCAAAATCCGGACACTTACCACTTATCACAAGCCAGCAAATTCTACTGTCACAACACACGCATATCACATCGTTTCACATACTGGCACACTCGTTCACCACAGGAAAGTGCCCGAGTCACCTCCAAAAATCCATCTAAAATCTTAAATTTTGCTGTCAAAAACGCAGAATCGCCGCACCTTTTCCAAAGCGTGCGCAAATTAGGTCCCATGTAAAGAATCGGGGTCGCCGAAAAAGCATTAAAAATTGAAAAATTACGGTGTTCTGTTGCGAGATTTTTCGCTTATCGCAAGCTCAGAGTGTGATGGTATCCTCCAAAACATGAAAGGAAAACAAAATCTCCGTATGTGCCGATGCAGTGAATAAATGTACAGGGGCTGAATGCACGTGCAGAGTCCCCAAAATTCGGACATGAACGGGCACCGCAATGTCCCCGATGCAACCTTGCGCCGACAAGGTATGGCGCGCGCAGATTTTTCAGCGGCCTTGTATGTGTATTGACATTGCACGCGTGTCCGAATTTTGGGGAATTGACAAGGTGATAATATTTGGGGATTCTGTGAAATTTTATGATCTATTTAACAAAATCAATATTGGGGAAAAAGTGGGTTGACATACTTAACATACATTATTATAGATATAATTTTGTAGAGTATTATTTGAGTTAGCCCGACCAGACGCTGTAGTACGCTGTGCGAATACAGCGTCTGACCAACGAGGCATGCACCTTCAAAGTGGGGAACCACAACACGACTACAAAACTTATTAAAATTTATATGTTACTCACGTTAAGTGCATGCTTGTATTACAGAAGGTTCATAAGTCCATAGAGAGCCCTCACGATAAGTCCATTGAATAAAAAAATAGCACTTTCTAGCGCAGCAGAACAGCGAAGGAGTCCCCGACCATCGGGATTCATCGTTGCAGAATTCAAAAATGGCGAGTGACTACTCAGCAGATTATGCGTGGGTGTGCGTGGCTGGAAGTGTAGCGATCTATTGCGTGCGTGCGCTCTATGGTAGCAGCACGCACGGTCGACAGATCGAGTGAACTGCCGATTATCAGATGTACCGTTTGCACATGCTGCATATTAAATCATATTAAATCATCATTTTCGGTAAGTTGTAAAATGTGAATTTCAATTTTGATAGCATATATATGAAGTCTCATTATTATTTTGTTCGTTCGATGAGTTTGAGGTGACAAAAAATGAACTAAAGTATCAAAATTCAAAGCGATCGCCATGCGATCGCTGAACTCTCTTCGTGTTTGTCAGTCCGTTGGTACAGCCCTGTCGCGCTACTGGGCTGTGTATAGTTATATTTGAGTTGAACAAATATTGCAAAAAAGCTTAAGTGTCCGAAAATTGGGGCTTCTATTCTACATGCAATTGCATGTGTGTGCGGAACATTGCACCTGTATTCAAGTCCAGTGACTATGCAGACATCTTCCACCATTAAACACTGTGCTGATGATGATGCAAGAACTTGACAGTCCTCTGACTCTGGCTTTGTGGTTTTACAGAGCATTGTGCAGCAAATACAGTGACAGTGTAGACACTTCTTTTAATGATGTCGAAAAATGGCCAACTTGGACGCACCTCTTCGATTAGATCAATAAATTTGCCTAACCTTTATACAAACGAGAAATGTTTGCATGCATTTTATTTTTAATTTCGCAAATTTTGCAAGAGCCAAGATAAAATGCACCCAATAGTTCTTGCCCATAGCTACATTATAACTTAGGATTGAATGCCAGTGGTAATCTGTGACAATTTCATGCTGCAAAAAAGGCCGTCTGCTCTAATTCGCAAAATTATTGAAATGTGTATTATTTATGCATACCGTAGATAGGCCTATTGTATTTGTTAGTTGTAATATCTACCCAACGTTAGAGCTCTACATCTAGATCTATTTACAAATGATGTATCTATAATCTGACTCGACTGTATTGTCAAACCAAGTGAAAACTGAATTTGCTTATTGTGGTGCTTTAAATTAGACAATAAATCAAATCAAATCAAATTTGTTAAAATGTCTGTATGGAAATGTCTCCAAAATTTTCATTCTTATATGAAAGTTAGAATAGATTTATATGAAATTTAGATCTAAACTAAGTTAGACCCCTAACTGTTAATGAAATCACACACTAGAATCTACAGCCTAACACAGTTACTACGTTTACGACCTACCAATATTGGCTACCATATCATTTGAGGTTGATCTCAAAATTGAAGTGAAACACCCCCAGGGCCAGGGGGGTGTTTCACAAAACCGTTCTTAAAAGTTAAGAAGGACGTAAGTGCGACTGGTGATCAGTTCTTGCGTGCTATACTTATCAGAATCTCAATAATCACTGATAATTCAGTACAACAACTGATCACCAGCGACCAGTCGCACTTAAGTCCTTCTTAACTTTAAGAACGGCTTTGTGACTATTCATTTCTCAATTTTGCCTTTGCCGCGTGCATATTGCAGCGGCATATGTGGGGGCATAGATCCCAACATGCCCAGCGGGCCAAGCAAGGGGCAAGGCAAGAGTGCACGCCGCCAGCCTGCCGGGCAGTCGTACGGCGGAGGGTTCCGTGTAGATGACTCTTGTTGTCCCATATCATTCACATGCGCGCCGCCGTGTAGCTAGACTGCAGATCTAGTAGTCTAACTCTACATGATCTAATGGTTGTCAAAATGGATTTGCTACTGCTACGTAACAGATGGAAAGCACAAAATATGGTTGAATGTGTTATCAAATCTACTTACTTGTTCCGAGCCGAGAAAAGCCAAATAATGTCGAGGTGAACTTTGTCGAGCCAACCCTCATTACCGGCAGCGCCATCATTGTCAGTCTGCTAACAAGTAATTCTAGCGCTATTTGCCACAGAACTATATAGGTAGAATGATCAAGTGGGGTATGAAAGCATAGCCAGCGCACGCGATCTCCGCCATTTTGGTTAGTCTTTTGTTACGTCACGGCTAGCGTGCGCAGAACAGGGTTTGCAGAGTTGCAGCATAGCGCAGGCCTACGCTGACTTTTTTTTCTTCTTTTTTACCTCCCCCTGTTCATCGCAAGCCGTGACGTAACAAAAGACTAATCAAAATGGCGGCATGTAATGTGCGCGCAACTGGCTATAAAGCTACGCGTGGGATGTGAATGGGCTTGATCAATCTACCTATTTATATCTGTGCTATTTGCTAGCGTATAACATGGTACACAGCGTATGGCGTTCACCAAAGATATCATCACACGTGTGCATGTGTGTTGAGTTAGGGAGGTTGGGAAGAGTGTCGATTTCGCAATCTGTGTGTACTGGCACAGGGACCCCGCTGCTAGCGTGAGGAGCATGCTAGCTAGCTGAGTACCCCCGTGACGACAGGTGAAAGAGTCCAGTCAGTGACAAGCGCAACTCATAGCGTTTAGAACGCCGCAACCAACATGTTCTTGGCCTGACAAGATATCGATACGATATCCTCATGAAGAATGAAAACTTGACGTTGCGTTGTTGACTGTTTTCTACAGTATGAACCGGAGAATACGGCAAATCTTAACTGGAGTGGTCCTTCTCTACGTTCTGGCTAGTGTTTACACGCTTTACCTATTTTTCACTGGTAGGTTCAGATATACATGTAATCATAACAAATGAGAAGTTCAAGCTATAACCAACATGACGTTGTGGATGGGGATAATAGAATTGCATCTTCACAGTCAGAATGAAATAACAGTGCTTTCATAATTTCATAATTGTCAACTAGAGGCACAGTAGTAGAGCCCAACCCTGAGTGATGGAGAGCACAATGTTGGTTGTAGCTATGTAGTGACGTGGGAAAAGAAGAACTGATGTAAGGGTTTCTAACACTACAGCTAGTATGGTTGGACCTACTACTCATCGACTGCCTAATGTTTATATGCTTGATAAGAATATTTAACACTGAAATTAACGTTAAAAACTTGACCTAAGTGATTGAGAAAATCCAGCACTATCAAATGCCGTTGTTCCCTTTTCAATTCGAAGATTCAGTGCAAAAAGTTCGCCGTCGAACTTGCGTGGCCTCGTTTCGGCTCCCCGCGGTAAAGGTCCTTATTGAGATCGACCGCTGTTTTTGCATTGACAATGCACGCAAACCGAGTTGTATTGAACACCGTGTTGTACGAAGCTTTTTAGAAACTTCGTCTACTTCGTGATCCATAGACATTACATTACGATTCGGTGAAAATATATTCATTCGAAATTTTGTCCTTGATTAAAACCATCAATGAACAGTGAATTTTTGCGTTTTCCCACACCATCCTCATCAACGGTCAAAGCCAATCCATTTTTATGTGCTCTGCGCGCAGTGAAGTGCGTGCTCTGCGCGCAGTGAAGTGCGTACTAAGCTTTCTGTGCGCCAATGTATACGCGGTCGGTTTCAAAAAGGGCGGTCGATATGTAATAGGGCTACCATACATCGTACACCTGTTTCTCTTTCCATTTATTGGTACTGGTACCTTTAAATGTCATGCATGATTGAGCACAAAGTTATATTAAAGACAACAATGACAAATTTCACTTTTTCCAAGTTTGAGTGTCACATAAAGGATGAATGAATGTCTCATTGAATCAGTGGGATCTGTATTAAGTGGCCAAAAAGGCCAGCCTGTACGAATGCAGGTTTGTATGTGTGGTAAACTTGTGTTCAGGGTTTCTTCTAACATTTTATGGTCCATGAAACCTTTAACATGGCCATCTGACTGATAACTTTGTCACTCCCACAAAGACCAGCCCACACAGTCCGTTTTACTCTGTTCATATTCAGTAGCTTGCAGTGACAATTAAACCATGTTATCAACAATGTGGTCGTGGCCATAGGCATGGTGATCGAAGGTTATGGATTGTAAAGGTCTAGTAGAAGAAACCTTTAAAACAAACCTGTAGTTGTGCAGGCTGGCTGTTAATCCATTCCTCCAGAAATTCTCCGAGTGCCCTCAATGCCCCAAAATGCATACGAAACAAAACCAAAGTTTAATTGTAAATCATCAGCAAAAGAGATATGAACTTTTTTAAATATAAAAATCATGTGACTATTGTCCAGATGAGGTCTAAGCCTAGACAAGAAAGCTGAGCAGTGTGATTTAATCAATCCCCCTCCTTTACGGCATTACTTAATTCTCTACCTCAAAAATCAATACAATACCTCAACAACCAAAGATTTGGCTCATTCTTTATGATTTCATGTCACTATAGGTTACAGGCTTTTGTTGTGGTATTTCTAAAACATATATGTCAGAATCATTAAATTAACTGAGTTTTGACCGAACTCCTGTGAAATCTGTCCCATTCCCTATACTAAGTATTTTAACCATGGAGATCATCCAAAGTGCCATTTAGGATTTCATTAAATTAACTTATGAGATCAAATTAAGGTTCAAGCGGCCATGACCTTACTGATAATACCATTGTCGCTTATTTTTTGGCGTTATGCTACTTTTATTGTGTAATAGATATGCCAGTTTTGCTGGTTATCAAACTTCACTTCCCTTTATCAGCTGTTTCTTAACATTTGTACATGTACATTTGATTGTTTGTTTGTTCATTTGTTTGTTTGTTTGTTTTTTTTTTTGTTTTGGGGTTTTTTTAGCACCAGAAGTGAAGAAGGTTTATAACTGGGTTGATGAACAGATGAGAAGCAGTGGGAAGCATCATGCTACCAAAGACCATGAGCTAGAACAACTCAACAAGCAGCCCAGACCAACTCCAGCAAACAGAGTAGAAGTCTTTGAAGTCTGGAGTAAAGTTGGACTAGGTGAGATTGGTTTTTGTTTTTGTTTTTTGTTTTTTTTTTCAAAAGGAGACAGTGATGTGTAGGTAAAACAACTTTTCACTTGTTTTGCTGTCTATATCATCATAAAGCATTTAGCAGCAGAAAATAAGAAAACTCCCTTGAGATTAATGTGAATAAACCAGTTCGTAGTTCTACTTTCCGCATGAGCAGAAAAAGGCCATTGATCATTGGAGATAAGCCTCTGTCATATTATTATAATGATTATTCATGCAATCCTTGTACATCCACCTGACTGCAAACCTGGTATTTGGCAATACGAATATAAACATGTTTTGATGCATTCAATAAAAAAAATAAATAAAAAAAATGGATGCACCCCCCCCCCCCTCCACCCTCCACCGGGTTGTTTGATGGACCATTCTGGTCACCTGGTATCGCTATGCAAGATCATTTTTTGTTTAACATGAATTCCATAAATTGGTACACCGGGCAAACTTACCGGTACGCATTATGTTGCTTTGAATATGAGTGAAGTGCCTAACCAACTAAGAAAATAGAAGGGTCATTTGTACCAACATGCACATGAGCTAATTATGAACTGGCTTATGATCATCACAAGATTGCCTATTACATACTACATCTGTTCCGGTCAGCATTTTATGTTTTGCATTGATTTCAAAGGTATTCCTGCTATCAACCTTAACATAGAATGGTCTCAAAATTTGCAACAGAATTCTCTTTGTCCCCAATGGCAAATAACTCTAAACTTCTGTGCATGTAGTGTTTAGATTTCTCAAAGCACTGTCTTGTTTTAACTCAGGCTGGCTGATGTCAGCCATGATGAGATTTAAGCAGGAAAGCATGTTTATATTTTATTCTGTTTGCATTTGTTATATATTCTATTGTAACACTTTTAACGGAAACAGGTGCATTTGATAATCAATGAGCGATAAACATCCATGTGCAGTAAGTCCAATCCATGCTCCGAGGAACATTTTGTGCCTTGTGAGAAAATGTGACTTAATCTAGCTTACACGTCAAATTCCATGGAGATCATGGCAGTCTAAAGTGATGTATAGTGATTGTAATCATATTCATTAAATGACACAGATGGAAGAGATATGATCACCGCATGTCTATTCCTTAAAAAAAAAAAAAAAAAAAAAAAAAATCAGTGAACTATAACATTGAAGTTTTAAAAGAATTTTTCTTCAGGGATAAGCCAGATCATAGTTCCACTTTGCACATAAGCAGATATCATCATTTGTTCCAGCAGACATGTTCTTTTTAAATTCACAGAGATAAGCACCTGTGATGTAATGGTTATTCATGTCATCCTTATGAATGGTGTTTGGTAGCACGTCCACCTGACAGCAAGCCTGGTATTTGGCAATATTAACTGAGAAAAAAAAAATGGTTTGTAAATGCATTCACTGCAAAACAATGAATTGAATGATTCCCTAAGTTTTGATTGATGGACCAATCTGGTCGCATGGGGGCATTTCATCAAGTTGACAAACTGTTTTGAGCTACTGAAATCCTTGCATCTGATTGGCTGAGAGGAATTTTGTCTGAAAAAAAAAAAAAAATCTGACATATCACGATGAAATGTCACCTGGTCTGCACAAGTTCATTCTTTGTGTGAATAACACAAATTCCATAAATTGTTACATCAGGCATGCTTATGCATTAGTCAACTGAAAACAAGTGACGTGCCTAACCAACGTGCACATGAGCTAATTACAAACTGGCCTATTGTGTTGACATGAAATTAGATCTGTAATGCAAAAGTGTCTTATGTAGACTAGCTAAAGCAATATATACAAGACTTTGATACTGGACCTTTTTTATGTTTGCTGAGTGTTATCAATCATTATTTGCAGGAATGAGAAAAAGCATCACAAGCAAATTCCATTGAAGAGTAAAGACTAATTTCAGTGTAATTTACTCATGTATTTTGACTTTTGCCCATCAGGGACATACACCTGGGAGCATATACTGGGTGGTCAACTTGAGCCGAGACTAGGTGGCATATGGAGTTATGGGGAGCTGAAATCTAGTGGCATTCTTTTCCGGTAACTTTATTCATTTGCACTCACAGTTTTTTGAACTGCTCCTTAGCACTATGCAATATACTGGGGTACTGACATTATTCAAATTTTATGCATGCCTTTCTGACAAGAGCTCTTCTTGACAATTTGAAAGCTTGCCCAAGGTTTGCCCAATGTAGCAGCAACTGAAGTACGCAACTTGGATTCCCAGTATGAAAAGTGTTTTTTTTCTTTCTTTCTTTCTTTCTTTTTTTTCTTTTTTCTTTTTTTTTTTTTAGGTGCAGGTTGATAGAAGAGCTTGTTACTAGGTCAGGACAGAAAACACATCCATAAATTTGAATATGTAAACCGTTCTATTCAAAAGAAATGAAAATCTTTTTCACAGGTTCTGTATGCTAGAGAAGCATTCAGTTATCATGTATTTGCATCTGGGTCTTTATTCCATATGATTTAACTACACTTTACCTGCTGTCACAGTGTGAATAGTTCCCCTCAGTTATTTGCATAATATTCAAATCTAAGCTTACTTTGAATAGGGAATAAGGGAGAACAAGAGAGTGGGCTTTGCTACCAGTCTTGCCCAGGACGGCAACAACACATAGTCCAGGGTCTTTACATTCTTGGACCAGATGTGCTCTGTTGTGTAGAAGTGGGGTCTTTTTGTGTTTGTGCATGCATGGTGCACATGAGTGGGCATAAGAGTGCTAAGATAAGAGAGGAAGGTATGATAGTGAGCAGATGACACCAAGAGCTTCTGGCAGGAGGATGCATTGTTGAGGGGCTGCCACAGGTTCCTGTGGGTGTGTGGTAGCAGTCCAATTTGAAGCATCAAGGATGAGGCACATGCTCAGACTTGCAGGTTATGCACATCGGGCACTCCCAGAGCACCGCTTCCAGTGCAAACCTTTGGCAGCACAGGCTCGGAGAAGCCTCCATTTTCCCCCAGCTTGACTAACACTTTCAAGAACTGTAAGTGGCTAGAGCTATTTGGTATGTCACTTGTATTTAGTTATGTTATTTTTCACACATTTCATGAAATGAAAGAACACTTTAATAGGCTATAAATTTAATTGGGTAAAAGAATTCCTACCAGCTGTAAATTTAAGTGTAAAAAGTCATCAATTAGAAAGTCAGAGGTAAATTACAATTATTTTTATGTAAAATTATTGTAAAATTTTTACCTGTGGTCTTTAGGAAACTAAATTGTCAATATTTAGTAGATTCAATGGTATGCAAGTGTAAGAGTGCTGGTTTTATGGTGTTGGTAGCGTGGTGTGCACTCTCAACTATAGTATACGATGTCAAGCCACAGTCGAACATTAGTTAATGCAGGAGACAAGGTGATGGTTCCAAGATATACAGTTTAGTTTATTAGATATAATAATCAGGAATTCCAGAATGGTGCATGACATTGACAAGAGAATATTGTCGGTAGTATATATAAAGAATACTGTTCCACTCCTTCTTGGCACATGACCGAACAGAGTCGGGGCCGGAGTAAGATTGCTTCCTCAACTCTAGAAGCATAAGATTTATAGGGACATGGATAGAAGTTAAGAGATTAGTAGGAGAGGGTCTATGATGTGGAGATTATAAGTTCATTGAACAGTACTGTGTAAGGGACTGGTGGTGGGAATTGTAAACACAGTTGGTTTGAATTTACTTAAACTTGATTGAGGACAAAGGGAAGGATTAACTATTGAGTAGAGATTAACCAAAGTAATAACAAAGATGGTTGGGTTCTGAATGGAAGTTTCATTGGAGGTTTGATGGTCTTGTTAATAAAAGGATATGAGACTATAAAGCTGGGAAGTGTTCATAGGGTTTGGATTGGACTGGTCGTATATCTAGACAGTATGATTGGGGCAGGAAATGGGGATAAATTCTTAACTTGGTCAATCAAGAGACACTTATAAATTACATGAGGTTTGTTCTGTTTTAAGGTATAAACTCCCTATTTCTCCATCTTACATTCGTCCAATCTTTCAAAAAGAAACGTCCTCGTTTCATAATTATATACTGCAATATTTAAAGAGTTCAAACGATTGACAAATGAAGAAATTCTGATACATTTACGGAGAAGAAAAAAAACACTGTTGACATGTAAACATAATAAGAATGATTGCTACACAAAACATAATCAAATTGAGTAGCATATTGATACACGTGTAATTAACAAATTAGTGAAATAATTAAAAAGAAGATTGATGTGTACATAAATCTTGCAAATGAGGTATTAAAAAAATCACCAAAGAAACCTATTTTCCAGGGAACATATCATTGTCTTGAGAGGTGTAGGAAAAACAGCATGGCCTACACATAGCATAGTGACCAATACATACCGAGGTAACAATATACATTCAATTTAGAATGGAAATAAAAGGGATAGGAAAATAAGAGCTCATCATAGTAATCTACAAACTGTATGTGAAACTCAAAGAACAATCAGAGATCCAAGAATTGACAAAAATTATATTACCATATGTTAAAAAAACACTTAACATAAATGACAAAACTACAAACTAGAGGAATACACTGATTGCATACATCTAGTCTTGTGCACAGCAAATATGTTGAAAAATGAACAGTATAATCATAAAAAACACTTAAGAAGAGGAACAGACAGAGGAGAAAGGAGAATGAAGCAATTAGATTGAATGACCTAAATTATACAGAGTTGGTGTCTTTGAAATGCACCATGAAAGAAACTTGTAAATAATGATGTTGATGAACAACATGTAAAAAGATATCTGGCATCAAAAGTAATTCAAATTGTGTTGATAATAATATTGTGTATAAGAAAAAGTTGGGCAAACAACAGGAAATTTATATGTGGTGAAAATGTGCATATATATCTAGACTGCAACAAGTTTACTAATGGTACAATTTTTTTATTTTTTTTTTCCATAAAAAAGCAATTGATCAGAAAAACAACATTTCTCACAAAAAAAAATCAAAAGTTACAACCATACTTAACTAAGAAATTATGCTAGAAAATAAAAATGCTTATTAATCATGTTAAAAAAATTCTTTCAGAAATTAAACACAATACACATGCTAACAATGAAAAACCTAAATACCTAATAATGCTACAAATTTACATCAGAAGTTAAACTGACATTATTGTTGAGCAAGAAGCAGAAATCGGGATATAAAACGGTCAAGAAAGGGGCAATTGAACGTGACAGAGAGTGAGAAGGAAAAAAAAAGGGAAAGTATGGACAATGCAGAAAAATGAATGAATAGCTATGTGAGAACGGAGAGGAGTGAGCAAAATATTATTGAAAGTACAAAAAGAAGGTATAAAATAAAGATGACATTAAAGTTTTATTACTAAGAAATAGGAATTCCAAGTGCCCAGGAAGTGGAAGGGATAAGGGAACTTGCCATAAATGCTCAATGATGCGTAAATAATTAATGAGAATCCTGAAATTTGAAATTTGGAAGTAAAAGAAAAATAGCCTTCATTACATTCTGTCGCAAAAATGAGATCAGAAATTATGATGGATCATAATCAGTTTGGGGATTAGGAAGCTGACCGCCGTGTGTCCGAACACTATCGGCATGGACCACAGCATGTGCATCATAAAAGAAGTGTGATGAGGCAATGGACATGTGAGAGGGGACCACAGAGTCCCAATTCGTGAAGTGGTTGGGCGACGGCTGAGGATAGTGAGAATGGGGCAGAGATGGGGGAAAGGGCTGAAATGTGTGGGTTTGCGAGGAAACAGTACAGTGAGCTTGAAGAGGGGGTTGGTAGTCGGGCAAATTAAGAGGAGAAGAGGTGGAGAAAGGGGTGGAACTGTCCGAATCAGTCCCAGTGGAAGATGATGTAGGGGCATCGGAGTCAGAGGCTAGGGGAAGAATGTCGCAGTCAATAGAAAGAGGGGAAAGTGGGCTAGAGATGGGAAGAGTGCACTTCAGAGATCGGATTGGAGTTGGGGGAGATGGGGATGAGGGGTGGGAAATCACTGCACATGTTTGTGGTAGTGAGGGAGGCGGGAAAACTGAGGTGCGATATGAATTACAGGCCTCACAGTGAGAGCAGAGGTGCGCAATGTCTTTGCGCATCCCATGCCAGTAGCAGAGCCCTTCGATAAGCTCAATTGTTTTGGCTGTACCGAAGTGAAGAGCTGACATGGAAGTATGCATGACAGACAGGACAGTAGGGATCACAGAATAGGGAATGACAACCTGTTCTATCATTATTCCAGACGGATGTCTCTTCCGCCGATACAACAATCCATCACGAATTATGAAACGTTCAAACTGATGCCGGAACTTGAACAAGCATTCCTCGTAATGAGGGATGGCCGATTTTGGGGGTACATATCCAGAACGGATCCAGGCAGCGACCTGCCGGATGATTAGATTCTGGTGCTGAGCCTGATGAAGGCGTACACCATGTTCTAACAGAACACTAAAAAAGGAGGACAGGTTAGTAGGAGGTGCGGGAGGAGAGGGAGGAGATGAAATTGACGATGAATCGGCACATGCTGATGCCGATGACGGAAGTGAAGCTACTTCAATCGGTATATCTGGTGATGGAGATGAGGGAGGGGATGGATTATGACCTCTGTCTATTGTTGAAGGGAAAGATGAAGATACAGGTAAATCGTCATGGCCACCTTTGTAATGACCACCAGGAGAAGGAGGCGGGGGTGGAGAAGAAAGCTTTCTCACACCGTGGGTATCATGTGGAGGTGGAGGTGAAGAATGAAGTCTGGTGGAGGTTGGAGAGAATGTATGGGGGCCATAGCGATAATGACTTGAATCATCATAACGATGATCGTAACCACACCGACTGGTTGAAGAGATGGACTGGTTAGAGTAGTCAGAGTAATGATCAGGGGAAGGAGAACGCGAGTGATAGCGATGATGTCGGGAATAGGAAGAACTATAGCCACGAGAAGGAGAACGAGGGCGATAGTGTGAACGAGAATGGGAGTAGGATGAATGGCGCTCCGGGGAGGGAGAACGGGAATGATAGGGGGAGCGATAGGAATGATAGGAAGGTGAATGGGGTCGAAAACTGTGAGATCGTTCTCGAGAGTAATTATGATCCCGGGAAGAATACATTGTGTTGAAAAAAAAGTACCGGGAAAAGAAGGACAATGAGGGGAAAAACAGCCAACTAAAGATAAGAACACCAACTACAAATAAGATGGCAAAAAAATATCTAAATGTTATTTACACAATGGTAACACAAAAATGTCAATCAGGGCACGTTACCTCAAGGAATTCAAGAAAAAAAAATGTTACAATTATTAAGTGTATCTACAACACAGTGTGTTGTGTAGATGAATTGATTCAGGGATCAACATGATATGGTTCAAGAAAATTCCAATGCAATTCGAATGCAAACGAGGGGGTGGGAATGATAGTGTTCAGAGTCCCAAATTAAAAAAAAATAACTCAATCAGTGAACTTAGCTGCAACCATTTAGAACTGGAATTATTATGCAGGGATGTGGAGAATCTGGAGGACACGTGTAGGAGGAACCAACATGGACGCCGTCTGATAAAAGATATGGAGGTAGTGGAGATCCTGATCAGGTAGATACGCCAATGAGCTGAAGACAGGCCGTGAGCAAGACAGAAGAAGATGATATAGGGTACAATGACATCAGATAGGATGAAGCATCTCACACCAGCACAGGATTCGATGACAAAGTAGATATAACTGGGCAGGCCACTAGCGATGGACGTTCCAAGAAAAAGAAGAGGGCAGAGGTAGTGCAGGTATGAAGGATGTCATAGAAACTGGTAAAGGAAGAGCGCAGGCATCCACAACGCAATGTAGAAACTTGAGTTCTGTATGCATATGACGATTGTATATGGTAAAGTCACAAACAGCAAAGCGTCCACCGAGTGCAGTTTTTAGGAGCTGACCATTACCCACGAGAAATGCAATGGAATCCGGCAGCTCACAAGGTAAAGGTGTGAAACAGGATTCTCCAAAAACACCAGGGCAGCAATGTTGATATAATGTAGAAAGATGAACTCACAAGTTCGATCTCCGAGCGGGAAGCGATGGCCCCAGTTTACCGCTGCCACCACTGTAAGAGTGCTGGTTTTATGGTGTTGGTAGCGTGGTGTGCACTCTCAACTATAGTATACGATGTCAAGCCACAGTCGAACATTAGTTAATGCAGGAGACAAGGTGATGGTTCCAAGATATACAGTTTAGTTTATTAGATATAATAATCAGGAATTCCAGAATGGTGCATGACATTGACAAGAGAATATTGTCGGTAGTATATATAAAGAATACTGTTCCACTCCTTCTTGGCACATGACCGAACAGAGTCGGGGCCGGAGTAAGATTGCTTCCTCAACTCTAGAAGCATAAGATTTATAGGGACATGGATAGAAGTTAAGAGATTAGTAGGAGAGGGTCTATGATGTGGAGATTATAAGTTCATTGAACAGTACTGTGTAAGGGACTGGTGGTGGGAATTGTAAACACAGTTGGTTTGAATTTACTTAAACTTGATTGAGGACAAAGGGAAGGATTAACTATTGAGTAGAGATTAACCAAAGTAATAACAAAGATGGTTGGGTTCTGAATGGAAGTTTCATTGGAGGTTTGATGGTCTTGTTAATAAAAGGATATGAGACTATAAAGCTGGGAAGTGTTCATAGGGTTTGGATTGGACTGGTCGTATATCTAGACAGTATGATTGGGGCAGGAAATGGGGATAAATTCTTAACTTGGTCAATCAAGAGACACTTATAAATTACATGAGGTTTGTTCTGTTTTAAGGTATAAACTCCCTATTTCTCCATCTTACACAAGGAGAAATTTGGGAAATTTGTGTTGTCGCAAGTGTTCGTTAGAAATTGCAAATGTGATAAACATTTGATTTCGGTTATTGAGCAGTTCATATCAAAGTAATGGTCAAGGTATGGACACAACTGCATAGCTTAATTATAGAGTAACTGCGGCAGTATGCGGCCGTGCAGCCGTTCGCGGCAGGTACAACATACACGGTAAACCGTTTAATATACCGCTAAACACAGCACTGCACTGTTACATGCACACTACACATATACTAACACACTAGCAATCAACAAAAACCAACCGATAAAATGGGAATGATCTCTGACGAAAGTGAAATTTTCTCACCTAAATGACAACATATCGCATCCAAAATGAAATTTTCGGTACTTCTTAACAGAACAGTTAAGAAACAATGGTCCAAGAAACTGGATTTTTTGTCGTTTTCTCGATGTTCATGGATTTTGAAAACATATCCTCATGTAAAATAGAACTTTCGCAAGCCGATGTGGGCCGCCATTTTTTTCAGAAAGTGGATGTCACCATCGAAAAAAATGAGAAAAACACGAGAAAGACAACAACACCGCCAGAATTGCGATCTTGTTTGCGGCCAATGCATGTGCGCCCGCTATTTTCACGTGCTTTCGCAATGGGAATTGGCGCTTACGCAATGTTCGCGAGACGTGAAGGTGTTCAGCTAAAGATCGCGGAGCACGCGCGTATTGCATAGGGATTGCACATCGTGCCGCAAGCAGAAATACTACGTCGCATATCGCCCTTATCGGCGAAAATTGTGCCGGGTTTTGCCTTGGTAAATCATGAAAACTGCGTTGGTCAATGGTAAATTTCTTTTATGAAAACAATCGCGTAAATTAATAATCTTGTCTATGATATATGAAATGGTTGAAAATAATTTGACTGATTTGTTTACAAGTTCGAAAAACCCTTAACAATGCTTAAACTGCCGCAAACGGGATATTTTACTCTATTTAGTTTAGCAGGTATAATTTTGGGGAAGATTTTATGGAGATGAATTAAGCACATTAGATTTTACAGTATAAATTCATTTGGGATAGATTTAAAAATGACAAAAAAGGCCAGTCCAATGTGAAGTTTTTGCCAATTAAACAGGCAGTTCACTGGTTTTTGAAATTGCTTTGTTTAGTTGTCCCAAGATGTAAGAGAAAGAAGTTTTAATTTATTTTGGTGGATGTAGACTAACTTTAAATTGTTTACTCTATCCAAATGGGAGCTCCAGATAATTCATTTGACAAAGTTGAGTGGCAGAATGAGGTTTTAAGGAATAAGTATGATAGACACCATTATGATTGAATCATTTCCCATCTCACTTAATTTAACCCCAAACCTGGATTCATACTACGGATGAGCTTGGCTCAGCACATCGGGAATTATTTAAAATTTATTCTTAATTTTGTCTTGGGAGTCAATCCATGAGCCACATGTGTGAGCAAGGTATAGCACCATCCTGGTTTCTGTAGTAAAGTTAAACTACTCGAGTCTTTAGACAATTTTTCTTTGATTTACTTTGGTGCCATGATATTTAACATCAAGAACTTTATTCTGAATTTAGAGATATTTTAATATTTCATTATAAGAGAGGCCTGATAAAGCTTGATGCTGTAGGTTGGATGGGGTCAGTGTAGGTAGGTGAAAGAGAGATCAGCCAAGGCTGCTTGGAGTTAATGGATGCTCATTTTGCATATTTATATTCTTTAAATTTGTTAATCTATTTTATTGTATCCCCTGGGTACTGCTATCCCAGAGGATACTTTGGATTTAGCAATGTTATGCTGCCATGGCCAGTGCCACCACACCATCCCATTTGTGTGAGCAACACTGGCCACATTTCTTGGATTTTATTCAAATTCAGAATGAAATTGTAATTAAAAAATGTAGGTGCTAATAACTTTCAGTGCTAGTGCCCTTGCTTTTTCCAAAGAAGACTACAAATATGGCCATCAAAAATCTTCACCATCTTAAAACCCTCAAGGATGCAAGAGTTACATCAACCAGATGTTGATATAGCACCCTTGAAATGGAGTAAATTTTAAACCCATAAATTTTCAAGTTATTCATTGTTTATAAGGGTATAAATTTTGGGATTTCAATTCTTGATGGCTATCTTGGATTTTGCAATTTTGCTGTGACCAGATGTGGATTTAACACCCTTGAAGTAGGATGAACTTGTCAATTTATTTTCAGTTTTTCATCATAAGTAAATACACCAAGATTTGAATTTTTGTTGACCATTTTGGATATCTGGAAACCCCCGTTAGAGGGCAAGATTCGCAATACCCATTCAAATCCAGCAACCTTGAAAATGGGTGAAACCATCAAATATTTTAGATTTTCATTATTTTTAAGGGAATATATCGGAATTTATTTTCGGCAGCCATTTTGAATATTTCAAAATCCTTGGGGATTCAAAAGTTGCATCATCTGGATTCAGATTCAGCATGCTTGAAATAGGTTAAAAACATGTTTCTTTGTAATTTTTCACCATTTATAAGGGAATATATCTAGGAATTTCATATTTTTGCCGGCTATATTGGTAGCCATTTTGAATATCTCAAAGCTCTCGAGGATGCAAGATTTGCATCATCCAGATTTGGATTTGTCACCTTCAACATTCAAGTAAACCCTCAAAGAAATTGGGTGGATGGTAAAATGATGTTAGGCTCAGAATGTGACTTTGGCACCCAGACAAAAATAAATCGATTTGCTGTAAAATTTTGTGTGCAGCACATTTTTTCTTAATGGAACATATCAAAAGTTGCATCTTGTAAATGGGTAAAAGGAAGCTCTTGGCATTGGTTTCCAAGCCATATGTTTGTAAACTTTGTCTTGGAAGGTCAATGTGATGGTAGTATTTTGTGTGCATGTATGATTTTGTAAGAAACAGAAAAGCTGTTGATACGCAATTTGCCGTCAACTACGATGATAATGCAGCAGAATTGAGTGGTGGCATATATCTTCCCGTATATAATGTCCATAATGACGTACCTACATCTTGCTCCTTTCACTTTTTACTGATGAAATTTGCCACTTCTCGCTGGTGAAGTAAAAAATCAAAGGGGGCAATATTAGGAAGATTGGTATGCAGTCAGTTTAATTGTGTAAATTTTTATAGTGTGCAAACACACACAAGATTTTGGTGGAAATTTATCATTATTTTATCTCTATTTTGTGAGAAGTCTTAGTGAGAAACTATAAATGCCATCCAATCCCGACACCCTTGTGTAAATCAAGGTATTAACCCGTTGAAAACAAGTCCCAAGTATACTCGGGCAGGTGTCTCTGAGAAATGTGTGTTATAGCAAAATCGGTCCGTCCTTCACAGGTTAAAGGAAACCAAAGTCCAAATATGTAGTAGATATGGACTGAGTGAAAACAGCAATACTAGAACATATTAGTGAAAGTTTGAGGAAAATCGGGCAATGGATTCAAAAGTTTTGGTGCCATCATCGCTGGATAAGGAGACTGCAATACTTCATGACCTCAGTATGGACGGCAATATAAAGAAAATAAAAATAAAATTCAATGTATTTTCACTTTTGTAGCATAATGAAAGAGCAATTTGACTTGCCTCTTTTAGAAAGCAGGAGGAATGATATTACCCTCAAGTTTAACACATATTCCATGTCAGGAACACGTTAGGAAAATACATGTATTTTTCGTGAAAAATGGAATTTTGGAATCCTCATCTTTCTCCATGCTGATTTCTTTTAAAGGGGAAGTCCATCCTGATATGGTGCATTGCATCTAAACAGAAAAATCAGAAAAGAAAATCAGTGATTTTTTTTTTTTTTTTTTTTTTTTTTGGGGGGGGGGGGGAAATAGATACACACAAAAAAGTCCTGAACCAATAAAGTATAGAAGGCAAAACAACTTACCAACTCTGTGACATAGGTGTTGAGCAGCTCTCCATTCTGTTTGTACTCTAAAAATCACAAATTCTTATTTTTCTTCTGTTCTTGATCATATACAATGAGACATTTAAATGCAAGATGTTTTTTTATGTCCTCAAATAAGGTCTGTGAAAATATTTGAGCAAAATGAGAATTAGTGAAATTATGTGTACAAAAATTGAGAACTGCTCAACGCCCACCTTAGAATTGCCAATTTGTCTTACTCTCTTAAACTTATTAGTTCATAATTTTGGTGTTTAATTTTTTTTCCCCCACATTTTTAGCTCACCTGAGCCAAAGGCTCAAGTGAGCTATTGTGATCGCCCTTCGTCCGGCGTGCGTCGTGCGTAAACTTTTTACATTTTCATCTTCTTGAAAACCCCATGACCGATTTTCATCAAACTTGGCAGGTAGCATCCCTAGGGGGTTAGGAACTCAGTTTGTTAAAATGGGTACCATGCCCCACCCAGGGGGCCCCCAGGGGGCCCAAACCCCCAAAATTAAGGAATCTGTAAAAATCTTCTTCTCTAGAACCAGAAGTGATAGAACTAAGTTAATACTATGAGTTAGTACATTGATGACTGTAGTTTCAAGTTTGTTCATGGCAGAATCAGGGGTGCCCCCCTTGGGACCCAGGGGAGGGGGGTGGGGAGGGGTCCTAATGGGGCCTAAATTATACATTTTCATTTTCTTCTTGAGAACCCCATGACCCATTTTCACCAAACTTGGCAGGTAGCATCCCTAGGGGGTTAGGATCTCAATTTGTTAAAATGGGCACCATGCCCCACCCAGGGGGCCCCCAGGGGGCCCAAACCCCCCAAAATGAAGGAATCTTTAAAAATCTTCTCTAGAATCAGAAGTTATAGAGCTAAGATAATACTATGAGTACATTAATGGCTGTAGTTTCAATTTTGTTAATAGCAGATCCAGGGGTGCCCCTCTTGGGGGCAGGGGGGGGGGGGGGGGCTTGGGAAGGTCCAAATGGGGGCTTGAATTGTACATTTTCATCTTCTTCCTGAAAACCTTATGATGGATTTTTGTCAAACTTGGCAGGTAGCATCGTTAGGGGGTAAGGATCTCAATTTATCAAAATGGGCACCATGCCCCACCCAGAGGGCCCCAGGGGGCCCCTAATCCCCCCAAATGAAGGAATCTTAAAAAATTTGGGCCCTTATTATACATTTTCATCTTCTGCTTGAGAATGCCTGGTCAAATTTTAGTAGAGCTGTGAATAATTTAGATTAGTGATTGCGTGAAAGGTGAACTTGCGATACTCGGGTGAGCGCTAGACCCGCGGGTCTCTTGTTACTGATCTGCTCCTGATTTTTCTGTTTTCATACAAAGCAACATATTAGAATGGAATTCCCCTTTAAGCAGAGAGATTAAGCATTGCGAATATCAGAAGGTTTTCACAATACTACCAAAGTTTGTATTTTTTATTTTTTTTATTTTGAGAGCTTAGCTTATATTCTTGTAAATGAAGAAGAGCTTGTGTATTTTGATGTGTTCATCTTTTGTGTTAATGTTTCAGAATGAGACATGGTGATGGTGTAATGCCTGAAAAAGTTCCCCAGGATGCAGAAAATGTAGTCCTCATTTTGAATGGACGATCCCGGGACACAGTTTACCACACCAAGACCTGGCTGGACCATCTGGAATCCTACCCGAGACTAGCCCGAGTTGTGCTCATGCTGATAGGCAACGAACAGTGCCAGAATGACTGGGTCTTGCCTTACATGAAGAGCAATGGAGGAAGATTAGACCTACTCTTTATTGTTTATGACACCACAATAGTGAATGGACGAGACATTCTGCAGTGGCCCTTGGGTGTGGCAACGTAAGTGATGGCAAACATTTTACCAGTACATGGAATCATTGGTAAATGTGGATTTGAATGTCCTGTACTGCTGAAGATAATCGGGAAAGAATGTTTCTGGGGTGATGAGAATGTAAGAACTGATGGATACTCGGTAGTATGTTTTTCAAACAACATGATTGGTATTTGTATTTAGAAGTTTTAAAATCTGTTAAGTTTTGCCATATGAATTTCATAGAAAAAAAATGATCCACTAATGTCTCTCTGATGGTGTGAAATTCCATTGTACAAGAGAAATTTGTTCTAGCAAGCTGTGATAAAGATATATCAAATGTTCCGAGGAAATGTCTGCTTACAAGTCTTCTTCCACACCAGTCATTGTACTGAGCTACTCTTATGAGATCGGCTGTAACCCCCCCCCAAAAAAAAAGGCTGCTGTAACAAGCTGAATTTTGTAACTTCCCAACAACACCACAACAAATTTCCAATGCCTATATGACCATAAAAACCATGCTCGGCACATCCACTTTGCCGTCATTACTATTGATGTCTTGTGCAATGCTGCGTTTCTGTTTACCAGTGTGTAGCCCACTGAACTTTGTTTATGGAAATGCAGCACACTCAGATATTCAGTGTTGTGTAACATGCACTTGGCTGTGCCTCGGGTATGTAGCACCATTCAAAATATTTTTGAATGCACCATATCTCCCCTAACGCACTCTCATCTGTGCATTATTTGTATTCTAATGTGACAGTTGCACCACATGCATGCACAATGTGTTTCGTGCTTGTTGATATTACGAGATCTTGGCTATGAGGAAAATGGGTGGATCCTGACCTCCGTTATATCAAGTTCCCTCTGCTTGTATATCTAAGGTACCGTGGCTTTCCTGTGGTCAATAGCAGTCAGCTGCACCTGGCTTCTCCACGACACTATCTGTGTAATTTCATGGGCACAGTCTATCCCGGTTCATCACGTGAACGGCTGTCGAGAATCATGGCCAGTCATCAACTCCAGAACTACTGCTACATGAAAACCCGAAAAAAGTAAGCTGTTGCACTTTGAGAAATTTCCACTGTATGTGATTAAAGACCCTAGGTATACCCAGTAAACTAATCCATGCTAGATGATTATTTCCAATTCCAGCAATTTTTAAAGGGATCAGGGTGCCATCAGTTGATGCATAGGTGGACAGGGGGTGCTCCAACCACAAATTATATTTATACTCATTTTGTGATTCTTTATAAAAAGTTCAGGTTACTGCATTTCTGATCTTTCAAGTCAAAACAATATGTGATGTCGATAGGTCAAAACACTTGTGCTGAAATATAAATGTTAAATCGGCAGATTTGAATGAACTTTTGTGTAGAATGTTCACTTTTTGACTCAACGAAATGTAAGCAAGCAAACTGACAAATGGCAATATGACTACCACTCTCTTACAAGACTGGATTTGGAAGTCATACGGCAGGCATCCACAGGGAGATGGTGTCCTATACCAACTTTCGCATTTAGAATTGCATGGTGAATATTTTGATGTAGATTTTATACACGCACCTTTTTTTTTTACCAAGGCCCACTTTGGCTCCTGAGAAGTTTTTTGAGGCCCAGTTGCATGTACATCAAATACAAATCTTCTTCATTTTTATTTTGGAAAGACATCATGGCCCATTTTAAAGAGCTTAGCAGCCCACTTGAGAAGCACTGCTCTATAGTGATTGGAGCATTTTTTTGTTTTTGTTTTTGATACCCCCGGACACAGTTTTGATCCAATCATACATTGTACAGTAGGTATTGCCAAAATGCTGGCGAGAGTAACGCAAGCTGGACACATCCAGTACTCTTCTCGCAGTTTTGAACCTCTTGAAAATCCTTGTTATATAATGACTTTCATGTTTGTCCCTTTACTAATATGTCGTCAGTGTTCTCTTCACAAGTGAATAGTAAACACGTGTAGTACCCAGGCTGCTGGAGACACCACCATGTATTCATCAGTCTTGAAAACTGTTGGTATGAAAATATGATTTGCCAGAGTAAAGGAGATAAAATAAATTCAAGATTTTGATGTCTTTTTCTTATCAATTTCTGTAGTGATTGATATTGGTCTTTCATGTGGGAACACAAATTTATATATAAATTCTGTAATTGGTCTTTCCAATCAGATTGCATATTTCATTGATATTTTTTTTTTTTAAATTTGATGGCTGTGCATGTGTATGTAGCGTTGCATGTAGCTATTTCACAATGACAAAATTCCTAGATGAATGAGGCCTGTGATCTATAGGTGATGAGAATCCCAATCATCCTATGATCTGCGTTAGAACACTTTCAGAATTATAAAAGGGTTTTGCTTTTGTGAATTTATACAATGTATCATTACCAGTTGGGAGCCAGACGAGACTGAAGCAAGCCTGCAGTCCTACATCAATGTCATCACCCAAAGTGACCTCACACTCAGTCCTGTGGGCATGAACCCAGAGTGCTACCGGATTTACGAGGCCTGCGCCCTGGGATCCATGCCAGTCGTGGAGAACCTCCCAACCGAAGGGGACTGCCTGCGCAGCCCATTCAGATTGCTGAAGGAGCACGGTGCACCATTCGTCTATGTCAAGGACTGGAGCGAGTTGCCAAATATCATCAAGGAGCAGCAAAGACTGTCGGTGGATGAAGTTATCCAGAGGCGGCAGGATCTTGTTGCATGGTATGAGGAGTTTAAAGGTACCATGAGGGATATTTTCCTAGGTAAATTGCAGGGATTGTTTCCAGGGTATCAGTTCAGGTGACAGATACTACTGTTTATGTTTCAGCTAAAAGTTTGAACTGCTATGCAATGTTCTAATGGTTCCAATTCTGTTTTTACTCTTACAACATGACATGACATGTACAGCATGGTTTTGTAGTCAAGATTACCAATCAAATCATGAACATCAATTCTTTTTCACCTCAAAGGAAATGTAATTAGGATGTGGAAGATATATGAGAGGGTACAAATAACACATACAGTACAAAGTGTCTAGAATCTGGATCCATTGTATCCTGTACTTGCCCTTTGCTTGATTTTCAAGGCTTGCCAATTTTCTAGTACAGATGTTACCAGGGTTGTCTTTCTGTTTTCACATCTTGTTGATTTTATATTCCCTGCCTTTGTGTTGGTAGTCTTTATGGGGATACGCTTCTAACCAATATGAGAGACATAGAGAACCCCCAAAATGTGTAGTCTTTTAGGCTGGTATCCCATGATTTTGGCCAGTTTATCTCAAAATCTAGAGTGAAGTGGTCTTCACACACATCTCTCCTCCTGTGATACATGTGGGAATGAATATTGAATTTTTTGCGGCCCGATGTGCAACTGTATTTTATGACGATTACCTGTCTTTTCGAAGGATCTTGAGCCCCGACACATTGGCTTGGTACATAGGTAGATGAACAACTAGGTGCTTACCTCGAATAAGAAAATCAAAAGAAATGTTGAAACAACAAGCTGAAGAACTGAATGTTCGATAGCAAGACAGGTGAAGTAAATGGTAAATTTAATTTTCCATTGTGTATTATGGTGCAGTGTCAAAATAGATGAACAGGCAAGTATGGCCTATTGAGTTTAGCCTGGGTAGACATAGCTCACATGTCTTGTAGCTCAAGACTGATTGCTCTGCTCCCTGAGTTTATATTGTTCAATCATCACAGATTGACTTGCAAGGCAAAAGATATCAAATTTCATTTACTCCCATTTTTTACTGCCCCAAATACCAATCGTACAACATCCTGCCTGGCTACCACTGAAATAGCCATGACGAGAATAAAAGCTGGGCCTTTTTAATTGTTGTAGTGATGAAGAGGTTATAAAAATGTGATTTTTTTTTTTAATACACCAATATATGTGTGACATTTAGGCAAATTACATAGATCTAGGGTTAGGCAAAGTTTTATGCCCAATAGCTTGTGTGGGTCCTTGGGTGACGCGGACTTGGCGTCCTAGGGCTAGGGTTAGGCAGGGCTCGACACTAACGGTGGCCCGGTGGCCTGGGGCCACCAAAAACGCATGTCGGGCCACCCAAATTTCAGAAATGAAGAATTTGGTGGCCTGATCGGGCCACCAAAAAAGGTCAGATATTTGCCTTTGGGCCACCAAAAATAAAAGTTAGCGTGGAGCCCTGGGTTAGGGTTAGAGTTAGTGTCCAAGAGTGGTGCGGATGATGTGGACCCCGATGCCCTGGTTCCTCAGTAATTCTGAAACCATTGGCTTTTGGTGGCCCTAATGATTTCTATATACGACCATGTTTTGTTTTTCGTAGGTCTGGAATGGATTGGCAGTAGCCTGAAATGTTTCCCATAGTCTGTTGTCAGCTTGAATTTCCTGCAGCTGATATTTCTTTTGCAGTTACCACATTTGCCCTGATCTTTAGTGCCTAAAGATATTCATTCTCCGTGAGGAAACCTGGGTTCCTTATTCAGACATGATCCTCCTTGTGTCAGGAGTAACATACTCATTTTCCCCTTCTTTCAGGGATCTTGACTGCCTTCTGTTGTAATTGTATTAGAGGCGCAAGTTCTACTACAACTGGGTCTTCCCATTTGCAGATGTGTACTAATCCATGAATACACTTTTGTAGAAACAAAGTCTAAGGGTATTACTATGTTGTGGACCCACTTCTTTGGCTTTGGTGTAGATGAAATTGTTGGTGGTAGGTATTGGTAGAAAGAGCAATTTCTTGACATATAACCAAATGGTCATATCTTTCCTCCAAATTTAGGTTCTACTGAAAATTCCTTTGATTGGTCATATGCTATTCTAATGACATGTATGGTCAACATATTTAACATCTCAATTTTAGGGCTGCCTTTTCTATATTCTCACATTAACAAATCGGTTGTTTCTTCACTTTGGTGAATACCTGGTCATGATCTAGACTAGGGACTTATCTGTATTCCCAAGTATCTGGCCATTTTTCCAGTTTCAATGGACCATGGGGGACTTGGACAATTAAACATAGTTTCCATGAGGGGTTTTGTTCAGAGAGCCAAAGGTGTTTAATATCGGGCCATTTGTTGAAGTGAATTGCCAACAGTTGACAATAGCTTTTTCGAAGGAAGAACTTTCACGGAACAAAGACTGGTGTGGGCAGTGAGACTCGTAAAACAAAGGTAAAAAGTCATTGAATCAGTGACGCCCAGGCGAGACAGCAGTCAAGAGAACAGAAGGAGATAAAAACAAGATTAGCTGATAGACTGGTTGATGTGAATAAAAACTTGACAGAATCGGGGGGGGGGGGGGGTACTTGACAAGTTATCATACATTGTGGGTATGAGACAAAGTTGGTCATTAGATAGCTGTAAATACATTTAAAAAAGACTTTTTATTAACTTATCTGTAAAACTATTTAAGTTCAACTTGCCAATTATACAACCAATTATTTCACCATTATAAAAAAGAAACAGGGCACACCTATCCATAATCCAATGAAACCAAATATTAGTACACATTTATTTCAATATTGCCTAACTATCGTACAAAAAAACAAAAACTAGACAGGGAATTAGAGAATGATGCAAAACCAAATCATTGACCAACTCAGAGAATTGGGAGGAGAGAGGTGGAGATAATGATGAAAGTAGCACCACAGCATGGAAGAACCAGACAGTTGATATGAGCTACAAGTATAAACGTCAAGCTGAAGAAACTACAAAGTGTATATAGCGATATCATCAGCATACAGATATATTTGATGCTCAGTAGTGTGTAATTTCATTAATATACAAATTGAATAATATAGGGTTGATGGCACTGCCTTGAGGGAGGCCAGCTTGGCACCTGCAAGTGTCTGAGAGAGTGGAGTTTATTCACACCTGCGTTGCCATTTAACAGATGTCCTGCCCCAGTCAAACTTCCCGGGTGAGATGACGAGTCATTTGGCTATTTTAAGATGGTAAAATTTCACGTAACGAGGCCCCGTATAGGCAAAGTGAGACTAAAGAGAAAACGGAAAGTAAAGAAGAAAAAAAAAATTACCCCAACATTGACCCATTTAATTCTTCTATTAAAACTGTATAAATATGTCTCTTTTCTACAAAACTTAAAACACATTCATCCATAACAAATTTTTTAAAAAATGGTAGAATTACATGTTACAATGCCTTGTATGGGCAAAGTGAGACTCGAGAGAAAACGGGAAGTAAAGAAAAAGAATCTTCATCAAATCAGTGTCACGCAACCAGACAAAACGAGACTCCAACCGACCCTGTCACTAACAAGCCGCAGCCAAAGGAACAGGATATTAAAAGATCAATACGATAAGAATAAAATTCAACAGAACCAGAGGGGGAGCTTGATGGATCATCGTTCGATGTGAATAAATGACATGGGGTAATTATTAGATATATATAACGAATCAAAATTATCCCAATATTGACCCATTTAACTCTTTTATTGAAACGGTGTGAATACGTCTCTTTATTACAAAATTTTAAACACATTCAACCATAACAAATAAAAAAAAAATGGTAAGATTTACACGTAACAAGGCCCCGTGTGGGCAAAGTGAGAGTCGAGAGAAAACAGGAAGTAAAGAAAAAGAATCATCTAATCAGTGATGCGCAGCCAGACAAAACGAGACCCCCACCTTCCCCTGTCACCAATGAGCCACAGCCAAAGGAACAGGATAGAAAAAGATTGGGAAGATAAGTACGATAGAAATAAAACTCGACAAAACCAGAGGGGGAGCTAGAGGGATCGTCATTCCATGTGAATAAATGACATGTGGTAATTATTAGATATATTTAACAAATTAAAGTTACCCCAATATTGACCCATTTAATTCTTCTATTAAAACTGTTTAAACGTGTCTCTTTATTACGAAAATTTAAAACACATTCAACCATAAGAAATAAAAAAAAAATGGTAGAATTACAAGTATTAAGGCCCCGTGTGGGCAAAGTGAGACTTGAGAGAATGGGAGAGAGTGGGGGGGGGGGCCCTCCACAGCAACCTGCAAAACTCGATTGTGCGATGACTGGGCAAGACGCTGCGCGACTCCTTGTCGCAGCAGTGCAGTGGAATCAAAAGATGGGAAACCGAGCCCACCATCCCAGATCTGGGCGTGGAGACTTGCGTTGTTGGTATCTTTCGGCAGATGTAAAGCCCCGCGCACGAATTTTCTTGTCTCCTTGTCAACCCTGCGTAGTTTCCATTCTTTGCACCGCTAAGCGCAAGGCTATAGCGGTGCCGAGCTAAAAGAAAAAGAATCGTCTTCCAATCAGTGACACCCTAAGCCAGACAAAACGAGACCCCCACCTTCCCCTAATAACAAGCCGTAGTGTCGGTGTTGTAGTGTCATTAGAACTTACACTACGCCAGTGCTGTAGCACGCTGCGGTAAGGCCACTACAGCTTACAGTAGATTACTTACTAAAATACACTAAAATATGCTACGATAACTATGAAGGATCTACCCAAAACTACTCTTAACTATGGCTTAACTAATCCGAGGGCTCATCTGGTGATGTGGAGGGTCTTGCCACTCACTAGCGTGTAGATGCAAACCGATTTCTGACTCTGTAAGATCTGAGTGTGTGTCTTCACTCGAGGCTGCAGTCTCACGCGGTCGAGGCTTAACCAACCAATGGCGGTCCGGAACGTCAGGCCCAATTTGCTTTACTCCGAGCTTGACAGATCATCATTCGTTGTGAATAAATGACATGGGGTAATTATTAGATATATATAACAAATTAAAATTACCCCAACATTGACCCATTTAATTCTTCTATTAAAACTGTATAAATATGTCTCTTTTCTACAAAACTTAAAACACATTACACTATAACAAATTTTTTTTGAAATGGTAGAATTACATGTTACAATGCCTCTTGTGGGCAAAGTGATACTCGAGAGAAAATGGGAAGTAATGAAAAAGAATCGTCTAATCAGTTACACGCAACCAAACAAAACGAGACTCCCACCGTCCCTGTCACTAACACGCCGCAGCCAAAGGAACAGGATATTAAAAAATCAATACGATAAAGATAAAACTCAACAGAACCAGAGGGGGAGCTTGATGGATCATCGTTCGATGTGAATAAATGACATGGGGTAATTATTAGATATATATAACAAATTAAAATTACTCCAATATTGACCCATTTAACTCTTTTATTGAAACGGTGTGAATACGTCTCGTTATTACAAAATTTTAAACACATTCAACCATAACAAATAAAAAAAAAATTGGCAAAATTACACGTAACAAGGCCCCATGTAAGCAAAGTGAGACTCGAGAGAAAACAGGAAGTAAAGATAAAGAATCGTCATCTAGTCAGTGACGCGCAGCCGGACAAAACGAGACCCCCACCGACCCCATCACTAACGAGCTGCAGCCAAAGGAACAAGATATTAAAAGATCGGGAAGATAATAATAAAGATAAGACTGGATAAGACTTGAAGGAATTATTGCAGAGATTGCATGGAAAACATTCAGTGGAGACCGTCCCACCAGTACTCCTTCCTTTACATTTGGGATAATGCCAAGCGATGCTATTAAGATTAGAGGAAACCTTATCAAATCTGCCACAACCGTATGTGATATTTAGACCATGGGACAACAGATGTTGTCTGATTAGAGAATGCTGGATAATCGACTTCCTACATGAGCAGGTATATTGGGATGTATCATTGGGATACAAGAGATGGACATGGCCATTCTCCATAACTACACACACACTAAAAGGACAAGAAAAAATGGAAAGGTTCTGTCTTTAAAAAGACAGAACCCAGGCGAGTCTCGAAAAACCAAGGCTAGTGCGTTCTTTTAAAACGTCAAAACGCAACAATGCGTGTGATACAGTTAAAGATTTCGAACGCCACAGTATACAACCAGGTTTAGAAGAAAAATCATAGAAAGAAGAGGAGCAAGTCAAATTTAGCCTGACGGAATCAGTTGCCCGGGGCTCACCACGTGGAGGTATCGACTTGCTATTTGGTACCCCAAAAAAGATCAATACAGTAAAAATAAAACTGAACAGAACCAGAGGGGGAGCTTGACGGATCATCATTCAGTGTGAATAAATGCCATGGGGTAATTATTAGATATATATAACAAATTAAAATTACTCCAATATGATCCATTTCATTCTTTCATTAAAACTGTTTACATACATCTTTATTTCAAAACTTCAAACACATTCAACCATGACAAATTAAAAAAAAAGAAGGTAGAATTACATGTAATAAGGCCCGTGTGGGCAAAGTTAGACTTCAGAGAAAGACAGGAAGTAAAGAAAACGAATCGTCATCTAATCAGTGACACGCAGGCGGACAAAATGAGACCACCACCATTCCCGTCACAAACGAGCCTGCAGCCATAGGAACAGAATATTAAAAGATCAGGAAGATCAATACGATAAAAATAAAACTCGAGAGAGCCAGAGGGGGAGCTTGAGGTATCATCATTTGATGTGAATAAATGACATGGGGTAATTATTAGATATATATAACAAATTAAAATTACCCCAATATTGACCCATTTAATTCTTTTATTAAAACTGTATGAATACATCTCATTACAAAATTTTAAACACATTCAACCATAACAAATAAAAAAAAAATGGTAAGATTTACACGTAACAAGGCCCTGTGTAGGCAAAGTGAGACTCGAGAGAAAACAGGAAATAAAGAAAAAACAGACTTAAAATACATTCAACCATCACAATAAATAACTTTCTTAACATAACAAATACAAAAACCAAAATTCATTTTACATTATACAAAACAAAAATTCATTTTACATTATAGAGGAACATGGCAAATGTCACCATGTTCGGGGGTAGTCGAATATGTAACCTGTAAGAGAAAAAGAACTGGAGAATGGAGAACACCCAAAGAAAAGTAACTAAAATATAAAGGTAGGAAAAAATGTGAATAGATGACATGGGGTGATTATTAATGTATATTACATGTTAAATTTACCCCAATGTTGACCCATTTTTTCCATTTATTGAAACTATATAATCCATCATTTATTCCAAACTAAAAAGTGTTTAACCATCACAATAATTAACTTAGTTGACAAACTGTAAATACAAAAACCAAATTAACTTGACATTATAAAAGAGAATGCAGATCGATGTGACCATGCTGGTGGGAAGTCAGTTTGTGACCGGTAAAAGAAAAAGAAGTGAGGAATGGTGAACACCCAAAGAAAGGTAAATAAAATGTAATGGTAAGAAATACACCGGTACAGCTGGCGGAAAAAAGGCAAATGTACTTGGACATGGCAAAAATTTGTTATTAGATTAAAGGGCGATCGGGTGAACTCCAACATAAATATAAATATAAGCAGTGAATGGGATAGTCAAGGAGGAAGTGATATAACACTGGAAGCAGCCGCCTGACCTCATAGAAACAACAACCAAAGTCGCCCCGTTTGGGGACCGGTGGCCATGGTGGGGACCGATGTCGATGTCTCCACGGAAGGAAGAGGGCTAGAAAGATCTTCCGTGGATTGGGAGTGGAGTGGGGCCCGGGTTCAACAGGGTTTGGTCCCACATCCGAAGCCCTTTCTCTTCTCATTTCCCCGAGGAGGGTTGAGTACCTGGCATTTTTCTTCCGCATGCCCTTAGTAGATTCTATGCTGCAGTGAGGTAGTACCTTATGTATAACCTGATTTATGTTGTACGTAGAAGCGAGTGTTTTAGTTTCCACACCTGCTGCCAGTCTCAACTCCTCATCCCACCTCATTTTCAGGCATGCCCTGATGGCATCGGCCACGCCCGAATGATATTCATCCGGATGGGACTTCCGCTCATGCTGACGTTGTCCTGCGAAGGATTTGAATTTTTTAGAACACAAGGGACAGATGGACTTGTCCTGGTTCGCGTCAGCACCATTTTTTAAACCGGTGTCACTCATGCTGTTGGTTGACATAAAACAAAAAGGTAGCAAAGCAAAGGAAAGAAAGAAAAAAGTGTGCCCCAATTACAGCCCTAAATTTGGACTGTAATAACAAAAACAAAAGGAATTTGGAAAGGGCACACAAAAAACCAAAATGGATGGTTAAGGGAGATCTGCCGTCTACGCAAGTTAGATGTTGCCTGGTGGGGCCATGAGGAGGCTCTCCCTTAGCAACTATGACTCAAAAACTCGAGTAACGAAAATAAGAGAGGACTGGAATGGAACGAAAAGGGACGCACATGCAAATCATAAACCAAAGAGAGTCACAGTTACTCCCGCCTATAATATGTCACTATCCACAGTACAATATAAAACAATTATCACTTCGATAACGGTGTGGTCAGAAATCCTAGCTGACTGCATTGCATTACATCATCCCTAAAAATAACTACTAATCATGTTAGGCTACAAGTACAGTGCATCAATCAGCCAAATATGTAGGCACTTCCTAGATCATTCCAGATTGGGTGAGCTACGTACATTGTATTTCCTGTCACATGCATGTACTGTAGCTATACCAAATAGAAAGTTCTCCACTAATCTGGTCAACTTGTATACATACATTAAAGCAACCATGCATACAGAACAACATACATGTATAATGTACAATGTATCTACTAGATGGTACATTCATGACACCATCCCCATGGGAAAACGAAAGCTTTGCCATAGCAAGGGTTTCTTTTTCCCTCACAATTTCTCATTCTTTACAATGAATGTAATGTAAAACCCAAGTCAAGCAACTATTTTCACATACTTTCACATGCCATTGTGACTAGCTAACTATGAATCAATTCCATGCTTTCTTTTCATGGATATCATTTACAATAATGTTGCTTCCTAAAGACCTAAGCTCATATAATCCTGTTGAACTGAAATTAATTACCAAACACTTCAGAAATGAATAGGCTAAACACTTGAATGATTTTAGGTGAAAACTTTTCACTTGCGATATTCTTTGTTCTACACTCTTGACAGTGCATCAGCATCCGCAATCACATCGTTTTTGCCCGACACGTGTGTAACTTTGAGCACATAAGGCTGTGTCATCATACTCCACCTTAACAACCTGTGGTTCTTCATCTTGAATCGGTCTAAAAAGACCAAGGGGTTGTGGTCAGTATAGACTGTGATTTCCCCTTTGCCGTTTGTCAGATACACTTACTATTGCTGGAGGGCAAGGAGGAGACTGAGCTTCTTTCTCAATTTTCTCAATTTTGTCAATTCAATTCAATTTATTTCACATCTCTTAAAGGTAGGGAATCCCATTTGCACGCCTTAAAGGGTGTGTACAGTTCTGGTCGAGGTGAGGATTTAGCTTTTGCGTTTTGCGAGATATTCAGAAACCACTCTATGAGATGTCAAAGAGCATGCAGTTCTAAGGGGTATCAAAAGTTTATTTGATGAAAATCGGTTTTGAAATGGCTGAGATATCCAAAAACAAGGTGAAACAAAGAGATCCTAATAAAGTTGTGGCATGTCGCCTTTTATTATTAGCACTTTTTTGGATATCTCAGCCATTTGAAAACCAATTTTCATCAAATAAATGTTGAATCCTTCTTAAAATTACATGCTCTTTCATATTTCATAAGAGGATTTTCATTATCTCACTTAGGAATGTTCAAAACATGAATCCCCACCTCAACCAGTACTGTACAGTCCCTTTAAATGAAGAGTTGTATAAATACACTGGTATGTTGAAGAGAGTATCATTTTAGAAACTCCCATAAAGTATTGAAAGTGGAAGGTAACATTTAGTACATTTTTTTGACCGTTAGATTTTGAATTGAATTGTTTTCGGGGCTCACCGTAAATTCCAGTACATTACTAGGCTACCTTTGCAGACCCATGTACTGCATGTGTGTCCATCATGTATATTTTGTGAAGAAAGTTCATCAACACTTACAAATATTTCTATATACATTCTTGCCACACACTCTATATGTTATTACATCAGCTCTTGTACTTTTAGATTTGTGTTTATAGATCACAAATACAGAAGAATGCAACAAAAAGGCTTAAGTGTGGCTGACACACAGAACTACTGAGTAGTTGAGTTTTATGCATTATTCAAATTTTAGATAACTGTTGACTTCCCAATTTCTAAGCAGTGGCCTAAGCAAGTCCCCTGAGGTCCATATTTAATGTTATGCTGCATTTTGGGAGGTCTGTAAAAGGTATCCCCTACCTTTAAAAATGCACAAATCTAGACATATAATGTATATACATGTATATACAGAACATGACATGGAGATATACACAAAACAATTTCAAAGCACAAAAAATACAAAGACTGTTGCAGTATAGAACGAAAAAGTAAGAATACTAAAATGCAGCAGATGTGAGGGAATGACAAAGGCCCTTGGCCTATCAGAGGTCAAACCCTTGGTGGACTGCATTTTATTTGTTTGCATTAAAAAAAAATACATATAAATGGACAAGAACAGAGACAAAGAGAGACAAAGCAGGCAAAATGAGGATTAAAGACATTTGTGGGAAGACAACACTCGCATGCAAAGAATCGAGTAACAAAAAAACAAAAATAGTACCGACAAAGATTTGCGGGTAATAAACTCAGAAAATGAGCCTGTGTATATAACATTTTTTTAAAATCCAAAAAGCACTTTAATGGGGGAAATTACAAACACATCTTTATATTTTCTTTTAAAAGCAGACAAAAAAGTTTTACTTCAGATAACAATGGGTACATGCATATTATTCCAAATAATAGGGCCTTGATGAAATAAACTATTTCTTGAAACTTCATATCTATAAAAGGTACATGTATCTGTTTTTGAGTTTCTGCTGGCATATACATTGACAGAAGAGTTATATGGCACATAATCCTGGATGTCAAATGGAAGAAGTTTATTTAAAAGTACGTACATAAATACAGAAATCTGATATTCATACAAATGATTAAAAGGGAGAATTTTTAGTTTCAGGGACAATGGTCGAATGTGAGCGACGTAATTTGAGTTCGTAATTACCTTCTTGCACGCTTTTGTAAGACAATTTTTTTAGCAAGTACTGGGCACAATGTCCCCACACAGTAATTCCATATGTAAGATAGGGCAAAAACATTGTATGATAAAGAGTGATCAATATACAAAGAGGGAGAATGTCTTTTACCTTACACAATACTACAATTTTCGATAATTTGCTAATAAGGTGGTTGATATGATCTTTCCATGTAAGCTTACACTCTATGATTACATCAAACAATTTTATACTTTCAAATTTTCTTATATACATATCATTCAAACACAAATTTATCACATTTTCATCAGTTATTTTATTCTTTGTCTTAAAAATCATATAACATAATTTTTTAGCATCTATTTGTAATTTGTCAAGTTTTAACCACTCTTGAAAATTCATCAACTCTTTATTCAAAATATCATTTATCCAAATTATATTACTCCCTGATAAAAATAAACTTGTATCATCTGCAAACTGGATTACAGACATCTGGGAACTAACATTTTGTAAATCATTCACATAAAGTAAAAAAAGCAATGGTCCCAATATAGAGCCCTGAGGTACCTCTAATGTTATATTCTCAGACTTGGATTTATAATTTCACATTTACAAATTGATTTCTTTTAGATAACTCTTAAACCAGTCTAGAACCACTCTCCTAATACCATAAAAATATAACTTTCTCAATAAAATCGCATGATCAATACAATCGAAGGCCTTAGATAGGTCTGAAAAGATCCCGATGGTAATTTCCTTTTTTTTTTCATATGATTTTAGTATATTTCGTATCAAATCTACTAAAGCTAAATTGGATTATAACCTTTCCTAAAACCAAATTGTTTGAGATAAAACATTTCTTATAACAAATAACATTTATTTGTCATACACAAATTTTCTCAAAAAGTTTAAAAAGAGATATGGGTTTGTAGTTTGTTAAAATACATTCATCACCATTTTTGTAAACTGGTATTACTTTGGCAAGCTTAAGGCCATCAGGGTAGACACTCGAATCCAATGAAGAATTAAATATAATACACAGAGGTTTAAGAATAATATCAATACTTCATTCCACAAGAGCAGAATCAAAACCATCATAGCCACAGCACTTTTTGGTTTGCAATTTTAACACAGCTTTCTAAATATCATATTCTGTTACTTCACTAAAGTACATAGAATCAGCAAAACTCCCTTTTTATATATTTATTATCATCAAAAGAAGAATTTCCTACTATTTGTTTGTGGATACTATGGCAAGTAGAAATAGAATATGAATATAACATCGGGGGTTTCGGAGGATATCATTGCAAAAGGAGTCAAATGGACACTTACACCAGTCGTAACTGTGCCTGCTTTCAAAACCTTCTCTGGGTTATTACATACTATATTGTCTGATGTTGTTGCAGGGGGAAGTTGTAATACGTGTGGGCTTAGTAATTGGAGGCATAAAAGAAAATGTTTTGATCAAATCAAAAAAATCATTTACACTGGACAAAATATTATACTTACATATATCAATATTAAAATCCAAAGCAACCCGCGAAACTCGATCGTCCGAGGACTGGGCAAGACGCTGCACGACTCCTCGTCGCAGCAGTGGGATGGTGGATTCGAGAGATGGGATACCGAGCCCACCATCCGGGATCTGGGCATGGAGACTTGCATTGGTTGAATCTTTGGGCAGATGTAATGCCCTGTGCACAAATTTCGTGGTCTCCTTGTTGGCCCTATGAAGGGTTCTTTCTTTGCACCGCTAAGCACAAGGCTATAGCGGTGCCTAGCTACCAGAACATTGACTAGCGCCCAGATCTTCCGTTGCGGCTTCAGTGGGGCTTGCTTAAGCAGCGAAAGGTCACTCACCAAGTGAGCTAGGGCCTTCGACGGGCCGTCCGTCCCTCCGGCTCCAACTTTTTCCGCTTGGTCGCTTACGCGCCAAAGCTGGGTAGCCAACCCTGTGGCTGTACTAGCAAAGATCACAATATCATCTGCAAAGGCTAGCTTGAAGATTCGACTGGGCCCCAGTTGGATGCCGATGTTTTTAATTCTTGTAATACTTGTAAAAGTCCCTGGGACCCATCATCCTGATCTTCCGGCCGCTCACGTCGAACGTCCTGTCCTTGTCAGTCACCCACTTTTTCCGCTTGGGGTCGCTTACGCACCAAAGCTGGGTAGCCAACCCTGTGGCTGTACTAGCAAAGATCACAATATCATCTGCAAAGGCTAGCTTGAAGATTCGACTGGGCCCCAGTTAGATGCCGATGTTTTCGTCTAATACTTGTAATACTTGTAAAAGTCCCTGGGACCCATCGTCCTGATCTTCTGGCCGCTCACGTCGAACGTCCTGTCCTTGTCAGTCACCCACTTTTTCCGCTTGGGGTCGCTTACGTGCCAAAGCTGGGTAGCCAACCCTGTGGCTGTACTAGCAAAGATCACAATATCATCTGCAAAGGCTAGTTTGAAGATTTGACTGGGCCCCAGTTGGATGCCGGTGTTTTCGTCTAATTCAGCTAGGGCCCAGATCACACATTGTCCACACGTAGTATAGACCTATTAGGAGAATCCTGCATTATGGCGAAGGCATACCAGTCGCCATAGCGACATTTCTAGTTTTTTGTTTTTTTTTGTTTTTTGTTTGCTGGTTCGACATATGAGACTCAATTTAATGTGGTGTAAATTTGCACTTTTGGACAACCTGTGTAGGCAGCACTGTGTCTTTGTCTTTTGCGTAACACTTTGGTAAAGCTAGTGTCATGGCTGGGACCTGGAAAGGAGTCGGGCTCCATATCAGAAATGAATAGACTAAACTTTTGAATGATTCGAGGTGGAAACTTTTCACCTGCAATATTCTCTTGGTTCTACACCTTGACAGTGTATCGGTAATCACATTGTTTTTGCCTGACACACATGTAATTTTGAGCGCATATGGCTGTGTCATCATACTCCACCTTAACAACCTGTGGTTCTTCATCTTGAATCATTTTAAAAGACCAAGGGGTTGTGGTCAGTATAGATTTCCCCTTTGCTGTTTGTCGGATACACTTACCATTGCTTGAGGGCAAGGATGAGACTGAGAGCTTCTTTCTCAATTGTAGAATACTTCTTCTGATATTGGTTCAATTTCTTGGAAAAATAGCTAACCGCAGGCTCAGGGTTCCCAGGCAGGCATAACTCCCCCACTCCCGATGGATGTTGGGAGCAACATCTCTGAATAGACATTGTTCACACCAGTTCCCAAGTAGCTTGGAGACATGGTTATGGAGAGCCAGACGAGACTTCAGTATGGTAGGATGTGTCTGGAGAATGTGAGCTGTCGTCTCTGGAGCTGAACCACAATGGCGACAATCAATCGTGCCTCTGGCTAAGGCAAGGTTCTTTCTGCAGGGCATAGTCTTTGATCTTAAAGGGACTGCCTGGATGTACAGATTTCCCGTGAGGATGGCGGGTTGAGTTTACCCACAACGTTGAAGCCGGGCGGCTAAAGGCCAAGATGTCTTGACCTTGCCTCATACGGGTGAAGTCCCAAAGCTTTCCTTGAATGTTCTCATGAATGCATGGCGGCAGCGACATGATCTTTGTTGATCTCACCGGACGGCAGGTTCAAGTCCTTCACCAGATTGTCTAGTACTTTTTGCACGGGGATAGATGAGAAGATTGCCTTGATGGTGGGATCTTTTAACTTGAACAAATGGAATAGATGGCATTCTACTCCAGACTACACGAGGCTGCACGAGGCTAATGTGTTCCAGTACACTGCCATACACGAGAGCCTTTTCCCGGGAGAAAGCTCCTGCAGGTCACGTAAGATGACTCGATTGTTGGCACCTTCACATTCAAACTGGAATAGAGATGTTAATGTTATCGCATAGGGTATCCTGTCACCGGACGGTGAGTCACTAGCCGAGTTTTATTTCAGATAACAATGGGTATATTATTCCCAATAATAGGGCCCTTGATGAAATCAACTATTTCTTGAAACTTAATATTTATAAAAAGGTACATATATCTGTTTGGAGTTTCTGCTGGCATATACATTGACAGAAGAGTTATATGGCACATAATCATAGATGTCAAATGGAAGAAGTCTATTTAAAAGTAAGTACATAAATACAGAAGTATGATATTCATACAAATGATTAAAAGGGAGAATTTTTAATTTCAGGAACAATGGTTGAATGTGAGCGATGTAATTTGAGTTAGTAATTACCCTTCTTGCACGCTTTTGTAAGAATTTTTTGAACAAGTTCTGGGCACAATGTCCCCACACAGTAATTCTATATGTAAGATGGGGCAAAAACATTGTATGATAAAGAGTGATCAATATACAGAGAGGGAGAATGTCTTTTACCTTATACAATACTACAACAATTTTCGATAATTTGCTAATTAGGGTGGTTGATATAATCTTTCCATGTAAGCTTACAGTCTGTGATTACACCAAGAAAATTTCATACCTTCAACTTTTCTTGTATACATATTCAAACACAAATTTATCACGTTTTCATCAATTATATTCTTTGTCTTGAAAATCATATAACATCCCGGATCTGGGCGTGGAGACTTGCATTGGTTGAATCTTTGGGCAGATGTAATGCCCTGTGCACAAATTTCCTGGTCTTCTTGTCGACCCTTCGAAGGGTTCCTTTCTTTGCACCGCTAAGCACAAGGCTACGTGGTGCCGCACTGTCAAAACATTGATGAACGCCCAAATCTTCTGCTGCGGCTTCAGTGGGGCTCGCTTAAGCAGCGAAAGGTCACTCAACCAGCGAGCTAGGGCCCTCGATGGGCCCTCCGTCCCTCCGGCTCCAACTGACACGCCCAGGTACTTATAAACGTCCCTGGGACCCATCGCCTTGATCTTCCCGCCACTCGTGTCAAAAGTCCTGTCCTTGTCCATCACCATGTCCAGGGAAGTCGAAAATGTAACCAGTTAGAGAAAAGAACTGGAGAATGGAGAACACCCAAAGAAAAGTAACTAAAATATAAAGGTAGGAAATATTGCACGGACAGCCGGCCGGATAACTAAACAAAAACGGTACGTATGTATTTGAACAAATAATAAAAGATCAAAAAGATCAATACAATAAAATTAAAACTCAACAGAACCAGAAGGGGAGCCTGATAGATCATCATTCATTGTGAATAAATGACATGGGGTGATTATTAATGTATATTACAGGTTTAAAATTACCCCAATATTGACCCATTTTTTCCATTTATTAAAACTATATAATCCATTTATTCCAAACTAAAAAAACATTTAATCATCACAATAATTAACTTAGTTGACAAACTTAAATACAAAAACCAAATTCACTTGACATTATAAAAGAGAATGCAGATGTGGCCATGCTCGAGGGAAGTTGGGTTTGTGACAGGTAAAAGAAAAGTGAGGAATGGAGAACACCCAAAGAAAAGTACCTAAAATATAAGGATCGGAAAAAACCGGGACAGCCGGTAGAAAAAAAGCATATGTGCTGGGACATGGCGAAGTTTTTGTTAAATCATAGTGTGAGAGGGTGAACTCCAACGAAAAAATAAGGAGTGGAGAGTAGATAAAATCAATGGAATTATTGCACTGGGAACAGTCTCCCATCTCGTGGAACTAACCACGGTCGCCCCGTTGGGGGACCGGTGGCCGTGATGGGGAGCCCCACCATCACCCTGCAATTTAAGGCACACAGCCCGGAGGCCCTGGGGTTGGCAGGTGGGCATAACTCCTCCACCGTAGAGACCCACTCACTAACATGCGGCAGCCAGAGAAATAGGATATTAAGGATAGGATATAACCCTGAAATATAAAAGAAAGATAAATGCTGCCCTGAGGCAATCAGTCGAGAAACTATGTAAAGAAAGATCAGAATCATATTCAAGGTTTAAAAAAAAACAGAACGAAACCTTCTCAAATTCAAAGGCAGTTCTTCTGTCCAAGCCTTATCTTAAAGCCATTGAAAGTAAGAATTTGAGCCTTTGATCACCACTTGGGTAAGAGTGCTCGATTGATTGATGTAAAGTGTGACACAACACTATTTGAAAGAGACACAGTGTTCATATGAATTTTGTCCTAATGACCACCCTGATGATTTCTCTGCATTGACACTTCATTCACAGTACTCATCAGTTCATGCAGTCCTATGGTCAATTCCTCATCACTAGGGTATTTGGTCCTCATGACCAGACTTAAAATGCAGTCAACCGTCACAATAAATAACTTTCTTAACATAATATAAATACAAAACCAAAATTCATTTTACATTATAGAGGAAGGAGTGGAGTGAGGATATAATCAATGGAATTATTGCACTGGAAACAGTCTCCTACCTCGTGGAACTAACCACGGTTGCCCCGTTGGGGGACCAGTGGCCATGGTGAGGAGCCCCACCGTCAGCCTGCAGTTTAAGGCACACAGCCCGCAGGCCCCGGGGTTCGCAGGTGGGCATAACTCCTCCACCGTGGAGACGTTCGCTAATGTGTGGCAGCCGGAGAAATAGGATATTAAAAGATCGGGAAGATCAATACGATAAAAATAAAATTCAACAGTACCAGAGGGGGAGCTTTGCGGATCATCATTTGATGTGAATAAATGACATCGGGTAATTATTAGCTCTATATATATATATATAAAACAAATTAAAATTACCCCAATATGGACCCAATTAATTCTTTTGTTAAATCTGTATAAATACGTCTCTTTATGGCAAAATTTAAAACAGTCAACCATAACAAATTTTTTTTTAAATGGTAAAATTACACATAACAGGGCCCTGTGCAGGCCAGGTAAGACTCGAGAGAAAACACGAAGTAAAGAAAAAGAATCGTCGTCTAATCGGTGACGTGCACCGGGATAAAAGGAGACCCCCACCGCCCCCATCGCTAGGGAGCCATAGCCACGGGAGCAGGATAATAAAAGATCAAAAAGATCAATACAATAAAATCAAAACTCAACAGAACCAGAGGGGGAGCCTGACAGATTATCATTCAATGTGAATAGATGACATGGGGTGACAATCAATGTATATTACAGGTTAATATTACCCCAATATTGACCCATTTTTCCCATTAAAACTATATGGTCGATCAATTATTCCAAACTAAAAACATTTAACCATCACAATAATTAACTTAGTTGACAAAATGTAAATCCAAAACCAAATAACTTGACATTATAAAAGAGAATGCAGATGTGGCCATGCTCAAGGGACGTCAGTTTGTGACCGGTAAAAGAATAAAAAATGAGGAATGGAGAACACCCAATGAAAAGCAAATTGAAATATAACGGTCAGAAAAAACCGGGACAGCCGGCTGAAAAACGGCACATGTACTTTGACATGGCGAAGTTTTTATTGAATAGTTAGGCGAACGGGTGAACTCCACCATAAAGATAAGGAATGAATGGAGTAATGGAAGGGAAGTGGTATAATATTTGAAATGGTCGCCTGACCTCGTGGAACTTGAACCAAGGTCACCCTGTTGGGGAGCCCCACCATCAGCCTGCAATTTAACATTTTTTTTTTTTCTTGAATTTGAATAACAAAGCAGTACCCGCTGCATGCTATAAGGACTAGAACCAACACTTGCTGTCGGGCGAAAGCTCGGTGGTCTAGTGGAGATGACGCCTGTCCGGTGATCAGGAGGTCGTAGGTTCGAATCCTGCTCGAGTATGTACGCCCATGATTTTTTATCATGGCTACTACTAAAACACTGATCAATTCAGTGCTTATTTACGTCGATGTAGGGCAATTTGTCAATCAGTTGCAATGAAAACATCTCGACGAAAAAAAAAAAAAAAAAATTCTTGAATTTGAATAACAAAGCAGTACCCGCTGCATGCTATAAGGACTAGAACCAACACTTGCTGTCGGGCGAAAGCTCGGTGGTCTAGTGGAGATGACGCCTGTCCGGTGATCAGGAGGTCGTAGGTTCGAATCCTGCTCGAGTATGTACACCCATGATTTTTTATCATGGCTACTACTAATTCAGTGCTTATTTACGTCGATGTAGGGCAATTTGTCAATCAGTTGCAATGAAAACATCTTGACGAAAAAAAAAAAAAAAATTCTTGAATTTGAATAAAAAAATTCTTTCCGCATGATGCTGTCGAAGATAGCTAGGCATTTTGTCCCGCATCGAGCTTTCCCTCCCCAGACATGCACTTTGTGGGGATGCTCCGGGTTCCCCAACTTCCTATTTTGGTGTCCCGAGACATCTGTAGTAGTGCCATGTGTTGTTCTCTACCCGAAAGGTGCTTTCATCCTTGTAGATGATGTCCTTAAACATTTTGTTCATTTCTTCTAAAACGAGGACAGTAGCGAAAACTTATAATTCCTGATGAGTTAACCATACAATGATCTGATCCACCCCAAGTTCTTTTGAATGTTAAGATTTGATGGATATGCTGGTGAAAGAAAAAAGAAATACCATTGCCATGCTAATAGCAAGGTGCAGTCTGTGACATTATCGATGATCTGGCTTGCTACATGGATATACTGGTACTTTGCAATTGAATATTGCTTCAACAATAGAACTTTGCAGTTTGGACACTTATAAATTAAAACAAAATCATTGAATACATTGAAAGAGAATGGCAAAATGATGGCAGGGTCTTTAGTGCATGTCCGTACATTACAGCACAGACCTTCAGTTCCCTTTTTGTTTTCATGCCGTTGCCATGGGCCTCCCAAGCCTTGAAGACATGGGATTTGCATGGTCCTATTTCACTGTCTGTGTCTTCATGTGACAAGGTGACCGTCTACCATTCTTACAGTGAGGTCCGCTAGTTGAGCTTCCTGAAGGAGGAATGATGCCAGGTGGTACGGTGCCATGCTCTTCCCACCAGCCTTCCTGTTCAGTCACTGGTTGTATCCCTCTGTGTCATTTGTTCTGATGGACTTGCCATACATACACCACACTCCTATTGGCCATGTCTGACTTTGGAGCCAAGTTATCTTCACGTAATGGAGTGGAAAGTATTGAATGAAGTAATGAATTACAAAGTATACATAATAATTTTTCTTGATACGAAAAATTTTAATGGTTTCTGTAATGCTTTCAAAAAATCCTTTAAACTGAAAAATAATACTTTATAAAATCTTTAAGTTTGATCCTCTTTTAAAATGTGTGCAGTTGCTTTGCACTGCGTGCTGCAGATAATTTGCATTCTTGTCCTACACATGTACATTCAGTTCATGGGGTGGTATGTATATGATTTTGGTGTTAAAGTGGGAAAAGATTGAGGAACTGCTTGTGCAATATAGTCTGCGCCTCATAGGTCTACTAGGAGTATTCGTTCATCCTATGATCGCATAATTAAACCGCACTAGGTTGGAACATGGAGTCATCCTGCTCATGGCACAAAAAACAAAACAAAAGATGCCAATCAACCCCCTGCCCCCTATTCCCTGGCACTTAATTGCCCCGGCTAGGAGGATCCCCTGTGCTCCCAATAACTTTTCTTTACAACTTTGAGCTATTTTGCAACCACAAAACTCTCACCACAGGTACATCACCTAAAGATGCTGGTCAAGTTGGACAAGGTCATAGGTCAAAAGGTCAATGAACTTGCATTAAAAAGTGCTTTATTCACAAATTGTGAAATGGGGGTGAGACAGCGCTTGGTGTTTGCCTCGTTTTCATCTTAGCAACCATCTGTGGATGTGTATCAGTCTCAATTACAGACACTTAAAAGTCACATAGTCCAAATCAAACCTCGTTCAAATGCTTTCATTCTATATTGGGGAGACTTTCCCACAGCTTCTTGCAAAAGGACGGTTGTCCTTGTATGCAAAATCTTCTTGGACTGTTTGTTGCAGAACGAGTATGTGCAAACGCTGGCACTATGTCCTGGAGAATCACAACTCACATCTCCATAGAGGACAACTGATGTAAGACTGGAGGAGAGCCCATTGCCGTTTGTCAAAAGTTTTAAAAGGCAGTTTTCGTAGGCAATGCACTTGCTGGTGTCGATGTGGGAGTGTTCTTCCTCGTCATCACCTGGGCCCCATTTCATAAAAAGGTGATATGATAGCAACTCTTTGGAATGGCATTTGTCAAGGTAGCAACAAGAATCCAGCATCCTCATTGACTGTTGCTATGGGAAGTTGCCATTCCAGCAAGTTGTTATCCTAACATCTCTTTACTATGAAATGGGACTTGGGAGTTTCATCTTCTGTAGTGTCATGTGTAATGCCTTCTTCAGACCCAAGATCAAGGTCAAAGACATCCACATCTAGGCCATCATAAACATGTAAATGCGTATGAAATGGGGAGAGAAGTGGTTACGAAAGTGTTTATTCAAGCAGTCATAAGTTTACTTAACTCTTATCTTACATGCACTTAATAGAGCTTTCAAAGTAAAAGAAAAGCATTCATCTGCATATCATAATTGTGTGTATGTATACAACAAAAAGTTCTGATAATGTACTTGGTGGGCCAGTAGCAAATGTAAAGGAAACATATGAAATGTTTGCATAATTGCACAGAAAGTTCTTTTTCAGCAAATCATACAACAAATGAAAATTTTGAAGAAACCAAGTAATCAATGAGTAATCAAAGAGCAATTTTGCAGAGAATGTGTCACCTTTGAAAAATTGATACTTTCATCTCTCAAGTCAGACCTAAATAAGTGCCATGCCCAAAGCGTATGCTTTCCTGGCTCTAGACATTCCTTGAACATGATGGTTTTCAAAAATGCTATCGCTTTTTATACTGATGCCATTTCCTCCAGCGTGAAATGCACTAACCAGTAATACAAACAAATTACCAAAATGCTAACTTAAAGTCAACTGTCACTCTTTTTTTTCTTGGTCAACCCTGAGAGGTTTCAGACTGTAGACAGAGAAAAATACTTCCGACAATTATTTGCGATATGATGGAAAGAATTACAGTCAGGGTTTGGATCATAAATGAAATTGAAAAATTCACAATCCCACTATTCCATCACTTTATCAGGAATACCAAAATTGTAAGTCAGAAGAGATAATTTAGCACTCGAAATTCTTCACCCAGGTATCATTAGTTTACTTACACAAACTCTTGGTTTCTTTCAACAGTACATGTATTTGGCAATTCATTCTCAAAATAATTTACTATCCACTCGCTTTGCCCACATGTAGATTTGAAGTCTTTTGAAAATGTATTTGTGTAATTTAATGGATCAAGCTTTGTGCTACACATCTGAATTTTGTCACTTTTCATCTTGCCTTGTTTCTCTTCACTCTCTCTTTCATACATAGTTCTTATAATTAAATTTCTATAGTTTCCTTCAATTTGCAAAGAGATGTAATGTTGTTTTTTTGATATGTGCTATGTAAATGTTTATTGTATTTGTTTTTTCTTTTCTTTTCCATGTCCTGTTATGCAATACCAAAAGCTAAAAATAAAAGCATTTGCTGGACAATGTAATGTCATGTCATATCATGCATAAAACAGTACTTACAATAATGTATGTAACTAAATGTTTGCAGGAAATGGAATTATTGGAGTAGTCATCTGCAATTGTAATTCAAAATCTCATTGGTAGAAGAATGTTTCAAGTCCTCAGTTAATAAAGACAAACTACAAACAAATGCTGTAGTTCCCTGCTTTGTTGTTCATGTGTCCTTGGTACACTGTGTGTCTTTGTGTCTGTGTGTGCAATTCTGAAGGCCATGAAAATGTGGACCCACCCCAGAATTACAAGCATGCCATGGGCAGCCATCGACTATGGATATCCTTCGCAGCTGAAGTACATCCATTGTAAATGCATCAAAGAACTTGATAAACTGCTTTGAACTTGTGTGATTGATCCACCTTATATCACTATGGGTCCACAATGATAGACCCATGTAGTTGGAGGATACTGTAAATAGTCCATGGGCCAAGACCCGAAAAATGGGTTATTGGTACCACCTGAGGTGGCAAAACCTTTTTGGTGTCATTTTGTTTGTCGGGCATAGATATGCTTATCAAGCTATGATAGCATTTTCAAATTAGTAGCTTAGTCATAATAAATGAAATTTTAACCAATTTGGTCTCTCGTTTTTATATCCCTATACTTCTGAATCGAAACTAACCGCTATACAAAGAAGAGCACTGTCTTCTGTTTGTCCACAGGTGTTCTGTTGTAAACGCGGTGCTCTTAGTCTTTATTCAAGGCAGCGAAGGGAATATCCAAAGGGTTATGATGTCCACAGCTGTCGCGCGGTGCGCTTAGTCTTTATCTAGAACAATGTACCGTTATTATATCTAAAGTTCCTAATAAAAGGGATTATCTTTACTGTTTTTATACTACCCTCTAAACAAATACATCGGTTTTAAACAAAAATCACTCTGTTCATTTACAATATTATTTATTATAATGTATTGTAGTGTACTGGTACATTCTTTTTGCATTATCTTTCATTGTTGGATGGAAATAAAGCGACATTAGCGTGGTATTAGCGTTTTCCACCGAAGCGTTTTCACCGGAAAATGATGATTGAAAAATACGGTAAAATTCACGAGGAATTTGTTGTTGTTGTTGTTGGTATTAGATAAAGGGATATACACTGTATCATAAGCTTTGGATATTCCCTTCGCCGTCTTGAATAAAGACTAAGCGCACCGCGTTTACAACAGAACACCTGTGAACATACAGAAGACAGTGCTCTTCTTTGTATAGCGGTTAGTCTCGATTCAGAAGTATAGGGATATAACAACGAGACCAAATTGGTTTAAAATTTATTTATTATGACTAAGCTACTCATTAGGAAATGCTATCATAGCTTGATAAGCATATCTATGCCTGACAAACAAAATGACACCAAAAAGGTTTTGCCACCTCGGGTGGTACCAATATCTGGCCTGGCCCATGGACTAAAAAGCTGTAATTTTCTGCAAGGGAATTTTTGCAAATGAGGTCAATGACATTTCGTGAAATATTGTTTTTGTGATTTTTTACACCAAGGCTATCTTAAGTGTGGCAATGCCCATCTATTCGCAATATTTTTGCATGTTAAATTTGTGTGGCCAAACAGTTCTTAGCAAAATCCCTGAAATTAACCCCTTGTGAAAATGACAGCTTTTACAGTAATCGGATGAAATATGTTTGGTCTGTTCAAATGCCTGTGTGTGTGTATGTATGTGTGTGTGTGTGGGGGGGGGGGTGGATGGGTGGGTGTGTCCATTCAAATGTCCTCCAGGCCAAACTCCATTACTTTCACCACATGAGGAACCAACTGCAAATTATGCACGCCTAACAAAACATGCATATAAAGCACAGAGATACAGTTGTAGGTATCTTGTTGAATCATTTGAATAGATGTAATTGAGCATCACTTGAACCATTTGGCATCAAGTTATAGGAGCATGGTCCTCCATTCGAGTAAATTTTCAGATGTGTGTATGTCCTGCATGTTTTGGTGTGGTGGTGGAACCATTAGGTACATGTATGTGTGAACTATAGTGTGCACGAGTGTCTGCGTGTGTGCTTGTGTGTGTGTGTCCATTTGAAAGGTCTGAATCTACTGATTTTGATTTGATCAAAGGCCATTCCAAACAATTTATTTTGTAAAGTAAAACACAAAAGTATATCACATTAGCAATGAGAACAGCTAGATAGCCATGAGGCATTTTGTGCTTGTATTATAGCTAGTAAGGATGCCGAAACATGAAAATACTGTACTTGAAGCTCAGTAGTTGATCTGGGTGAGGCATGCGGCTGGTTATTTGTAACTTTGCCTCGAAGAGGAATATGCACACAATGGGTTGAAGAGTTGTTACATTGGGTAATCAAACTTGGGTCTGCCCAGCTAGAACCGTTATGAATTCTCTGGTCGAGTGGTTAAGGCATTGGCATTCCATGACAAAGGACGTGGGTTTGATTCCCAGTGGAGACAAATTTCAATTTGTGCACTTCCATCCTCCCCCCCCCCCCAAAAAAAAAAGAGGAACAGTACGAAGAATACTGTCAAAACTACTCTCCTTTTTCTTTCTTTATATCTCAAAAATGAAAATACTTGACATAACATGTCAAGTATTTTCATTTCTGAGATAGCGATAATTCTGTGTGAAGTCAAGTGCATGAACCAGACACTTTGCACAAAGAACATTATCTACTCAGTCATGGCTAATTATTCAACATTAGAGCTCTTAATAAGGATGTGAATCTAGAATTAAATTCCATTCATTTACACCAGTGAACCTAATAGAGTGGGATCATACAGTCTCATGAGTAAATGGATACTGTAAGTTAGTCTGAGAACGAATGGAATACATGAAAATTAGAGCTTGTTTGGAACATATCAAATACAGAATATACACATATATACCTATATACCTCTATATATATTGTTCATATGATCAAAATAAAGATTGCTTTCAACAGGGAGAGGGAAGAAAGATTTTATGTACAATTTTTTTTTTTTCATTCATAATATTGACAATGTGGAATTTATGTTCTCATAATAAAATTTGTGTTATCTTTCAATATCATGAATTAATTTGTATATTGTTTATATGAAAAAGAAAGAAAAATAAAAGATTGACCAAAAAAAAAAAAAGTGTGAGTGTGTGTGCATGATTACATTTGATTCAAAGTCAATTCCTTTTCAAGACACTGAATGCTGACCTGCTGGGGAAAGTTGTTCTAGAACTGCACGCACAGGCCGAGGCAAGCGCTTACTGGGGTTGCCATACTGGTATACAGAATTAATTAAGCACCATGTCAGGGTTCCAGGACTCGAGTTACAATCAGGCACATGGATTTCAGCCGCCACTGTTTATGCATCCTGGGATGTTTATAGTCTAAATTTTAGTTCAACCTTCAGTTCAACCTTCAATTGCCAAAAGGTAATGCTCTCCCCACACCCCCCCCCCCCCAAAAAAAATCACCAGTGCTTCCATCTTTTACTACAGAGAGGACATTCAAACAACATGAGTTGGGATTACTGGTACATAATCTTCCAAATCCCTGTGGTCTTGGTTGTTTAAATGCCAGTTGAATATAATTATCTTGGCAAAATAAATCGGGCTATGATGGGCACATACAGCCATCATAGACCAGCTCATAATTCCACTTGCACACAAGCAGAAAAAGGTCATTTGTACCAACAGGCATTCTAAACACTAAACAAAAAGTAAGTTCCCCCTAAAACAAACTTCTGTAATTTATGAATCAGGAACCTTTGAGGAAATCTGAATACATGATTATGTAGCTGTATTTCTCGGCTACCTTTTATGTGAAATTCAGTGGATATCACTTGGTCACGCTTGAGTGAGCATGACTTAAAGTCAAAATGGTCACTTTTTGGAGTTCACAAGCCCAATTTTGCAACTTTGATTTGGTGATATCTGAACAAATTTCAATTTTCCAGGATAAAAATGCATGCAACGTATAATTTATGTGCTTCTTATCGTACCATGTGACTTGGGCACAAAATTTCACGGTTGAGTGAACACGGGGTGAAAATTACCAAAATGGCCAATTTGACATGTTTCTCGTGGTAATTTCTGTCAATTCAGATTGAATTCGTGTGTTGAACAGTTTTTACACACAATTCAAGTAATTTCACAGTTGAATGAGCACATCAAAAACAAAGAAAAAATACAATTTAAATTGTGCAGTAAGAATTGCGATAATTTGCGCTCTAATATCAACTGCATGATGCTTTTTTTTATATTGTGTTAACACCCACACGCATATCAGTGACTACCTGACATTTCAGTCACGCTTCAATAAGCACGTGAGGCTGGAAATCCTTTTTGTACCCTACATAATGAAAATTGTCAGTTTGGCCATAATCCCCATGGTAAGTTCATGTGAAAAGGAGGAATTTATGTTTTTGAAAGCTAACAATGGTTTATGCATGCAATGTGGTTTATTTTACGGTTGAATGACCACATTATGAAACAATGATTATCTTATTGAAATCATCCAGCAGGTGTTGCTTTGATATTCTGCATTTAAAATCAACTGAAAAACATTTCATTATTGCGTTTTAGGACCGATATAAATGTCTCAGTGATCCTTGGCATTCCTTCAGGGTACCTGGGGCCGGAAACCCCCCTTATAATCCATGGCTTCCTTTGATTAAATATTGAAGTATTCCTGGGAAATTGGTCTGCCTTTAGTTTGATGACATTCCCTTGTTGGGGCAGAGATGAGAAAGTATGCAAATTAAATCTCCGGGCCTTTGTCCTCGCGACTGAATACTGATTTTGGCATTAAGTTCTTGATGTCTTTGTGACGTCATGAAGTCATGCATTAACTCAAGGGAAAATAAATGCAATTGGTCATTGACATGGTACCAAATTTCACTTTTGTTAAACATCAATATCCTCCCGTGCTGTAAATATGCACTGAGAGTCTGGAGACAGATATTGTGGTGAGATAGTGGCCTTTGTTGTTCATATGGTGTTGATGATTGTAATGGTAATGTTAGTTGCTTAGAATGTTGGTTGACTATTATGCGATCGTTATGGCAATATAACACAGATTGGGTAGCATCTTCACTCACTTTTTAGGCTCTATCTGCTAACACCGCTGAATGCGTCTTCATAAACAAAACAAATGTAAATCTTATGGGAATTTCAGCCACGAAAAATGGTTTTGACCCGCACACTTTGCTCATCTTATGTGCTCACTGAAGCATGTCACCATGTAATTTTGTATTGAAATGTTTTTTTTTTCATTGAAATCAGAGCAATTTCCCAACATTGCAACTAAAACATAAAAAACAATGAATACTTTTTTATTATATAGGGTAAAACGGGTTTTCCAGCCCCACATGCTCATTGGAGCGTGACTGAAATGTCAGGTGATTACTGTATGCACAGTGGTATTAAACACAATACAAAAAGCATTAAACACTTGATTTCAATGCGCAAAATTATCACAATTCTTACTGCACAATTTAAATTGTTATTTTTCTTTGTTTTTAATGTGCTCATTCAACCGTGAAATTACGTCAATTGTGTTTAAAAACTGTTCAACATACGAATTCAATCTCAAATGACAGAAATTACCACGAGAAACATGTCAAATCGGCCATATCGGTAATTTTCACCCCGTGTTCACTCAACCGTGAAATTTTGTGCACAAGTCACATGGTACGATAAGAAGCACATAAATTATACGTTGCATGCATTTTTATCCTGGAAAATTGAAATTTGTTTCGATATCACCAAATCAAAGTTGCAAAATTGGCCTTGTGAACTTCAAAAAGTGACCATTTTGACTTTAAGTCATGCTCACTCAAGCGTGACCAAGTGATATCCACTGAATTTCACATGAAAGGTAGCCGAGAAATACAGCTACATAATCATGTATTCAGATTTCCTCAAAGGTTCCTGATTCATAAATTACAGAGCTTTGTTTTAGGGGGAACTTACTTTTTGTTTAGTGTTTAGTTTGTTAATTCACTGAGATAAGCATCTGTGATGCGATGATTGTTCGTGTGATCCTTATCTGAATGGTGCTTGTACCATGCCACCACATCCACCTGACAGCAAGAATGGTATTTTGCAATATGAAAAGAAATAATCTGTTATTGCAGTCAATACAAAACAATGAAATGGATGCCTGCTAAAATGTCAACTGATGGACTATTTTGGTCACCTGGTCTGAACACCAGTTCATTCTTTGTTTGAAAACAAATTCCATAAATTGCTACGTCTGGGCAAGCTTATGCATTATGCCGCTGAGACAAAGAAAGGTCATTTGTACCAATGTATACATGAGCTAATTATGAACAGGCTTATTCATGTGAGAACATTGATGCTGGTACTGCACTTGAAAACAAAAACATGCAGGCATGTACCTGGATGGGTTCCTGCAAATCTTCAACTGCTAATGGTATGTGTGGGCAAAGACCAGTACTGGAACAAGGTAAAGTGCAGAAGATAGCCAATTGTATATCTAAGGTGTAAAATAACTGTAGTCAGCTGTGATATGGTACAGTTCACAGACCTTACAATTAAGTACATGCATGAAACATGTCAAGAGATAGAGGTGGAGCCTATTTTAGTGGAATACATTGTACAATTGTATATTGTTCAGTTGATAATGGACATAAAGCCCAATGGTTGATAAAGACCTTTATCACATCAAACTGGTCTGCCTAAGAAAAACCCCACTCATGGCATGGCCAAATGTTTTTTTCACTGGCTTGATGGGGGGGGGGGGGGGGGGATGAATGAAAAATAGAGACGATATAGTGAAATAAATAAGTAGAACTGCAAATGTGTCTATTTATAGTCTCCGTAAAAATAATGAACCACAGAGGGATGGACATTCTACATATATACGTATAAACCATGTATGAAAAAAAAAAAAAAAAAAAAAAAATAACGACCTGATTTTGTGTGAGGACTCAAAATAAGTGAATTGGGTCAACATACTGTAAAAGTGGAAATTTTCGCGCATTTCGTGCAACCAGAAACTAGCGCGAAAATAAAAGCACACAAATATTTTTGCTGCCATATGTTCCTGTACTTGGTGTCTTGATTCCGCGGAATTAAAAACACGCGAAACTCTTCTCACCTGGCCAAGCGCGAAAAATTAGTCGTGCGAAAATACCCACTTTTACAGTAGTCTATTATGTTTTCTGAAAGCACACTTCTTTGTCTATTTAGTTTTTAAAGTTTGGGATCATAAAATGAATGGAATTTCTCTTTCAGTTTTAATGTAACACTTTTCTCTGTCTGTCCACCCTATATCCACACTCTTCACCTCAACTCAATACATGTATCTTAACTCTGAAAGGATTTTGCTCTATATTGTATGAAAGTTAGTATCAATCATGAAAAGAATGTTCTGTCTTTTGTCCCATTCACTGCATAGAAAATTGCTGGGTTAGATTGAGCACTTGAATAAACCCTAAACTTCGAATCCTTTCCAAGGGGACGTACAGTCAACCTTGATTGGCTTGTCCAAGTCGAATCTACATGTATTTGGAATGAAGGAACAGCCTTGACTCAAGAGAAAATTCGACTTATGAGGGATTAAAATCAAATGTAATGTAAAGAGGACTTGAAAAGGTCTTTGACTTTGGGGAGTATTCGACTTATGCAAGGTTGACTTACGCAAGGTTTACTGTTCTTTCTCTTCATCAGTTATAATATGGGCTAGGAAAGTATGAGTCTAGTTATATGCACATACACTGTACATAGAGTGTATATGGTTTTTCAGAATCTGCACTTCGCTAAAAATCCATATCTGGAGACTTTTTGTGTTTTCGTGATGCAGGGACATCTATGGTTGATGTATCTCTCACATAAGTAGATTTTAAACACATACACACACACACACATACACACACAAATGCACATTATATATCTTTACTTGATCTTGATAATTATCCACTTAAACTATATTGCTGGTGAGCCTTGAAATGAGAGTACCCAATCATGTATGTAATATACACACATCTATCCCAATATGTACACACAAATAGAACAAAAAAAAAAATCATGGTACAAGCATTGTCATAGAGTGTTTGTGTATTTGATGAACACAAGTTGCAATTCTATCAACGTTGCAGTTATTGTTGAAAATGCAATATACAGTTGAGCATTACTACACTGACAATGGTACCGGACCACTCTAGTTTGAACACTCAATTATGTTTGATACACTGTTCGAAAACAAATATGCAAATATTAAAGAGCAAAAGTAACATTTTTATGGTTTTTTTTTTTGTTTTTTTTTTGCATAAAAGCTTTACTGTATACTTACAGCAAACATTACAATTACATTGGTTCATCTGATAGACATCACATTCATTTATGATGGCCACAATATTACATACATGTGTACTATATGCCACACATATATGAAAATATTTCACAAATATTACTGGTATGCCTTGTATGTGTGATATGTCTAATGCATAGGCCTCTCTTTACAAGGCAATTATGTTTGCTCTATATCTACATTCTACAGTCCCAATAAGTCTTTAAGGGATGACATAGTTTCGACAGAGATGGGAGATTCACATAATTTTATCTTTTTGCCAGATAATTAGAAACCACTTATTTCAATTTCAATTTTAATTTTATCACTTATGAAATATAAAAGAGCATATAATTTTAAGAGGAATTCAAAGTTTATTTGATGAAAATTGGTATTGAAATGGTCGAGATATCAAAAAAACAAAGTAAAACAAAGTGGTCCTAATAAAAGTTGGGTCCCACCTTTTATTAGGACCTCTTTGTTTTTATATATCTAAGCCATTTCAACACCAGTTTTTATCAAATAAACTTTGAATTCCTAGAATTGTATGCTCTTTCATAATTCATAAGAGGTTTCTCATCTCACAAAAGAAGTTGGAAACCTGAAGCCCCATTTCAACCAAAACCATCCCTTTTTGTGTCTTTGTTTCCTAGTTAGAAATCAAATGCATTTGACCAGAGCACAGGACTGTAATCATTGTGCTTAAGCTGTACTTACTGTGACATATTACTCGGAGAGGACAAATAGTTTTGACATGAGGGATATCAAACTTACCACTGGTACATGATGTAATGTATAAACACTACTGGCTAATCCTATGATAACATTTCCCCCAGGACTGGCAGTTTTTGTTCATTACAATGTATATGTCAAAATTTTGTTATAACTGAACAAATACAGTAAATAAAGAAAAATGAATAATATTGGGACCTGAATATACTTTTACTTCCGTGTTGTTAAATTCAGTTATAACTATTTGTTTATATTTTTGGTTTTTGTTTGTCGAGTACGACATAATATACCTGTCTTTGTGATAGACTCCTCCACAAGCATGCACTGCTTATACGTGAATCTGTGCATACGAAGTGAAAATTCATTCTGTGTAGATACATAGAGACTAGAACATACATGTGTAACATGCTTCCATTATGAAAATCACCAGCAATTTAGGTAACTTTATAGTAAACAGTCAATATCCAAAAAGAAAAAGAAAATACATATTTGCATGTACAATGTATAACTGATGAGAGATTTTCTAAATATTTTAATCAAATATTTAAACTCAAAATTTGTGTTTATTTTCCATGGAAAGCTTACACAAAATCAGTCAAAATCCCAGTACCATATCACAGGAAATCATATGCACTAAGTGCACAGATATTGTGTCATGAAAGTTATATATAATCAAATAGCATTTTTGTGTGAGTCTCCCCCATCTCAGACCAACACACACATAAGATTCAACCACTTGCATAACAAACAAGTGAACATAAGTGAGTGGTACATTGATATACAGTCAACTTTGCCTGAGTCAAATCTATTTGGACTGAAGAAATAGTTTCAACTTAAGAGACATTTGACTTGCAAAGAATTAAAATTAATTGAATATAGAGAGCAGAGGACTTGAAAAGAACTTAGACTTTATGGGCAATTTAGTATTAGACTTACAAGGGATCAACTTAAACAAAGTTGACAGTACAACTGCAGCATTGAGATTCAAAGAACATATTCTATGACTGATGGACTTCTGCAAGTTTAGGAAGAATTTAACTTCATCAAGAATACCAGAGTTTAAGTTCTTTGAGATCATTCAAAAAGTTAATGTCATCAAAGTTTTTGATGACACATTTATTACTGGTGCTTTATTCAGCCTACTACAGCAAGTATACTGTATAATGACGTGTACAGCAAGTATACTGTATAATGACGTGTATGCTATGTGCTGCAGGTGCATTAAGTTATAAGACATTTTAGAATAAAAAATGGCAAGCTTTTTTAATTTCCTCCTTCTGTCATCTGTAAAATTCAAGTTGAATAAAACATCATCCTAGACTAATGAAAGTTGACATGTTACATAATAAAACTTGTAATGCTAAAAACTGATTTTCATAAGGTTCAATTAGACATACATACTCAATGACATTTTGTGAATGTCATCAAGCATTCATAAAAGATTCCCTATGAAAAAAATAACTCTGAATGACCCTTTTAGGATGACATTATGACAAATCAATTTGCACTTTAAGATCATGACATAGTATTGCATGTCTGGGAGACATGTTACAAGCATTGACAAATACATCTGAAATAGAAAACAAATGTCTTTTTCTATTACCCAAACTAAACTAGCAAAGTAAATGTTAAAAAATGCATAAATATAAAATACATACATATATCCAACACTGAAGAGCATAATAAAGTTATCTACATCTTGTTTATATGGGCCAAAGTGACACCTGATATGGTCAACAAACAACAGAACACCAAAAGAAAATCGTATCAGTTATTTTACTATGACATACATTCATGGTATCTTTGCAAGAATAATACTGCACAATGCACACCATGTACAATGAAATCCCGTTACAACGAGTTCGGTTATAACGAGGTACCGCTTTGATAAGGAGGTGATCAGGTCCGGTCCCGTTTTCCTTTGCGTGTAAACCTATGGCAGAACGAATCGGTTATAACGAGTTCGATTATAACGAGATTCCGGTTATAACGAGTTCGATTATAACGAGATTCCGGTTATAACGAGTTCGATTATAACGAGATTCCGGTTATAACGAGGACAATTTCGGTGCATCATGATAAAGAAAAACATAAGCAATTTGATCGGATATAACGAGGTTCCATTTCTTGACTTGCCACTTTCAAACATTGAAAACCGAATTTACGCTATCCACATCTCTTTCCCGTTTTGCAGAGTTTACAGTTCCTTCCATGTTTTCTTCTAACCCTCGCAATAAGACACAAGAATACCTTCCGATGTTCCTACCAAGTTATTGAATACAGTGAAACCTCGTTATAACGAGTACGGTTATAACGAGGAACCGCTTATAACGAGGTGATCGCGTCGGTCCCGTTTTCCTTTGCGTGTAAACCTATGGCAAAACGAATCGGTTATAACGAGTTCGGTTATAACGAGATTCCGGTTATAACGAGGACATTTTCGGCGCATCATGATAAAGAAAAACATAAGAAATTCGATCGGATATAACGAGGTACCATTTCTTGACTTGCCGCTTTTCAAACACGAGACAAATGAAACATTGAAAATCGAATTCACGCTATTCATGCCTTTTTCCCGTTTTGCAGAGAACGGTTCCTTCCATGTTTTCTTTTAAACCACGCCAAAAAAAAAAACCACACACACATTAATACCATTCGATGTTCCTACTAAATTATCAAACATAATCACTCGATTTTCTTTTACGCGAGATCACACGCGTGCGTAATGTTATAGGTCAGACCACAGCGCAACAAGGGAAAAAATATAACGCACTCAAAAACTTTTCATGTAGCGACACTCGTGGAAAATATGGAAATTGGAATGCGTGTGCAACTCAACATTATATCCTTTCCATTGGTAGTCCCGACTTCCAGTTGTTTTGCTGATTAGCAAATACGAATGTATGATTATAGCCGAAATAATTAATGAAATCGCGATCTCGCCTGGTGACAGTAGCGTAAAAATAGTTGAATAACGCAATCCTGTCGCAATTTTTTAAAGAACGGATGTATACAATGCGAAGGGATTTTCGGCAGATGATAAAGAACGCATCTTTAATCCTTTCGGGCGCAACGATAATACATTGTATGAGATTACAGCCGAAATGATTCATGAAATCATCGCATTCCCGCTGGGCACCAACAGCGTAAAATAACCTCGCAAGTTACGGTAAACGACGCACGAATGTTACTCTGAAATCATCGCGATCTCGCCGGATGACAGTAGCGTAAAAATAGTTGAATAACGCATGTTTAAATACTTAATCGGTGTTCAGAAGAAACAAACGTATTTAACGATTTGAATAGATCTGGGTTTGTTCATTATCACAATTTTAACAACGCATTTCACAATGAAGATTTTTCTTTCTTTCAAAATGGTCTACGAGTATCAGATTTGCGTAAAAAGGATCACAACCTTCTAAATTCAATCCTGTCGCTTATTTTTCATGCACGGATGTACAAAACGTATAGAGATTTTCGGAAGAAAATGAACAACGCATCTTTAATCCCTTCGGTTGCAACGAACATACATTATATAAGATTACAGCCGAAATGATTCATGAAATCATCGTATTCCCGCTGGGCACCAACAGCGTAAAAAGAACCCGCAAGTTACGCTTCACGACGCACGAATGTTACTCTGAAATCATCGCGATCTCGACGGTTGACAGCAGCGTAAAAATAGTTGAATAACGCATGTTAAGCTACTTAGTCGGTGTTCAGAAAAAGAAACAAACGCATTTAACAATTTGAATAGATCTGGGTTTGTTAATTATCACAATTTTAACAACGCATTTCACAATGAAGATTTTCTTTCTTTCAGAATGGTCTATGAGGAACAGATCTGCGTAAAAAGGATCACAACCTTCTAAATTCAATCCTGTCGCTTATTTTTCAAGAACGGATGTACAAAACGCGAAGAGATTTTCTGAAGAAAATAAACAACGCATTTTAATCCTTTCGGGCGCAACGATCATACATTGTATAAGAATACAGCCGAAATGATTCATGAAATTATCGCATTCCCGCTCGGACACCAACAGCGTAAAAATACCCCGCAAGTTACGGTAAACAACGTTTTTATACAATGTGATTTTAATATAATATAGGCCTATACTTCTCAAGAACATAACGTGCACTATTATGGGAAGAGATTTTCGGAAGAAAAATAAAGAATTAACCTATTTCAACCCCGACTTTTTCGCCTAATTCACAAATAATTTCCCTTTATTCTCTCGATAATAATGATCCATAATTGTGTAATAACAACGCAAAGGATGTTCTTAACTTTTATTGTTGGGTATATTATGACGTCGTGCTTATGTTTTTCTTTGTTTTTGATGCGTACGGTTATAACGAGGTACCGGTTATAACGAGGTAATATCGCCGGTCCCACGGACCTCGTTATAACGGGGTTTCACTGTATAATCATTCGATTTTCTTTTTCGTGAGATACGCATGCGTGATAGAATGTCAGACCGCACAGCAATGAGAAAAAAAAAATAGCGCATTCAAAAACTTTTCATTTAGCGAATGCAAGTGAAACTCATCATTATATCCTTTCCATTTTTTGTTCCGACTTACACTTGTTTTGCTGATTAGTAAATATGAGTGTATATGATTAAAGCTGAAAATAATTAATGAAATCATCACGATTCCGCCGAGTGACAGCAGCGTAAAAATAGTTAGATAACGCATGTTATACTACTTAATCAAGTCGGTATTTAGAAAAAGAAACAAACGCATTTAACAGTTTGAATAGATCTTGTTTTGTTCATTATCATTTAACAAGTGATAGTGTAAATATGAGTGTGTATGATTAAAGCCAATGTAATTGCTAAAATCAACGCGATCCCGCCGGGTGACAGTAGCGTAAAAATAGTTGAATAACGCATGTTAATCTACTTGAGTCGGTGTTCAGATAAAGAAACAAACGCATTAAACAGTTTGAATAGAACTGGGTTTGTTCATTATCATTTAACACTGCATTTCACAATGAAGAATTTTCTTTCTTTCAGAATGGTCTACGAGGTACAGATTTGCGTAAAAAGGATCACAACCTTCCAAATTCCCTGGCGCCCATTTTTTGTACAAAACGCAAAGAGATTTTTGGAAGAGAAATAAAGAACGCATTTTTAATCCATTAGGGGGCAACGATCATACATTGTATAAGATTACAGCCGAAATTATTCATGAAATCATCGCATTCCCGCTGGGCACGAACAGCGTAAAATACCTCAAAAGTTACATTAAACAATGTATGTTTGTTACTCTATTTGCGCTGGTGTTTAGAAAAACTTCAAGGCATTTTATACAATCTGATTTTGTTCATTGTCATTTTACACTGTATTTCACAAACGAAAAATATCATTCCTTCAGAATGGTTCAATACAAGAGGAAGAGATAGATGTAGAAAGAACCACGAATATAATAAAATGTACAGGCCTACTTGTCAAGAACATCATGTGCAACTACTATGTGAAGAGATTTTTGGAAGAAAAATAAAGAATTAACGTCTTTCAACCCTTACTTTGTTCTCGTCTTTTTTTTATCAATTCACAAATAATTTCCCTTTATTCTCTCAATAATAATGATCCATAATTGTGTAATAGCAACGCAAAGGGTGTTCTTAAGTTTGATTGATGGTATATGACGTCGTGCTTATGTTTTTCTTTGTTTTTGATGCATACGGTTATAACGAGGTAATATCGCCGGTCCCACGGACCTCGTTATAACGGGGTTTCACTGTAATGCATAACACGAGTTAGGCCACAGGTACAACTGATGGACAAAATGGTATATCCAGCATGCAAGGTAGATTACACTGAAGGTGTCCCACAGAAGTGTAACATGCCTTTCTTGCACTGGCACAAGGCTCACATTTTTTATCTTATCTACATGTTGTAAAGTCACAGCAGCAGTGCTTGACATGGAATGTTCTGAATAAGACACATTGTATGTATCTGAGGAGTTACCATCAGATAACTGCCAAGAGAGTCATCGCACACATTCAATTTCATCAAGCTCTGCATAAATTGAATCTTGGCTGTTGTCTTCTGGACACTCGGGTAAGCTGTCCCATCTTAGAACATCACAACCTGCAGTGAAGGAAAATGATATTATGGAGAGACTGAGATTCAACAGACAAGCACAAAAAAAAAAGACAAGTCCATCTCCCTTTTTTGTCACACTGATCTTTTGCTCTATCTATTCAAAACTCTTAAGAATCATGGCATTCCTTTGTACCACTACCAAACAGCTATATATGTTAATATTTTCATGATTTACTCCCCTAATTACTCACTACTAATAAACTCATTTATACATACCAAATTCAACTATGTACATGTACACTTTCCAAGCTGGAGCATCATTTCTGATTACACAGCATTTTTGTATGTCACTATTAAATAGAGCCAACTACAAGTATTTCTTGAAGCAATGCTTAACATGACAGCCATAGCCTGCATTTTCCAGCCGTTATAGTGATTTAAGTTCTTCCATGATGCAAGCACAATGAAAGTTTACATATCTCTCTCTCTATTATATATATACAGTCAAACTTGTCTTAGCGGCCACCTGTCTATAGCGGCCACTAAAAAAATCCCCCCCCCCCCCCCCCGAGAGAAAAGCCCTGTTAAAGAACCTGTGTATAGCAGGTACAAATTTTGTTTCCTGTGCTAGATTTTAATTTGTCTATAGCGGTCAAAGACCCGATGAAGCCGTAGCCGAGCAGATAATTCAGCGTGTTTTGCTGCTTTGTAACTGTGCCAATTATTCCTGGGCAACGTTCAGTGATTGCCACCGCTTCAGTTATCACTCATTGAGTCATATCAATGCACTAGTGTTAAGCTTTCTTCAGAATTGTACACATGCTACTGTGCAACAATTTCATAATCACCGGCATTGTTCAATGCATGAAACACACGTGTGCATACATGTACGTAGGCCTACACACATACATATGTGCAATATACATGTACATGTAGGCTATGCACACAAAGTTGGATAACCTGTCTATAGCGGCCACTTGTCTATAACGGCCACTTTTTTCATCTCCCTTTGGTGACCGCTATAGACAGGTTTGACTGTGTATATATATACATATCTTACTTAATTACTGACGGGAATACGGAAGTAATAAAATAATACTTCATAAGACATACTACAGAGAGAATTCACCTACATGTACAGGATAGATGTTTTTACCTGTTTTGTCAAGTTTGCCTTCTGCCCACACAGCAGTACTGTTGAAGATCCATAAGTGTCCATTGTTACAAGATTGCAGGCATGGCACACAAGGAATCATGATGGAATAACCTACATTGTTTCCACTGTAAAATAGTTTCAGTGGTGATACAAAAAAAAAAAAGAAGAAGAAAAGGAGAGAGACACAGAAATAATACATAAAAATAAAGTCACAAGTAATTGTTTTGTTTTTGTTGTTTCCTTTTTGCAGAACAGGCTTTATCCTCTTTTAGTATTTCAAAAATGTAATTCCAGTCTCAAAAGAAAATGTGATGAACTTTTTTTGTTTAGCCTGTTGGCTCTACCATTCAGTCAATGACACTAAGTTGAGCCATGCTCCACACTGGGGTCACAGTCACTTTTAAAACCATTGTATATGCAAAATACACAATTCACAAACCTCAACTCCCTAATTATTAAACTCATCCCTAATGTGTGCAAGCAGACTGCAGAGGCCTCCAATTGTGTGTCTGGGCACTTCTAAAAATTGAAATATTATGTCATTGAAATCATAGAAATATAATGTACAAATTTAAGACTGGACGCAAAATACGATAGTTTTGAAATTCGGGGAGTTTTATGTGTTTTCATAAAATGCTGATATTGGTTACATGTACAACCTCCATATTACATCAGGTAATGATATCACCTAAAAACTCTTCAATTGGTCTGTGTAACTGGCAGATTAGAAAGGTGATGTTTTTGGTCAATAATTCAGGAAGTAAAATAAAGGTCACCACGTCTGAAGGCTATTTCACCCCGCAGTAATGTGATATGAGAGAGACAAAGTATCACATTTTTCTTGGAGGGGGTAAGAGTATTACATGATTCTCAAATAATGTCAAAAAAGGAGGTACAATGTATGTGTACTGGACAATGGGAGACTTGTGAGATGATGATATCAGCTGCAACTTTTGAAGTGAAATCATGTGAAATTTTTAATCTTCAAAACCTCTTTACACATTATTTCATGTCTGATTTTTGTTGATCTCCTACTACTCTGGTTGTAGATTGTACTTCATTTATCATTTGGCCAACTTGAAAACAAGTGACATCGCATTTCACTGTTATAAATTATGTTTGTGTCCATACAAAATAGAATCATGCATGATGAACTTTCTTTACACTACATGTGAAAGTGCATTCCACTAACAGACTTACAACTACAATGAATATAGGTAGAGAATATTGACCTGTGATCAACAGAAATCCTGACCTGCTTACACTTACAGTGCAGAAATAATGCAAATCTATTTTTTGAAGACTTCTTTTCACTAACTGACTTACGAGTTAAGAAAGAGAACAATGTATTTAATGAGCGAATTCACAATCATGATATATAAGCTGAATATGGTTTGTGTTTGTTCTTGACCTTGGAATCAAAACAGACCTGTTCCTTCTTTGTTGGTCTATCACATCAAATACTCTCTTTTACAAATGACTTACACTTTCTTTTGATTTTCTTCATGCACATCATTAGATGATGTACATGTACCAGCACTGTACATCTGGAGTAGGCCAGGGTGAATTTTACATCCATGGACATGATACAATGTATGATAAATTAAACTCTTCTTGACTCACCATTTATTGCACACAGTATCTGATATCTTGCAATCACACTTCCCTGTTGAATAAGGCTGCCCTGTAGCGCTGATTGTCCTGTGAATTAATTGAAAGATAAACAAAGTTCTGTTCAGTTTTGCTGCCTACCATTTTATTCCCTTTCCTAGGAACTGCTTTGGGACCCACAAAGGCAAAGGTAGATCTTTAAAGTGCATACTCCCCTGACCTGATTATAGTACACTGTATCTCTCAAGGGAGATGTATAATTTTCAAATACAGTACCTGATATTTGATAAGACAGGATATGGCCTACAAAGCACAAGTCCAGCCATAAGTGGAATTATGGGGCTACAGTGTATTGATACCTTGAATGAAGGCATTTAAAGTAACTCCCGACCCTTCAATAATGCAAAGAAGATTGCATTCTAAACAACTTGGGATATACTTCAAAACACACAGTAACATTATGTTGGATCCCAGGAAGCAGATGGGTCCACAAGAACCATCCATTCTCGAACATCAAGGCTACTGATGTGTGTACCCCACTTCATCGATCTAGGACAGAACACCACAGACAGTCATTATTTGCAGGACTACGAGAGCATAGCCTATCTTCCTGCAGAGCACAGTCACCACTCCAGCACTGGAAGCCTTCTGTGCCACAGAAACTCAAGGCCAGCTTTTACACTTGTACTTGCACCATGTAAATACAATGCCCTTTTGCTCCCAGGTTATGTGGTTACATACACAGTAAATGTCTACACACTAACCCTGCGCGGGGTGTTGTAACCAGTAACTCGGTACGGGTTGGGGTCGCTGGTGCGGTTATCTACAGTACTACTTGTACACACCAGTTGATAAATTTGCATGACATGTCAAGTTTGATGGAGGCTTGACCAAAAGATCGGTCTGTATCTTGTCAGGGATATGTTCTGCGGAGACTGCTATTGGCTTCACAGTATCCCCTTATAGTTTACGGCTCTCTCAAGGAGAGCCGTAAATGTCAAAAAATGATTAAACTAGAAATGTCGCTACGGCGACTGGTGTATGCCTCCGCCATAATGCATGGTTCTCCTAATAGGTCTATAGCACAATGTCTTGACAATGTGTGATGACAGTTTCACACAATTGGCAAAATATTAAAATGACAGGTTTGCCACAAATGTGCTGAATGTTCACTTTCGTAGAAGTAGGTTCAATTGGACAAATGATTAAAACGTCAGAGTGCAGGTATTTGGGGGAACTGATGATTTTTACTTGACTTTTGACCCTTTTATAAGTTTATGCATTGAGTAATTTTCAAGGTATTGAGAAAAAGTATAATTTCAGTATCAAATGGTAAAATAGTATTATCTAAACCTGGCCTTTGACCTTTGACCTCACAGTTCCAAAGAGAATCACTGTTAGGTAGAACATGCATAAATATGTAAGTTTCATGATAATACCTTGAGTTACTTTTGAGATATGGAGGAAGAAGTGCAATTTAGCACTTTCACTTGACCTTTGACCTTTTGACCTTTGACCTTTTGGCAAGAAACTTCCCACAGAATATATATTGGGTTATACATGCATATATCAAGTTTTAAAAAAAATCCTTCAGGCATTGCATAAATATAAGGAAAGTAGTGATATTTTGAGGAGTTGACCTTGACCTTTGACCCCCTGACCTTTGACCCATGACTCCCAACTTCCCTAGATAATCACTGCCCATCGGTACATGCATATATACCAAGGAGGTACTAGGCGAGCCTAGTACGCTACCTCCTTGTATATATACTAAGTTCCATGAAGATACCTTGAACCATTTGCGAGATATGGAGAAAAACATGAAATTTCAACCTTTTTTTCACAAAATAACCTGTGACCTTTCACCTTTGACCCCGTGACCCTAAAATCCAAACAAAGTATCATCCCCCCAGGATATACCCTCATACCAAGTTTGATGCAAAACCACCACACGGTTCTTGAGATATCAACAAAAACAAAACGGGACGGACGTACGTACGGACACGTACGTACGTACGGACGGACGGACGGACGACCCGAAAACATAATGCCTCCGGCCACTTCGTTGGCGGAGGCATAAAAAAACTCCTGCGGACAGAGGGATTTTTCTGTCTAGAAGGAGGCAAGCTCAACATGAAGACGAAGAATGTATGAATGTTAGCTACACGCGAAGCGACAGCGGCTGCACCTCTATTCCCTCGCAGACGTTGTCATTTTTCAGTGTGGTTGTGCGACTCCTTCATGAATATCTTTATTAATCGTGGAAAACTAAAATACAAGGAATTATCGTAATCTATGATAATCATTCAATAATCGGTATGCGATTTTTTTGTTTAATTACGTCAAAAACTCACCGAAATCTGTGGCTGAAATCAGGTCTGTAAACGTCCTTATTGCTTCACTCCTCATCTGCGTGTTATTTGAATGGCATTCACTACAACGTACAACGTAGGTAGTCGGAGAGGCACCCTCTAGCTCTCCGACTACCTACGTTGTGCCATTCAAATAACACGCAGATGAGGAGTGAAGCAATAAGGACGTTTACAGACTTATTTTACATGTTATTTGAATGGCATTCACTACAACGTACAACGTAGGTAGTCGGAGAGGCACCCTCTAGCTCTCCGATTACCTACGTTGTGCCATTCAAATAACACGCAGATGAGGAGTGAAGCAATAAGGACGTTTACAGACTTGATTTCAGCCACAGATTTTGGTGAGTTTTTGACGTAATTAAATAAAAAATCGCACACCGATTATTGAATGATTATCATTGATTACGATAATTCCTTGTATTTTAGTTTTCCACGATTAATAAAGATATTCATGAAGGAGTCGCACAACCACACCGAAAAATGACAACGTCTGCGAAGGAATTGAGGTGCAGCCTCTGTCTGCGTGTATAATGTAGTTAGTATGAATGTATGCATGTCCACATTATTGTGCATTAGAGATTGCTCTAGTTTTTGTTGAGATGGCGAGTCAGATTTTAAGTTTTTGAGAGATAATTAGACAACAAATGTTATGAAATATTCAAGAACATACAATTCTAAGAGGAATTGAAAGTTTATTTGATAAAAATCTGCTTTGAAATGACTAAGATATCCAAAGTTCTATCTTTATTAAACAATTGTCACGGTTGTAATATTGTAAATTTATGTTGTCATGACGAAGTCACGATTTTTTAATGTTAATTTACGTGTATGGAGCATATTCATGATATTTAGGTTTACACTTGGCAATCATAGTTCTAACGTTACATGGGCCATGCTTGTACTGGCACAGGGGAGGCAAAAGTCGTCGTCAGATTAAAAGGGTTCTTCTACATAGGCCTGCTACAAAACCTAGAAAATGTAACTTGCAAGTCGTGCAACCACTGCACTCTACTCACCCTGAACATGGTGCATCTGTTGAATAAAGCTCAACGTTTGTGTCGGCTAACAAGACCGCCTTCATTCCACGTTTGCAGATGCACGAGTTGCAGTATCGACAGAAGAGATAAACGACTGGTTTTTTCTTGAAGCTTGAATGCATGATAGACACTCAAAAAGATGGGAAACCTCTCAGCACCACTAGTCAAAAGTTAGCTTGTGAGTTGTAGCCTTGTTCGTGTCGTTGTATCCGTAAATCCGTGGGTTTTACTTGTGAGACGTTGAACTGTAGACTCTAGTAATGAATGGAGCTACACACGTAACATGTTACACCGAACGCGAACGCTTGCTGATCAAGTAGTAGAGCTAGTCGTCCCCTTTCGCCTTCCTATGTTGCTGTGGTGAAAAGCATGGGAAGCAGCGCAACTTGCAACACGCACCATCACCAGTTACTCGACGAATATGTGACGTTTTTTATACATTTGTAGGTGTTTACCCCTTCGTTCGTGAGATCCGCAAAAAACTAATATATATATCTAATGCTGGATGTAACGTGGAACTGCTCGACCAGTACAGTAGAGTTCTATCCCCAACTGGACATAAGTGCAACCCAGCAAAACGTGGTAGCAGACGGTTAACCATCAGGTGATTTAAATGTCCACAAGTAAACAAACACGTCGCATCTCAGAATCGGGCGTCCGCGCGAGCAGGCGTACGTACAAGCGTACGCGCGTGCCGATACGCTCCGCATGCACAGTACACTCGAAGCTCGAAGACGATTGACGACTTGCAACAACGGCCGCAATGTGCACGTACTGTAGAACAAGTTGTACCGTATTCGATGAGTCCACCCACCTTGGTGTGATGGTTTCGTCAAATCAGACAAATGGATTCACAAATAACTGAGCGTTATCGTTGGTTTTTGTGATTTTGTTACGTATCGCAGTATTTAGTGGAAAATGAGCAAAGAAATTAGATTTGATCCCATTTTCTTTGCATGCTAATTTTGCTACTAATAAATTGTTTCCTAGCTTTCATGCCCTGTCTTATAAAAACCTGTGATAGAAATCAATCACACACAAATCTCTTGAAAGCGATTGATTTGGGGACTTGTGATTGATTTGAAGTCTTTATAAGACGGGATCTTCTGTTTGCGTTTATTACTGTATCTGCATTTGTATGAATTATAGTACATTCCAATTCTGCTCATTCTATACATTCCCTGAGGTTGTAAAAGGGCCTATTTTCCTCTTTATCCTTGTATGGTTCAATAATTCGGTCTCATTCACATCCGTTTACATTTTTTTTTTATTTCTTTTTTTTTCTTTATATGTTTTATTGATTTCAACTATTGGCATACAAACATAAATCATTTCCAATTATGGTATACAAATGATTTCTTTCTTAGTGTTACTCCAAAGGTTTGTAATTCGGAAAGACACGTAGAAGGTATTTATACGTTATTCCGAAGGCTTTTGATTTGAAAAATTAAGAAAAAATGTTTATGTATGAAGGCCGAAAATGAAAAGAAAGAATAAGAAGAAAAAAGAAAAGAAAAGAAAAGAAAAAGGTTCATTATGTCGTAGGTTCGTTAATCCGAAAACGAAAGTAAGTGTCGTAATTCCGAAGGTTTACATGCACCTTCTTCTTTTTCGTCTTCATCTTCGGATCAACTAACGTTATTTAGTTTTTGAATTAACGAACCTGCGGAATAACGAACCTTCGGATTCGTTATTCGGATTAACGCACCCTATAATATTTTATTGTCGGATTGACAAACAACTGAACAAATAATAATAATAATAATAATAATAATAATAATAATAATAATAATAATAATAACAATAATAATAATAATAATAAAAGTTATTATTATTATCATTATCATTATTATTATCATCATTATCATTATCATTATTATTATTGTTATTACTATTATTATAATGATAAGGTCTTTTTTATTCAGGGTAGCCTCTTCAGTGTTGCCACTGCTGCAGCTCTACCAGAGGGCCCTGCCATTAATATTATTACCCCAGCATTGCCACTACCCATATCTTTCATTTTATACACCTGGGTCGAGAGGGACATGGTGAGTAAAAACATCTTGTCCAAGGACGTGGATTTAAGCACTGGGCGGGAATCGAACTCGGGTCCTCCGATTAATTTTAGCGTGATTGGGTTGCAGGAGTGGTAGCGACTAGCGGGAGTCTATGCCACAGCGCCCCCTATATACGGAATTTTTGTATTTCAAAACCTTCAGAACAATAACCCTTTTCCACTTTCGGATACAGAATTTTCGGTTTAACGAACATTTCTAAAAAAAAAAAAAAAAAAAATGTTGTGGCCTATTGTGTGGTATGCCCTTTTGGGCGACATTATGGGAAGAGATGAAGTTAAGTATTGGGACGGGAGAGACCATTTTTTTTTCGCACCTCCTACACGATGATAGAAGCAGAAACGTCGAGACAACCAAATATTTATAATTAGTTTAAGATGTGAAAAATTCCCGATTTCGATTTGTTTTTTTGGTTAAAGCTTTAAAAGTTTAAGCATCAATGTTTTATTATTTCACTCAAAACGGACTAACCATTAAAACAATAAAACAAACGGGAAGTGGTCTTTTCAATCCTCATGTAAAGTGTCCAGACTATATATTAACCTTGCAATAATGTAAAGACAGCGAGAGATGGAACTCTTTATCAAGTGATAGGGGCTATTTGCATGACAGCAGAAAACATCGCATGTTTTACAATGTATACCAATATTCCAAGTGCATTCTTCCATCGTATAACTTCCTGACGATCTTAATCAACTTAAACGCAAATAGCAGTAATTCTGTTTTTCTTCGTGAATAGTTTGATAACCAGATTTGTAATAGTCGTTCTGCAAGCTATACGCTATCGTGAGATTTGTTCGAATCCTCCTTCAATTTCATCCTATTCCAACAGTATAATGAAAATGTTCTATTGAAATTTGACAGTTAATGGTATAGATTTATAGCTATATACGTTATACAATATTGTCAAACTTTACCGTATATATTCAAAATATGACGCACATATTGAAGTATGAAATTATTAATATTGTAACAATTTTCTCTTATTATCTGCATATCTTACCTTTGAAATTGATAATGATAAGATGACAGACAATATCCTACTTTTTCTGTGAGTCAAAAGTGGGGAAGAACAGTCGTGTGCAGAGCCAGCGGGAGCTTACAGTATCTCGTGTGCACGGCTGACACGGACTTTGAAGAGTGCTGAAGAGTATTAACTGTGATATCCAATCCTGCTTTCATATTTTTTTTTTCTTTTGTCATTAGACAAAACTGCATTCCACTGCATTCCACTGCCAGCTCAAGTTAGTAAGTCGTATATCGCCGTATATTGGTGCCACTGAAAGTAAAATTCGTTGATTTTCTTTTTCTCATAGAACAACGTTCACTTCTGCTCTAAAAAGTCATATGCTATCATACAGGAAATGGTATTGTTGTCACGTGTAATGTCCCTATAAAATTCGGAACAATAAATTCTCTCTTGAAGGAAATATTTCTTTCAAATACGTGTGTGACGTATTCCAGTCTCCAGATGATGAAAAGCTCCACATCAGATAGTGTCTTTCACTAATTTTAAACAGGACAAAACTATACGTTTCGGGGACAGTTATTAAAAAAGTTCATTTTCATGAAAATCACATTATTGATATTATTTTTACTTGATTGTCAGTTTGCTTATATGGATGGCGACTATTACATCTAAAACTTTGCGAATATGTCCATAAGTGCATGACGGAAATTGATTGCCATAAGCCGCAATAGAGGTGACTTTTGTCAAACTGACGTATAATTAACAACAGGGCTTTACTTGGAAAATGATTGTGTTTATCTTTGTGTATAGGCCTAGTTAAAAAAAAAAATGCAGGTTTTTGATCAATAATGTCTGGGAATATTTCATAATGGTGAAAATTATAAACGGGATAAATCAAGAAAACATCAAATGAACAGTTTGTCATAATGGTGCCATGTTACTCCCTCTTTGACAATAATGTATGCATTCGATTTCACACACACACACACACACACACACACACACACACACACACACACAAGAAAAGAGGAATGTGCAATCATCAATCTCGTTACGGAATAATAACCTAATTCGGGGAATTCCCTCATGTATTTTTTGTTTGTTTTTATTTTTGTTTTGTTTTCGTAGCGAGAATGGATCTCGAGTCCGATTGTGTTGTTTGAGAGACAACGTGACAGGATAGACCGGAAAAAAAAAAAAAAACCGCATAAAAGAACATGGCTTGACTCAAGCTGCAAGCTTGTTTTGAGGAATTGGAACAAGGATGACCCAGCAAACACATAGCGTTTTCAGAACGTTTCCTAAACGTTTTTTTTTTTTTTATAGGTTCCGTACGTCTTCGTATAAAATGGACGTTTTTAAAACGTACATACAAGGTCAAAGTTGGGACTTAGCATTTTGTACTGCAAAGCACAGGGTTTTTTTTGAAAACGTTTTAAAAACGTCAATGGACGTTACAAAACATTTTTATTATGTCTGCAACGTCTTCGTCCCTTATAAACGTCCACAAAACGTTTTATTAGGTCTGCTACGTCGATTTCGTCTTTAATGAACGTTTAAAAAAACGTTTTTATTTGGTCCGTGTGTGTTCGTCATTGGTTTCTTTATCATGAATATTCATGCGTATTTATGAATATTCAAATAAGAAAATCTAAGATTTGAAAACTACAAGTAGTGGAAATAGATAAAAGACATTGAAATCTAAAGATTTGTACTGGGTTCAAATTTTCTGTGTTGAAAATAAACTTTTATACCTACGTTATTGTTCAGTTATTCACAATTTCAAATTGTGTTATAAAGAGGTAGCCTTGATGTTAAAATAGGCCTATGTGTGTGATCTAATTTTAGTAACCATGTCTTCATGCATTACAACATTTTGCTGGTATATAAAAGTATGTGATACAGATTCATCAATTATTGGGAATAGCATGCATGTCGTAAATGGTAGGACATTAGAAACAGGTTAGGATAGGATTGAATAGGATTAGGATTAGGGTACATTGATCCCAGAATGTGCCTGTATAATCTCATATGATTTTCTTTTAAATTCCCTATATAAAAAAATAAACATTAGACGTTCTTAAAAGGTTTTCTGGATGTTCAATAGACGGATATGAAAGATTCTCTAAACGTTCTGGAACGGGTCATAAGACTAACGTTCTTAAAACGTTTTTTAAACGTTCTAGACGGTTTTCAAAGGTTTTCTGGACGTCCGCAGAACATCCACAGAACGTTTTGAATATTCTGAAAAGGTTTTACTGACGTCTATAACGTCCAAAAGGTTTTCTGCAGGTCCTTAAAAAATTCCGAAAGGTTTTTTTTTTTATTGGTTTTTAAACGTTTAAAAACGTTTTTATAACGTCCATCTGAAACGTTTTAAATACGTCGAAAACCTTCCGAAAAAAGACGTTCTGAAAACGTTTTGACAAATGTCCAAAAAACGAACTTGGAGCGTTTCAAGAACGTTCAGAAAACGTGTAAATGTTAGCTGGGGATCGAGAAAGTGGCTCGGAGTCGGAGTATAGCTATCGCTTTGCAAAGCTGTGCTGATAAGAGTGTGCTTTTCATTATCTGCAGATGATATTATTTGAATGCATCATGACAATGGTTTCAATGTTTTCAATATTTCAGTATTGATATGCACAACTTACAGTAATGTTCGAAAAAAGTCCCACGAAAATGTCATGAAGCTTCTTATTGTCCAGCGCTTGATTAAACTTGAAAAAGTTAAACAAAGTTGATTTGTCTTATCCATGTTGCAATCCTTATACCATGCTGGATGATATGAAGAAGTGAGTGATGAATAATATTGTTACCGTAAAACAACATAGTTAGGCCGCGACTTTTGCTTGGGATGAATACACCATGATTGTCAGGTTTATATATCCAGTGCCAGTTTGTTGTTTGTTTCAAAGTATAGGGCCTACGATATAATAATTATAAGAACAGGTATCAGATTAAGGTTCATCTCCATTCACACACAAGCTCCATACATAAAAACAATACAAGACTTTATTTACTTGTTATTGATCAATATAAATGCGAATTAGTGGAGCTCATCGCATTGACTGTAATATTGATATCTATGTTTCAGCTCTTAACTCAGACTAAAGCAATAAATAATTCATGTGATCAGGCCGTAACTAGGATTTGTATGGGGCGGTTCGGAATTAGAAAAAGTGGACCTTTTAGTTCAAGTTTATGTTCGAGATTGCTGGGGGCGCGAAAAAATAAATAATCAAAGTTGCCACTTCCGGGTTTAATCCGCTGACAAGCAAAAAAAAAAAAAAAAAAAAAAAAAAGGTTCTGGTACCACAATGATTGCCTCACAAAGATGGTTCTTGGTTTCTTCACCGAAAATTAAAGGGGGTTCCGCTGCTCATGTTTTTTTTTTTTTTTCATTTCTTTAACTTTCTTTTTGCTGCTGGCAAACGGGGGGAGGGGGGGGGGGGGTGTCCGCCGAACCCCTGAAGCCCCCTTATAGTTTTATAGTTACGGACCTGGTGATTTTCCACAGTAATTTATGACTTCGCATGCATATACTCCTCCCCCTGCCCCCCATATAGTTACTGCAAGGCCTATACGTTGTGATCGGACGGCACTATAGTTGTTGTTTGCGCTATTTGTTTGTTTGTTTGTTTGTTTCTGGTACCAATCCATTATACGCCGTAGACGCCGGTCTAAATGCTAATCATTGTGTATCATTATAGAATGCACATTGCGTGCTAAATCTGCTCATCCGGTGTACATCGAAATGAGCAAGCACTAAATATCTGGTCACAGCTCGTTATACCGAAGGTTCGTTATTCCGAAGGCTCTTTAGTCCGAAGATTCGTTATTCCGAATTTCATTTTCGGATTAACGAATCTCCGGAATAACGACCCTTCGGAATAACGAACCTTCGGAATAGCGAACCTTCGGAATAACGAACAGCACCCAAAAAACCCCAAAATCTACCACATGATTATTTAATTAGGTGATCCACTAAGAGATCTCTCGTATAATATGTGATTCTTATTGCATTCAGACTCATCACACACTCACACACACACACACACAGGTTTTGTTGATTATATATTCTAATAATCATATATATTATGCGTAACTGCACCTACAAATACAAACACAACTAAACACAAATGCAAATTCCACATAGCAATGTTTTATCTCTTTCTCACTTTCTCGAAATGTCCTCTTGTTTATATAAGTTATAACAATTTATACCTTTCTCTCTGACTTTGATGAACCTCCTACGTTCAGTTCGTCCATGTGATATTACTTTATCCAGCGAAGGGATCCCATCTCGTTTGGGCTTTTAACTTTTTGCAAGATAACCAAAAAAAAAAAAAAAAACAACAACAACAACTTATGAAATACATATAACAGAGCATTCTAGGAGGAATTCAAAATCTAGCCCTATAATGAAAATCGGTTTTGGAATGGCCGAGACATCCAAAAACAAAGTTAAACAAAGCGATCGTAATAAAAGGTGGGTCAGACCTTTAGGATTGCTCTTTTTTTTCTTCTTTTTTTTTTCTTTTTTTTGTTGTTGATATCTCAGCCATTTCAAAACTAATTTTCTTCAAATAAACGTTGAATTCATCTTGGAATTACATGTTCTTTCATATTTTTTAAAAAGTTTCTCATTATCTCACCAAAAATGTAAGAAACCTGAAGTTTGCCAAAACTATACGATCCCTTTCCACAATTCTATTTTTATTGTGTGATATCACTCGGCAGACATTGCTTGTTTCTCCAGGGGAAGCCATCCGCGTAATTCGTTACCAGCAAAGCACGCCATCATCTCATCGCTCGGCTTGTGGAAACGAATTTGAGAGTCCGCCGCGAGGTGTGTGTAATGCAACGCGTACGGACACAGAGTTGATCAAGACGCCGAAAAAAAAAAGATCGCGGAGAGGGTACTCATACTCGTACTCACAGTAGTTCACAATTACTGACCCCGGAAGTAAGAAGGAACTTTAGGACCACTGCAAGATGGCGACTGCTATTGTACTCGTGAAAACTTAGAAACTTTGAATATTTGTTACACATTTTTAATCTCACGAGAGTTTGTAGGTAATCTTTATATTTGACCAGGGAGAACTAGAGAATATTCATCAAGATGACGACGGACAAGAAGCAAGAGAGGCTAATTCAGCAAGAGCTAGAAACGAGAATAAAAGGTAAGAGTGCTGCTTGGAAGGAGCAGATTGCGCTCAGCTATTTTTGCCTCCGTTGAGTATGGGATCTTCGCCGGTGCAGACATCCCGTGGTTTATCTCCGCTGAACTGGCTTGCTGGCATCATTGGTGCCTTGCCAGCCAGGCAGCGGCTTGCGGCCCTCGGCTAGCTACGCTACGCTCACGCGTGCCTCCCTGGCCTGGTTGTAGTTTCCGCTGTTGTCCATGCCACAGTAAATTGATAAAACAAAGATGGTCAAGTTTTATCTTAGCCGTTAGGCCTCTAGGGTAATTAAGCCCGACACGACCCACTGATCTGGATTTTTTTGAATAGGTTCAACAAATTTATGTTTTTGTAAGCAGACCACCACCAAAAAAAAAAAAAAGAGAGGAATCAAAACGTTGAATGCTCACCATACCATGTAAATGCCTGATGAATCTGTTCAGTAGTAGATACAACCTACGAACAAAGTTTCAGTGACACTCTCCACTTAATAAAAAAAACAAAGGATCTATTATAGAAATCATGGAGAACTTAACTCCGAGAAGTGTTCTAATTTCATACACACGCACACAACGGTTCCTACTAGACCCACACGCTACTTAGGCCTACCACATTAAATAATTCACTCATTATACTACTATTACTAGTCTAGTGTCTACACAAGTATATTTTTCCTTCGTGACAAGTTCTAATATGACTAAAAACACCGATCTAGCATTAGGAGTAACAATAACTCTAACTTAAACTATGTTAGATCTTTCATTTCAAGTAAACTTTTACTAGTCTGTGTCTTGCTATAAAATTACTCTCTAAGTTCCAAAATCACATTTTTCTTCTAACATGTCTAACGTGTTACGTTGCTGTTTGGGACTAACCTGCCCATTCCATATCATAGATAGGCCTAAAACTGACAAAGTAGTAAATTTGCCACACATTGTTATCTACACAACCTTCTTGGAAGCTCTGAACTTTCATGGACATTTAAAAAAAAAAAGAAAAAAAAAAGGCTTACATAGATCAATAGTACCGTATACATTTTGTGCTGGGCATTATTGTCAATATTGAATGGCACACATTACTGGTAGCTATTGTTGTTTGGTAATGGTATAGTAAGTAGTGACTAGAGTTCTATTGCTGTTGTTGTTGTTTTTTTTAAAGCAGGTAATTGTATGTTTTCACTCCTTTGGAAGGTACACAATGTAAGACATCACACATTTTATACAAGAATTTTCTAAGTTTAGAAAATTCTTTGAAATGTGGTAGCCCTGTCTGGATTTAAGTGAAGGATGCCACTGCAATGAAACTCATGCTGTACAGTTTTGCCTACCAGTGTCAGTATGTCATGACAGATGTTGCAACAGTCGACATGTCAATTGTGACTGATTGTTTAGTGTTTCAAATGTCAGTCACAAGCTGTGTATTAAAGTACCGGTACCCTAAGTAAATTTTATGGGAATTGAATATTTCACACAAGTTGCACCAACTTACAGATCATGTTGACACAGATTGATTGATCTGAAGAAGACTACACTTTGTACATCACATACATTATGATAGTACACTTACTGTATATTGTAAAACGATATTTTTTCTTGCATGAAATTTTCGCAAAATCAGGGCTGCCAACTCTCACTCATTGAGAGTGAGACTCACTCATTTTGGTCCTTTCTCACTCTAAAACTTTATTTCATTTGCATGCATTTCTATTGATCTTACTCATTTTGACTCCTAAATTATAGCATTGGCCTATGGGAGTCTCACTCTCAACTAGTTTCCAATGTTGGCAGCGCTGCAAAATGGAGCTGATGGCCTTTTTCGCAGCTCACAAAATTTTCAGGAGTTGCCTCTAAAAGTCATTGCATATAGTGTAAACAAGAACTTTTGCATGCATTGCAATTTTGCAAATCTTGGCTCGCAAAATTCACGAAGTTAAAGTCCATGCGACAATACCTCATTTTATAGTACCCAATATTGTTTTAGACAGAACTCACACCGTACGCTGAGACATCCATAGGGTCTGTGTTAACCCGTTGAGGACGAGTCCCGAGTATATTCGGGCAGGTGTCTACGGGAAATACATGTTGTAGCAAAATCAAACCGTCCTAAACGGGTTAAGGTAGACCCACATGTTCTGATTGAAAGTGAGGTGTGCCCTTTATATTCAAGTAACATGAACTTCAGGCTACTGCCATATAGATAAACCTCGGTCAAGTGGTACAAATGATATTCCAAGATATTTCTGGTCATTTTGTATTTGGTCATGTTCTATGCACCATTTCAAAGCATTTTCCATCATGTAAACATTATTTCCGAGCACTACATGCTGTTCCAACAATGTAGTGCTAAGAAATGTGATTATCAAAGCATTTGTCAAAGCACATGCTAAAATACAGGGATTTAAATATGAATACAAGAACCCTCTTCAAGCCCTATCCCCAAAATACACGCATTCGACACACTGAATTTAGTGTAATTTAGAAATCTTCCCAGATGACTTGGGTCCAATGTATGAAAGAAAAGGTGTGATGTTCAGTCAACTTTTATATTTGAATTATAGTAATATAATTTCAAACAAGAATTAACAAACTTTTGTGGTGCTATACATCTACGTGTAGTTCTCATCATTGACCTTGATTAACCCATTGAGGGTGAGTCCTGAATATACTCGGGCAGGTGTCTATGGGAAATGCATGTTGTAGCAAAATCAGTCCATCCTCACAGGGTTAACAGTTGTGCTATTGTCATTTTTTTTTTCCTGCATTTAAGGGTGAATCAAGTATTCAAGTTGGATAATAAATTTTTATTCATTAATTCATTCATTATCCTATGCTTCTGGAGCTTAGCTGTTTGATGAACTTCACAGAGTTTTCTGGAGATGTGTTAAACTTTCTGTAGTAGTAAAGAATACTCAAAATACTGATTTGAGGAAGAAGGGTTTGGGTTTTTAGATTTCCCCACTAAGCTTCAGGACATCTCTCTCGACATTACACTGTGATAATGTGAACTAAATCCGCTTTCTATGGCTTGTAGACCACTGTTTACATTTCAAGTGCAATTTAGTGAAGACAAGCAACATGAGTGTAAATGGTCTGTGCGGAAGCATGCTCCAGTAGTGGGGTGACAAAGTCTTGAATACAGGACCAGCCACTTTCCTGTAAAGGATGCAAGCCAACAGATTTTGACACTTCCTGCCTGGGAGATGGTTTTCCCTTTGTTTGGCACAGATAATTTTGATGTTATTGTGAAACTGTTTGCTGACTACTAGCATTAGGGGGAGAGCAGCAACAGGGTAAGTACAACAAATCGATGCTGTTTCTAACAGACCAAGTACAAATAAATGCTATTCATTTATTTTGATATGGTAGTATACAATGTAGCCAGAGAATGAAAAATGGTTTGTATGAAATCTGCCATGGAGTCATCTCTAGCCAGCAGGAGATGGCATCACATCACTCTTGTAAAGGATTTCAGGATTCAGGATTCTCTCATGAATGTTACTAAGAGAATTGCTGGTTAGTTGCCTTGTTTGTGGATACACTAGAACCAAGTAATAATAATAATGATAATGATAATGTTAATACTACTACTACTACTACTACTACTACTACTACTACTACTACTACTAATAGTAATAATAATAAAGATAATAATAATAGTAATAATGATAATAATAATAATAATAATAATAATAATATAATACTAAAATCAGGAGGCTGAAAGCATGATACAAAGTATACATGAAAGTGTGTGCTTAGTGAGTACAAGGTTGACCTCGTGTCAAATCTTGACACATTTGCAGTTAAGCTTTTCGAAGCTAATTGTAATAAACAATTTTTGACATTTTTTTGCATAGAGAACAATTAATCAAACAGATGTGAGCCTGATCATGACCCAAATCTCAGAATTTGTTATAATGACTATGATCATATTGGTGCAATATTGCTGAACTTTCATCCATTCTATTCTGGGGTAATAACGATGACATTTTCAGACAGATAGGAAAGAAATGTAAGACATTGAGAAGGCTAACATTATCATGAGTACATATATATATATATATATCTATAGGCAAGTTAGATTAATGATCCTGTTAACTTGGTTTCTTGTCCAAAGTATGGATGCGCAAAAATAGTTCAAGACAAAAATGACAGCAACAAAAAAAAACATGTTAGGAAAAATATGAATTGTGTGATCACAGCTTTTATCAGAACACAGAATTGAAAGCTTACAATTGTACGTGTTGCATAATGAAATTCAATACTGCTTACACTAAGATACATTCTGTAAAGGTTACCCAATGGCTTGTTTCATTACATCATCAAAATGAATGAGAGGGGAATTATTTGTAATTGCCATACGGTATAAGTGCTTTGATATCATGGTGCCATGCATGTTGTTCTATGGTCATTTAAAGGCATAATTTACCTTTTGCAGATGAAGCAAAAACCCAGCATTAATGGTTTAAAATTGTTCTAAAATGTGAGTTAGGGATAGAAACAACCACTGTAAAAATTTGAATTGGTAAAATCAATGTTGAGTATTTTAAAATATACAAAATATGAACAATAGTCATAATAAAAAATTTTCGTTTCCAGACTAAACCGTCTACAGTTGCGGTTTATTGAAAAAAATACAGATATCTCCTTATATTTTAGGCTTTATCACAAAGATGTTATATGATGGGATGTTTTGTGGTACAACAGACCTACACATAATAGATGCATTAAATGTCATATCTTGAAAATTGTTTAAATCACTGTTCCCAAAGGTAAACAGGACCTTTAAGTAATGGTTTTAAATGTTTATGAAGTTCACAAGGCTAACAGAAATGTTGCAACCCATAAACACAGAAACCACATGACCTGATATGTTCAAACATAACTTTCCTTTTTGTCAGTTTATGGTGACGAATAGGTCTTTTGACAAGTTCAAGGAATAATGTAGTACATGTCAGCTACATTCATTTTTTACCTTATGGTCTATCTGCAATACATTTTAGTTCTGTCAGCATTTATAAAAATATTTTAATGAGTACATACATCATTGAAAGCTTGATTTGGGTCCAGACAAGAGAAATGTCATTTTCTTTTAAGTGATTAAACTATTGTATTGGCAAACTTGTGCTCATTTTAATGTTTGTACACAAAACAGTATCGCATGTTTTTGTTCAGTTACAAATATTAAGCCTAGGTTTTTATCATCTTATTTTGTTCTTGTGTTTTTGTCCTTTCCATCAGTGTTTGTCACTTTACTTATTACAAAGGCAAATGATATAAATGTTCATGTACATGTATACCAAAGAGAATAAAATCAGATGAACAGAAAGATCAAAGTTTCATCATAATGAGAAATAAAATAAAACAGTTGTGAAATTATAAGTTGTACATTTTCAATGAAGCAGTGATAGAATCACAAACTATAGGAGATGATGTCACCAGAGTCCTGAAATGTACATTTTGACATTTAATGTAAAGTTTTTTTCAGATACTGAAAAATTAAAACAATAACAAATCTTAAGAATAAGATTAGGAAATGAAGTAATAAATGGGTGTGATGGAGATGGAAGCATGTGGCATAGGAATAGATTTTGAAGCCAGAAGCTGCAGTCACAGAAATCATCAGGTTTTGCATTGTGACGTGAAAATCAATTTTAATTTGCCACTGTTCACACACAGCAAAAAAGAAAAGAAAAATAAATCACTTTGCTTTAGATATTTAAAGTGCTTTTAATCTCAAGAACGAGCATGCCCAAACAAATGACCAGAGCATGACCCGCGCTTCTACAGGTAAGTTTGCAACCTATTGGATTTTCAGAAATCGTTAGTTTCTCTGCCTGCTGTTTACAGACAAACACCAGGGACTTGGCAGGGTAGATTATTGCGAGAGTTTTAAAAAAAGAATCAACCTGGACTGATATTGCATCATGATGCATATTGTCAGATTAAAAAAGTTTTTTGTGTGTCCACACCTAAGATTTACTGTTTTTTGCAATGCGTTTAAAATTGATTTAAAAAAGCTCTTAATTTCAGATGCGTGCATGTGGCTTGTATGTGTGAAGGTGCTTATTTTAACTTGCCAAGCTTTTTCATCAGCAATCAGAAATCCATCCAAACTTGACCTACATGTACACTGTAGTTGTCGATAAAGCAAGCCCACTGAACGGATAGCAATAGTCCTCAATCCAACAAAAAGGTTGTAGTTGCACAATAGGAGGGGTTAGGGGATTAAATGATTTCTATTTATTGACAATTAGTTTTCAGACATCTGTGCCAATTGGTAAAGAAAGCACTCCAGTGTGTGTGAGACAATCGGCGAACAAAGCACAGTAGTGATTAACTGAAGTAAGGGTGATTGTGCAGTTTGGGATAAAATTAATACTTAAGGGTAGATCGCGTTTTGAGATACCTAAAAGCATCACTTATATTCATATGTTTAGTGATATTTCTTTCTCATCTTTGTTGGCTTTTTCTTCTTGCCCCCTTTTTTAAATCAGGTTTTTAAATATTGTCACTGAGCTTCTTTTGGTTTTGTTGTGCTTGATACTGAAGAATCTTAGACCCCGTTTACAGTGCGGGGCTGGGCCGAGCCGCGGCCGAGCCCAGCCTCAATTGCTGGGCCGAGCCCCGCAATTCTGTCTGTTTACAATGCCGGGCTTGGCCCGGGCTTTTAATTCAAACCTTTCAATATTTTGTCGTAGTGGCGCTCTGCTTGTAAACAAACGCAATTTGGTATAGTCTGGTTTCCAGACCCATTGCCAACTGGATTCTGTGGCGACGAAGTCGCCGTTCGGCAAAGGCCTTTGCCGAAGGAAGAATCCTTTGCAGGACAAAACCACCTTAAACTATACTAGTTTTTGACGTTGAGGGGGTAATATCCTTAATAGCGAAATAGTACGGGCAGAGGGTCTGGAAGCCAGACTAAATTTGGTACCGCATTTTGCCCAGTTTGCGTTTACACTGAGAAAAGGCCGAGACCGCCTCCAGAGCATGGCCAAATGCGCGGCCAATTTTGGCCCCACATTTGGCCTTTTGCGCGTTTACACTGAAATGAAGGCCAGGCTGGGCCGCGGGCGAGCCCGGCCTTTTCGCTCACTGTAAACGGGGTCCTGGAGCAACCAAAGTTACATGCTTTTATGAGCATAATCATCATGTCCAGCTACACTAGTTCTTTGTGTATTGGAATGAATTGTGAAATCCTGTTCATTTCATTGGATGCCAGACTGAAAGAGACATAGATAAATCACTATGCTGTTTACATTGCTGTATTGTGCAGCTTTATAGTGGCATGCACACATGTGGTGATTCGTGGACTTGGACCCCGTTTACAGTGCGAGGCTCGGCCACGGCCGAGCCGCGGCTGAGCCCAGCCCCGCTTCAGTGTAAACGCGCAAAAGGCCAAATGCGAGGCCAACGCATTTGGCCTCGCTCTGGAGGTGGTCTCGGCCGCGGCCGAGCCGTGGCCGAGCCCGGCCTCTTCTTGGTGTAAATGCAAACTGGGCCAAATGCGCGGCCAATTTTAGTCTGCCTTCCAGACCCTCTGCCCGTACTATTTCGCTATTCACGATTATAACCCCCTGACCGTGGAAAACTAGTATAGCTTAAGGTGGTTTTGTCCTGCAAAGGATTTTTCCTTCGGCAAAGGCCTTTGCCCGAACGGCGACTCGTCGCCACGGAATCCAGTTGGCAAAGGGTCTGAAAACCAGGCCATACCAAATTGCGTTTGCTTACAAGCAGAGCGCCACTATGACAAAATATTGAAAGGTTTTAATTAAAAGCGCGGCTGAGCCCAGCAGTGTAAACGGACAAAATTGCGAGGATCGGCCGCGCAATTCAGGCCGGGCCCGGCCCCGCACTGTAAACGGGGTCTTTGACTCAGTCTGCTCAATGCATATTATTATAACTTCCACAGTAGTAGTGCCTTACTCCAGACCACATCCGCCCAATCTCACTCACATGTTGCACACAATGTGTGTGGGCTGAGAGGCATTTCAATGACGTCTGATGCTCAAAAAGTGCCGGTATTACATGGTCCCAACCGGGAAATCAGTTCAAAGTCCCAAAACACAGATTTATGATTATGGTCGAGACCTAGAAACTGCAATATTTTTCCTGTCCTTATGGATCATGAGAATATATATTTTTTTTTTAAACAAAGTACAATGTATGATCAGAAATGTTCAACTCGTATCAGAGCATAGTGAATGAAGAGGGAAAAAAAAGTTTCATCTGATAATCAGTAAAGTGCAATGAATTGTGAGGTCAATCTTTCCACTGAAGACATCAGATTTGCATTTTTCCTCTCTCACTGTGGGCATATGGTATCAATCATATCAGCATGCACTGCATAAATCATGTAATTATGCATGCTGATATGATCTATCACATGTAGGCTAAGAGAGTGTACATGTACTGTATACCTGTACTTTTAAAGATGTGATACAGAGAGATACGATCATTTGAAAGGCAGTGCTTGCTTACAGTAAACCATTGACTCACATACTGGCAGAAAATTCAGTCAACATGCAATGCCAAAGGTAACCATGAATGTACCATTGAAATTTAAAAACCATTCAACCTGACAAGCTTGAATACTGACTAATTAATATCACATGGTGAGGTTATAGTTCAGCTACACTGTTATATCTTTCTCTTGTTACTGTGTATATGTAGAGGTTCATCTCCAATCAGAGAAAGTATTGTTCACTAGCTTGATGTCATGAATAAGCTGTTGAGACCAACACTGTGATTCCAGAATATTTGTATGGATATGAATGAGATACTGCAGTATGTCAAAACTGTTTCTGTCTCACTACATTCTATGTGTGCATGTACATTGTATGAATGTAGGTAATAATGTTCAGTGTCTTATGGCATTATTGTCTGTTCATATTATTACATTTTCTCATTTGTGAATTATTATTATATGTTCACAAGTCATTATACAATTCTAAGTAGATAGGGCATATTACAGTGCATACCGTGTTAGCCCAATCAGTGCTCTACGAACTGATGTACATTGTACAGTGTATATACAATATGTGCAAACATTATCAATATCAATGCAATGTGCAAAGTTTTCTTTAGAATAAATATCTTTACAGTGCAATACAGTGACCAAAGTTAGCTTCAATCCACTGTTTCAGTGAAGTCAAGTTGTAATGTTGCTGAGCAGTGCTTCAGAATGCTCTTGAATTGACGTACTGGATAGCCGTATTTTACAAGAAATGAAGAAGATGTCTGTTGTCGATAACTTGTTATTCTACCAAATTACTCAAGTTTTGCGAGGTGTCCTACTGTTTTAATTTCTTATAGAATGTCAGTTCAGATGAGGTTGTAACATTAACCCATTGAGGACGAGCTGTTTTTTCTACAACATGCATTTCCCATAGACACCTGCCCAAGCATACTCAGGTTAAGATGGATTTACCAATTGAATATTTGATTTTATCCACATTTTCTGTGATATGATTTTGATGTGACTGCCCTCATTTGAAATTATATTTGTGTTAGGGAAGCCTTCCTTTAAGCTGTAACTGGTGTCATAATTAATGGTAAATGCCTGAAGACCATAAGAAGCTGAAACTGAAACACTGGTATAATAGTTGCTCTGTGCTGAGTGCAGGCAACATCAACTGCCATCTAGATATACTACATGAAGTATTATCTCGAGAACAGAGATCTGTAGTAGGGAACTTCACATTAGTGGTCAGTTTGATGCTGTGCAGTGCCAGACAATAAATGCATAATTGCATTGCATACAATGTATGTTATGACTATGGATTTATATGTTAGTTTTCAATTAATATTTTCCCTATGCTACTCAGTATTCTTTTTAGGAAGGTGTGTTTCAGTTTTATACAACTGTTTTGAAATTATTTCGATGTACAATGTTTGCCTCTTGTATTGAATTATAGGTGATTCTGTTTTAATTTGCAAACCTTCATGTGATTTTACCCTTAATGCTTTTATTTCACATGACTGGTTTTGAATTCTGGTAGTAGGGATAGGTACATTTAGAGCAACTGTGCTTGCTTATTCAGAAATGTAGGATTGGGTTCACAATTCAAATTTAAATGTTAGTTCCTCAGTTTTCAAACTCTTGAGATTGGGCATTGTATATGACCCATGTCATCCTCTGAATCTGTTACTTGTATCTAATACCCCTTTCATGTGTAGCAAATATTACCTGAGATTTCCCGAGAACTTGAAGGTGACGCCATAGTATAAAGGGCATTGCAAGTAAACTCTGTGGTGAAAAGCTAAGGCCAGCATACCAACAACATTTAACGGGTCATTTTGTGTATGCACCATAATGTGTACTTGCACTGCAAAAGAACTGGCAAGAGATATTCAAGCAGGAGCTCATTTGCCAGTATGAAAGAAATTTCTTGTGGATATTCCTCGTTCGGTTCCCTGTTGAATCTCTTGGGTGGTTATCTGAGTGACTAATGTGAAAGGGGTATAAACTGCACCCTTCAACAGTGAAATATACTACGGGGCTGTCTTTGACCCTGTTTACAGTGCGAGGCTTTGTTTTGTAATTTTGTAGTTCTCAATGTAGAGTTCAAAGGATATAATATACACATGTACCGCACTACACATTATTGATGACTGGTTGTATCATATTTTTCTTCATCTGAATGGAAGGACACGATCATTTGATATTTGGTGATTTAAATAGGAAAGAAAAATCTTTGCAAATATCACACTCATGTAAAGTGAAAGGGGTTTTAATGAAATTAGCAATATTCAAACTTTCTTGACTTTCAAAATCCTTACCCCACTTCACCTGAGTTTCTGCTCATTGCATTTCTTGTCCTGAAAGACATATATATATTGAGTACAAATTGATATTAATATTGAGTTATCTTTATCTGACTCTAGCAGTGCGATAAAGGGCTGTGTAAAATTTCAGATACTTTCACCCATATAATGTACAATGTCTTTGTCTTTACTGATTGGCTGTATATAACAGACAATGGTATTGCAAAGGGGAAGGAGAGGGGGATGGGGTGTGCAGATTAATAATCTAATCTTGGAGTCGGCAATTTTAGGCCATCAAAACTATCTACCAAGCCACCATGGCTCCATTAGGGTTATCCTGGGTGCATCTCCGGGTCGGTCCCGCTGCATTTGCCATCACAAGTGAAGTGAAAGGAAAGCAGTAACGACTGGAGTAATACGATATGGCGGGTGTAATGAAGGCAGAATCCCCACCTCCACTCCTGGTTGGCCGGGAATTGAAGTCAAAGCACGCGGCTGATGGCCCGTCGCGGCATCACCGTGAATCATGCGGTAGAATGAAGATGGGAAATTAACTGGCCGAGGGATGTGCCATGAAACTGCACTGTGTGAGCAGAGAGAGCTTGAGTGGATTGGGAAGTCATGAAGCCAGCATGAGATGATAGTATGCTGTGAGAATTTGGTGTAGGATGTACAATATGTACTGGTATCATGAGGCAGCTAGCCAGAGCCTCCTACGTACTCACTGTTTGCAACATGCACAGTCTGAAGTTCATGGTAGTTGTACTCTGTAATGTACACTACAAGCTTGATGTGAAAACATGTAGGTGTCAAGGTGAACTATGCAGTGAATGCCCACCACCCATCAGAATTAGCCCGGTTCAATGTTTGTATTGAGTCAGATTTAGTCTTTTCCAAATGTCTGCTCATGTTGACACATACGTTCTCACTTCTGTCAGTGATTGAAAGAAAATATGAGGTCTTAGGGTAACAGCAGGTGTACAGTGAAATGCTGTGTTCCTTCTTATGATACGAACAGTTCACAGTGGTACTCTTACAGTGTTGATGAATTTGCAATTAAAGGACAAGTTCACCTTCATTAACATAAGGATTGAGAGAATGTAGCAATATTAGTAGAACACATCATTGAAAGTTTGAGGAAATCGGACAATCTGTTCAAAAAATCTGTTCAAGTTTTTGTGCAGTCACCGCTGGATGAGAAGACTATTACAGTGTATGATGTCACATGCGTACAACAATATAAGGAAAATATAAAGAGAATTTCACAAAATTTCATCTTTTGAAAAAAGTACACATTCCCTTGACTCATTACTGACATATGTTATGGGTAATAGTATTCCCATTGCCTTTAGAAAGAGGCAAGTCAAGTGCTCTTTTAACTATGCGAAAAAAGTGAAAATATGTTGAATTTTCTTTACATTTTCTTTATACTGTTGTACTCATATGACATCACGAGCCTTAGTAGTCTCCTCATCCAGCGGTTGAAACACAAAAGTTTTAAAAATTCATAACTTTTGCATCGATTGTCCAATTTTCCTCAAACTTTCACTGATGTGTTCTACTAATATTGCTGCATTCTCTTAATCCTTATGTTAATGAAGGTGAACTTGTCCTTTAAGAATTTTTGATACCAGATTCTGTAGAGTAGTGACTGGTACCTCATGCTGTGGTAAAAAAAAAAAAAAAAGAAAAGAAAAAAAAGAAAGAGGATAAGGAAATACATTGATAAGTAATCTCATAACTTTCATAAAGTCGGAAAATAGTTGCAACACAGTAGACAAAACAATTATTATTTTTGTTGTTGTTGGTGTTGTTGAACACAATTTATGAGTCAGCTTTGTTGCTGAAGGAATCGTGTAATATTCTGCTGATTTATATTCAAGTAATGTGCCACACCTGCCAGAGTTTGTTGTGCTGTGATGTTTGTTGTATCTGTAACTTCTCCACCTTCTTCCCTTCTCTACTTTTATCACAAGCTTTTAGAATTTTATTAAAGCTTTCAGATAGTCCTGGGATTGCCAGTCAAAAGCAAGGTCAAAATCCAAATACCATAGGCAAAACCCCATGCACTAGTGGTGTCTACCCTGCAAATGGACACATGAATCAATAGTTTCTTTGTAGCTTGTATACAGCTCCGTAATTGGGTGAAGGAAGTCATACTATACAGTACCCCTTCAGTAGAGGTTTTTTAAAGGAAATTGTGGTTAAAATGAAAGCAAGGAAGAGGAGGAGGAGGAGGAGACGGAAGTAAAAAGAAAGTACAAATGTATTGTTAAAAGTGAACATTTTAGCGTGATTGATTTATGCACTCTGCTGAGTAAGATGAATTTTGGATGTTTTTAATTCTTTAGAATCAAGACATTACATAGTGGTACATACATGTATGACAAACAAAGATATGCACATGATTTTATTCTCATGCTGGACTTTTGATGATCTCATGAAATGCACATAAACTTCCACACCATGAAATGCAGTTAGTGTAAAAGTTTGTGTGACTACATGGTGTATATAGTCAGTCAAATGTGCATGATAGTAGAGGAACTTGTAATTCTCCCTGTGCATTGTACAGGCATACTGCTTTTATGTGAATTAATTTCACGTTTTTTTGTGATGGCTCCTGATAAAGATTGAGAATTGACATCAAATTAATGTAGTTCGCGGTCGAATGCAAGACAATCATACAAAATTTTAGAGCCTAGTGAATCACAGGCTGCATGGAACCCCCTTCATTGGCTAATCATTAACAGCCTGTCAGTGGTCCAAATGATTTCATCCAAGTTTGTTTGCCTGATTATAACTGAACCTATAAATAGCTGTATAATATTCAGAGGTACTCTTGGATGGGTACACTCTCTGGTACTGTTATAATTGCCTTGTTGTGACCAATCAGTCATATTATTAGGCAAACCAGGTGTCGCTATTTCTTTGGTACTGCTGCATCCACTGGGCAAAAGACTGGAAGGGTAACTATTAGGGTTTTGCCTGAAATATCTCTTGGCATGATGGACTAGTCAAATTAGATTGGCATCTAGGGACATGCACCCTTAAAACCATTATAATGGGCTAAATTTAACTTATTAGCAACTTTTGAAATAAGATAGAATCAGAGAATGAAGTGCTGAAGCGAAAGTTATCTTCATGAAGACAGTGGTGCAAAACCAACAGGTTGAAGAATTTGAGAGTTGAATAAAGTTGTACAAATCTAGAAATTTGATATGAGCATATACAACTACCTGTCAATTATCTAGCATTACTATCTTATCAACTGCTGTCTAGTATGAAGGTATACATCTCTTTCTGTGGTCCATATCTGTTGTGTTTTATTGATGCTATATTGTCATGGTAATGCTGCTACCAGTCTGCTTGACCAATCCTGCCCAGTGTCCACCCAGGTACCTGAAATTGGGTGGTAATTTTGATAATTGTAATATCTTGTAATGCAGCAAAGTCTATTCTCCCTTTCCAGGTAAGAGAGTTCTCACATGGATATAGGACATATGTTTATTGTATGTGGGACATTTTATGTGCCTTAATGCTTGTATATTGATACATTGTTTGGGTATACAACATATGTCCATACAATGTTTGTTAATGTCTGAACGCCCTTTAATATCCATGTCATGTGAGTAGTCAGGGTTTATTCATGGTGCTTTTGAGGATTTTGCGAACTACCAGAGGAATATGCCACAAAGTGTAAACATGATGCGCAAAACCCGCACATAAAGTTAATACTGCACGAAGGAGGGACTCATACATATCCATGAGCTTCCCATCTTGAAACATGACATTGACAATACGCGAGGTCTGATGCTGCCATACAGTTGATTTATATTGGGATTTATCTGTATTTCGCGTGGATGGATAATACTCTGGTTTGAATGGTCTCATATCAGTACGACATATATCCATACAATATATGGATACAAGATAACTCTGAGTGTCTGAAAGTGGCCTTGGAGCAGTTACACATGGTCAAAAATTCGTCATTTGAATGATGATTCCAGTGAAAAATAATTCCGCTGACGAATGTTAGCACGTGTGGAAGCAAATTAGAATCACGAATGCTAATCATAATCACGAATTCAAATTCTAGTCCGGAGGTGAATTCCAGTGAAGGTTCACTCAAATTACTGTGCGAAATTTGCGTGTGTAATGCTTGACCTCCAAAACATCTTTTGAGAAGCGGAGCTTACGTGACCTTTCAGATAATACGCGCCCCGCATGCATGCACTCGATCGTACGTTTTGATTGACAAGTCACCAGGGATTATGTAGCGCCTTAAGCCCTTAGCTCGAGAATTCGAATTCTAATCACAGTTTTCAAGCGAGCGTGTGTAAGGTCCGATAATTCTAAAGACGAATTGCAATCATCATTACAATGATGATTCAAGTTACGAATTTTCTCTCGTGTGTAACCGATCTTAGTTTCATTTCATCATCCCCAAGTTATTACACTAGCTGCAGGATGCGACCTTCTTAATCAGAGTATGATAAATCAAATCAATCAACTAAATATGATGGAAACTCAGGGCGATGGAAACTGAGTCGTGATGGCATCTATTGGCACCCTGTACAAATTATACTTGATGTGTTGTATGCATTACAGCATGGTGGGTGGGGGAGGGAAGCAAGCCAGGAAGTGGTGTGTGAATGAAAATTGGTCTTTATTTGAGAATGACGTGACTCCCTAACTTCACTGCGGGGTTGGCAAAACAGGAGTCTACCAAAAACTTGTGTGATGGCCTGCTTATAAGCATGAAAATAGTTTGTTTGTGTTTGTGAAGTCACGTGTGAATCCCATTCCATATTTGTTAGAACGTGCGTCACACATTTCATTGTGGGAAGCTATTTGTTATCCCTCTACCGAACTTGTTTCATTCTCTCATCTCTCTGTCCCTCACTTTGAAATGTACAGTGTGTGTGTTAAATGCACACACACACACACACACACACACTCACTCACTCACTCACTCACTCACTCACTCATAGGCATTTATTCATGTGTGTATACACAACCTCACACACTTACATGCACACAATACATGATCCTTATTCACATTTGATGCAGTATGATATTTAGGGATGGGGATGAATAGGGAATTACATAAATTTTTGTGCTATGTGTTCATTCACTTTATACAAAGAAGGCAGCTGCTTTATGTAGGGCGTGGTTTTATTCAGTGTAGGATTTTTTTTTTTTCTTAGTTATCAGTCAGACTATAGAGAAAAGCAATTGTAACTGTTACGATCTTGGGGCAGAAAAGAAATGACTTTATATCGTCTAGTCAGACAACTACATATTTTGGATGCATGAGTATGACAGGCGTTTAAAGGTAGGGAGTCCCATTTGCATGCCTTAAAGATAATAAAAAGTTTTGGTACCTCAAAAGTTTCCCTGAATTTCCTTGTCTTGGTTTGTGTTTCACGTTAAAGTACGTTGTCTGTGAGAATTACTCGCCCCAAAGTGCTCTCATGTCTTAGTAATCATGCAATAATGGTTTCGTACCAGAGTCGTCGCCGTACAGCGTCGATAAATATTGTACGAAACCACTGACTGCGACCAGCAGCGTGCAGCCCATTGTACGCATAGCTAACTGCGACCAGCAGCCCCATACGTATAGCGTAATGGGGCTTCGCATCGTAACATTCAGGATCATGACAGAATTAGTATCGCGGGTAAATGTCAATTTAAAATTCCAAAATTTCTTCGATTTGAACACTTACCAATTAAGTTGAAGTATTGGAAACAGGCTTCGAACAACGTTTGGTTCTGCCAGTAGTCCCTTTTCGAATTGATGACTGAATGTGACTCGGTCGAGAGGACCTTGGGAGAGCTACATACACCATGGACAGATGCATACACTGACTACTACGGCGAGCGCATGCGCACACAAACATCTTATCCGTTGATATGGGATTTGAAATTTGTGCGCATGTGATGTGTTCGCATGCACTGGCTGCAGTATTCAGTGTACATGGTGTATGTAGCTCTCCCAAGGTCCTCTCGGCCGAGTCACATTCAGTCATCAATTCGAACAGAAAGGGACTGTAGGCAGAACCAAACGTTGCCCGAAGCCTGTTTTCAATACTTCACCTTAATTGGTAAGTCTTCAAATTGAAGAATTTTTGGGATTTTAAGTTAACATTTATCCCGCGATACTAAATCTGTCATGATCCTGAATGCTACAATGCGAAGCCTGATTACGTTATGCGTATGGGACTGCTGGTCGCTATGCATATGGGGCTGCTGGTCGCAGTTAATTGCATGATTACTAAGACATGAGAGCACTTTGGGGTGAGTAAGTCTCACAGTGTTAGTTATATGAAAGGTACTTTAACCTGAAACACAAACTAAGACAAGGACATTTTTGAGGTACCAAAACTTAATTATCTTTAAATGAAGAGTTGTATAAAAACAGTGGTATGTTGAAGAGAGTATCATTTTAGAAACTCCCATAAAGTATTGAAAGTGGAAGGTAACATTTAGTGCATTTTTATTGACCATTAGATTTTGAATTGAATTTTTTTCGGGGCTCACCGTAAATTCCAGTACATTACTAGGCTACCTTTGCAGACCCATGCACTGCATGTGTGTCAATCATGTATATTTTGTGAAGAAAGTTCATCAAAACTTACAAACATTTCTATATACATTCATGCCGCACACTCTATATGTTATTACATCAGCTCTTATACTTTTCGATTTGTGTTTATAGATAAAAATACAGAAGACTGCAACAAAAAGGCTTAAGTGTGGCTGACACACAGAACTACTGAGTAATTGAGTTTTGTGCATTATTTAAATTGTAGATAACTGTTGACTTCCAAATTTCTCAGCAGTGGCCTAAACAAGTCCCCTGAGGTTCATATTTGATGTTTTGCTGCATTTTGGGAGGTCTGTAAAAGGTATTCCCTACCTTTAACACAAACTGAACATGATTATTCCAATGTTTCTACACTGTGTATCTGCTTCAGGTACCCCCCCCCCCAATACTACAAGAGCAAAACCTTGTAAGCTTTGAAGTTTCAAATAGAGCAGTTAACGGTAAAGGTCAAGTTATGATCTTGCTCCGACGTCAGGCGTGAGGCATTTCCAAGAGACTTGTGTCTTTGCTGCTCTTTAAATTGCCTACAATGATCTGTTGCTGAAACTTCGGCTTCACTAAACAACTTTAAGAACTTCCTTGAAAAAGTGTTTCCCAGTTTGATAATACAGTGCTCATCCATTTAAGGGTATTAAGGTAGTTCACCCAAACTTTACTTTTGATCCGAACTGTCATGAACTCAGTAATTACATCATGATCTTGAGCTCAGGACTGTGGGCTAAAACATGCTAAAGGTTATGGAAATAAGAGAAAGAGGTTAAGCAGTTAGTTTGTGAAATGATGGTTTTGTCAAGGTCATGAATTGCTTCAACTCCCACCAATGAAATATTCAGTGTGTGATGATGTCAGCAGGAGAGCCCAAGGCAGGTGATATGACCCTGCACCATGTTGAAAATGATACCAGTAGTTGGGTGCAATTGAGACATTCTCTGTGTAGGTATTTGCTCACTCCAGTACATACTGAGTGCGTGGTAACGGAAGTTGTTGGAGCTGTGAGTAATTAGTGCTAACAGCAGGTGGGGCAGCCAGGAAATAGGGGGAATCTCTCTTGCTCTCAGCAGCAGAGAGAGAAAAACCATCTCTACACTGGATGTTTATGACGTTCTTCTTGCAGGGATTAAGACTGGATGCAAGCGCATTAGCACTATGTAGCTTGTTAATTACAATACCCCTTTGCCAAACTATATCCTTGTACTATGAGTCTTGCATGCCTGTGTTCAAGAAATGTCTTGCCACTCTTGGCACAGGATGTCAATAACGAGCTTCGGAGGGGAAGGACAGAAATTGGAATGTTAGCATTGTTTGTGCTACTCGCTCACACATTATGCCTGTTTTGATTCTCCTAAATTGTGCTGTGGCTATGTTTGGACTTGATCCAAAGTCCTATTTCAGTAGAGACCATGCATAAAAGGCATTTTATAGCACGCCGTATGTTGGAATGTGGGTGGAAACACTGAAACTATCTCAAAAAGCAAAGTCTGCATTGCAGGCTTTGTGGCACTGAGCATACACTGTCAAATGAATTTGAAATGTGCTTACAGTACTTACAGCTATAATTATTGTGTTTTTGAACAACAATACACTATATCATATAGAGTAGATATTCAATTTTGTGGGAACAGCAACATAGCAAAGTGTTCAAAGTCAAATGATGAGAGAGGCACTTCCTTTCGTAGTATGGCCAGCCAAGTTCTTGTGGTAATTATTTTATTGGCGGATAGCATGCCGCTTGAAGTGTGCAAAGAGTAATAATGTTCAAAGGACTTTTCAGAGACTATCAAATGGAGAACTGTAATCTTCCTGAGCAATTATGTTTCAGTGCAAATTTCAGGTTATATAATAAATTCAACTTTGGATGTGCCATTACTTAGAATATTCTGAAGAAAAGCAGCTGGGATATTATACTCCATTTTCATCCTGTAGCAACTCACATAATTTATTATACATAAGTCTTAATGTAATCATTTCTTTAGAAGAGCAGTTGCTTAATTGTCACCACCAACTTGTGCAATTATGTGAAAAATCTGATCGCAATAGAGTTATGTGTAAAATGTGCAGAGTCACTACATAATCTAGTGGGACACTATGTCCATGCATGCTGCAGTTTGCCAAATACCAACAGCTCAAGATTTTCAACTTGCAACTTCTGAGAATCGAGTTTAAATTTCAAGGGATACATCTTACAGTATATAAGAAATAGCTATCATACTTGCTAGCCATTGTCCTGGCTAGAACAATATTGGTACAAGTTGAAGATGAGTGCAATATGCTCCCAGGAGTCGCAGCTTATTCTAATGTCCCCCTCAAGGCCAGCTGGTGATATTAGTACTTGTGCAAATGAGGTTTGTACAACATCACACTCGCAGAATTGACAACCGGGGGGGGTATTTCATGAAACGCTTTGTCATATCTTTTTCTGACAAACTGTTATAAGCTACAGAAATCATTGCATCTGATTGGCTGAGAGCAAATTTGTCTGACAAATTTGTCGGATAGAATGCTTCATGAAATGCTCCCCTGGGCACTGATTATTTTCAGAAAATATACCAACCCCCCACTTCCATAACTTTATACATGTATGGTTAGTTATTCTCGGTGTGTGCGTTTCCTTTGCACAATTTTAAGTGAAGCAATTGATATTTACAAACTTAATAACTCATAAGAATATTACAAAATGTAATAGAATGCATCATATATCATTTCCAAGGTGGAAATTGCTGACATATATGTTGAAAAAAGGTACTTACTCTTTCTCATTTTGTCATTGTGGTTCTTGATCAGAAATTCAAGAAATATATGGAATGTAATTATAGTATGTGGTATAACGGGCACTTATAGCATACACAATCTTCATTTTTCTTTGTGATAACTTCATTTCAACTTATAAGCATGGCTGCTGATTGTAGTGGAATTTGCTTTGATTTACAGTTAAATGGAAAAAGCGATCAGTTCCTTTCAAAATATATAAATGCAATGGAACTGTACTACATGTAGGACGTGATAAAGTCCTCAAGAAATGAGTGTGTGTCTTGTTCAGGTCTTTTCCTTTTTTTGTGATTTTGAAGCTCACAGCCACTCTTAAAGGTCTTGTTTACCTTTTGGAGCAGTGATTTAAAAAATGTTCAAGATATCACTTTTGATGCATATGTGTAGGTCAGTTGTATCACAAAGCATCCTACCATATGAAATTTTTGCAATAAAGCCTAGAATATAGGGAGATATCACTGATTTTCTCTTTAAACCATAACTGTAGATGGTTTAAGTCTGGAAACATTTTTATTAAAACTATTGTTCACATTTTGTATATTTAGCAATACATACATTGATTATACTGGTTCAAATTTTTACATTGGTTGTTTCTTTCCCTAACTCACATTTTAGAACTATTTTTGAAGCACTAATGTTGGGTTTCTGATTCATCTGCAAATGGTAAATAATGCCTTTAATTACAGGTGTGGACAAGGATGTCTGAAGTAAAGTAAACATTATCCAGTACCAGCGAGCCATTTCATTTTCATGCGGCCATCCTGTCCTGTGTGTGTATTGCAGAAAATGAGTGATGCAAACTCATCTATGGTGTATTCAAAAGAGGAAGGAGGCAAGTGATGTGAATCACCCAGATTGCTGAGAAATCCTGTGCCAGGCTTATTGAGCCAAGAATAGACCCTTAAATGAATCTTGAGATTAATCCTGTAAACTGCCACACATTCTTCCTCCCTGACCTCGGCTTTGAGGTGAAGAAGACTATCAGGTCCCCTGTGATCCTCCCCGGATCCTCTCATGGTCTGTAATGAAATAGTTCAGTATTAGCAGCTGGAGTGCTAAATTTCTGTCAAGGTGGCTGTGTGTAGCATAAGGTCACATGTAGTGTGCCAGCTCACTTTCTGGCTCATGTTCATGTCTCTAATCCAGTCTTGAGTTTGCTTGTGTCTTGCTCTCATTACAAATGTGGCTCTGCATTGTGTTTGTCATACATATAGTAAGTTGTGTTCTTGTTTTTGATCCACTGTGCTTCAATATAGGTCTTGTATTAATATGTATACTTTAAAACAAGAATTTTTTTTTGCAAACTGGAGCTGACAGCATTTTTTGTGGCATGAAATTTTTATGAATTGCCACTGGCATTCAATGCACATAGTGTGACCAAGAACTTTCGCATGCATTTAAATCTGGTAAATTTTGACTTTCGCTAAATTCACAAAATTGAAATACAAGTAAAAATGTCTGGTTTTACAGAATGCTGGTGTGAAAGTTTGAATATAATTGTTTGAATATAAAATACACACCACAAATTCGTTGGTGATGATATACCTATATTAGTGATTTGATTGTACATTTGTAAATTATTTCTAAGTAATATATAAATGATGATGGTGGACTGTAGTGTTAAAACAGTGCACTGATAATGATTGGTCAAATATACAATATGTACTTTGATAAATGAGCATATAGAGTAGATAGATGTGTACATTATATCTTGTAGTGACACTGCAAGGATCCATGAGACCAATCCCCTTTAAGTGACTTTTCATCATATACATTGAAAATATCTGAAACATGCATTGAGTACATACAGAGACACATGCCTAAATATGCTCAGGTTAGAACATTTGCACAGCAGTCACATTCTAAGAGAGAGTTTGTTTGTTAGTCCATTGTGACTCATCCGTGGCAAACTCACCTTTTCCCCCCAACGCTTCAAAAGAGAGCGCATGGTGCCAGATTTTTTTTTTGTCTGAGCGGTGACCCAGTTTGAGGGTCAAGACATTGTATGTGAAGAATACTATGATGTCTGATGGGAAATACACTGCATTGGATTTCTGCTGAAGTTCATTCTTTGTGGAAATGAAGGGTTGACAAATGTTTGAAGGAGTGATTGCTGTGTCCATGGGTTGATTTGAAAGGCTGTCAAGGGCATCACGACATCCGTTTCCCACAGGAAGTCACCAAGTAACTTTATCCTGGATGAGAAAGAGGATAGCAATGAATGCCATTGAATTCTGTCTAGATCATTACTTATTACTTAAAATGCTCATGCTGACACACCATACACTTAACGCATAGGACTTACAGGATTGTACCCAGAGTCACAAAGTGGTTATAAGCAAAGAAGCACTGTTGATGGTACATTTGTTACAATATGCATGACAATTTTCAGACCGTCAATATAGTCTACACTGTGATGTAGTTGGGTTTAAGCAAGCCTGCAATTTGGTTAACTCTTTCATTCATATCATAGAGAAGCTATTCTGCACAGAAGCTGTCCTTAATTATGTAGATCATATTGGTAAGTGGATATACTGTATGATGGAATTTTCAGATATAAACTAAAGCATGCATAGAAGACTGTCTCCATTGTGACTATCAAGCTGACTTAGACGACACCTTCTTGTGTGCAAATATGAATTCTTTTAATCTTGTGTACACAGGATATCTGCATCATTCATTCAGAGACAAAGCTGTGAAGTCTTCATTGTAATCATGGTATGATCCATGGTCGGTAATTTGCTTCATTTACAATTAAATAGGCCAGAATACATGGGTTTTTATTGTCTCAGTGAGATCAAGCATTTTAGTGACGTAGGTTGGTGACTGTCGGCATTGTTGGCACAAATTCTGTGTTTGTCTGCTTGTCATATTTCTATGATTCAGGAGTCAGAAATTCCAGAGTCTACGTAATTGGAATTTGTCCTTTGGATTTTTTTTGGAAATTATTATTATTGGGGTGTTTTTTTTTTTTTTTTGTTGCTTTTTTTGTGTGTAAATAAATATGAGAGAAGGATTTTGTGATATGGATGATTTATGACTACACTATTGCAGGTAAAGACTGATAGAAAATCTGGTTCCAGTCCAACTTAACGTTCATAATTGCCTCATGGCTGTGAAGCCCACATAAATGGCAGTGTTAGCTAAAACAGTAATTTCTCAATTCAAAATAGGTGTGCATTGATGTTAATGGCCAAATATAAACTGTATTTTGTTGTTGTTGTTGTTGTTGTTGTTGTTGTTGATATTTTTTTTTGAAGAGCAGGGGTTTATTTCTTTGTTGTTGTTTTGAAAACAAACCTACTTGAATTGGTGCATGAAAGGAGATGTGCTGCTGTAAGCTACTCAGTTCAAGCAGAGTATTTCTTGCATGCTAGTTTAACAGAAGTGTCTATATAGAATAAAATATGCGTCATATATTACCAGTGGAAAATGTGTTAGTCATAGGGGTGCTGTTTGGCAATACATATTTTCCTCAAGACAGGGAATGAGGCATGCAATACAGGGTAGTGTGTAGAACATACACAGTCATTTTGTATGTCTTATATAAACATAAGCGTAACATGCATCATGCTTGTTAAAGTTGACTGGTCTCAGATGCCTGTAGACATCTACTGTATTGCAGATCTATGTTCCATTCCCATCCTATTAACTGATATGTACATAATGTACATCAAGAACTTGTAGTACGAGGATGCTATCTTTTTGCTAGGAAGTAACTTTATTTTGATGTACTGTATGTGGGAAGTGATGATTTACAAATGGATATCTTGCTCTTTGGGTAAACGGAATATTAGTGGCTGTTATTGCTTTCATCTTTCCAATGGCATAGAAAATGTCAATAACTCACGACATGATGGTACAGATGTACATTTTATTGTAACCTATTTCCATTTATATATGTCGACAGTTGCACACGAACTTTCTATTTCTGTATTGCCAAAAGTATCCTTTTGGTCTGATGAAAAATACAGGCATCATACTGTTTGAGTGCATGAGTTTGATGCTACAGGGGCCTCTGATTAAGAAGACACTTTGTAATAGTGCTGCCATTTTGTATTGTATTTTGTGCTTCAGCAGGCATATGTTACGTTTTAAAATTCACCAATTATATCCCTTCCTAAACAGCGTTGAAGCTTTATGATGAATTAAGTGTTTTATGGGTCAGTTTGATTTCAACAGCTGTTACACCCAACTCAATTTGCCTTTCAGTAGATTACCAGGTACGTTATAAATCTGGAAATAACAATTATATTCTGGATATTCAGATTTTACTTGTCAGGTTCAATGAGGCACACTACATCTATAAAATGTGCAAGGGGTAACGATTGCATTTTGCTCAGTATGACTTATGATCACACAATCAACATGTTTCATAATGTGTGTGTCATACACGTGTGGCCATGAATGTAAAGTCAGAGAAATGTAACTACCCTTTCTATAGATTCAAATACCATTAGAAGCTACCAGAAGCATTCAAAGAAATAGAATGTGCATCGAGTTGTACAAATTGTAAATACTATCGTATGTTACCACCCTGATGCAAGATATGAGGGGGGGGGGATTTGAACTCCGTATACCATTCCATCTCTAATTCAGTTCACTGTTAGATTGTTATGGAGGCCATGCGATTGGGGAAAATGATTTGAGTCACATTTGTCAAGATAGGATGTTCGAGCAGTCTTGATAACTCTGATACTCAATACCTGATAGTTGATAGAGTATTCTAAAACCAGAAACATTTGTGGCATGAAACTTTCATGTTTTGCTGACCATATATATGCCAAAATATGCCATACTATATACGTTGTAAGTAGAAACCATGCTGGTAAACCACTGTGTGAGAACTTATGGTTGAAAGCACCTAACTTTGATTTCTATGTGGTTTTTATTGTTCATTTTCCAGATATACGTCTTCATCTCAGTGAGCAACTCAAGTCACTGGACAATCGCGCAGAGGCTCAAAGAGAATTGATTTCTGATTATCAGGACTATTTTCGCCAACGGTCAGAAATAGAGCTGCAATATGCCAAAGACCTGGAAAAGTTACATGATCGAACAGTACGGAAACAGAAACAGATACAGTCACAGTAAGTATTGGTATATTTGTACCAGGACTATGCTTGTTTTGATTGCAGTGGTTGCAGTAATTGTTCTGTGTTGTGAAACGTTCCTAGGGTGGTTTTGAAAGCTTACATTCTATTGAAGTATTAGCAATTTGATTGTGATACACTTTCTGAGCCACAAACAGCAAAAAGATGGCATTAGTGCCATTCTCATTATTATTCTCATGTTCTTTTAAACTTAATATGAACAGTATTAATGTCACATTATGGATTTCTATGGAAAATCTGTAAAAATAGTATTTTGAGTGATACACCACCACTCTTGACTTCTAGTTAAGTGTAATTTGAAATCACTTCTGGAACTTTTTAGTTGTGCCGAGATTTAAATGAATTATTAAATTGTGAGGATTTAAAGAAAGGATGTGCACGATCACATGTTTAACTTGCTGGAACTTTGCTGAAGCCATGATAGTCTGTGCTTAATACGTCACCTGTGCAACACCCAGTGCATGTTGTATTCTCAATGAACTATCACCACAGTCATCGTTTTCCCCCCAAAACATACATGTATAAGAGAGATTCATGATTTGATAATTTTTGTGTGTATACTTGACAAATGTAGATATGTCTGAGAACAAGCCAGCACCATCATGCTCATGTGATTTAGAAGTGTCTTCCTGTAGGGTTCCCCCCCCCCCCCTTCACATAAAAGGTCAAACAATATAATATTGTGGCTATAGACTCACCAGTATGCTATGGATCATTTATTTGTCTATTTTGAAGGAAAAGATCAATTTTTGTTTAACATTCAATCAATGCTTTTGGATTTTTTCTCTTCCGGAAATACAAAAGTACAATGGACTTTGACAGAAAAATTAGTTTCAACTCCGGTACTGATAGTATGACCACTTGATTTGCTGAAATGAACTTCTCCAAAACATGTGGAAAATGGCACCAAGCCCAGTGTTTCATGCAAATAGTGCCTGATTACTCTTCTTAACTTAGCAAGACAATGAAGTCACCCTGTAAGGTATTGCAAATAGTGCTGCCTTGCTGAAGTGTGGTAAATTATTGGCAGAGATGAGCGGTTCCACGAGAATGATGTTATTTCCTATGTCTGTTGAAAAACAAAAAATGATGATAGGTTATTCAAAGGAATTGGACAGATTTGATTTCACTGCCTTGAACTTTAGTCTTTAAAACCTGGAATCCTGAAGTTTCCTCACAGGATGGCTTAAACATTCTTACCTCATCAAGGGCTTACACTTTGGCATGAGTCTGAAATACAGAAGTATGATATTCCACCAGGAAGAACCTGGTGCTACCACAAGCTAGAATTGTGTTTCTTTCATGCACCTCAACGAGCTACTGGATCAGCTTGTGTGATGGCAGATATTTGTCCCATGGAAGTGTGTAGATTACATCTTGACATTTGATCAGGAAAGCTTAGCAGGAGCCAGGAATGAACCAGAACGTCACAAGGCTGATGTCAGCTTCCGCAATCACTTACTTTAATAGCTGTTAATACCAGTATTACTGTGTTCAAAACTTCATCTTGTAATTCTGCACTTAAATTGAATATTTTCACATGTAGCAACAGACAGGTTATAAAAGCAACTGAAATACTGAGCCTCATTTGCTGAAAGCATAAACTCTAAAAGCCTTAATAGTCTATGCCTAATATTTGTTGGTAAACAAAAAGAATAGTAATTGGGTCATGATTTTTTTTAGAACCGTTATCCTGATTAGTTTGATTAATGAAATATGCATGCAGACAAAAATGGAAGTGATTAATTGCTATTGAACATGAAGTTAGCTTCTGTGCACATAACCATGCAAAATTATGAATGTATGCTAGCAGGTCATCAACAAGATAACCTGATGAGCTTGATGAGCATTTTTAAGAGAAAGGTCTCATTCTGGTGTACAACACTTTAAATATGCTGGCAGAAAGAAAACTCAACATGCCGGCAAACATACCAGTACAATTTTGTAGGTAACCTGGCATCTGTGGTTGCTAGGTGTACACAACAAATATTGAGCTAGGGAGACAAGTTAGTCACACCTGACTATGTTAAGTGGCCCTCAAAATAGATTCAGATTCAGATTTCATTTTTTATTGTTCAATATAGGAAATTCTTTCTGTTGGAATTAATACAAATATGTGTATGTATATGATACATTCTTAATTCATACATACACATGTACATAAACTACAGTTCTCAATACACAATTATACAATCATATACTCATAGAAGAGTAAACAAATACATAATTACTAGTTTATTATTTAATTTTAAAGGGACTGCACAGTACTGGTTGAGGTAGGGATTCAGGTTTATAACATTCCTAAGTGAGATAATGAGAATGAGATAATGAGATGGAAGAGCATGTTATTTTAAGAAAGATTCAATGTTTATTTGATGAAAATTGGTTTTCAAATGGCTGAGATATCAAAAAAATAATAAAAGGCTACAGGCCACGCCTTTTATTAGGATCTCTTTGTTTCACTTTGTTTTTGGATATCTCAGCCATTTCAAAACCGATTTTCATCAAATAAACTTTTGATACCCCTTAAAATTGCATACTCTTTGACATCTCATAGAGTGGTTTCTGAATATCTCTCAAAATGTTAAAAGCTAAATCCTCACCTCAATCAGAACTGTACAGTCCCTTTAAATAGTGCATTATATGTGGGATTTTCAACATATTTCTCTTCAGCGATTCAGAGATTTTTGACGTTTACAGTAGCTGCATAAAGCTACATGTATATGTACATATAGACAGGTAGCCCTGATATCAATTAACTGTAGTGATATTGATAAACAGGAAAACTCCTTTATATTTATCATTAGATCAACAAGTAAATTCTCTCTTGAATTAGTTGCTACACTTGTACTGCATATGTTGTGTATAATGAAGTTTCTTGTGTGATATTGTATAGATAAGACACTTTTTTGGTTTTATTTTTTATCATACAAATGACGCCCAGGTCTGAGTGCGTCAGTCGGAATTGTGTGCATAAGGTAACTATGGAATGCTTAACCCAAGAGGCGAAGCTGAGTGGGTTTAGGCTACATGTATGCCGTGGAAAAAGAAAACCCACAGAGAAGTATTGAAATGCAGGGCTTTATGGAAAGAGTTCAGTAACATACATTTAGAGTTCAGTGACATACATTGTACACCCGAAATTCTCATGGATGAAATTTTTGCTGCTGAGAGTGGAGAAGAGGAGAAAGTGTCTTAAATGTCTGTTAATTTGTGGAATATGCTCAAGGGGCCTGGCTATCTAGTGTTGCCAATGGGGATCGATCTCCCTCATACCCAGTGGAGTGGAATAAACTGATTCCACTATTGATCTGTGCCACAACCAATTTTGTTGGAATACGTGCGTCTCCGATGACACCAAGGGCTAATACCCAGGCATTCAGTGGCCTAGATCTTGGCAGACTGTTAGTTTTGAAATCATTATTTCCTGTTGTGTGCAGTGCCAAATAGTGGGAAGTACTAGTTCATAAAAATGTTTGAATAAGTATGTGTATGTGAGTTGTGCCTCATAATGTGTATGATATGTGCATACATGTTTATGGATGTTTGTCAGTGGAGACATGAATATTCAGGACCCTCATTGTTGGCGAGGTTGTTTCCTTATTAGGTGAATGAGATTTGTCCCAAGCTGAACTTGATGTGAATGCTGCGGAGGTATTGACCCAGTCCTTCCTGCCTGTCTGTCTGTCTGTCTGTTTCTTGAAGCCAGCTAGATGCCATGTCATCTAAATGGTAGTAATAGATTGCCTTGATGATGGCCCCCCACCGGCTCAGATCTGGCTGAAGAGGTCCCACCCACTGGTCCTGGTAGCTGGGGAATTCCTGGAAGTTAATGTGGTCCTACTGTGACTGTGGCCTCTTCCTTGATTCCCTACTCTTCTCTTTGTTAGTCTTACTCTTTACTAACTCTTTAGAGTGCTTTGTTTCTGTCGGTAGACAAGAAGAGGGTCAAAGGTTTGTGTGACCACTGTCCTAGCACTGTGCTTTTATACACTTACTAATATGGTAAACTTTTTCTGTGTACATACATTGCAAAATGTTAGTTTTGGCATCAGTTCTCATGATGTGCCGGCAGAAAATTGTAGGCAATATGCAGAGTGAAAACTATCTTATGAGAATGGTCTAACTGAGTTGACCTTTGTACCAGGATGCACATTATGCATCCTTAGGAGATGTGGCCCCTCAGAAAATTCACTTTATGAAAAATCTTGTGATATGAATGGATATAAACTAATTAGCATTCTTGTTGTTTGTGTTGAACACACACTATCTTTTGGAATGATAAATTGTATCAAGACTTTTTATGTCTCAGCGATGAAGTGTCGCCAGAGGCATTATGTTTTGGGGTTATCTGTTTGTCTGTCCTATCTATCCATCCGTCTGTAATCAATTTTGTGGACAGTGTAATTTACGAACCGTTTATACTTTAAGGTATCCAAATGAAACTTGCCATATGTGTGTGAGTTCATGAAGCTGTGTCTATTTTTAATTCTTTCTAGTGCACATGCTAAAGGTAAAAAGTCAAGGTCAAATACTTAGATTTAATTGTTTCCACCAATCGAAAATGCGAAGTGGTATTTTCATGAAACTTTGCGTTAACATGTATTGCCAGATAAAGATTCTCTAGGGAGTTTTGGGCAATGCGGTCAAAGTTCAAAGGTTAAAGGTCAAGCAAACATTTTAGAATTTCACTTTTTCCTCCATATCTCAGAAATTGCTCAAGGAATTTTCAGTAAACGTAGTACATACTGTATGCACGTACTGCCTGACAATGATTCTCTTGGGTATTTGGTTGTCATGGTGTCAGAGGTCAAGGGTCAAAGGTCCCGTTGAAATGCTAAATTCTGCTAATTTGTGTTGAAATTACACTATTTTCTTCATACTGTGGAAATTACTCAAAACGTGTGCTTGATTAAACTAGGCATATACAATGATTTTGTAGGGAAAGAGTTGGGCCATGGGGTCAAAAGTCAAGTGAAAATGTTAAGACTTCACAATAATTTTATTTTCCATATTTTGAAAAAAGCTCAAAGTATTGTGAAAATTGGATATTACCAGTTAGTGATTATTTGAAGAAAGTTGTGAGCCATGGGGTCAAAATGCCCAAACTCCCCAATACTTCTTGTCTGAAACAATTTAGCCATCCAAATGAAACCTTGTTCAAGGAATTCATGTAAACACTCAACAAATGTTTGGTTGTGCCAAACTTTCAAACACATCACTTGAACAGGTTTTTTTTTTTTTTTTTTTTTTGCCAATCATGTGAAACTGTCATCTCAAAAGTTCTCATACCAGTCTGAAGTCTACAGAACAAACAGAAGTACTTACAAATTACTCAGTAGATGAGTAATGTAAGTTTCATGTAATGTATTGTACTGTGCCCTAAACAAGGATACCATGTTTTCCTGCCACATGCAACACAACTTTAAGCACCATGAGTGCCCTTTAAGGGTGGATACCGGTGCTATACGAGAAGCCATCATCATCGTCATCAACTTTCTTTTCAGGGAAGATTATGATTAAAGCATGATCTTTCATCAATGCACTCAATATGTATGGGGGGGGGGGGAGGTTTTTGCAGGTATGCTAATTTTGCGATTGAAGTCTTGCTACCAGTCATTATTACAATAATTTGAAATTTGCTAGTTTTGTCTCAAGTTTTACATGACCCACCATGGCAGATGAAAAAGAGGACAGCTGGAATCCTTATGATTTTTCTGCAAACACCATGCATCTCTTGCAGATTTATTTAGGTGAAGTAGCTTGATGATAAATGACAATTGTGTCTTCTCTTGCAGACGTGAAAAGGATTCCACCGTCCCCTCACCTCAGATGTGCTGGAATCTACTTCTGGAGATGACGAAGAACCACCACCGACAACACACAACCTTAAGCCATGTCTATTCCCATAGCATGGCAAACAGATACGGGATTTTACGAGATGAGCTGGACAGTGTGTATAGGAAGGTGAGTTGTAGTAATGACAGCCACATTGTGTCTGACATTGTGATGTTGCTAGGTGTTATTATACACTCAAGTTGGTTGGATCAACCTTGCACAAGTTAGTCTTTCATGAAACTATTAAAATTTGACTTTACCAAAAGGAAAGGCAAATATCACTGATGCGCAAGTCCAAAAATGCTCAAGCTATTGTTATGTATGGCATGTATTTAGTATTGATTATTTGTTCATTCATTCATTCATTCAATAGAACATTTATTTCCAGATCAATTCGTGTAACAGCAGTAACAATTCAGTAATGACAAACTGGAGGTGACAACTCAGTAAGCACAGCTTGAAGTGAGTGCACCTTTAACATTTGAAAATGTAGTTGAATCTGATTGAAACATAGCTAAAAAGACATTTTTGTTTAAAATACACATATTTACAAGACGAAGTACAGATACACAAGAGACTAAAGCTAGGGATGCAGGAGGGAAAACAGATAGGAAGAAGGAAAAAAAGAAAGAAAAGAAAAGAGAAGAAAAAAAAATACATTAAGGAGAGGTAAAGAGAACCTAAAATACACACTTGTAATACTATAACAAACAAGGCAACATTGTACATACTGTACATGTACATGTATTTCATTTTAGTATAATCAAGAGAAATTTAGCAGCCCTCACTATAAACTACCTTATATGGATGAATACAACTTTCTCTTGAGTCTTATCTTAAAACAATTTTGAGATGGTGCATTTCTTATGTCTTTAGATAAATTGTTCCATTTCTTGGGGCCCACAAAACGAATATTATGTTGGTAAGACATGGTTCTGGGTCTGGGCAAATGCATTAATGACGAGGAGCGTGTATTGTAATTATGCACATTCTGATTGATATCAAACAATTGAACAAAATGGTCAGGCATAAGTTTGTTGACACACTGATATACAAAAATACATTGCTGATAGGTGGTGATATTTTTCAAAGTAAGCAATTTTAGTTTTGAGTATAACGGGCCTGCTTTAGATTTCGGGTTCGCTCCATGTATAACTCTTACTATTTTATTTTGCTTTGAAGTCAATTTCTTTAGACTGGACTGAAAAGTACTTCCCCACACCATGTTGCAATAAGACAAATAGGGCAAAACAAGAGTGGAGTATAACATCCGTAATACATCAGTAGGTAACATGTAGCTTAGTCTGGATATAATACCAATGCTCTTTGATATTTTTTTCTCTGTCTCTTGTATATGAGGCTTCCATGTTAATTTGGAATCTAAAATAACACCAAGAAATTTAGTTTTCTCTACCCTGGGAATTTGAACATCATTCAATTCCACTTTAACAAAATCAGTGTCGTATGATTTGTTACGATTACTAAAAACAATAAAGTTACATTTGCGGGGGTTAACAGATAATCGATTTGCCTGAAACCATGTACACAATTTTGAAAGGCTACTATTTACTTGATCTTGCAAAGAAGGAAGATCCTTACCACTGAACAATATATTAGTGTCATCAGCATATAATATGTACGATGAGGTATCGGAATTAGAAACATTTCCAATGTCATTTATGTATAATATAAACAACAGTGGTCCTAATAAAGACCCTTGTGGAACTCCACATAATATTTTTTTTAAGTCTGATATACAACTGTTATATTTTGTACATTGGTATCGATTGGAGAGGTAGCTTTTAAACCAGTTGTATGCTACACCTCTAAAACCATAGTGCTTAAGTTTAGCTAACATAATATTATGATTAATTGTGTCAAAGGCCTTTGACAAGTCAACAAAAACACCAATAAGAAAGGAATTTTCCTCAAACGTATCAACAATCTTATTCGCAATGTCAGTAAGGGCCATGGAAGTTGAATAGTTGCTGCGAAAGCCGTACTGATAACTACCCACAATATTATTTTGATCAAGAAACTTAACAGCACGGTTGTAGACAATCCTTTCCAAAATTTTTTGTCATAGAGATTTGCAACTTGATTGATATTATACATGTAAGATCAATAACGTTCTTGAATTTTGTTTCCCTTAATACAAAGAGGTATTGTCTCCACAGTGGGGAATCCCCACCTCTGCTTCTTACAGAGAGATATTAGTTGAGTTCAGATGTAGGACTATAACCTCGAGGCTATGATAGACTTGAAGCTAGCATTAACCACATGAGCCAAAACTTAAGGCCTCTTGCTGTTTGAACGGAGATGGCTATAAGATGAACCAAGATAGCCATGAGTGAGAAGTCTTAAGTTTGGCAAAAAACAACAACAACAAAAAAACAAAAAAAAACTTATGGTCTGGCTCCGTAGCAGCAAGATTTTGCACAACCATGTGCCCACTGCGCATGTGACCAGCTGCCATGTGAACAGACCTGTGACTATTATAGCCACAGGTCTTTCTCATTATATAGCCATGTTTACATGCAGTACATAGTAGCAAGGGAGCAATATTAACCACAAGTGAGCGATAGAGCAATAGTGCTGGAATCGGCGGCGTGTGAACCTGTTTTTATAGGTAGTCTTAAGGCTATCAGACCATCAAGGCTGTCTTCTAGGGTCAAGGCTATGGACTTGTATGTAAATATGACTAATTATTCTCATTCTGCCACTGTGCTTGTTGAAGACATATTTAGCCACTTGTAGAAGGACTTAGACCCCGAGTCCCAATTCTTGAAATACACACCGAATATTTTCATTGATACCAAAACATATGACCGGAGTATGACCACTGTAAAGCAGGATATTTTTGCAGCATGAAATTTATGCGAATTGGAGCCAGTGGCCTTGTCGCGGCATTAAATTTTAGCAAATTGCCACTGACATTCAGTGCATTTGGTGTAGATAAGAACTTTTGCATGCATTTTAATTTTGTGAATCCTGGCTCTCACATAATTCGTGAAATTAAAATGCAAACAAGCACTTCTAGTTTCAGAGAATGTAGTTTTGTGAAATGTATGGATGACAAAATGTATGTCAGTATGCTTTCATCTTGCATCTCCTGGTCTTGGCAGTAGATACTCTGTTGATGCTCTGTGGTTCATGCTCACTGTTCCCAACTCCCTGTTTCGACCCACCCCTGGAAAATCTCCTTGCACCTCACTGATTTAGTGCCCCTGAGACCGATCCCATTTGAGCCCATGATTTACTGGTCACCTAATATCCAAACCCCTCAGATTATAGCAACTGTCTCCAGATACAGCTAGGTGCGATATCTCACAGGAGGGTGTGATAATGTGACTGAAGCATTGTAGGTAAAGGGTGACTGGAGTAAGATTCCATGTGTCTTGACACTGATCAAGTATGCATTTTGTGGGTGTGGTCATGAATTTATAATTTAGAGTTAAACTATACATTTCTTTTCATTGATTATATTTTGAGACACTACCGTTGCAGCCACAATAAGCACTTTTTGAATGTGATTGGAGAGTTTTTAGGGAGTTCTTCATTTTTATTATTTAAAATGCAAAAAAGCTGCAAAACACCTTCCTTATGAAAATTTGTATTAAGTTTATGAGCAAACTTATGCCAGTCATATACTATCAGATAGATTAGTAGTACATGTATAAATCTAGACTTACTCCCAAGATAATGTTCAGAGGCCATATGGATCTTTAGAGAATGTACTGGAATTATCATTTTTTTTTATGTTGTGTTAAAAGATTGAAATCATGTCTAGATTGCTTCAATTCACTTTCATGATGTAGACTTTGAAGAGATTTGCAGTTTGTTTTGTTTTATTTTTTAATTATGTATGTGTCCGTTCTAATTGCCCTTTTGTCCAAGCCTGAGAATGGCGTGAAACAAAAAATTAGTGCAAGAGAAACCAGTGTGTACTGCATTTGTGTGCACATCGTGTACTCTTAAGGTTTCCATATAGAGCAAGCCAGATTTAAACCAATATTACCACATTTTTATGTAAGAGATGTGCAATGTATGCAAGAAAAAGAAATAAAAAAGTACCAATGAGAATTGGGGATATGGGAGTAGCAAGATTTTTTTTTTTTTTCAGCTGTCCAAACTGTGGTCTGAAATTCTTTCCATACATGTATAAACCATGCAGTTTGATGTTACAAATTTCCATACAAGTGTGTAAGCTGGACAAAGAAAGGAAATTTTCCTGTACTTCCTCTTGGTGTTGTGGCCTTCAAGTGATGAATACACACAAACATGACAGATTTCTGCAAGCCCTAGATGTACTATGCTATGTCTAAGTTATATATAGGGATCTGAACTTGAGATTGGCATTCTTATCAGTCGTTAAGAACCCAAAGTGTTTCAAAACTGAAACACACCACTTGGGTTTAATAAGATGATATGGGATGGGCAGACTTGTATACTGATGAAATATGAATATATGATTGTTATCTCAACTTGAAATTACAGTCTAGAGACGGATCCTTTTCAAAGGGAATGCTAATCATTATGAGAGAGAGAGTGATAGTGCAGCAGGAAGATGTGTCAGAGAAAGTGCTCTAGACTTGTATGGAGGCTGATATGTTGCAGCCCAACCTTCTTTTCCTCCATGTACAGTATGCATGAAGGCTTTCATTCAGTCATATATCACAATTACAAATTACCTCAAAGGCAATGTTTTCAAATCAACTTGAAGCATCAGAGGAGGAGTTAAAACAATATATCAGTCTAGTACTATTTTTATGATAGCAGTTGAATGCCAGTTGGTCAGGGAACATATGATATGGGGACCTTCACTGTAGAAACTCTCACTTTAAATGTGATTGAAAACCACTTTGGTTTGTCCCAAGTTTACGTGAAGGAGACTTAGTTTGAGGACGTGTAATGACTAAGTAAGTACATGTAGCATGTATCACAAAAACATCCATGAAGGAAGTGTTCCGTATGAAAAAAAAAAGCCAAATTATTTGGCAGTTTAAAGGGACTGTACAGTACTGGTTGAAGTGGGGATTCATGTTTTGAACATTCCTAAGTGAGATAATGAGAAACCTCTTATGAAATATGAAAGAGCATGTAATTTTAAGACGGATTCAACGTTTATTTGATTTTTTTTTTTCAAATGGCTGAGATATCCAAAAAATGATAATAATAAAAGGTGACAGGCCACGCCTTTTATTAGGATCTCTTTGTTTCACCTTGTTTTTGGATATCTCAGCCATTTCAAAACCGATTTTCATCAAATAAACTTTTAATACCCCTTAGAATTGCATGCTCCTTGACATCTCATAGAGTGGTTTCAGAATATCTCTCAAAACGTTAAAAGCTAGATCCTCGCCTCAACTAGAACTGTACACACCCTTTTAAATAGTTTCATGGTAAATATTACTTGAGTGCTTTATTGTCTGTTCAATCATTGCTTAACTGAATGATTGTAATGCAGAATATTTGCTATTGTAACTCCTGTACTGGTTTTGTATTCATACTGATGCTTACAATGTACATTTCACTGTGTTTGTGCAATGTAAATCTTTCAGTAGGGTTCTTCATCCCATCAAGACCTTAGCAAGACATTATACAGCCTGTTGTTCAACTGATGAATGCAGTGATCATATATTGTATAGAGGACTGCCAAGGCTCGGGGTAGAACACGTGCAACTGAAATATTGCATCTACTTCCTGATTGAAATCCCCTCTGCCCATAGCAAGTTCACATGCCTTGTGCACAGCAGACCTTGTGTATCATAGACTATATTAGCTGGTACCATGTTAGCATAGCTGTAAATCCACAGACAATTATAGCCGTTTATCATTCATGTTGTGATAAGGAGATGAAGATTTACTGCAGACAGTATGTAAAGGCCATGAACTATAAAATCTTTATAAAGGGTACTATTAGTAATTAATGTCAAATACAGAGTTACTCTGTATAGCATGAATGCTGTGCAAGAAAAGTCAGATCAAAATTTATAGCAAATGAGACAAATGTTACAGATGTGTGGATATAAATGCATGTTACATGTACACATTTTTTTCAATTTCAACTTTATTTTCAATTTCAACTTAATTTTCATTTCTATTAAATAAACGGAAAATTATATACAATGCATTAACAGAACTTCAGAATTTCAACTTAATTTTCATTTCTATTAAATAAACGGAAAATTATAAACAATGCATTAACAGAATAATTTCAAAAATGTAAATGAACAAAATACATGTGATCATGAGTAACAACATAATGGCATTTTTAAGGTATTATATGCATAGTACAAGGATGGAAATGGAAATGGAGGGTCCCACTAAAAAGCCAAGCTTGTACGATATGAGACCTTCAGAAGTACATAAGAGAACGAATAATGACTACATGAAACTACAAACAAATACATGAAATAAAATCAAAGAAACAGAAGTCATTAGTTGCTATTACTCTGTCATTATACAACGCATCCCCCTTATCTGTGTTGTTTATTTGTATGGATATACATGACAAGTAAAGTATACCCCACTCCTCACTTTTCTCATTGAAAATGACTGCATTGATGCTACTTATTGTTTTCATGAATCTCCCTGCTTTGGCTTGTGATGACTTCTGTTTAGATAATTGTTCACTCACAGCTATGGGCTATTTTTAACTTATTTGTGTAACACTCAGTTTACAAGTACAGGCAGCTACGTGCAGTAATGTGTAAGGATAGTCTCAAAGTGCAATTAGGGTGCAAGGTAATTTACACATAAATACTGGTATGTCCCTCCTCCCCAAGCATCAGAAAAGGTACAGTATTGCAAAACTTTGCTTTTCTGTCATGATAATATTAAGACAAATGGCATCAAGTGATCAGGTGTTCAAGAAATGTTTTTTACCCTCAAAATTCACATGACATTTACTTTGAATAGTTTATTATATCAGAGCAGGAACCTCATTTGCAAGTCAAAATGTCATTCTTGCTGGAAAAATTCACTTTGCCTTTAAAGTAAAGCATAGCATCCTGGTGATAGCAATTAGCGTTCGTTGGAGGCTAAGCTCTTATAAATGACCACCTGCACAGTGAATCATAGTCATGTTTTCATGTGACTGTCTTTAAAGAAGACATCAGTTTATCATTAGTGCAGGTACATTGTATGATATTGACATGATAAACATGATGAAGAGCAAATCGTGTAAAATCTTGTGCTGACATTGATAGTTCCCTTATCTGCAATGTAGTTACACTCGTAATTACTGATATCAAGATCTGTACAGTTTGATCCAGGGTTAGATTGTCCACATCAAAGTTTTGTTTGTGTGTGTGTGTGTGTACATGTGTAAGTGTGTGTGTGTGATACCGTGTATGTACAAAGGTTGGTGGTCCACGTGATTTGTAATATGTATCAAAAATTGCTAAATCAATTTTTAAAAGCAAACATTATGTAGTTACTGTCCTTTACACAAATTATGTAAAATGTTTAAATATAACATGAAAGTGCACAAAATATAAGAATCAAAAGTGGGGCTAATACATCATATCTGATTCTCAGAATTATTGCTGGTTAGACAAAACATCTGGAATTATGCAGAGGTGCTTTTAGCTTTGAATTATGATGAAAACTTTTTGACCAATGTTGTATACAATGTACTTAGGCTCTTATATCATTATATACAAGAACACTAATATCGAAATGTTAAGAAACTGTATGGGTTTACAAATGCAGGCTATCCATAAAAGTTGAGTGAAATACCCTTGACGATACAGAATGAAGGTATATCAGTATGCGTACAAATGTATTTCACAGTGTCTTTATTTTCTAGAATTTTATGACTCAACCAATATTTGTGAATGAACAGCTTGCAGAAGTACTGGTATTGCCTCCCATAATTATTTTATGTACATGTATTTTATGCCATCTACACAGTGAGAAATGGATCTTTTTCGTATAGTGCAGAGTGATGATAGTTTGTGCTCATTCTAACAGTGTGGTTGTCCATCATGAGTTCAACCACTTGGGAAGTTGTCTTACAAGTCCCGATTCTTGAAATGTGTCGCATTTATAATATCTTGCTTTAATAATCAAATAGTGCTTATAAATACCATTGTATCTCTCATGCTGTGGTAGACAATATATTTACACAGGTGTTTTATAATCAGTCAATTCTCTAAGATATGAGAATACTGCATTATACAAGGTACATGTAGAAGTCTTCCTTGTCAGTTCCTGTTGTTTCTAGATAGCAAATGTCTAACGGCCCGTCACACTACAGCGAATGCCCAACGAATGTCCAACAAATTTGAAAATTTCAAGATATGTTCGCATCCATTGGTAATACTAGGATAGTTCGTAACATGCTTGGCGTTCTTTGTATTCATTAGCCATTCGTAGGGATTCACAGAGATACGCTGGAGCCGATTTTTTTTAAAAACATGTCCAAAATCTCCTGCATATCTCTGCGAATCCCTACGAATAGCTAATGAATACAAAGAACGTCAAAACAGTTTACGAAGTATTCTAGTATTAGCAACGGATGCAAATTGTCTTCACATTTTCGAATTCGTTGGGCATTCGCTGTAGTGTGACGGGGCCTTTAACAGCCCAGAAATGTGCTAGTATAGGATGTCATTGCATTTGTGTTAACTTTAATAGTTTTAATACAACGGAAAGAGGTCTTGTTTGTGATGTAAGGTCTCATTTGTGCCATAAATGCATTTTTTGCTTTGTTTTGTTTTGATTTGATTTGATTTGTATTGTTTTGTCATGGCATATATGTATATGTGAATATGTACACTGTGTATTAGCTCATGTCTGCAACAGTACAGTTGTATGTACCATGTACAGTTGAACCTCTCGTATCCGGACAAGTCGGGACCGGGGCTCATCCGGATAAGGGATTTGGCCGGATAAGGGAGACTCAATGCTTTAGACATGTACATACCGTATAATAGAGCTCTATGGTACATACACATACACATGTACTGATGTAGCCCATTGTAGTACCACATGTAGTAATGTGTATACTGCGACCTTTTCATTGTTACACTCAGCAACAGACCCCAAAATAGAGGTTCGTGTTTGCAAGCGGAAATCATTTTCTTTTATAAATTCTTGGGATGATTTACCTAAATAATTTTTAAGAAATGTATCAAGTATATGTAATTCATGTGTGTTTCCTCCCGTAATTATTAAAAAAAGATAAAAAAATCACGGCGAGATTGCGTCCGGATAATAGAGAGATCTGGATAAAGGGAGGCCGGATAATAGAGGTTCAACTGTATGTAGATATTTTGTGCACTGCCACTATACATGTACGTAGGGCATGATGCTACTTCCATTACACAGTTAAATGTATGAAGGCAGCAAAAAAAAAAAATTTCAAACCTTATTTCCATAAAATCTAACACATTATTACTATAAACTGTTGTCAGTGACATGAGGAAGCAAGTCATGAGAAGTATCAATGTTGGATCGTTTTGGTCCATTCTTGTAGTGTATTTTAAAAAGCAAATACAGTTTCAGCATGTCAGGGCAACAAAAGCCTATCCTACCTGATGCAGTAATCTATTTTGGCAAAAGAATTGGCATTGCAGCAGTACTCTTACTGCATTCTTGGTGAATCTGTGAGAGCCAGAAGGACATTAACTCTGTATGAAGTCTGTGAAGTTACTGCCACGAATTTGTCATATGACACTAGGTGGCTGTACTCTAATGTATTTTCATGGTAGAAGCCTCAGCATGACAGTATTATGACATCATACTGTAGTCAGTAGATACTTCTTTATAGTAGACTTCTTTTTCGTGGGAATGATGGATTTATGCCGCAAAACTAGATCCGAATTAGTCTGAGGTGGGGTAGACCGGGAACAAAGACCAATAGCCTGAACCCATGAAGTTTGTTCTCACAGACTCAGAGCTTTACGAGGGATGTCACTGTTTACAATGAGGACTATTACTGCACATGCTACAAACCAAGGGGGGATAGATCTAACATAAGGTACATTCACATGAGAAATAAAAGGGTATTAAATACAATGGTAATCTGTTGGCAAAATACCATGGTAATAGGTACCATGGTATTTCTTGCCAGAAAGTATTCCTCTCCGAGGTAAACGCTGCACATATGCATACTGTATACATCTCCTTCAGGGTCAAAACAGGAAGTGTATCAGATCATGTGAGAAATAAGTGCGGTGAGTAGTATTTTGTGACACGATTCACACTGAAAGCTTGCGTGTGAATTTTGCATGAAGTTTGAATTACCACCCTGAATACCACGGCATTTTTGCTCTGTATTTCATGGTATGCGTTGACATTATGAAATACTGCAAGACATTTTACACTGTGAATGCAAATAGACCAAATGTGTTTGCACGTAGGCAACAACTCATGTTTGACATATTGATTTCTTCAGTTGGAGCTCACAATTTATTTTGCATCATATTGCATGCTGTATTTGTATGTTCACTCATTATTGTGTATCTTTTATTGATTTTATTTATTCATTTCCACAATTTATAAAGTGCGTAGAATATAAAAGTACAGACTAATGTAACATATTGGACAAAATATGAATGTGGTGAGGTCAAGAGAAGCTTTGATATTAAAACTTATCAATTGTTCACATTTGTATTGATCACTAATTATATTGATAAACAAAACTTATTCAAGATGTTACAAAGAATTCAGAGCACTAAAATTATAGTGATATAGACTTATAGTGAGAATGGGCAGTGTGTAACACAGTTGCTTTGCATACATGTACAGGTGTGATAGATGGAGAGGAGTGCTGGAAATTGGGTTATCTGTGTGACAAGGAAATGTGGTATGATTTGATCAGTTCTTCACCAATCAGTAAACCTTGCTTTCTCTATTAAAAGCAAAGATTTTTTTAAAAAATGAATAAGATCTTTGTTACTCCCAAGTCTGAGTACACTTGTGCTACATACATGCCCTCATAGGATGATGTACAAATCAGCTTCAGTCCATTTCCCTGGAGAACACAGTGTCATGATTGCCTTCACAGAGAGAGGGCAGTCATTCATCCTCCTTCACTGCATATCATTATCAGCCTTCAAAGTAGTCTCCATCATGTTGTGTGTCTGTGTGCAAGGGAACATGATATGTTTGGTACTATTCATGGATATCTTCAGTATCTGTCTAGTTTATAGGTTGAACATTGCTCAAAATTACTCTGTTCTTGACTCTGCAAGATTTGATGTGTTTGTGTACTGCATTGGATGAGAAATTAAAAAATAATGGAGATATCCAGAGAAAATAACCACTGTGCACATGTGCAAGTTGAACAAAGGCAACAAATTCCTGGAATTGATCGCAGAGGAGACAAATATGATAGTAGTTCTAATAGGTAGAAATTCAAAGTCATTAAATGAAATGCTGTGTTGCACAGATAACTTGGCAACCAGTGCTAATCTGACTGATGTGATTGTAATATCACTCATCAAAGATGCCTCATGCTGTTTTGGATATAACCACAAGTTGTCACATGTAAAGCAGCATTGCAGTTTAATGAGTAATGTGGCTACGACAGCCATATAACAGCAACAACATACTGTATGCGGCAAATATTTTGCGAGGTTTTTATTTTCGCGAATTTCGCGAGTCAGGTGCTACTCGCGAAATTAAAGATATGTGAATGTAATGACTCTGATCCCGATATGAATGTGACGCACACGTATACATTTCTCCATTCAGTACAGTACTCCACGATTGCGAATTTAACCACTCGCGAAATCGTCGGGAAGGCAGGGAATTTAGACTCACTAAATATATGGCGTATACAGTACAATAGCATTGTGGATTGTTGTTTTCACTGGCATTCAAGTGACTGTTCATCCTACAAATATTTCCAGTTCTTCTGGTAGATTACATTGAACTAGAAACTTCATCCCACTGACTAAGCTCATACATAATTTTGTCTTCAGAATGTTATTCCTTTGATTCAGAATGAGCTGTACATTTGTAATTAATCCAATACAGCAGTCTAGACAAATATTTGCACTTCAAACAATTGGAAGTGCACTGCAAGTGTGGGAAAAGATAAAAACGCAACTACATAATCAAGTACTTTGTAAGTACATTGTAGTGCATTAAATTATGAATAGTAAAGAGACAGAGAGAGAGAGAAAAAAAAAAAAACTTCACATAATTTAAAGGCAATTAAGGTACTGAGTTCCAAAGGGAGTGGTATATGTGTGCTTGGGATGCTACATTGTAGCTTTATGAGATAATTTGGCAGCCTAAGCCACAGTTTATTAACCCTGGTAGTGGCTTCATAAATACGATTAAGACAAGATACTTAAAAGCACTTATTCTGTTATTGCAGACACCACTTCATTTATTATGATAGAATACTTCACAAAGTATTCTCTTCCGTAGCAAAATGATAGTCTCCTCCAACCGCATTGTAGTTTTGCTTCCACTCAAGTTATTTCCTCTTGTCAGAATTGTAATGGCTTGTCATATAACATACTGTATCCGAGGGTCATGTTATTGACTACATGCAGGAACACCATGACCGTGTCATCAAGAGAGTGTGCGTCCTATCTTATTGTACAATGTCTCTGGCAAGAAAGGCACTGGCACAATATTGCTTCTTTCTCTCTATAGTTGTGTATTTGACATCAAACCGAAACATACATGTAGGCCCAAAGTCAAAAAGAAGTTTTAATTTAGCCCACGTATTAAATGCAAGTTTTATTTGTGTTAATCTTCATAGTAGATGACATAATGCCAACAGACATCCGATAAATAACATGCGCTGATGCGTGTGTTTGAAAAGTGTACGTATTTCATACTTGTTTAATCTATGGACTAAATTTAGACCATAGATTTGATTCAAACTTCCTTTGTGAATTCAGGCAATAACGTTGTTTGTGCCCAGAGTATCGTACTCATTTGGAAAAAAAGAAAAAGAGATAATTTGGAATAGAAAGTAGGGCATGTTAACATGATGCCAGAGCTCTGGAAAGCTATTGATGTGTTTATGTCTGTTGTAATCATGTTTTTTTTTTTTGATAAGTAAAAACAAAGGACATGTTGACATATATACCAGGTCCATGGTTCTATTCTGGACACATGGCAGGTAATGATATACTTACAAATACTTACAGTGAACAAATAACAATACAGCTATATTTACAACAGATTTGTGAGGTTTACAACAATCACACAAAATCAATTAATCACTGTACATTTCCCCACGCAGTACACATACACTGTATTACATTTTTGATTGCTGAAGTTTTAAACAACTGCACTAATTTTATATTTTCCTAGATACATATTACATAATTTTGAGTATCTAAAGTGTCAATAACCAATGACTCATTTCGTTATTTTGTCCAGGATGCTCCAATATGTACATTGTATCTTATATGTACATGAAATCAAATTTGTGCAACATGTTTCTAATCACATTTAGAGTTACCAGCCATTTAGATTCTAAAATGAGTCTGCGATCTTAAACTCCAAACAGCATTCCATTTAAAACAGCTGTGTTTCAAACTCCATATATAGCAAACTCCATATATAGCAGCACTATTTAGAACAGCTGTGTTTCAAACTCCATATAGGCCTATAGCCTATCAGTCTAACATGCAGCTCTATGTGTCCAGACACTCGTGATTAAAAATGTATTCAATACACATTCATATTCATATTTGACTAGCTTGCTCTTGTTTAGTGAAGTGAAAACAAGATATTTCTCATTTTGCTCCCCCCCCCCCCCCCAAAAAAAAAAAATGGTTCAAGTTTTGTAGATGACAAATTATGCATTCTAGAATGGAGCAAAATTTGATTGGAAAATACCTCTGGACTGTGACTGGCCAAATGTATTTTTAGAAACACAATAGACAAAATGAGATTGTAGGTTTGCTTTCTTATTCTCAAAAGTAACGCAAATAGCTTGAAACTTGTATGTAAATAAATGTAAAAACAAGTTCTTAGAGATTTGTGAAAGGGTTCAATGTTTCCCCTCTACCTTAAAGGGATGGTATAGCATTGGTTGAAGTGAGGATTCAGCAAGATATTTAGAAACCTCCCTATGAAATGTTAAAGAGCATACAATTCTAAGGGGAATTGAAGGTTTATTTGATGAAAATCAGGTTTGAAATGACTGAGATATCCAAAAACAAGGTAAAACAAAGTGATCCTTATATTAAAGTGATGGCCTCTCACACTTAATCAGGTTGACTTTGCTGGATATCTCAACCATTTCAAGACCAATTTTCATCAAATAAACTTTGAATTCCTCTAAGAATTACATATTCTTTGATATTTCATAAGGGGTTTCTCATAATCTCACAAACACACACACACACAAAGTTGGAAACCTGCAGCCCCATCTAAACCAAAAACTGAATTATCCCTTTCGCTCTTCAAGGACCAGGGTAACATCAGATCTGCTGGGAGTCTCTCTAAATGCCTCTGTCTCCCAACGCAGCCTTCTGATCTGTACGACTGTAGTCCTGTCCACCTTTTCACTGGTGCTAGTTGTTGAAAAAAGTTAATACAAGTCTCACTGAAATACCATTCATTGGTCTTCTTCCATACAGGTTACCGAAAAGCATTAGAGAAATGATATAGGGCCTACCCTGTCTCCTACTTACCTGAATTGACTTTTAACAATAACAGCAAAGTGTCCTTTGAAATCATTTGCCTTGCAGAGAATTTTAATTACCCAAGGCAAAGGGGAGAGTGTATAATGTACCTTCAGTTGCTAGCTCTATGTAAAGTGATACTGCTACATTTGTAGTTTTGTATGAAATGTGCCAGTGTATTTGGAATGAAGGCTGATGTGTTTGTTAGCTTCAAGAGCAGTGAATTTCTACTGGTTCCTGTTAAATGTTTGGGAATGACAAGAGAAGATGTAAAGGTTTTTGGCTGACCTCTGGGATCATGTCAATATGAAGACATTATAAACCTTGAGTATGAAGACAGTTGTGCCATGAAAAAAAAATGCTGACGAAAGTATCAACTTTCAAGTACAAAAAAAAAAACAATCAACCAAAACCACTCAACAATTATGCTAGTCATTCATACAAATTTGTGTTTTAGCTTGTTAATCTTTTTGTGGCAAAACTTCTGAATTGTAGAGCTATTTTGCAAGTTCAAATAATTCATGCTTTATAGAATTTTTCATTTTCACTCAAGACGAATTATGGCCTTTTTATCTTGAAATAGATATTTGTCACCTGATACTGTACAAGGACCATATAATATATCACGGGATATGTTTTTTCTTGCCAGAATAATGTCACTATAATGACATTATTCTGCCAAGGGAAAAAAAAAAACAATTCTGTAGATCCATTGTATTTGACACAATTCTATGCATATTATGCATGGCAATTTTCTCAGAACAGCTTCAGTACCATTAATGATCATATCTTGCGTGACTTCAAATTGTTTATATACTTTTCCTTCCTCCTGGTTATCTTTCAGTAAAAACGACATGAACATTTTTAGTAACAGGAAAGAATGTGCTTATATTTGAAAAAGTGCAGATCAGCCACTGGTTCCCATGGGAATTGATCTTTGCACGGTATATTAACAAGAGCAAAAGCACAAGGTTTTGTCTCTACAGCTGAATGTGTGAATGCAATGATTCAAAGGACTTGCACATCATAAGCACAGTATAACATGTTGGAAATACTGCATATTTGCAAAGGGATGAATGATTGATATTCATAAGAATATGTAATGAATATAGGTGAAGAAACAGGGCCTTCACCCCCCCCCCCCCCCAAAAAAAAAAAGCAAAACAAAACAAACAACCCAGCTTTGCAACATATCAGCCCATGATAGTAGAATGGCAGTACATAAAGCAGTGATGCTGGCCTCAGCTGCATAATGTACAGGTAAGTTCATCCGTGGAAGAACAGGAAAGGCAGTGCTTGCTACTGGCACACCTGAGGCACAGAATACAGACGCCTCCTTTCACCCCAGCCAAGGCCTACAGGCAGTAAACCAGAACCACCCCATAGCTAATGAAGGGCGTGCAAGGACTGTGATGCCTGCTTTCATGGAATTTGAATACCTCAGATCACTGGTAGAAGCCCTGTTACACTTGATATATAGGGCCTAAAGAGTAAATAGATCAGGCTTGGTAAGACAAAGAAAACTGAATCATGAAATGTCATATGCAAATGTACGCCATGTATGTACCCGGGTAATGGATAGTCTTACTATCAGTATCATAATCGGGTTCAGTTTCCACAGACCTTGTAAAGTGTCAATGTCTGTAAATTTAGTAGCTCTTCTGTGAAGTGAAAATATAAAGTCACTGTACAGATTTGATAACTGGGTAATGCCCAAACAATAGTGCATTCTTAACACAAAATCTAGCACACCCCCAAAATACAACAAGACCAACATAGGCCTAATAGAATATGAATTTATTTGCAGAATATGGTACATTTACAATGTAACTTTACAATCTGTATTGTTTGAAACACTTCTTTCATGCTTCAAATAAATCTTACTAATTTGTTTTTCACATGAATAGGAAAAACAGTATCTTGTGCTACTGTCTCAAAAAAAAAAGGGTAATTCAGCCAAAACAAATTTTGCATATCTGATGTTTATTATGTATTAACAAGTGTTGATCTAGGGTTTACTGAACACAGACACTAAGCATGTAAAAATAAGCTCTTGAAAATTGCCAGTGTATGAAATGAGAATGGAAGGGAAAGAATCCTGAAGGTAATAATAATAATAATAAGGTCTTATTTACCCAGGGTAGCCTCTTCAGTGTTGCCACTGCTCTACCAGAGGGCCCTGCTATTATTATTACCCTAGCGTTGCCAGGTACCCATTTATACACCTGGGTCGAGAGGGACACAGTGGGTTAAATCATCTTGTCCAAGGAAGTGTTTGCCACTGCTCTACCAGAGGGCCCTTGCTATATTATTACCCTAGCGTTGCCAGGTACCCTTTATACACCTGGGTCGGAGAGGGACACAGTGGGTTAAATCATCTGTCCAAGGATGTACGGAAAGCACTGGGCGGATTCGAACTCGGGTCCTCCGATCGGGAGTCGGAGTCTTATCCACTAGCACAGCGCCCCCACGGTATGCATCATTATAAAAGTGTGTGTCCTGGGTAAAGCTAGGATAGACATACAAGTAAATGCTATGATTTTATGCAGCAAGCAGTTGAGTTTCAAGGTAAGAATCTATCCCTTGGATACCAGGACTGCAGTATACATAGTGAGCAAAATCCAAGTTTTGAATTGCATGCAATGGTATGTTATAGGACCTTTGTACTCTCAGTTTTAGGAAATAAACTTGAAACCATGATACTTTATATGTACTATTCTTGTTTGCATCCTGTAGGAACCACCCGATCCAGGATATTCTTCCTTTTTACTAGAAGTTGGGTGCTGGGCATCTCTTTGTGTGGTGCATGACCAGGCTAACCTGAACCATTATGCCATATTCGTTTTGTCATGTATGGTACAACACAAACAGGTACCTATTATCCATTAGCTCAGACCATGAAAAGGTTGGGATGGTTGGTCTTGACAGTTAAGTGGTTTGATGTCTGAAAGTCTTTGTTCAAGGAATGCAGCATGAGTGACTATTTCCTCAAATATCCGCTTCTACACTATAATGTACTTCCTAGTAGTGTATGCTGACTAGGGTGATGATTTGCTAAGTGAAATGCTCTTTTTAGGCATTTTAGGGGAAGTAATGCAACTTGTATACTCAATCCTGTATCACATCAGGATGATATGAAAATGGAGTATCAATGAGGTGAATATTTTTCTTCCATCATAAGGCTATCCTTAATGCACTGTTTCCAAACTGAATTCTTGACCTCTCAAAGTCAGTATTAAGTTCTTTTGTGATGTTTCTTGAAATAGGGAGCGATCATCGGTGGTCTTGATGCACATTACAAATAGCAACAAAATGTTGCAAACTGATGCCACATTGACAGTAGCCTTTGAAACACAGTATAGACTATCAGCAACCTCGTTTTGATGCATGTAGTGTGTAATCGTTGTTGGCAATTATATTGCGTCAGTGCTTCAATTCCAGTATATTGCTTTATCATGCAACATATTACTGTAAAAGTTGACATTTTCACATGAGTCATTTCGCCCTCTGCAGGGGAATGATTTCAAATATTTTACATATAACAAGCAAAAATATTGGTGTGCATTATTCTCGTGCTAGTTTCTAGCTGCGCAGAATGTGCCAAATTTCCACACAGCAAAGTTTCAACATTTACAGTATATGAAATGAGTTATTTACAATGTAGTTGATATTGCAACACTGCCAGATCCACAGTGATGTTGGCTGAATGTTGATTGCTCAACAGAAGAGGCTTGATCCAGGCATGGGCAGTGCTGTGTGATGATGAGTATGAATACATACTAATGACTCCTATATTTTTCTAGTATTCATGGCTTATCATCAGTAAAGCCATTCACTGGTTTTAAATGTTTTTCTATTATCAGTGTGTTTCTTTCTACTCTAAAAAAGAGCGTTGTTGCTTGTATCATGTAGAGCTTTAATCATTTCTCACTGTCAGACTTCAATTCTAAAGATCACTATCAATGTTCAGTGGACATTTTGAAACATTCAAATTTATAACTGTCTTATTTTGTATTCCATTTGATGAAATTCCTTCTTCTTTTTTTCTTGGTTATGGATAGCTAATAAGTTGGGACTGTAAGTGGCACTTAACTTGAATACAAAATAATGGAATATATGAAATGTTTTGCCCTAAGACTGTTGTTCATGTAATCGAGTATAACAGTTCTGATAAGTGCAATTAGCTTGCTAAGTGAATGTCAGTGCCAAGCTGATTTCCGTCCATTAATGAGAAATAGGCAGTGGCTAAGGTATTATGGCTTGAGTTCCCCTACAGCTACTCTGCCTGTGATTGACAGTCCATTAAATGATTTCGATGTATTTTGCTTTAAAGTGTAATGGTGGCTTAGAGAAAATTTGAGCATGTCGAGGTTAGTTGATACATAGACCGAGGAAGGTGCATTAGGGGATGAGAGAAGATGGCTCAACATAATGTGAATACGTTGCATGCTGTCAATTTCAGATTTCTCTGCAATGCCAAGATGTGTGGTAGATGGCTAAATGCAGGGAATTAGTATAGGCTGAGGCAAGTATAACTGTGACTGAAGTAGAGGAGTGCCAGTCTCTGTCTGAATAGTTTGAAGATGGAGCTGAATTCAGAAAACTATGCAATTTGTTCCAACTGTTGTGTTGAGAAGGAGAACCCCCATATCTGTGGATGTCCTTAAGTTAGCGAGGCTATATGTTGAAGTTGAATGGGGGTTTATTTGGGGGGGGGGGGGGAGTGTTTTGCGAATACATAGTATTGCATTGATAATCCTTTTTTTTTTCCTGAAGCTGGGGGGGGGGGGAGACAAGAAACATATACTAGTAACATTGTATACTGCAATTATTAAATGAAAGTTTTGGTCCCTGTACTTTTGGATTGACTGGTAATATACTGTAAAACAAGGAATGTTCATTTGCATTTAATTTCGCGAATTTTGGGGAGAGCCAAGATTTGCAAAATTAAAAGCACGCAAAAGTTCTTGTCTACACTATATGCATTGAATGTCAGAGGCAACGCGTGAAATTTCATGCAGCGAAAGAGGCCGTCGGCTCCAATTCGAAAATTTCATGCCGCGAAAATATCGTGTTTTGCAATACTGTATACATGGTTTATTTTCATGGATTTTGCTATCGGTATTTGCAAAATCAAAACACAAGAAAAAGTTGCCATGTATACCATGTCTCAGGTGAGAAATTGTAATTTTTCCTTTGAAAAGGGACAATATTACTTTCTCATGCCATCCATCTACATGTAATGTTTTTCTCTGGTACGAATTGAACCACTCCAAATACTTTTCTCCTATCCCGAATTGTGAAATATAATGATTTGCAATATATTATATGGCATAACTATATACCGTATGGGACAATTTATCGCCACAACGTAAGTAAGATTTTTCATTGCAATCATAAGTGCTCAAAGAACTGAAAGAAAAAAGAAAGGAAATAATTCATGGTTTTCATTTCTTGTTGGCAGACATGAAAAGGATGTGTGAGCTCAAATTAAAGACAAAAACAGACACACATACAGAGAGAATTTAGCTTTATCATCAGTGCTGATTAACTCATTGTAAAGTATGAGATGTTTCAAATATAAGATGAATCTTAAAATTATACAGCCTGATGCCTTTAATTAGGTTTGCATTACAGTTGTGGTAGAATAAAGGAGAAAGATCCATAGGTTTCCCCCCCCCCTTTTTTTTCAGAAGAGCAGCTGGGTCCAATTTGTGTGTATTAGAACTTGGCACTCCCAAGTATGTATCAAAGGGAAAGTAAATTGCAATGGTGAGAAGGTACAATGCACTGTGGGGATGTTGATGGGAGCAAGGCCACATGGGGGGGGGGGGGGGGATCTGGAATATGATATACAGATGGAAGTCTTTGAAGTATGTTCAAGAATGTTTGTAGAAGGTTGGGGGGGGGGGGGTCCATAACGGTAGGCCATGCAGAGGAAGGAGGATATGTCCTGGGGGTAATATCCTGATGGGGTGATGTTTGCCATCATTTAGTATGATGGTGGTTTCATACATAGTGCACTGAGGCAGTGATATGGTGCCAATTGATTCCTTCTGTGAAGTATGGATAGATGAACTCTTCCTTTAATCTCTCACCAATCTGTGTATGCTAGCCTTCTTTCTGGTGAGGGTAAAGAGATGAGCTGTTGAGACATGGCAGTGGTATCATGTAGCAATGATGTCATGGAGGGATTATGCTTACTATGTTCATCTGAGAATTGCTGGATCTGGGATGCACATTAATCAAACTATCATCTCCCCCGCTGTACTTTTCCAGTTCAGCCATTTTGCCCCACCATCTCGGCATCAGCAATTTTGATTAGATACAAATTTGTAATCTTCATCAGGCCTAATCGGGGAGAAGGGTTGGGGGGAGGAAGGGGAAGAGGTAGGATTGTACAATAATTGTAAATTTACCAACTTGAGAGGGAAGGAGTCTTCCCTGTCTGGTGGACTCATCAAGAGTGCTGCAGCCATCTTCTTGAAGTGTTTGGAGGTGCTATCAGCCCCTCTCCTCTCATCACACCAAATGAGCCTAGGCCGTGGGAGTATTGTGGGAGTTTGATTTGCCCTGCAGATAGACGGACTGGGAGAAGTCCAAAGGCAGAAAAATTCTGACTGCAGGGTGTGAATCAGACAGTCATGCTCAGCATGTGTCACACGGGTTCTCTTGTGCGGTTCCCTTGTGCGGTGCAGATTACACACAGCCCAGCCCATGGTCGTAAAAACTTTCATGTACACTTGAACGCGGCAATCAAGATATTTACAACTGGCCACGCTTAATGGTTTTGAAAGCACCATTATTGTGGTCTGTCTTTGTGTAATGCATGGGTCACTAAATATTCATGTTATAAAGGCAATTGACAATGGATGAGTGTGTACCCCTTCTGTACAATGGGAGTTGTCACAATCCATTTGTCTCCAACTCTCATTTCATTTGTTTCTATGACTGTGGTTGATAATCATCTTTTTTCTTCTCGGGTATTTTTTTATTCTCAAATTTCATCATGTGCCTAATGAAAGCAACTGATGTCATAATACAATTGTGTACATCTATATGCCATGTGACCAACAACCTTTGTCTAGGCACAACGTGATATGAAGATGTCAAAGACATTTGTCTGTTTGTTCAGAGAGAAAGCTCTCTCCCCCCCCCCCCCCCTTTTGGCTGTGATGAGAAAATAAATGAAATGTTGAAATGCAAGCAAACACTGCAAAAAAAAGTAGTCTTTTGATATTGGCGAATCATCTTCAAATATATGTCATATCTTCGTCTTTAAGAGGATGTATAGGAGCATGATGTCCTTGGCAAACAGTCTTTCTCTTTGTCTGTCTGGACTTTAAGGCTAGTGACCTTTAGTGTACAGAGGAAATGAGAAGCACTATGTATGCATGTTACAGTCCTAAGACCAAAGGTTACCATGCTAAATCACTATTCTTATTTAAATAGGCTAAACTCTTGTACATGTACCTCCATCAGTAGCCTCTCTGTGCACAGTGTGAAGGCATTTTGAGGTGATAGCCCTGAAGTGGGTACCTCATTGGCCTGGAGACTAGGTGGCAAGCTTGTGGCGATTGTATCAAGTCTCCACTGGTCGCGGAGATGTCTCTGTGGTGTCTCCTGGAGACTAGCCGAGTCTCCGGGGAGTCATGGGAGAATTGAGCAAGTTCAATTTTATAGGAGAGTTTTTCCACTGTCCTGCTGGTCTCGGAGACATCTCAATGACATCTCAGTGATGTCTCCACATCAGCATTTCTGCAACCTGGAGGAGACCCATGGCGACCTACAGATGATGATTTAGAGACATCATTGAGACGTCCCCACAATGCAAATAAGTTGTCACATTGTTTTGAGACATTTCAGATGTTAATCTGATTTGAGCACAAGTCGTCTTTTTTTTTTAAATCTTTGAATCACACAAGTTGCCACACTTGATCAGTTGTGGCAGTCGCGGCAATGTCTCCTCCATTGAGATGGGCCCTTTAAGGTGTAACAATTTCATGGATTTCTAATGTACTGTTAAAGCTGTTATTTTCACGTACAGATATTTTCACAAATGAGGAGATCACAGACATTTGTGCGAGATTTTTTGAGAGTGTTTGCAAATTGACACTAGTATCGTATGTGCACTATACCCTAGCACATGGCAACATTTTCATGTGTTGTTAAATTCGTGATCACACAGTGATTCACAAAAAAGATAAACCCTCATGAAAATAACAGCTTACATGTATACAATATGTTGAAATATTCAGTGTTGTACCCGTTTGAGTGTTTTGAGCACCTACAGATGTAGTGGGAACGTGGATCGCAATGTCGTCTCTTTGTGCTCATACATGCTGATATGTTCTGTTTGACAGTTCTGGGATTAAGAGTGGGCACTCACTCTATGTTTTTCTCTCTGCCTTTTTTTTTTCAGCATTAGTTGAGTGGGACGACTAATCCAAGGTTAATATTACATAATATACAATGCAAGATGAAAACACATAATAACTATGATAGTAAACCATAAAGGCTTCACCTGCTCATAATCCTTTCCAGCCATGAGGGTAAGATGGGCATTATCTTCACAGTGAAACAGGTGTTCTATTCATGTTTGAATGCATTCATTGAAAAGACAGGATCTACATGAAGTCTTCAATGTTGAAAAGTCTGTGACGCTTGATAGGGCTGCAAATCAATCCCTCATCGATCTCTGGAGTAAAGATATGTTCTTTCTTGTTTTTATCTTCCTTCACTGCAGAGTCGAGAAATGACAGTGGAAGTGCACAATGAAATCCTTAGAGTACTGAATGAGTTATTTGCGGTAAGTGCCACTGAAAACACTGGGGGTTATAATGGAGTTGTAATACAGCTGCACATACATAGATCTTTCAACTACAGACAATATGCTATATTAACAATACCAAGGGTGATTCTATGGAATGGCAGAAAGCTTTAACCATGTAAAATCCACTAAAGACCAGTGAACATTTTGGGAAACCATCAGATAATGTAGGTAGTTTGACATAGGTTTATTATCTTATTATTATAGGTGAACATGACAAGAGATATGAAAGAATTTTTTTTACAAGTAAATATAAAGATTTAAAAGAAAATGAATATTAACCATATCACAGAAAGTATATTCCAAATCCAAGAAAGGTTCAATTTTAAGCTTAAGTTATGAAACATAAGTGTGTGATTAATGATTAAAAAAGTATGAGCAAAATGTACAAGTTATGGACATTTGTATATCTGGAAGTTATGAAACAGTTTGATCAGTAATTGTGTTTGTGTATATACTATGTGTATAATGTGTTTATTACTTTATATCAGCCTGTGTGTACATTGAGCAATTGTCTCTATGTCAGTTTTTATTGCCTTTATTGCACCTGTAGATGTGATTTAAGAATGTCTTGAATCATTGAAACCATTTAATGAGCTATTATTGTATCTAATGTTAATGAATTGAGACCAACAAAAAATGTCCCTCCTTCTCCATGAAGTAATTAGTAACATTTATGGAGTCACATTCATGCATATTGCCACTCTCATAGGCAGATCATTGTGGGGAGTCTCAAACCAAATTGAGCTGTCGTTTAAAATGACTTTTCATGTGGCAGACACAGTAACATAGCAGTGTTACAAATGACAACCTTGTGATGATACAAGAGGATACAATACTAAAGGAAGACCAAGAAGTCCTTTCAATTTTTTTTTTTCTTGGAATACAGGATATTTTGGATGAAATGTGATGCATGCAGTTCAATATCAAACACCTCCAGATGACATTGCACGGAAATTTGATAGACCTCTACGAGCAGCTTTTATTTTGATTGTACTGGCCTGCATATACTCTCTTTTTAGTCATAATGTTTGCGTAGGAGGCAAGTAGAAAAGTAGTGGGAGATGAAGGAAGTTTCCTGCATGAGAAAAAAAAAATCTTGATACTTCACAAAACAGACCATTCCAGGATGTCCCCTAAAATAACATTCTAGTGTGTTTTTATAATGTGTTAACAGACATCTGTGTTCAAAATTATAAACATGGCTTGGTAATTCACACAGTGTCATAAAATCTCCAATACAGTGCTTTTTTTTTTAATTTGTCAACCAGTGGTATGAATTTATGGCACTTGATTGCAAAAGCAGCTTTGAATGCCATTCATTAGTTCAATTTCAGGGTGAACTATGTTCTGTATAATCATAAAACTGAGTGATATGACAAATAATCATGACTTTTCACTGATGAAAATGTCCCATGTGTCTCCCAATTGCCAGGAAACCAAGTCATACCATGCAGCACACGGCAGCTACAAGACGATGGAAGACAAAATGCAGCAAATTGCAGCCGATTTGGAGAAAGCGAGGAAGAAGGGGAAAAGAGTGAAAGACCATGAAAGACAGCATGAAAAGGTGAGGACTGCCAAATGAGAAAGTAGAACAAGAACAATTTTCCCCCTCTATGATATGAAAGGCTTTCTTCTTTTTGAAGTCAGGGAAGATGATGCATGCATATATTGTGCTCAGTTGGCTTGATGTAAGAGGAAGAATGAAACATGAATGTTGAGATGTTCTATACAACCATTTCAGCAACAAAAGGAAGCTAAGTAGTGCTGAGATATGATGGTCTGTCTGATCACATTCATAAACTTTGGCCTATATGTAGGTGCTCACATTAAAACTCAGTCCTGGGGGCATTATGTCATTATATATGTGTAGCATGTCATAGAAGGCCCCCTTGTCTATTTTTACACATTCTATTAATACAGACAGTCTTATTAAGACACACAGCCAATCAAAAAAGGAAGTTAACGAGAAGTTGTAAGGCTGGCAAATGATATAAGAAAGTTTCTAACTGATTATGAAGTGGAAGATATTCAAAATGCTGAAAGCAACAGGTTCATGCACTTAAACTGATGCCATTAAAGACCGTGAGATCCTTTTTAAAGTTTCGTTTGAGAACTCATGTCCTCATCATAAATTGCTTTCCCCATCATAATAACCCTTTTCCAAACCCTGAGGTGAGAGTTTTTATTGGTGATATTAGATTGTTTCACATTGACATGCAGCCATAAATAATTTGAGAAATGTATAACTTGAGACTTAAATTCTCCCCATGATATATAACACCCGAGCAAGGCATTTTTTTTCAGTGATTTATAAATTTGAATAAAGTGTTCATTGGATTATGGCTGCCTATGTTCAAAACTGGATTGCTTTCTGTTTTCAGTCTTTGTGCTAATTTTCTCTCTAAGAATAATGATGAGTAACACCCCCCCCCCCCCCCATTAAAAAAGAAAAGGATTGTGAATTTAAATGAAGGGAGCATGTTGTTGTGTGGTGGGATTAATTATTTTGGTGAAAGATTTTCTGGGTTTGGCAATCATACCTTGCAACAGAAAAGACCCTTTCATGGAGCCTGTTGTGTTTCCCACTGTTCCTATCATTTTTTCATTGAGAATTGTAGAAACAAGATGGAATACAAAATCCATCGCTACATGTTTGATTTGGTAATTCGAGTGAGATTACTTGGGCATAACTTATTTAGCTCTATTTCTTCAGAGTTTCTCATGCTATCATCTCTAAGAGAATGACACAGGACTTTTTGTACACTATGTTCCGTAGGGTTTGAAAATAGACATCAGAAATATTAGATTGTTTTAAATGTGCTTTTTTGCTCATGGCACACACATCATGAAGAGCAGTAGCCACCTGGTTGCAAAACTGACTTGAATGTAATGACACTGATTTTACTTTCTTTTTTTTTTGCCTCAAGCATATTCTGTTTTTTAAGTTGACTGTCATAAGTGGAGTAGAAACAAACAGACAGAATGCTATACAAATAATACACAGTGACGGCATAGTAAGAATTTCTCATGCAAGGTACCTATGACACAATCTAAGATGCCTGAGGTGATAGCCAAGGATGTTTGGACTGTTTCGATGATACCGAGTGTGGATAATTGTACTAATGCCAGAACAAAACAATGTTTATTGTTTCCTGTGTAGAATGATGAAGCAGATCCTTGTTAAATGGTAGTTTGATAAATCACCCTCATCACGAGTAAATCAAACAGTGAAATCTTGCCTGATCGCCATGTGAAAGTGCTAGTGATCAGTCATAAGCAAAACTCTGTGTTTGGCAAACTAAATGCATGGTCACGTGTATGCTCTCAACCAATTATTTGATTAGGATTTGCTTCATCTTTTAATCAAAGATGTTATGATAGAATTTGACATACTGATAGCAGTTATGGGATTTTACGGTTTTATGTGTGGTATATTAAAAAAAAAAATGATATTAGTCTCTGAGAAATGATGCTAGTCTTAGTAACAGACATGAATTATATATTCAAGCTGATTCTTTCATTGAATTGCATGCAACTCTGTACAGCATTTGATTTTAATGAGAGCAATAAGAAAAACTTCACATCAAATGATTAGTGTGTTGTAATAACAGAGTATTGATGACTTTTTATGGCTTGTGTGTCCAAACCATTGGGAGAAAAGCAGGATGTGACATCATAACTTTATCTAATTTGTTGAAATTGATGAAGGCTAACATGGTCATGATGTGTCATTGCACATAAAATTGGCTACAAGCAGCTGCCGTGGGTTACGTACTCTGATCACATGGACAAATTGACCTAATTTTCATCTGCCTTTATCAAACAAGTCTGTCTTTGAACTGAACTACAGGTTATACAAAGTAGGACATATCTTTTCTGTGAAAGGTTCTTCACTATTGCACATGGTATGGTATACCTTTAAAGCAGAGAGTGAATGAGCTGTCCTACCACAGTTTATTAGTGGAATGCTTCTTGTAAGATGTCATGGTACATATATCTCTTGTGGTGGTCATTTCCACCCCCCCCCCCCTTCATATTTTCTTTTGCTGTTTGATTTGATGCTGTAACAGTTGTATATGGCAAGGTCAGACAGGCCAAGCGTAGCAAACAAAACATGATTTCCAGGAAACTGGGAGAGGAAAAGTTAGAAAGCACGCCAAGTTTGATCACTGATAGTGACATGTGGTTTTCACCTTTTTTCTCTCTCTCTCTTTTCCTGATGAATCTGATGGTACACTACTCAAAAATCACATTATGCCTTCAAACATTTACCATGGAAAAATCCCTAGGAAATCCAGAAGTATCCATCCTGTTCCAGCGTGAATATCCTGTGTATAAAAGAGAGAAAAATGTACAATGTGTTATGCAGGTGGTATGTATGAACATTGTATAAGGGCATAATCTTTAACGAATTTCTATTGCTGTGTTTTCTCTTTGATTATAATTTTAAGTAAATATCACATTGAGCAAGTCTTTAGTACCATCCAATCAGAAAAAAAAAGAATTCATCAACTTCTGATCTTTAAAGATAATAAAAAGTTTTGGTACCTCAAAAGTTTCCCTGAATTTCCTTGTCTTAGTTTCTGTTTCAGGTTAAAGTACCTTTCATATAACTAACACTGTGAGACTTACTCGCCCCAAAGTGCTCTCTTGTCTTAGTAATCATGCAATTAACTGCGACCAGCAGCCCCATACGCATAGCGTAATCGGGCTTCGCATTGTAGCAAGCAGGATCATGACAGATTTAATATCGCGGGTACATATCAAGTTAAAATCCCAAAATTTCTTCAATTTGAAGACTTACCAATTAAGTTGAAGTATTGAAAACAGGCTTAGGGCAACGTTTGGTTCTGCCAATAGTCCCTTTCTGTTCGAATTGATGACTGAATGTGACTCGGTCGAGAGGACCTTGGGAGAACTACGTACACTGAATATTACAGCCAGTGCATGAGAACACATCACATGCATGCACACAGATTTCAAATCTATGAACGGATAAGATGTTTGTGTGCGCATGCGCTGGCCGCAGTATTCAGTGTATGTAGCTCTCCCAAGGTCCTCTCGACCGAGTCACATTCAGTCATCAATTCGAACAGAAAGGGACTATTGGCAGAACCAAACGTTGTCCGAAGCCTGTTTTCAATACTTCAACTTAGTTGGTAAGTCTTCAAATTGAAGAAATTTTTGGATTTTAAACTGACTGTTACCCACGATACTAATTCTTTCATGATCCTGAATGCTACAATGCGAAGCCCCATTACGCTATGCGTATGGGGCTGCTGGTCGCTGTTAGCTACAATGTATGCGTATGGGGCTGCACGATGCTGGTCGCAGTCAGTGGTTTCGTACGTGTACTATAATTTTCGCCGCGGTACCACGACGGCTCTGGTACGAAACCATTATTGCATGAATACTAAGACATGAGAGCACTTTGGGGCGAGTAATTCTCACAGACAACGTACTTAAACCTGAAACACAAACCAAGACAAGGAAATTCAGGGAAACTTTTGAGGTACCAAAACTTTTTATTATCTTTAAGTCATTGCAAAGATTTATAAAATGATAAGTTTAGTGATCACATTGTATCATGTTGCAAGTAGCAAGTAGCAAAAGAATGATGATTTCCAGCATAGATCCTATGGGAAAATACCTGTGATTAAAATTCTATGCCATATACTCCCATGCATTCTTTGTGAAAGGCAATTTGTGCTTACAGACACTGTACATGCACCACCCAGACTATGACACACACACACACACACACACACACACACAAAGAAGTGAGACAACAGCACTGCCTTGAAGTTGTTGATTCTATTTTGACATTGATGGCAACATTTCCTATCTTGTCTTTCACTTTAGGTCCAACAGAAACTAAGCAGTGCAGAGGTCAAGGCCACAAGAGCAAGAAATGACTACCTGTTGGTCACCGCTGCAGCTAATGCCACCATACAGAAGTACTTTGGGAAGAATGGGGCAGAGTTGGTTGATGTGAGTCTGTCTGTAGTGATCAGGAAATACCTCACTGGCCTCCATCCAGTGTTTCCATCTTATACTCAAAGATGTAATCTTTGCCTTCTTGAGCTGAGGTACTCCCTTCGAGAAACAGCATCTCATAACTCTTTTCAACCAGTGTTTATAATAACTTACACTTTGTTGATGATGCAGTTGTCATGCATATCCTCCTTATGAATTCACCTTTGGTCAATTTTAAAGAGTCAATGATGTCTCTTTAGAATGAATGCTGTAATTTTCATAAGGGATTATTTTTTGCAAATTTCATGAAGCACTGTTCAGCTATGAATTTAACAACACACAAAATATTAAGAAAAGACAGTGAGTAGTTCAGAAGTAAGATAGTCTTGGTGTCTTATTACAAAAACAACATCTTGCGAAAATGTCTCTGACCTCATTTGCGAAAATATCTTTATGTGAAAATAACAGCTTTTGCAGTAATTAATGGACAAATCATTCTAAATGTCACCGTAAGTGAAATTTTCATTAATTTTGGTACTTGTGTTTTTGAAATATGTGATTTTCTTCATTGCTTACTTCTAATATTACACTAAATGTTTTTCTCAATGCTTTTTTTTTTCTTAACTAGTCACGATCTGGAGTAAGCAGTAATAAAAGAGAAAGAATTGATACCATTGTAGGAATATATCCACACTTTTTCATTAGATGAAAGTCACTGAAGCATCACAAACGGCATTATTTTATTCTTATAATTGGCATAGAGCACAGATGGCATAACACGAGGCCTGTCATTCACGAAGACTGTACTGACATTCTCTCGGTGAATGACCTTGTGGAGGGGGATACGTTGCGGCCGCAAAATTTGGCCTGCCTTTGTGCGAGTCAGTGTTGGGAACATCTTGGCAGCCCACACGTGTGAGGTTTTGTGGCTGCAATGCATGGTCAGCCATGAGCTCCCTGCAGCCTTCACACACAATGATTCCAATCATGCCTAGAACCAAAATTGGGAAGTATTTCTTTTTAGTGGGCTTACTGGATAATATTTAGACACATGCATCAAAACAGGATATTTTCTTGATGTGACTCTGAAATTGGGCCACCTGCTATATTTGTGATACATACCATCTTTTTCACTTGGATCAACCAAGGTAGTTAGGCAAAAACACAGGAACCTTCATTGACTAGACATATTTGTGTAGTACTACGGAGACTAGCAGCTGATATACCTATTACAACTGTCAATCTCACTGGTAACACCTACCTTATCTATGTAACCGCATGGGTGCAAAAACAAAATAGCATCAAGAAAAATAAATATGTCTTATAAGGTATTTCATCATGTCTGCATATTTGTTGGAGATTGTACATTCATGTTTCACATCACAGGAATGTTTTTTATGGTGACATAAAAATTTATTTTGATTATATATACATGTATCTTCTATCTTTTTATTGCACTGATATTGCATTTGCTGTTGTTTTAAAGAGAACATGTACCAGCAGACATGTACCAAGTAGTTGCTGTTCAATAAAGTAGCCTTGTGAAGTGTAAAATATTTGCAATAATAAATACACACTTTTGTTAAAAAGCAACTTGTTAGCTGGATATGAATCGATGCTACTGCTAGGGCATGATTTGATCATTACATACTAATAACTTCTACCAATTCACTGCTGAACTGGGAAGGAGCTTCAGGAATAAAATTCATGTACTATGATTGAAATCATTTTACACTTATGATTTCAAAATACTCCAAGACAACTCCTTACCCTGGCAATGTGCATCAGCCGGACAAGCTTCTTGGTAGTCCCTTTCGATATATTGCAAGGAAATTCAAGAAGGTAAAAGATGACTTCTTAGTCCTTCTGAGAAGTATGTTTTAGCTGTAAGTACTTCAAGCAGGATGCATCCATTCCATAGAAAATGTGTTATTTGTCTTGTTTTAATGAACCAGTGCTTAGACCTCGGCTATGTGCGCAAGACACAAAAGATGCTGTACGCCTTCCAGGCCTCCCAGACCCAACTACTCAGACTCCAGCAGGAAGACCTGCAGCGTCTGGAGCTCAACATCCGCAGTATGAGCGCATCGAAGGACAAGGACAGCTTCCTGGAGGCCCATCGCAATGCCTTCACCACGCCTGAGACATTCCAATTCATCCCCCATGGAGGGGACACGGTGAGTTACTGAGGAGCCCCTGCACTGGTCTCTGGGTAGGGATTGTCATGACATGGCTACTGACAGTGTACAGATTTTATTATGCCTGCTGTATGTGTGCTATGCAGCTGAATCAGAGTACCCCAGAGCACTCGCTGACATAGATGCCTTCAATGTGAACTTCTTTGCCATGCTCAAGCAATCAATAACAAACAACAGTGAATGGTTTGTTAATTGAGTGCACCACTTGTACATAGTATGTAGATGACTGTGGCTGTCCTGCACTCATTGTGTCCCTACAGTCTTTGAGAGAAATACAAGAATACATTAAATGCCAAAATTACAGAAAGTCAAAATAAAAGTTTTTAGTGTTTCATGGCAGTGGTGTTATATACACTAGAGCCTATTGAAGTGTCATGTGTTATGATTTTGTAGTATCAGAATTATGTATGTTTCCCTTCAATCTCCCAGGGCTGATTTGAAAGCAGATCACCTGATTTATAGATGAAATGTACCCTGTCAATTAGCATTATATATGTCAAACGTTTGGTGCAAGTAGTGTTCCAGTGTAGTTATCATAGTATTTGCTGTCTTTGAGAGTTAAATGTGATATTTCTTGAGATATCCTTAAAAAAGGCTTTTGAATGATGTGAATACTTTACTCTTGATATCTTTCTCTTACTAGTGTTAATTGCCAGCTATATTAGTGTTAAAAGTAATATTAAAGATAGGCATATCTCAAAATGACATTCCATTTATTCAAATGCAACTGAGATCATTATTTACACTTGCATGTTGTGCATCTGACGGGACAGTGCATCCATCAGCTTGTAGCATTATCTGATGTTGTTCAAATACAGTTGAACAAACACATTCTCAGAAGTCTTGTCAGCTTTATGCAGTGTATGAGTGTGTTCCAGTATGTGATGCGGATCCTTGCATTGCATCCGCTCCCAATGCACTTTGTGTCTTTTGAGATGAGATATGAAGCAGTCTTCTCACATCTTCTCTCATGGTTTTTCAGACAACCACGATGGTTGCTGATATCTACCCGCTCTCTGAGGAACTGAAATCAAAGTCTGACAATCTGAGTGGCCGCATCAAGCACCTAGAGACAGACACGAATGAGGTGAGCAGCTTTCCTCTCCTGCGTCAATATTTGAAGAGACGAGAAGAGTTGGGGTGAATGGTGTGAGTGAGTGGCTGACAAATAGATTTGTCTGGGATTGGCTGGCCGTACTGGGCAAATTCTGGAATGGACAAAATTTTATGCATAATTTCCCCCCCCCCCCCCACTTTGACTGCTGGGTGATGTACCAAGCTTTGAGTGTGATGTACAAACATTTGGGACTCCTACTCAAACTGAGCAGCCCTCACTCTGATGGAATTTTGAATTTTGCACTTCGATCCATGTAGATTACTGCGTCATCATGAATGCATGAGATAAAGAAATGTGTGCTCGAATGACCAAAGATATTTTTGTATCAAGTCAGTATAATATCAAATAGACCATGGTAGGGACTGAACACTTGATGAAATGTGGCAGAATGTACGTCTGCTGTGAAGAAAATCTCCAACCATATAAATACTAGGGCTTATTGGGTGCAATGATTCTGTTGAACTTTGGTATTAAACATAAAAGCAAGATTAGCTACAAGGACCATTTTTGATCAGCCTTGGATGTCATCATCTTTTTCCTCTACCCTAGCCTCTTGATCAGGCATCTTGTCTGAGGCTTGGAATAGAGACTAACTTCAAGGCAACGAGTGCAAGACCAAGTTGCGCACTCACCTTGTATAATCTGACATGAATTTCTTATTTCAAAACTTACTTCTTGATTTTGCTACCCAAAAAGTAGCAACCAGTCAGTGACCACATTACTCACAATGACATCAGCGTATAATAAATATTCATAAGTATGCAAATACTGTGGCTTGCTCATCATGACTCTCCAGCGCTAGAAATCAGCTCAGTGTCCAAAGCTTACCACGAAAACAAATCTTCTTCGTATGGCACAATGTGCCTGGTTTATACCGTTTGCTGACTATTGCTAGTCACCTGAAGAAACCACAAGGGGTTGGCATCATTTGCCCGTATTCTGGTGCAGACTTGCAGAAGGACAGCTTTACCATGTTAGCACCCACTCTGATGAATGAAGTGGGATCTTTTACGTGAGTGAGTCATGAATCCGTCACACTGGTTAACTCCATCTACTAAATGTCCTACCTGAGGAACAGAGCAATTTACACTCCATGGGAATCGAACCCGAGTTGGTTGATCATGATACAGGTTTGCTACTGACCGAACCATACCGCCCTATAACATGAATAATTCATACAGTCACGTACTTAGTGAAGTGGCAGGGAAAACCTAAGTTTCAAAAGGCCTCATGGCTGCGCCACTTGGTCTTGCATTCACCCCTTGCACGCGATACTCGGTGCGGCGAGTTAGTCTCATTCCTCAGCCATGATGCCTTGTCAAAAGGCTACTGCTACCCCTGTTCCTCTCACCAATGGGGGGCGAGGCATCTTGAAAAGCCATCAGTGAGAATGGAACACCTGCAATGTCGACGTAGATTATTCCATGAGTAGCTCCAGATGGGAGTCATGCTGAACCATATCCCTCCCCATTTATTAATCACGATACCAGAGGGGTGGTGGTGGTGAGGATCACAGACATGAGAATTGCCTTTGTGGCTCTCATCCAGGGACTGCCAGAGCCACAGCTAGAGCTTTCACACTCTACTGACAACTTGTATAAAACATGTTTCTAAACACAATTCATGCCAGTCTTAATTTGTATTTTCTTGTTTAAATCTAAATGCAAACTTCAATCCTGTTCGATTGCTGAAGTCTTTATAGTTTGCATTGGTAGTTTCATAGTTTGACCTCTAGAAGAGGTTTTGGAGGTGGAGTCTGCTTGACCATGTACTCACCTCCTCAGTGGTGTATACATATAATATACAACATATATACAGCATATTAAGAGTTACACACTTGATTTACAGGAGTTGGTAGTTGTGATGCAGCTATTGCACGAAATGTTTGTCTGCAAATACACTAAGTTGTTAACAAGGTGATTATGTGAGTGTATGAATCCCTAGTAACTCAAAATGCTGTGTATTGCTTGTATGTTTGTTTTGTGTGTGTGTGTGTAATTGTGAAAGTCCCCTGCATGCACACATAGTTTTGAGTCCTAGGTTGGGAAAGGTTCTATTTCTATTACATAGAGGATGATTTATCCTAGACATAGAAAAAATTCATTTTTAGGGTGAGATTTGCAGTAAGATCATTTCGTCTTAAAGGGCCTGTATTGGATTTCAGATACAATTGCCAATGATAACTATGCTTGCACACATACAAAGATATTCATCACTCAAATTTTCAATCTGTTTTCATGACATTCAGCAGGACTAGGAATTAAAATGCATGTAAATTCTTAACAAAAGGAAGATTTCTTTTATCTCCCTTAAAAAGCCATATTCCTGTCACAAATCTAGCCATTTGAAAGTGCACTACTCCATCTGTGTTGTTGATCTTGTAACTTGGTTTGTATAGACTGGCTTTATGTGCACTCGTGGAAGCATACATGATATGTTTGGTGTGCCGTCTTTGATACCGCTCACACAGCGTAATGTCTTCCCATATGTGATGAGAGAGATGGTAGGGTAATCAGTGTTCCTAGACCGTAACGAATTGAACCTTGATTTTGTTTTAACGAGCGGCAAGGAGAGGTTGCCCCTGATTAACGGCAGATAATTATGACTCGAGAGAGCTAGAGCAAAAACTGGCGGCCCATTTTGCAGTTGGAGACTGGATTTTCATTTCGTCCAAAGTATCATCTGTACAGTCATCTGTCTGTGGGATTCTAGGAATCTATTAGGATCTGGTGCCAACCAATATTTGTACACCATAGGATATCCTTGTGGTCATTAAAACGTGTAGTAGATGAAGAGATCCTTGTTTACTGGAAATGTAGATATAACATATAAATATGGAGTATATGCACACAGATCGAGTAAGTAATAAAAAAGATTAAATAGAAAGGTAAATGCACAAAATGATATTTTCACAATGTTGTCACTATTCAGAAGGAAGTTGTTGAGGAATAGATGATTTTACTGATTCAAAAATATTTAGTATCAAATGGATCACTCTCAAGAGTTATTTTTCATTTTCTGTATTAGCTCTGACATATGCCCAATATTATGTATTGCAGAAGGTAGTTTAAATAATGGTGTGAAAATTTCAATGTTTGAAGTAAAGATATTTGTGTCCATTGTGTCATGTAGTGTATTGTAAACAAAAATAATATTCAGTATATTCATGGTCTGTTGGATGTTTGACCTCAAATCATTCAAGTGATCCCAAATTTATCATCATCATCATTAGGACTGCTTAGTTAGATGATTGATCATAAGGATTTTAGTATTCATTCTCCCTCGCTCTGCACATTCTGCCTGACTGTATATAAACTTGCAAGCATACCTATGTGTGGGTGTGTGTACAGCCCAGATTGTAATAGAGTTTAGATTCAATCCAAAACAAATGCTGAAGTGCTCTTTTAGCTCATGATAAGCAAAATGGGAATAGCAGGACAATTTTCCCAATTTACCAGTGTGAGAAATGTACTTTATTCTTTGTCATTCTGTTTGCCTGAAGTATAGGGGGAAAAAAAGGTGATTGGCTTTGTTTGTTTGTTTTTTTAGTCACAGCAGCATGTCATATTTGCTTTGGTGTCGCAGGTGACTTTTATCAGAGAAACAAAGATAAAGAAATCTGGATACAATTACTGCAAACCTCATGTGTAGGCACAACTATTCTAAGATATGTTCTTGTTTGTTGATATCCTTCAAATTGTTCCATGATATTTGCTCCTGCAACATTTGCTTCCATGAAATATCTGCATGCTAAGCCAAATGTAAATTCTACCTACAAACATAACCCTAACCCTTATCCTAATCCTCACATCAAACTAAACCTTAAACCTTATTACAACCCTAACCCTAAGTCCTTGGAGAAAATAACACTGGAGAAATTGTCGCAGGAGCAAATGTCGTGTCACGCCTTCAAATGGACTGCATAAAACAGAGGAGCTGCATACTTTTGTAATGAAACGTGACCTGAAATTCTCTGATGGAAGACAGTGAACACTTTGTACTGTGTCACAGTTGTCTTTGAAGAGATTCTGCCAACCTGCCACCCAGACTTAAAGTGTGGGAGGTGAAAGAAGGCGTACTGGCCAACCTAGATAAGATTCTAGCCTCTGACAAACATTTGCCCACTGTGTGCAGAAATCAAAGTCAAAATACACTGCGTCCCAGATAGTTTCTGTGCGTGGGCGATTAGCAAAGTGATGGAGTACATGCATGCTTGATTTGTGTCTACATACTCTCACTGTGTGCCGTCACAACCAATTCCTTGCAAATTGATCAAGTCCTTTTTTATGACCAAACCTTGTCTCATAACCACACACAGATGTATCTACATAACTTGCCACAGAGACTGTTCGTTATCTTGAATATAAAAATGTTGCCGTACAACATTGATCACAATCAATTGTAATAAATTGTAACCCTTAACTCTGATATACTTCAAAACCCTATTAATGTACTAGATCAATTTCTAATATTTTCATTTTTGTCAAGCATTTCTTCTTCTCATGATAGAACCTTTTTGCTCTCCATACTTTGGAAAGATTATTGCAATACTGCCTGATGAATCAAAACTAATTAATGCAGATTTACATTAGTGGAAATTGCTGGTGTGTAGCTTGCCATCATGGCAAATTTAACTGTAAAACCAGAAAAATCTGTGGCATGAAACTTTCATGAATTGCTGACCATGTACAAATCACAAGTATATTACATGTACTCAACTAGTAAAACAGAGATTTGTTGAACACACACTGCTGGTCGATATAAAACACACAACAAAACTGAATGCGCACTACTGAACATGCATAGGAGTAGTTGACTTCAGAATTACTCGGCCTGACCTGAGCTGTAACATGCACAAGTGTATACATACTAGTATGTATGAATTGGATTAATTCCATTACTTGGAAGGGGTAAACTGCTTATTCCTCTTGAGTGTACCTTAAACATGTACTGGAAATAACAAACTATGCACTTTTTGATCAGCAACAGTAACGAAAAAAAAAAGACAACTTTCGTGCATATTTTACTTTTGCAGATTTTTGCTCTTTGGGAAATTTTTGAAAGTTTCATGCGCAAGAAAAAATTCTGGTTTTACCATAGTCATACAGCTTGTACAGTTTAGTGACTTTTATGTGTAAGAATTTAGATTGAAATCAGTTTACTGTATCCCTCATACCTGACCCACTATTCTGTCGATGTGTAGATCATGAAGACGCTACAAGACATGCAGAAGATGTGGGCTGATGACACCACAAACCTCACTGATGAGGAGGTGCAGGCACAGTTCCGCATCCTGAAGGCGCACGACTCCAACGCTGAGCTGTCAAGGGTACCCTCCATGAAGCGACCTCGCAGCAACCAGGAGAAGGAGCTCTACTTTCTTGGTGTAAGTCTCATGTATCAATGCTTCTTGCCGAACAACACTGGAACTTTCTGGAAATTGTGCAGCCTTACTGCCAGTGAATGCAGTTTTGGATGTGCAAGCTTCTTTTTTTTTTTTTCTTGATGTGTGACATCAGTGACGCATGATTTGGAAAGTACAGTAGATTTAAGATCATAAACAGTTAAGCCTGTATGTCTTTAAATGTGTGAAGATTCTTGTTAATCTTCCTAACTTCTTTATCTCTTTGATGAATTCTCTTGTGCAGAGATTTTGTTTTGTTTTGTTTTGTTCAAATGTATTGCAAAATCCTGTCAATGCATTTGACAAATAAAACCTTCAGGTATTAATACTCTGCGATATCATGGTCAGTAGAATATGCGTGAATGTAATCTACAATTGGATACGCAATCCAGGGAAAACTGAAGAAATTGTCCAAAAGGACATAGGTTAACCAAGTGCCCAGACTTAGGTTGTCATATTTTGTTTCGTTTCTTCCTCCATATCAGAAATTCAAAGAGAACCTTGAGAAGGGGAATGCATTGGCACGTATGCAGTCCAGACAGGAGCTAATGAAGGCAGCATTGGGATCAGGTGAGATAGACTTGCCTTAAAATCTGAGAGTCTCTTTCCCCTGATGACAGAAACTTGATGGTAGGGTTTTACTCTCAATGTTTATTTCAATTCTGTGAGAGTTCTATGCCCTTCTTGTCAACTGTGTCTGTTTTTGCCAGATTTTTTGTGAAGATGGCATCTTTGTTACCTATGTGGAATTTGAACTCCAGACAGGATAGGGAGTTTGAAGTGAGAAATGAAGGGCAGTGGATTAGTTTGGTTTGCTTAGAGTCCCTTCAGAGTCCATGAGGTAAAGCTTTCTTTCATGTTTGAATACTTGATGACTATGAGTCGGTTATTTTAGGAAGTCTTTGCATGATTCATTGCCAGTTTTGCAACAGCATCCACCATCCCTCTGTGGAGAAGTGTGATGGTGTGTATTTGGTCTGGAATCTATTCAAGGAGTTTCACACCCTCTGTCATGGTAAATTCCCACTGTCTATATTCCAAAGATGTGTGTTAGTGTTAAAATTGCTTAACACGAGAAAAATTCGTGAACGGTAGAAGTTCTTACGATGAAAGTAAAATGATAATCTAAAAGTTTAAAGTGGGTTGTTACAGGTGTGATACTTAGCCATTTTAGCGGATGATGCTGAATAAAACGTTTTTGGCCGTGATTACTCACTGAATTGTCTGATTTTTTTAATTTTTTTTTTTTTTCAGCTCATGAATCCAGTGGCACCTCTGGCTCAAGGTATGTGTTTGCTGCAGAACTTTTATCATGTAACATGTCTGTGCAGGATTCACAACATTCACAAAAAACCCTTCTCTCTCACAAAGTTATCTAAAAACATGAACAGATACAAAAATCAAGAAGAAAAGTGGAGTATGATGACACTACTAAACACAATCTCATATCTTATGTCAATACATCTGTGTTCGTCGGTTTTATCCACTTTCATTAGGTTAAAATCTATTCCAAGATATTTTGCAAGGTTTTCCCCTAAAGTCTTGCATGGTTTGATCAGACTGGTATGAAAGAAGTCAAAATCAAACATTTTGTTGCTGCCTAAAAATTGTCAGAAAGGTGATATGCCATGTTCCATCTCAATTGTTAAGCAGCTAACATCCAGAGAACATATTAGTTTGATTACGAAGGGGTAAGCAGTCTCTGTGAAGTATGAAGAGGATGTATATTGTCACAAATAATCATCTATTCCAAATTATTAGAAATGAAGGTGCTGGCTAGATTTTTTTTTTTTTTTTTTTTTTTTTTTTTGGGAGGGGGGGGGGTTGAGTTGGGTATCCTGTGGAATGTTTTCCTTTATCTGTCAGATGACTTTGAAACACAGCCATCTGTTGCATATACTTGTAGGAGTTATTAGGCAGCCTTCGTTTTTATGACATTACTCCACAGAGTGTTGAGGATTTCAAATTAAATCATTCTGGCAGTGACTGATGAAGTAGATTCAGCAACTTAAAATAATTTTTATCAGAATGTAGTGTTTACCAAAAATGTTCCTCTTTCCATAGAAAGAATAATCAGAGTTAAGCTAAACTATTCACTAGTTGGTCTTTTGATCCGAAGTATACCAAGTACCAGTAGTGAAAATTTTGAGCTCAACTAATGATTTGTTGTGCCGGTATATGGATGTGTTTCTGTGGATGAGTAGATTGTTGTTTGAAGAGGACCTTTTACAGATAGCTTTTCATGTCACTGATTTCTATCCACAGACCCCTCAATCATGTCCCTAAGAAGGAGAAGCTGAGGGAGAGACCAGGCTCTGTGTACATGCCTCTCTTTGGGGGAGATCTACAGCAGTACCTGGATGTGAGCATAGATAGAACATCACATGATATACTGTAGTAGTGGATATTTTCACGTGATAAATATTTCACGCTCGGCCAAGTAAGATGAGTTTGGCAAGTTTTTAATTCAAAGGAATCGAGACATGAACTACTTGAACATAAAGTAAGCAAAAATATTTGCGTGCTTTTATTTTTAGCGCTGGTTTCTGGTTGCACGAAATGTGCAAACATTTCCACTTATGCACACAATGTTCTCTGAAGGGAAAGAAGCGTGTCAGTGCTATAGCATTTATGTGATGTCTAGCTCTTTTGGTTCTTGTGATGGAAGTATTTGTTGATCTTGCATCTCTAGAATGTTTGCACCATCTCCTCAATGCAGGGTACAAACTTCTTTTATTTTCTTTTGTTGCTTTAATAGTGAATCATACGTAAGAACTGGCTGAAGTAATGTCACAGATTCTTTCAAAAGTGACTGTTAAAGTAGACCTGCCAGCAGGTGCAACACACAACTTTACTTTGTGGCAGAGGGAAATAGCAATCGTTTCTGTGGCTTCATCTGACAAAGAGTTTATCAGCTTCATGTGGTATATTTGCTATATATTCTTTCATCACATGTGACTGTAGAATGTCCATGTATTAGAGCTTTGTGTAAACAGATGTGAGCCAGGCACCTTTGAATGTTCTTAACCGACAAACGGTGTTATATAAATGCTGGTCATAATCGTCATCATCATCATTATCATCATCATCATCAGTAGTAATGTTGTTGTTTCTCTGTTTCCTTATATTGCAGTCTGGTAACTTTCAAATCCCACCTATTGTTGCAAGCTGCATAGAGTTTATCACAGTATATGGTAAGTATACATGTTGGAAATTGTGTGAAGGCTGTGTATGATAACTTAGGGCTTCAGTCTAACCAGACCAGGTAACACAAAGGTGTGGTTTTTAGTTCCAAAGCACATCATTTAAAGATATATTATCAAATTTTGGTAGTGATCTGGATCATCGTCTGGATCCTGGAACTTAAAAAAAAAAAAATGGGAAGGATTCTAAAAAGGGCCACACCTAGGGAATTCGAGCGATGCGTATTTGAGGTGCGCATACATTCACTGAGCGCATGCTTGGGACACAGCAAGAAAGTAATAGAGACACTTTACTAGAAAGGATTCTTTGTCATTTGGAAATTTGGTAATTTTTAGCATAATAGGTTATGATTGGAAATGAGCTTGGCTGAGATCTGCCCTCCAAGTGCTTTTCTACTTCTTGTTTTGTATTAAAGGGACAGTGATATAAAGGGACTTGATTGGATGATGTTTAACGTGCTGATAACTTGTTTGTTTGTTTTCTAGGCCTCCATCACCATGGTATCTTCCGACTACCAGGCTCTCATCTGGAGATCACCGACATGAAGGAGCAGTTTGAGAGGGGTATGTCTGCCCTCATGGCTCACTACCAGTTCAAGAGACAGTAGATCTATTTGATATCATTTCTCTGCATTTAAGTGAACGGCCATGCCAAGTCTAGGCAAATCTCACTGACACAAACCCACACACACACACACATACAGTCACATACACAGACACAAAGACGAGGTCACAGAATTTCCTTCCATTTCAAAACAGTTTGAACGAAGATATCTTATCTCTGATAATATCTTCTTTTATGAAGAAAAAAAACAAGCAGATATGCTGTGAAAGCTGTTTATGTATGGACAAACTTTGTAATGGTCATTAATTTTTACAGTGTTGTTGTTCTTTTAGTACAGATTTGTCTAATTGTACATGTCCTCATGGTAGAGACTGCAGTCTTCTTCAGAATCTTCTTCTTTCGATAAAGTACAGGCCACCATGTGGTGTATCAGTGTACAGTATTGGATTTGTATACAGTATAATTTACTCATCATCATGCTGCTATGTATGTGTCCATGCAAACATTTCGAATAACTTGAACACATTACACTTACGTTTACCCTTAGTTCCTGTCCAAGTGATTCATAGAATAGTCAACATTTCTCTTTGAAAGAATCTTGTGCTGTCTAAATTTCTTGGGGGTTTAAAAACAACAGAAGTTATGTAATGTGCCTTCCATCCCTTACATAGAACTTTCGTCCTGAATCATTATTTTGAACATTTTATTAGTAGTTTTTACACATGCACTCAGCAATTATTGATATGTTACATGTATGATCCTGGAGGTTAATGTTATTATACACTGTACCCTATTGAGAGAGAAAAACACATCATCTTTATTTATTTGGGGGGGGGGGGATTAAATAACAGCTACCATGTTTTAACCTTCCTTGAGCATATGTATTCAGCATCTGTCTCCGCCCCCCACCAAAAAAAAAAAAATACTATCAATATACTGCTCATATAAAGTCTCTTCAGAATATACCCATTGGCCTGAATTCACGAAGGTGGTACAAATGAAACCATGGTTTAAACCATGGGCAAAAACCATGGAGCGCCAAGTGTCGCACAGAATATTTCGTTACGAAATCAGTCATTTCGTCGACAAAATAACCGTTTCGTTAACGAAATGTTCATTTAGTTACAAAGTGTTGTCATTTCGTTACAAAATAATCATTTCATCGACGAAATGACTGATTTCTTAACGAAATATTCCATGCGACAATTGGCGCTCCATGGTTTTTGTCCATGGTTTAAACCATGGTTTCATTTGTACCACCTTTTAGTGTTAGCTCTCAGATTGTGCAGTTTCATGTCTTATTAAAAAAAAATAACAATGAACACTCATAGTTTGCAGAATACTCAAGGCATGATGCAACGTGTACATTTCATCTTATGCCTCCTATCAACTGCCAGAGTATGTAATGTGGATGATGCTATAGCCACACACAAATTGACGTGTGATTGATCATGAACCTGTTTTGTGTGCCACTTGATGGGACTAGTGAGTGGGAGAGTGAAACCAACGCCCATTCTGCGAAATCTTTTGGTTTCCTTTACGTAAGGCAGCAGACAATCCCGGACAATGCCAAAGTGTGTGTGTGTGTGTGTTGTTGTTGTTTTTTTTAAGTGTATTTTTTGTCACAGAAGTGTAGCGAACTTGCAACTGTAGGACACTAGAAAGTTGAACAGGAAATCTGATAAGTGGCCAGTAGTTATTGTAGATAGTGTTTCATGATGAAAAGGATTAGGATTGTTTTTATATCTCCTTCATGAAGTGGCGCTGGATGCATAATGTTGTGGATTGTCCATCCATGCATCCGTAATCAATTTGTGGACGACGTAACTTGAGAACCGTTTGAGGTAGTCAAACGAAACTTGGCGTATGTATGTAAGAATGAAAGAAGTTGTACCCATCAAAATGGGTGTATGTGCTTAAGGTCAAAGGTCAAGGTCAGATGCTAAAATTTCACTGTGTTCCTCATATCTCTGCAATGCTTGAATTCATTTTCATGAAACTTAATGTATACATGTACAGATGTGGATTCTTCATGAAAAGTTTTGGGCCATAAGGTCAAATGTCACATAAAAATGCTAAAGTTTCACTTCTTTCCTCCATATCTTGGCAAATGCAAGTATCTTCATGAAACATAGTACTTCTGTGTGTATTGCCTGACATTGATTATCTTTGGAAGTTTTTGGGTCAAAGGTCAAAGGTCAAGGGTCAGTGGTCAAGTTAAAATGGTTAAAATCTTATGCTGAAATTGCACTGTTTTCTCCATACCTTAGATATTGTTGAATGTACTTAATACACTTACATTTGTAGGAGGTATACAATTTGTAATTGCATTATCACACAGTGATTATGTAGGGAAAATTTTAGACCATGAGGTCAAAAGGGAAAATGCTAAAATTTCACTTGTTTTCCATATTGTAAAAGTGGCTCAAAGTATTGTCTTGAAAATTGGTGTATAATTAGTGGATAATGATTATCTGGCCACTTTTATCTGTGAAATTTTTGTCTGGCATTGGCAAATTGTACTGTAGACCTCTTGTGAAAATAATTTGATATGGCAGAGGCATACCGGTTGCCATAGTGACATTTCTATTTTATTTTTTTGTTCTTTCTTTGTAGAGGTGGTCTCGCTGACAACAGGGAAGTTGATATTTCACAAATGTGTCTGTACGTGAGGGTGTAATTAGTGCTGTGGGCTACATTTTGCTGGGAGTGAGATAATTTTCTTTGTTTGTTTTTCTCTCTCTCTTTGTGCATGTTATATCCAGGCAAGGACCCCATCTATGGCCTGGGTGAGGAAGGAGATGTAAATGTGGTGGCCAGTGTGCTCAAGGCCTACTTCAGAGAGCTTCCCGAACCACTCTTCCCTAAGGACAAGTTTGACAAGTTCATGGATTGCATCAGTAAGAATTACTGGTCTTGACACACATCAAAAGTTAACCCATGACACAAATGTGTGCCAACTTCTTTAGAATTCTGCAGAAAGAATGTTGTAATTATTAGACAGTTCTAAAGATATAATATCTTTGTGGTAGAATAGAGAATTTACACAGATTCACCACTATATCAACCATTAGTTTTAGAATAAATAGTGGTGTTGGGTGTTGAAACTTCACTTCTTTCCCTTTTCATGTACTTATTGATGAAGTTTGTGATTGTAAAAGCAGTGGCTCCATCCACAAGGTAAGCACCAGACATGTGGTGGAGGAAACAAACAAACACCTTTTTGTAACATTCTTCTTATATTCGAATTGGTTGTACCACTAATGTATATTCATTGGTGTTGAATATGAAGGAACACTCCTTTCTGCCCCAAGCAAGTTCTCTCTTCCGTGGTATTTTTAAAAGAATCACGCATGGCAGAGTGTCCCTACAGTTCACTGTAACAATAGTGTGTGTTCTAAGCATTTGGTGGCAGCCGACACAAATCATCACGAGTGTGTTGTTCCAGTGTGTCCATGGAGATTGTCTGTGCTTCCATTACGACAGATCTACCGCCAGGCAGGGAGAGGATAGACCAGCTGAGAGACATGGTGTCACAGCTACCAACATCTGTCATGATCCTCATGAGATATCTCTTTGCCTTCCTCAAGAAGTGAGTCTCTCCCAAGATATTCTCTTCGCTCCTTCTCTCTCTCTCTCTCTTTTGTCTCATAAATCTTTGTGTCAATTTCACCTTCTGTCTCTACTTCTCTGTCGCTTCCTAAATAACCCTAACTAGGCCGGGCTATTTAGGAAGATCATAGAGCCGGGGGGGGGGGGGGGGGGGGGGGGCCTCCCAGGACCCCCCCTCCAGATCTAGGCCGTCGACCGCGCGATCGCGATGAAGTTAAATTTAAAAAAAAAAAAAAAAAAAAAAAAATCATTTATGCTAAATTATGCTAAATTATGCTAATTTATGCGTGATGATGCATGAAATCAGACAATTTGGTATAAATCACTAAATAAAGCTCAAAATGGGCACATTTTTTGTGTAAATATTCTTTTTAGTGTCCTGAGCAAATATAAGAGAAAAAAATTGTGCCATCAGAAAAAATTTCTTAAGTATTTTATTGTTTTTTGAATTTCTTATGTATTTCCTTGTTTTTTCGACTTTATGTTTTTCATTGTTTTTTTGATGAAACTTGTTTGCGACATTGTTCCGAACAAGAAAATATATTAATAATTGATTTTAATCAATAAAACCCCCAAATAATCATGCTTTTGTGAAATTTGCCTGTAAGCACAGTTTGCATTGAAATTGTACACAAATTCACGTTTTTGAGCAATTTTTGGTCTGACATGCACATACATATTTATGCGCAGCTTCGAAACCGCGCGCCCGGGCATCGCAAATTTGGTGTCAAAAGATGCGGGAGAGTTGAAAGAAAAAAGTCATGAAACGTCGTGGCGATAGCTTTTCGCGTTAGCGATACATCGCGCGGAACGTCGAGGGGGGGGGGGGCCTCGGAGGCCCCCCCGGTCTAGTTAGGGTTAAAGGGATGGTATAGTTTTGGTTGAGATGGGGAATCAGGTTTCAACTCTTTACAAGATAATTAGGAAGCACTTATATGAAATATTAAAGAGCATACCATTCTAATAGGAATTAAAATTTTATATGATGAAAATCTATTTTGGAATGGCTGAGATGTCCAAAAACGAAGAGGTTCTCAATAAAAGGTGGCCCTTTAATTGTACAGTGCACTCCCATTAACTCTTTATGTGCCACGTTCGCACGTCCGGCTCAGTCGACGGCGTGCCAACTTCGCATATTCTGCTTAACAAACAAAGCCGCCAAAACCGATCGATATATCGCTAATCCCGCGGTACAATCAAAGCGTTTCTCGCGCTTTTGTTCCTCTCACATACAGCTTGCATTCTATGTGGTGATTGACTATCAAGCGGTGTTCCCAACTAGATTTGCGTGTACATTCTAAGTTTCTGTCACTATTTTCTGTGCAAAAGTCATGCCTTTACAGTAATGTAGCAACTGGTAATTCAAAAGAAAATTGAAAATAGAATTGTTATACATTGTATATAGAAGCAAAGTTTGGCATTCCTCTTTAACTGTGCTCACTATTATGTCCAGCTTAACAGAAAATTGTAGAAGCTATACAAATTGAAAAACAGAATTCTTTCTCAAAGCATGACTACCTTCGTGTCTCAGAATAACGTGGCACACAGGGGGTTTCCACCATGGCACATAAAGAGTTAATATTGAGCATGGTTAAAATGAAATTCTCGTTACAATGAAGTAAAAATTAAGTTTTTATATACCATACTGTTCTGCTGTAACAAAATTTCGATATAATGAAAGAAAACTGCTCATCCCAGGGACAAAGTTGTAATGGGAGTCACCTGTGCATGCAAGCCATATGACATCATCTGAACTCTGTGGCTGCAAGTGAGGGACATGTAATCATAACAAGCCTTGCTCCTTGGGATTTTGATTTATGTTGAATGAATTCTGTTGTACAAAGTAGAATAGACTATTCTTTCTGATATTAGAAATCTACATTTTCAGATCGTTATAAGGTATTCACCGAAGAGAGAAGCAATCTGGGAGATGATACCACAGCTCACATTGAGAGTATATTGAGCCTTTATTGTAAAATTGTGGTTTAATACATCGTTTACATGATCAGGTAGACAAGTATATCTGTAGGCAACTGGAAGAAAGGAAATACTACATTTAGTGCTGCTCACCAATAAAAGTAGCAGGGTAAGAGTTAGGGGTAGTGCTAGAGATATGTATTACTCATGCGAGAAGAGTCAGTGATTTTCCTGTTTGTTGTTTTTGCCAGACTGTCTCAGTACAGTGATGAACACATGATGGACACACACAACCTTGCCCTCTGCTTTGGGCCCACACTCATCAGACCACCAGATGGCTACGACGAGGTTGCCTACCAGGGCAACATCAATGACCTCGTGGAGACCATGATCCTCTTCCAGAATGAGATCTTCCCTTCAGAGCCGGGTCCACTCTTCCAGATGGAGAACAATGCTGACTTAAGGTATGTCTGCTGTAAAGCATTTCCAAGGCTTGCATACTGACTGCAGTCAAGGAATAATACTGATGATTGCCTAGTAGCCTCAATCAGATGAGTGTTTGGGATAGGGAACGATTCAGCTGTAAGAATTTATTGTTTGCTTATTAGGCTACTGAAGCTTTAAGTTTCTAGAATAAGAAGTTATTGCCAGTAAAAGTACATAGGAGTGCCTAAATGCATATTCAAATTTGGTTAGCCCATTGCATGTCCCAAAATCAAAGTCATGTATTGAAGTCATATTGTAGTAGTCAGCATTTTATTGCTGTGTGGAACAACTCAGTCGTGATAGTGATACATTTGGATGCTGTGATGTGACGATCTGAAGGCAGCCTTTATCTTTTTTTCATAATCTTTTTTTGACAGATTGAGGTTTTAAATTTCTAGTTTATGCATTTCTAGAGTACTTGTAAAAAGACTTTCAACAGTAGTGATCATGGTTTGTTGCTGATGTAAATACTTATGACTGTAGTGATCATAGTGACACTGCAGCATCTTCTGCTAATGTTTATTGTACAACTCCTGATATTGCTGCCGCTGGAGTAATAAAAACCCATGTTGTAATGTGTGAATAACAGTTTTCATTGATGTTCATCTCACAGTTGGTTACTTATTAGTCTTAATACCCATTCATTTTCTTCCCCATTTTGATGATAGTCCAACAGGCAGCCTGGAAACAATACCAGAATCAGTGCTTGATGAGACAGAAAGCACCAATGATAGTAAGTTCCATGCCATTCCAAAGTCTTTCATTGTCTTGTGAGTGGTCATGCAAATGGTTGCTTCAGTATGATTCAAATGTCGTGGAAAACTAAGGATGTAAGTTTCTCTATGCATAAATATCTATTACAGTCAACCTTGCTTATCCAAACCTCATTAGAAATGCTATTTTTAGACTGCAGCTTCTCACTATTCATATCTCAACTCAATATCATCTCAGGCAGAGGAGGGTCAGGAGAAAATGTTAGAAGGGTAGAGAAAATGCTGGAAGTGAATAGCACAAGCAGACAGGACTGTGCTGTCAAATGCTTAGCTTTAAAAAAGTACTTGGTGGTAAAAATATAATTAAGTGCGAATACAATAGAGTGGTAAACCTGTTTTTCTATTGTGGCACTTCACTTTTGTGAAAACAACGCAACTTGCAAAATATTAGTTTTATTTGTGGAAATTGAGAAGTTGCATTGCAAAATTTTCTATGAAGTGTTTGCTTGCCAATGGCGATTTATTTCATCAGTGTATGATTTGGATGTTGCAATTGCACGTAACTATCATGTTAATGTTACAAAGAAAATGAAAGCAAATTATAGATATATTCAATGGGATAGCAGTCAAGAGTGAAAGGCTATATCCTGTTGAGGGTTCATGTAGATGAGTAAATAATCAGTGTCCCTCCAGGATGTTTATAGAAATAATATTGATTGAAACAAAAAGCTGTAGGATTTTTGGCAACCTGACATCAGGTCAATTGAGTGTATGTGTGCAGGATTTTAACACATTCTGTCTGATTCTTGTAATCCTCACAAATTTTGAATACTTGTTTGTATCAGAATATTTGTTTAAAAATAATTCAGTGGCAAATGAAATGGTTTTAGTAATGTCTGGTTGTATAGAAGATGAGCTAATTCAAACTGATAATAACAGTAGCAAAGGAGGTTGTGTAATCAAATGAGTGAAATATGATCTGTGAAAAGGCAGATCTGTAACTAACTGTAGGGTGATGCCAAGAAATGTGGATACACTCTAAAGTTGTTCAGTACTTAGTATTAGGGAGCTTTAGAGTTTTGCGATGCGTACGTACAGAGGAAAAAAAAATGTTTTGGGCATGTGCAAATTTTCTAGTGAAAATCAACCTTGCATCATCTGAGTTTGAACGGTCGGTTATTTTTTGCGTCCACTCAAATATACACTGCAGAGAGCTACTTGACGCAATGATCCTATGGGGGGGGGGGAGCATTTTACTTTGTGTAGGCTGTGTCCTTGCGTAATCTAAAGCTACTTTGCAACATGACGCAGGGAGAGAGGAGAACGGTCAAGGCAATCGTCTCAAACATCTGCGTCACAAATCTAAAGCTCCCTAATGAGTTGTGTCTGTGAATAATGCTGCTCAGTCATTAACCTTTACTTCCATCGCTCCATAGATCCAATCATAGCTACAGCTAAGGAGGATTATCTTGGCAAGTCTCCAGATGAGCTCACCTTCTCCAAAGGTGACACCCTGAAGCTTTACCAGAGAGTGGATGAAACATGGTGGAAGGGTTCCCATGGAGACCAACAAGGCTTGGTCCAGCAGAACTACATCAGCTTACCAGATGTGTAAGTGCACTCCTTCTTTAGACCACATGATACTGTATGCATGGCAATGTATGCATAGGATGGAAGACTAGTTGCTATTAGTGAGTACAGGCAGTAGTTAATCTCCCCTTTCCAGGACACCGTTTCAAAAAGATTTTATAAAGATAGACATTCTCAGCCACTGCAACAATCATGACAAGAAACGAATGATTTCTAGGCGACTGGGAACATATTCTTTAATAGTGTGGTAAACACAATAACTATAGCTTTTAGTGGGTTCCACTTTACATGATAAACTAGACCCATTAGTGACTGATGATTATGTAAACTGTTTGAAGGAAGGACAATACCAACTTCACTACAGTTCTGATATTGTGGATATTATAGCTAAAGTTACACTCATGATTAAGTGGGGGCAGGGTGCTACATAAGCATTTGCCTGATTGCCCGTGGCAAGTGAAAATCAAATTCGAGCAAGTGTTTTTGAACAATAAGAACAAATGCTTGCCTTGCCCAAATTGGGCAAGCAAAAAGTTTTGAAGCCACCTGTTTTTCACTTAACCCTATTCTGACTGGGGGGGTCAAATTGATGCCCCCCCCTCGACAATTCGCGCTACGATTCCTACGATTTCATGACTTTTTTCATTGAAGTCTCTTGCATATTTTTAGACCAAATTTGCGACATCCAGGTAAACCGTTCTGAAGTTATGTAATGTTTTGCATATGCATGTCAACCCCGAAAACAGCTCAAATTTATGATATTGTGTGCAAATCCAATGCAAATCATGTTTTTTTGTTAAATTGATATGAATTCGATTATTTCAACTTTTAACCATTGAAATTAATCAATTCTAATGAAGATAAGCTTGAAAAAGTGCCTGCAATAAATTTTGGCAAAAAAACAATAGAAAACAAAAGGTCGAAAAAACAATGAAATACATGAATTAACAAAACAAAAAACAAAAGAAACTAATTTTGATTGTGCTATTTTTTTGCATGAAAATTGTTGGATGTGTCGTGAGGAACTCTGACACAAAAATTTAGCAATCCTTCAGTCTTTTTAATGGAGTTATAGGTGAAAATATGATTTCATGCGTAAATTTGCATAATTAATTAAATAAAAATAGAAAGCCAATATTTTTATATCGTATGACCATGTAATCTTATGATTGACATCCAGCTCTTCAGGCAAAATTTTGCGGCGATTGCGCGATCGGCGGGTGAGATCTGAAGGGGATCAAATTGCCCCCCCCCCCCCCCCCCTGTAAAAACTTGGTCTCAAATAGCCCAGTTAAAATAGGGTTAATGCCCCCTCCCAGCAAGCCCACAAAGTTAACCATACAAAGCCCAAAGATAATGGCTGTGTAGTGATGCAATGCACTTAACATTTTATTTCAGCAGCTTTCTAACACTTACATGCAGAAGCTCCAATGCAATGCAATGGCAACACTTGATCGGACAGAGTTTGTTACTACAATTGTGTTTAAGCATGCGATACAATGTGTGCTGTTTATTCCAATGAGTGTGTTTTATTACGCCCTTGACTATATCATTTTCTTATATTTCAGACTTTCTTTTCGGGCAAGTAAAATTAATATTCAGGCAAGTGTTTTGTAGCAAATTTGAAAATCTGCTTGCCCGATCGGGCAAGTGGTAAAATAAAGTTATGTAGCACCCTGGTGGGGGATGGGTTATATGTTCCTGCAGGGATCTTAGGATGACTTTAGTGTGTCTAGGATACAATGGACACAGCTTCACCAGGTATCACTGGTTTTCTCCTGAAGGCTTTTGAAAGGAAGTCCCTTGATCCAAGTTTCTATAGCTTTTGCTTTATATGGAGTCACAGCTACTGTAGTGACAAAGGTGATTTACTTTGGGAGCTTAATAGAATGTAGCTTAATACATACTGCTGAAGAGTGGCAATTTCATGTGATATATTTCCTCTGTTTTTCAAGGCTATTGATAAGGAGTAGTGTGATTTCATGGAGTACTCGTAATTGGGAAAGTAAAAGCCATCTGAATGGAGACTGACAGAATTTGGAGAGTATCCAAATGTCTCTACAAAGACTAGATCAAGAAGGAATATTTAGCACACATAGACTTGATAGCAGGAAATTATCAGTTCAGGACATACAGTCGTATGACAAAATGTGGAGAGACATAAATCAGTCCACCAATATAAAACATTTCAGAATGAAAGAACGAATAAAAGATCAGAGAATAAACATTTACCACAATGTGGCTGGAAATATCAGATTAACTGGTAATGCAAAATTTCCCTTAAGCATCGTTGTTTTAAATGCTCATCATGCTTAGTTACTGGTGCATATGTAGGAAATTTATATTTGTGTGTTTGGGGTCAAGATACTTCTAACCTCCAGTTAATATCAAGACATTATGTTCAAGTGTCAAGACGCAAAAAGCGAGCTCTCCAAAAATTCTATCCATATTCGTAATGAAACATAGACTTCAAAAATGCTAAATTGGCTTGTGCCGGCATCTGTGAGATCCTTTCAGCAGTTAGATGTATGTGCCATACTCGCACTCTGCTTTCTGAAGACGTCACTGATTTGAGCTGGTATTTCACTGGGAAATACCCAAATACCGAAAGCTGTCCTGAGACAAATTAAGTGTGATTATGAATGGTCGTGAAGACTGAGACTTGGTGTCACAAAGTACATGTGTATGTCACTAGCAGTGAATAAAATATGCCAAAATTGAACAAGGGACAACTGTGAACATCATCCATATTCCAAAACTCAGATTGATTGGATAAATGCCCCTTGTAGTCCTGTTAGTAGATCAGTTGAGGGGAGTGGGGGGGGGGGGGGGGGGGGGGGGTCTTTACTTTCATGCACCCTTGTGTGGAATTCACTTTCATTTCCTCATATTTTCATAATCTTGATTGAAGTAGCAGAGTTTTTATCATGTGCTGTACACACCAACATGGAGGAAATGATGTCAGTAGTTTGCACACTCTTAGCTGAAGCACCTTTCAAAAACACAGGGCATCAAAAGCATCAGCTGTCATTCATTGTAATTGCAAACGTTGTGTAAGGGCAGTCATCTTTCATGTCAAATCTGTTCTGTACTTGGAATGTTACCGTCATCATTTCATGTGATCAGCTGAAAAGATGCATGATGCATATTTATTGTACATGCATTGTATACGTGACATTTATGAATGCATGGATGTTACATTAACTTAGCCTAACCAACCATCCTTGTCCTTCTCCCAAAGTTATATGTATGAACCCACACCCAACCAAAAAATCAGATCATAGCGAAGGGCTGGGAGAAAGACTGTATCATTTCATTTTGGTCACATGGTATTCAAAAGACTCTGTTATGTAAATGGTTAAATAACACTTGAGGTTGATATGTATTGTGTCGTACATCATGGATGCAACAAACTTGGATGTGCCAGCGAGGTTATATCACAAAATTCTTGTCAACTGAATTGCACAGAATGTTTAATGTTTATATAAAAAAAAAAAAATACAGAAGTTGGAGAAAAAGGTTTACCAGCATGTTTAAATGTGAGTAAAAGAACATTATGAATATTTTTCATGGGGAGCATATACATGTAGTCATACACATAATGATTTCCAATAATCTTTGTTAGGTAATGTTAGCAAGTGAAATCTTGCTATCATCAAATTCTACATGCTGTTCACATTGCCCATTCAGTGCTGGTAAGCAGGACATTATCCATTTTCTTTTGTTTAGCCATTTAATCAAAGTGCCAAAATATTGAAGACCGCAAGCATCTGTTCACACACCAGATACAAGTGCAGTGTGACATAGAGTTTCTTGCACATTATACTGGTAGTCCAGAAAGTTGGCTGCCTATCTAGGTCCAGATCATTATTAATGCTGGTTGATTGCTTTTGGCCAATCTTCTCCCGACAGAGTCCAAATATGAAAACATTTTGTAAAGGTGACAGGTGAGGTAGAAAAAAAGAACATTTGCTTGTTAACACTTCTCATTCTACTCATTCATTTTGGATCACTACAAACTAATAGTGAAAAATGCATGCCTGTAATCACTGCAAGACCATGGTTGATTCACCATTATCACTAAGCAATGTTTAAGAAGTGGAGTGTGTGTATGTTTGCGCATTGGTCTGTGAGTTTACATGTGTGAGTGGCATTGCTGGGAATGGCACATACGCTTCGTAGTCTGTACAGCTTTTGGTGATGTGTGGGTTGGGGTTAATAGCTCATTTGTAATACATATATTATGCAGGGCTCTACACTAACGGTGGCCCGGTGGCCCAGGGCCACCAAAAACGCATGTCGGGCCACCAAAGTTTCAGAAATGAAAAATTTGGTGGCCTGATCGGGTCACCGAAAAAAGTCGGATGTATGCCTTTGGGCCACCAAAAATAAAAGTTAGTGTGGAGCCCTGTATTATGAGTAGACTTACCTGTGCATAGTGATGTATTGATTGCAAAAGGAAAAACTTTCCCCCCACTCAGTTACAAATGATGCAAGAGAATTGTGATGGTTGCAGAAATAATTGAGTTTAAAGGTGCCTATTAAAATATCTTGTCTAGAACCACAGGAGTAGAAGATGGCATTATGTTTACACCAGTCAAGTGATGGACATGAACAATGATCACACCCATGGTGGTATACCAAAGAAATATACTCAAATTTAAAAATTTGTTTCATTTAAGGGCGATATCTTTTTTTTTTCATTCTAAAGAGAGATTTTGTGAAATGTAGCCAGTATGTAAATGTAACTGATACCAGTGCAAGTACTGATCTTTTTCTGTTTTTTCCTTCTTTTAAAATTAGTGATGCTAGAGAAGTTTCTCCTGCATTTTCTATTTCTGTTGTTAAAAAATCTGTCATTTCAGGAAGTCATTTTTGCATATCAATTGCACTTTAAACGTAACGTAATGTTGGATATCCCTTTGTTATACTTGTTACCCAATTGGGTTTTGTTGGAAAAATTAATCATCTAAATTTTATCATCCAGATGAGAAACTACCATTCCATATCCTTTAAGCTGTCATTGGCACAATTTTCAGTTCAATAAAGTATAAGTTGGCAGATATAGTAACATTAGGGAAGAATTATGCCATTATAGGCTATTCATGAGATTAGCTGTTGGATCAGCCCCTTTCAGTTTTGTAGTTTTTGGTAGCTGTTGCTAGGTTGGTAGCTTCCATGGCTGTCCATTGTGAAGGAAGTGTCCATAAAGTTGATACTGTGTCCACCGTTGTAATTGTTACAGATAAATGGAAAAAAAAAGAATCAAAATAAAAACAAATTAATGAGAATTGAATTGTACCTGAAATGAATGTTTTGCAGCACTATCATTTTTTATCATGAAATCACTGGCAAAACATTGTTTGTTTGTTTTTTAGTTTTACATTTGAATTTTTTGTATTAATTTCAGCTTCTCGGATCTCATCAGCACAAATGAATGTGTTAAAAGCACCAGTTATATTTAGATACATGTGATGATTATCTACGACTGTACTGCACATGATTATAGCAAAGAAATAAGAGATATATTGAATCTTTCTGAAAAAAAAAATGCACAGACCTTTTAGGTATCCCTTCAAATTATGACATTAGTATTGTAGGACACCTATGAAGAATGGAACTTTGTATGTGGTGGGACGTGGAAGCTTCTAATTATAGTGAGCCCTGAAGGCATACCAGTCATATGAAGTAACCGTTTTTGTAAAGTAATTGTCCCAATTTTTACCAATTACAGGAAGGGTCTCGAACAAATATGTAAACTCACTATAATATAAAATATTGAATATGAAATCAGATGAGAAGGATGACAGCATAAAGGGCATTGATTGAAATCTCCCTGCAAAACTTGGGGACAGTTGAAAGGAAATTTGGCATGATTGCACAGTAGGCATTGCAACCATATTGTTATCTTTGAGTATTAGAGTCAAGACACACTAACATCTTTAACCATACATTCACAAGAGATAACTCATCAGTGCTTGTCTGCTTTAGATCAGGTCTCATGCATGTACTAGCCACTTAACAGTGGTCCAACCATGGTACTGTACACATTTATTCACCCAATACCACTGTTAGTCAAATTCATATAACCTTTACTCTTAAATGTATGACTCCTTTGTAGGTGGATGAAAAAAATTTGATGTGAATGCCTGTTAGAAGGGATAGTATGCAAAATACATTTATTGTTTTCTTTGGTTGTTGAATTGGTGCATCGTAAGATCTCCCCATTGAAGTGATTCACAAGATTAATGACTGTATGATATGCGCACACATTTATCTCAGTAGATCAATTTTTCTTCTTCCGTCAATTGCAGCTGCAAGTTTAGTTTTTTTCACTCTATGGTTACATAGTCTAGTGTTAGTCATTTCAGTGTTACAGCATAATTTGAGTTACTTGTAACTTCTTTAGACCATAGAGTCTATGCTTGTAAACTGGAGAAGAAGGGGGCAATGTGACGACCTCAGAAAGAGGAACTAAAGTGTCTAATAATCACACAAGCAGTTAATCAGTATTAGCTTCCTCAAAGTTCTTATTGTGTTTTATTTATCTTTTATGAACCGGGGCCATGTGACACACGGTAGATCAATATGTCAGTTGTAAAATCAGGTTTACTTACAGAGTTGATTTTGCCACATAGTGCACCACATGGCCTTGCCCCTCTCTTTTGCTAGCCTTGAGCTGAAGGGGTGAATCCACTATTAAGTTGTGGGGGTGCCAGCATTTGTAGTCCAAAAAGCCCAGTAGGATTTATTCCCTGCACTCTCTGTTGAATATGTTACATTGAGAGAATATCCCCTCTTCAAAAGTGTAGCTCTCTGTGTGGGAACGCATCACACTTTTGCAGTTAAGATCTTTTGGTAATGATATTTTACAAACTTTAAAGCAGAGTTGGGTAACACTCTATTTTCATTCAAACTCTACCAGATACAAAGTTTAACAAATAGATAAATGGCAGGCAGACTTTGCTACCAACTTATTTTGCATACACAATATAGATGACGCACATCCGTGCATTATCTGGAAATATTCCTATTTTAGTGCATCAGGTGATATGTATTATTAAACTGAATGAATAAAACTTATTTTAGTAGGTTTGTAGTGTCAAATATGTCAATGTACTTTTACACAAACACACACACACCCACATATCATTGACACTCGAAATGAAATTGAAAGCAGTGAAACTGGTTGGTTAACTAATACGATGGAGTGTGTATGCCTGGGACAAACTCTGCAGTGATAGTTTCGCTGCTTAACGTTTCATTATCAGTGAATTATACAGCACAGTATAACAACCTGCAAGTAGTCTTTTTTTTTCCCTCTCTTTCTTTTTGCTGCTATCCCAACATGTGTTGAATGTAAGAGGTTCAGCACATGAGAGATTCTCTCTTCAACTCACAAAAAGAGATGCAGTGGTGTTAACAAGAATATTAAGATTGATCGACAGGTCCATTCTGAGAATCAATTCTAGTCACTGCAAGTAGGCATTTTCTTAGCAATAATTCATTCACATTGACTTTGCAGAAAGCTGGGATTTATCGCTAAAAGATAAGCCCATCATCAATTCATTATTTTTAGGCATTCTGATCAATAGAACTAATGAGGACTTACAAGAATTGGAATACATGTTAACACTTACCTTCCTGCACTACAACAAAGTGTGTACTGTGTAGTTCAGTATTGTTGTGTTACAATGTGATTATCATGCTATCGATCTCTTTTCATTGCATTATATCTTAAAATCAACATTTATCAAATATCAGAGAGTGTAAGAGATACACTTTGCTCTTTCACATGTTGTATACTCTCCAGTAGAACCAGTGTAGGAGCATTGCAGTAATAGTTATGATAGAGTTTTGGGGGTTTTTTTAAAACACATTCATCAGTTCTTTGACTCTTTTGATGGAGAAATATCAGTTACAAGCAGAAAGTTATGATTTGTTGGCAAGAATACAGCATATAAATCTATTACTGAACTTTGGAGCTGTATTGACCCAACAGTATCCTTTATGTCATACATGGAATGTGCACTGATTGTCTTGAAGAGAATGTAACACAAAGTCCTCGAATACAGTGACTAGAAAAAAATAAAAATAAAATAAAGGAAACACTCATCCTTCACAAATATATCCACACACCAAGCAGATGACATACATGTCTCTATGTCCTGTGGTTGGTTAGTCAGTGGATGCCACATACCGATTGTATACTATCACCACCCTGTCTTCCCTGGACTGTTGTACAGAAGAATTGGATTACTCAATAGTTCATGAAAATCACTATTTTTTAAAAGCAAAGCTGTGATTTGAATATGTGTCAGTCTGAAAAGGGCTATCAGAATATAATGGCTGTATGAATTCAGCTAGCACAGAGAAATTCATTACGTGCTCAAGTAACTATTACTTTCAGGTGTACATGTAACATACCCACTGGTGTTTGCTTACATGTATTATGTTTATGAATGGAGTTTTGATGTATGTACCCATACTTCAAATTTGTAAAGATTATTTTTTCACATTTTTCTTATCACAAATTATAAAATACCATGCCTTATAACTTTTGTATGCATTGCAACAATGCACAGACACAAACATATATCTACACTTGAATTGATGTACAAAGATGCACAATGTATATGCACATTATTGCATATGATTCATGTACCCTATGATGTGGATAACTAAATCACTCCTAACCATCTAAGCATCGAGGGGTTTAAGTCTCTCCTATAATCTGTTTCCATTCACAGAGAATCATTCAAGTCCCTCCCAGGCAGTCTGGCTACTAGCACTTCATCCTCCACGACTGCCAGCCCAGACCACGTAAGACACCACAGCGACGAGGCCAGGCTAACCACGGCTTCCGTCGATGCCGCCCTCACCCCCGACATCGTCCGAGATGTTGTCCGTCCCTACTCGCCAGCCACCACCCCTTTGGGGGTTGGCATAGGAGTTGGAGTGTTTCCCATGACTTCTTCCTCCCCATCCACACCCACGGGGGGATCAGGGCGGAAACCGCCCCCCGTCAAGCCCAGGCCTCACCGCCCCAAGACGTCATTCAACACTCGCAATGCATCACCGTCTAAGTCACAAACACTGTAGAGTTATTTTACCCATTTTGATGGTAGATCTTGTTTGAGATGGACTGTATATGATCACTTCTTTGCCTTTCATCAACCAATATCCTTCCTACCATATGTCCTTAACTGCACCAGATGCTTAATGTCCTTATCAGCTTAGTACTCTTAGAAGTGATCAACCTTCCAGGGAGGTGTACAAACACATTTCTCAGTTGTATCTTACGGAGGTCTTGGATTCTTTTCTGTCCCTTCAACAGAATCTTGAAAATTTACTGATGGTACTTCATTTCAACACAGTTCTATCCATTGCAGAGGCACTGCTAAGTGACTCGGTCATATGCTTTAAACATGGGTTCAAAAATTTTTTGTTTAAATATCTCTATTTGATTTTGTATGTTTGTTCTTACATCGTACTTCAGTCATATCGTTATACATACCTGTTCAAGCCCAGCAGTTAGAAGGTCACAGATAACTGCTTATTGAGAAATGCACATAGTGACAAATGCGAAGCAGATATTTGCTAATGTTTTAAAAATACATGTAGAGTATTCAAATACATTTGTTACCCGAGTTTCTTGGGAATTTTCTGTCTGAAGGCTAAAAAACAGACTTGTGAGAACTTGACATGCACAATGTACATCCATTAAGATATGGAATTGCTAATTGGAAGAAGTGTGGAAAGGCTGATAATGAAAAGCCTTTTCTTTACTTTTCTTTGTTCTATCAAAACACCTTTGGCCATAGATATGATGAAGGGTGCTTAGCCTGTTCTTCCAATGTCTCCTTTCTGTAGGCGGCAATAACCTGAAACTTTCAATGTTTGCCTGCTTTGTGTGCATAAGCTGTGAAAAGGTTCATGTGAATGAAAGAACATTCAATATTTTTGTATCAGAACTGTTTTATTGCTAGCGGCCGAAAGAGGAGGAGAGTAAATAACTGAATCGTTTACTTTGCAAGAGATTATCTTCGATGATAGATAGCAGTTCATTACACAGAGCAGAGGCATAAAGTATCAGATATTTATGAGCGATTGGTGTATGGTCACCTGGTAGTTATGTCACTGGCTTTTCTACAGCCAAATCTTGTAGAATGAACAAAGAAAAGATACTAGAACTGCATAGAAAAACATAGTGTACTCTAACATTTTTCTGTGCACAGCGACTTTTTATGTGCCAAATTGTTACATGTCATATTATTCCCCATTTTAAACTTTGGAGTTATATCCTAATATTCATAGGTGTTGTGACATTGTTACTTTTTCTGCAATGATCACAGTTTGTTAAAATTTATTGTAAAGGATACCTCACTCTTGTACTGACTACGATATATTTAAACCGGTGACAACTTACTCCAGATGATGCACACTTTACTTAGAACAGCATGCAGTAGTAGGAGTGGAACTACTATGGTAGTTATTAAGAAAATGCATCAGGGTATTGTTAGGATGTTCATTCACCAGATAAAATTATTCCTTGTTGTATGAAAAGAATGTGTCTCTACAAAGCCCATTGGTAGTCTTATCTATCAAGAAGTGTTTTGATGAAAATTATTGCACTCATTGGTTTTTCTGCAGTAAGTGAACTCAGTATGGAAATTTTATTTTTATTGGTTGAGGCAAATTCCATTATTTAATGGCTGGCAATATTACTGTTTTAAGTGTACTTGTCACAATGAAATCACCCGAGAACCTTATCTTAAACTTTTTTTTTCTTCTTTCTTTTTCCTAAATCTTTCTGTATGTCACTGAACCTTTATGTACAGAATAGACCAGAGTTTGCACAATGTTGGTAACCTCATTCTGGCTATTTGCATTCCAATGGCCTCACGATGTTGGCACTGAGGTACACCAAACAAATGCTCATTGTACGTATTTATGATACTCTCAAAGGAAGTGAGGTGTATGATACAAAACAGTATTGTGCAGTTATTTTAATTCTATGCATACCGACATGCAGTGAGGAAATTTTAAAAAAATCTTTGACGGCAAATTATTTCTTGTTGGTAAAATGATGTATGTTTATATATGCATGTAAGAGAGTATGATGCAGAACAAAGATAGAATGCCCACAAATCCTGTATAAGCATGACTGCAACTCTTGATGTAAATTGAGTTTACACAGTGTATTTATTCGTCACATGACACGCAACAGTTCTCTACTTCTCAACGGAACACATATACCGTATACGCCATGGATTTAGCCAGTCTATTTTTTACATATCAGGACTTCCAGACAATTTCTTGTGTGGTTTAATTTGCAATCACGAAGTACAGTGAGAAAATGCACACACAAAGAAGTGTGCATGTTTGATCACATTCATGTCGGGATCAGAGTAAATGTTTCTGTGTGTTGTTAAATTCTCGAGTAGCACCCGACTGCTGAAATTTGCAAAAATAGAGACTCTGCAAAGCATGTGGTGAAGACAATATTCCAGATGGTTGAGAAGACATTATGACACTACGTCAGTGAGTACATATATTCAAAAGACTGGTTGAGCAAGTCCAACATTTAGACATTAAAATAGTATGCCTATCTTGTGGCAAACTTTTGTAGCACCTTATATGGCACTGTATGCAACATATCGATGATGAATCAGTTAAGTTATGCAAAATTTTAATGTTATTATGCCCACACTGAACTGTGAGACATGAAGAGCAAGATTCCGAGTGGTCAATTGTCCATTCATTTTACTTACCCTTTGCTTGTTACCAGTGACTTTTCATATAACAATTCCAGTCTTACAATTGGAAATTCTTGGATATTTGGCATATACTGTCAAATCAAATTCTATTTTTTTTTTTTTTTTTTTTTTTGTTGCTTTGTTCATTAATTCCACATTTCCAAGACATCTGGTTACAATCTCTTTGAATTCATGGAATATATCTGTCATTGCAGTTGAAATGGAAGGTCAAATATTTTTCTATCTGATGGAATTGACAGGCAGATATGAAGATGAAACCAGATTATATCAATACTTCTGGTGAAATTGAAGGTCATATCCCATACGGAATATTTTTGTCATATTTTTCTAGGTGGACATACATACACATAGAGACAAATTGAATCTAGTGTGATAAGAAAGAGAAGTATAGTATTTACATTGTTCTGCTTCATAATGTATAAACTCATATTACATCCAGCCTTGGTGAAAACATGTAATTTCCTTCAATGGCTGTATGTTAGTATGCATTTAGCTTTTTAAATGGATTACATTACACACTTATGTGCCACAAAATTAGATTTATGTAAACCATTCATCAGGAAAAAAAAAAATCCTATGAAATCCAGGCAGTGTCCTGCTGTCAAATATGTAAGTTTTCTGAGACGTCATATAAACAATGATAAACATACATCATTGACTGGTTCATGTAGACTCAAAGAGAACATACATGTACAATCAAATCTTTCATATCAACAGCTGTAACTTCGCTCTGATATATTTTCCTTAGAAACATCTCTGCACTTTGTCAAGAGAATGAATCACTGATGATTTGCCACTCTAATGTTCATGCATCTTTATGCAGTAACTGGCTACCCATGGCACACCAACTTTGAGCTCAGATGTGTATGGAAAAAAAAAAAAAAAAAAAAAAAAAAAAAACAGAGCAGAGACAGTATGAACTTTGACCTTTATCAGTATATCAATGTACCTGTTTCATGAAGTTAGGATGTAGGCAACTCCTTGATATCTCATTAGTGTTTCATTGGATTGGCTATGCCAGAAAAATCTAGTCGTACAAGGAGAATTCCATCCATGTGTGATGTGGTGCAAACAATTATTTGCAAGGTTACATCGATGATGTGAGTGACTCGTGTGAACTTGTTGCATTATGAATGGAGAACTGTTTATGAATTCCATTTTGCAGTTACAAAAATACATAGTATTGTAAGCATTCCAGAGAACTATCTAGAAGCACAAGATATATTATTGCAGTGTAAGACATTATAGTGGGATGGAAATGTATAAATTTGTATCACTAAATAGGCCTGTATGAATGAGTCTTGTATCATATGACAAATAAGTAGTGAAAAAGAAATGTACATTTTATGGGTTAATGAAATTGGCAGGTCTGCTTTTGTAAATATTTTTTTTTTTTTTTGTAGAAAAAAAAGACCATATAGGCTGTTTTCAAATGAATTATGTTGAAGTTACGAATATTATATCCCATAAAATATTGGATGCCAAGGGCAAAAGGAAATAGATATTTCAAGTGATATTTTACATTAGTTACCAGAGGGAAAAGTCAAACAGATTGAACATGCTGACCTGATTTATTACCCATGTCACAGGGTTCACCCAAGCATAAAGAGTGCTTGGCAGTGTATTGCATTCAGTAAAAATACATCTCTTTACAACTGTACATTACGTCAGGTTCAAGCTCTCTCTTACAGTAAGAGATCGAAGAGTTGGTTGGTTGTTTTTTTAAAGTTTTTTTTTTTTTTTTTTTAGGGGGGAGGTGTTATGTTCTTAAGTACCTTGATTTGGTGTAACAGGTCTGATTGAATTGTACATAATGCATTCTACTTGTCTGCATATGTTTCTTAATAAGCTGCATTGTGTAGTTTATACTTCAGTGCATGAACAAAGTTTCTGAGGTATGCCCTTGTGTTTATGCAAAATGTAATATGCAGAAGTGTATAATTAATACCAAATATTGATTATTGAAAAGTATGTCGAATATAATCTATGCCTTTATTTGGTAATAATACGGTGCTTCCTTTTTCAAATTGAGAGAGATAGAGATAAAGTTTTTGACCCTTGTTTATGAATTAAGAATGTTAATGCCATTTCAATCAATGTCAGACAGTTCTTGTGTCTGAGGCTATGACAAAAGAAAACAATCTTGAATTATATATATTTTTTTCTATACAGTGCACATACTTATTTTGTTTGTGTAAGTAGGAGACCCACAGTACTTGCTATGAGTGTGTTTCATTCTCATTCCTGTGGAAATTAAGTTTGCAATATAGCTTAACATTACCTTATCTGTGAAGTCAATCCAATCTTTAAAAATATGTAAGCAGTGAAGGCAAGACATGAAGCACACCTAGAAAGCATGACATTTTTCACTATGACACCAGCTATGTTTTGTGCAACAGAACAAAGAAAAAAGTCATTCTATTGTGAATGAAATATATATAAGTGGTTTTATTATTTGTTGGTGCAAGAAGAAAATTTGCTTTATATATTTTGAAGGAGTGCAAAATGCACGTTGCTATATGATTTGTTTTATATATAATTGTCAAACATATGTCTCTTTTGTTTTGGCTGTATTTGTTGCGAGCTCCTGTATTGTGTCTCTGATCATAGTGGGTCATACAGTATGTCTTCACAATGGTCAGAAATGATTGTGTCATTTATTGTTTATTGAAATCATTTTCTTGATGTGTAAAGATGTAATTAAGGATTTATTTCTGTGAAAAATCATTAACAATGGATTGGGTTTTAATAACACTAGAGCACACTTTGCATTAAACTCGATTTGGGATTTCATGTCTTTATTGTTTGTATGTTTTCCAACATAACTTGAAGTATGGTTGCTGGGCCTTGACCTTAACTTAATCTCAGTATTTCCTTTTTAGAACCTTCAAATACACGCGGACCTTGACATATACAGAAGCATCAACAAGTCATGAGATACGAGTGTTCACATGAAACAGAATTGCTTACCATGTAATAGGTATCTACACACAACATTGCAAGAGTATACTGTGATAGTAAGGTGTTATCCGTCATCGGTGCTTTGAATGTCATTACTCTAATTGGACTATGTACAATTCACGTACATTTGCATATAATATCACAATACTTACGGAATGATCCCTTACCTTCAAAGTATTTAATCACACATATCTTTTCCTGATGATAAAGCACGTATTTGCCCTCTCCTTCAAATGTTACCCTCCATAATGGGCTCACTTGAGCCCCACTGCTACTATCATGAACAACTTAAGCACTTCTACAATGTTCATGTAGTAGAATTTGGCTAAACAGCTTCTGAATCTAGGAAAATATGTTTGATTTTCACAGAGATTTAGCCCTTTCGGTAACTGGAACAACTTCGTATCAACTTGGATATAACAGGAGAAGATAAATGTATCAATTCCACTCCCCAATACCCCACACCAACTTGCTACTATCTGTATGATTCAAATTTTGTCCACTTTGCCACAGTCATGAGCAACTTTGTATATTGTTTGCCTCTAAAGAGGTTAAAACGATATATTTTGGTTCAACTACAACACACCTGTGGCTCTAAAGAAGAAAATCATTGAAATTTACTTACTTCAAGACCTTTTTGACTAGACCCACCTTGTCCTTGCAAAAGGGGGAAAGAATGCTAACCCATTACTTCACAGATGTAATCTGATTGATGAATCACCTTCAACTATGAGCTACTAAAGGAGAGCAATTATTTATGTCCTTGCAACTGACAGGATTACCAAAAAGTATATCTGTCGGAATCTATTACATTTTGGACGAGTGTATTGTACAGCAAATCTTGAATTCATAAATGTATGAGATTTGTCATTTTTTAAAATCTTCCTAGTTTTTTGACAAATAGTCAATCAGCAATGCTACTTGGAAAATAGTTTAGTGAGATTTAGATTCACTTGTAGTCAGCATGACACAAACACACTTGAACATTTAAAAAACTGGAAGCATACATCATGCCTCGGGTACTATTCAGAAGTGGTTAGTCTTTCTTTTTCCTGTGCACATAACGCATAAAACACAGAAAGAAATGCCCTCTTTTGTGAGGTAGACTATTTTGAAAGCCTTACAGTATTTTCTCGTGTGTTTCCTTTTAATATTCTTGTAGCCTGGTTCACACCTCATCACTGGAATCTGAAGCCAGTAGACTTGTCCCGTTCAAAATAGCTTCACATTGTGGACGACAATTTCATGTTAGAGTACTGTCTCCTGCTCAAAGTACTGGTGGTTAGCATGTTAACCTCCTTGTTTGGCCCAAGTGTCATACATTACAACATTTGAGATACGACTACGGTATACATTCAACCTTGCCTGAGATAACCTTACACAAGTCTACAAATGTGCTACTAAAGTCGAGGAAAAATTCTACTTCGAACGGAGGTAAAACGTGTTAATTCTAGTGTACATTGAAGGATAGAAGGATCCCTTCTGATGTAACTATTAAAGGCAAGGATGACTGTATTTAGCATTTCTGTGCAAACACCACACTTCTCCCTGTATGACATCTACCACCGTTATTCTTCTGCTCCTGAGCCAATCTCCTTGAAGTAGTTTGCACGGAGATTCTGCAGATAGTCCCTGAGCCCAGCCTGGTCCAGTTTGGAACTCCTGGCAGCCTGTATCAATCTATTAGCCAGTCTGTAGACAGGTCTTAGTTTGGTTCCTTCCTGTCGAGCCGATTCCTTGGTCTAACAAAAGAAACAAAAATACATAGACACAGATTGATATCATACATATCCTCATTCACTCACACTGTGCACATATGTGAGCGTGCACACTTAAATACATCTCACACACACAAATACAATACACCATCCGACATGTACTGTTTGCTTATTGCTACACTACAATGTAAGTACTTGTACTAGGTATTATTTTATCAAGATTGGTGTCATGCACAAAGTTTATAAATATTCCAAGTGCCTTCAGTTTCATAACATGTTTACGGCTGCGTAGTATAGCTGAAACATGTGCGTACAATCCTCTAGAATAAAATCTTATAATTTTTATGAAATATTTGTAAATGTTAATGTGGTAGAGGCATAAAAAGTTGTTGCACTGAAGACAAAAGTTAAAGTTAGTGTAACCACTATAACTTTTATCCCAGGACATTACAAAAGGGCTAGAGAATACAAAATATTTATTACCTCCCAACTTTGTGATCAATCTTGTTAGTTTGCATCAAGATTTGAGTATTGAGTGTGAATTCTTACTTTGAATGTGAAAGAGGAAGTCATCAGATGATTACGCTATCATACATGGACTCATTAATCTTCAGTAAATGTCTTTTAAATTTAATGCACATCTAAAATAGATTGGATTTAACCCATTGACGAGAGACTGATATTGCTATAACCATTGCTATTTCCCATGGATACCTGCCCTATTATTCTTGGGACTCATTTTCAACGAGTTAAGAGAAATTTAGAGGTTCACCTTCCTTTGTTGAGCCAACTTCTCAGATAGGTCCTTAGCCTCCTTCACAATGGACTGTGGTAGAGTGGATATTTCTGCCAGCTTGATGCCTGAAATTTATTACAGACATTTAAAGTATTAGTTGGATAGATATGGGAATCTGAAGAAATAATGGCAAAGGCACACTCTCATGTCCACACCATTAAGATATTTAGTATGAATAGTTTGTGAATTTCCCATTTAGACTGTTGGCATTTTTAAGCTGAACTGGTTTAAATATTTCAATTGTCATGAAGTCAATACTCATAAGATGTCTGACTGATTTAACCACTTGCATAGATGCTGTAGAAACCAGTTAAAATGAGAAGTGGGAATACTTGGGATAATTGCAAATACAATCAAAGTAGACCACTACTGTCATTTCTAACCACAGTCAAATATCAACTGGATGGGCTTGCTGTGTAGTCAGAAATACTTGCAAATATACACAGGAGTCATAGTCCTTGTATTTCTGAACATAAAGTATGTGATTCCACTTTAATGCTGCTGCCTAGGGTAGAAATTGTCATATTTTGGTTTTGTTTTGGTATGAAAGCTGAATTTGACTCAAATCTATGATTTAATTACTAGATGATTGCAATGTCAACTATCATTTTATATCACTGATTACAATTTAAGTCATGCACAGATATAAAAAGTATCACAGTTTACAAAAGCAACAGTTTTTGTAAAAGTAAACACTAACACTAGGTGGAACACTGCAAATAGTATCTAAGTTGATACGTATACTGAAGACTCACAGTGATTCTAATGATATACAATAAGATGCTGCAGTGCATCCTTACAAATAATACACAAGATACTCCAAATATAGTACTGTCTCACATCATGTTTCAGTAGAGCTATTGCATACCGTAGTGCTGTTCCTTGGTTCTTCCTCTGGACAAGACGTGTGTGTAGACCAGGTTGTCATGCCGACCATCATTAGCTGACTGTTCAACTTGGAAGTGGTAGCTTTTCACCACACATAGCAGAGGCAAAAGTGATGGAGGTAAAGACAAATTATCCACTTACAAATGCTGGGTCAAAAGCTACTATATCAATCAAGACAAGCAGATATAGGTGTGTGTCTCCACTTTTTTGCTCAAACTGAGTATTCCCATAAGATAATCCTTGATCAACCAGATAGAGAGAAATGCATAAAACCTGAAAACAAAACAAATTGAAAAAACAAACACAAAAAACAAACAAACAATGAACTCGTAATGTGCTGCAGAATGTCACTTTGACTTTCAATTACAAGGAGCATAATCACTAGAAATAGAATTTCCTTTATTGCATTATCAATCTGACTTGCACGAATTTAAATTAATTTGATAAACTGGAAGGTAATTTAATGTGCATGCAATACTGAAATGACAAATCTGTGGTTCAGATAAGCTACCAGTATCTGTACACGGGAACAAACCTGCCCGCAAGGAAAATGGTAAATATGCACACACATTATGGTTTCTCTCTTTTCTAATATTCCCATAATGTGCTAAATATTGTGTATAGAACATATGATTCAGCTTACTTTTCCACATTTGGGTAGAGAGCATCAAGGTTGGTGATTTCCCCAAAGTGTGTTGCGAAGAAAGTAAATGCTCTCAAACTGAGAAGATATTCACACACAGAATGACAGATTCCAACACCCTCATCACTGCTGGTACCTGTATTAAAAATGACAAATAAACAAAAATCAAAACAAGGAAAAACAACCCACATAAATTATTCAATCCTGTCCAGCTACAGGAACATACATCACATAATTTGCAATGATCTAGAAGGTGCATAACCCTACAAAAATCAAAATCTCAACAGATAGAGCATAAAGGGCCTTTATCAGATTCTAGCTTGCTTTAAACAGGTGCTTAAAGTCATACAGAGTATGTTACACAATCTTAACATACTACACAAAGATACGAACACATTGTTATCTTATTTTATTATCTTTTTCAAATATCTGGCATTCTTTTGATACAAAATAAATTCATATTCCAAGGGAACATGGGTCATGAGCGTGACAAAAAGTTTCAGACTTTCAACTGACCTCGACCCAATTCATCTATGATGACCAGTGAGTTGTGAGCACAGTTCTGAACGATGTAATTGGCTTCCCGCATCTGTCATCCTCACGCGAGATACAAATATCAAATTGTTCAACCATTGTAGGTAGGTAGGTAGGTAGATAGGCCACAGAGAGAGAGAAAGAGAGGGAGGGGGGGGGGGGAGCAAGCATATTGACTTCTTGGTATAGGCAAGTATAGAGCAAATGTGTGTGGATTTCATGTTACACACATTTTTAGTGTGACAATGATAGACAATATTTTCAGAGTGCATTTTTTTTTTCCACTGGATACAAATTGCTTTCAGAAGTAATCCCTGGTTTAGCACTAGAGTCTAGTGCATGATGTACAAACTACCAGGAAGTGACAGTGCAGGTAGAGTACATTTGGTTCAGAAAAGATATGTCTTCAAACTGTGTTTGATTTTTCTTTTCCAACTCTTGGAAAACTCTTCTGAACGATGTAATTGGCTTCCCGCATCTGCCATCCTCGCGTGAGATATGAATAACAAATTGTTTAACCATTAAGTTAGGTAGGTAGGTAGGTAGGTAGGCCATGGGTGGGGGAGAGAGAGCAAGCATATTGACTGGCTGCCTGTTTTGTAGTTTAGTTTCCTAAAAATGAAAGTGTGAAATGATGTGAGTAAAATGACATACTGTGATATTGTTATGGAACAGAAAGACACATACAAATGTATAATATATATAATTTTTGAATAGTTTGATTATACCCATTTTTATTATTACACTTCTATTTCAGTTCATTAATTGCCACTTAAATGCAAAACACAACATAATTTTAAATGTGCAATGGTCAGAAAATTAACTTTCACTATAACTTCAAGATGGCTCATAATACATGTAACGTCAGTCTATTAGAGGTGATCCCGTACTAAACAATAATATCACTTTAGAGTAACGAGAACTTTGCTATACAGAAAGAAATAAAACAGGCCAAAGAGGTAGAGACATTTATCTCCATATGTGCAACTTGGTTTGATAGTTTTTTTGGTGCTCTTACACATTTGACATAAAAGATTCTGTGAACAAAGAGATCAGTAAATAGAACATCTTATAAATAAGTGTTTCATCAAATTAAATATGTAAGTATGATAGCCATCAATGTAAGAGTACAGATGGACAAAGTCAAAGAAAAAAAAATCAATGAGCATTTGAGATCTGATATTGCAAAATATGACAAACTTGGGTATGTATCAGATTAATTTTGACATCTGAACAGGCTGCAAGTCACACACCTCAAGCATGAAGGTGGAGGCATTGGTCTCTATGTCATCATCACAGCCAATTCTTGAGAAGATCTGATCACAGATTCTAAATGAGGCGTACTCAGCTGGAACATAGCACCCAGCTTGGGCCATGATCTGAAGGAGGGCTATCTGCTTCAAGTAGGTAGACTTCCCACTCTAGAAATGTAGTAGTGACCAGATATTAAAACAGAATAATTTTAAGAGCCCCTACAAGTTTTTTTTTTTTCCAAAAACAAAAAAACAACAAAAACAAAGATAACTGCTCTTTCAAATTGGTAACAAGAATGGAACATATCCCATGAGTGTCTGTAGGTTTCAAAGGTCAAAGAAAGACATTAGGAAAAGTGGTGCCATTGTGCATGGGATCTCAATAGATGACACATCATTTCACAGTATTTGTAAGGTATGCAAAACCCAATCCATTAACAACTGATAGGTAATTATGTTTAACGATGCTGCTTGCAAGTTTAACACTGTTGATTTTTTTTAAAAAAAAAAATGATATGTTTAATGATTCAAATTGAACAGCATTTTGTTGTTTTTTAATACAATTCGGTACAACAAATAACTCTGAAAATGTCTGATATACATTGCATGACCAGACGTCAATCAGAGATGAAAGCATGCTAAATCTGCAGTTACTATTTCTGATTACCTATGTGAACCACAGCGTCATTTTACATCTTTTTTATTTACCATATTCGGACCAGTGATGACAAGGAAGTTGCTGTCCTCTGAAGCGTACTGCAGATGCAGAACAGTCAAACAAAAATTATGATTTTTTTTTTTTGAAGTGCACTCTTCTGATGTTTATCTGATCACATATGATCAGCCAAGAAACAAATCTTAGCTGCTTCAATTTACAACATTCTGTGGGGGACATTATGCTTTGATCTCAATTCATTTATAACCTTCCCATTTTGAGATATTTTCAACAATGAGGTCTTAAGCTATAGGCATGTCACTGAGTCAAAGTACCAAGTAGTTTGCTTCATGTATGAGTAAAAACAGCACTGTTTAGTAGAAAGTATGGACATATTAATATATTACTTGTCAATTAAATCGTACAAACAACAATGAAATCTTACTATGTTGTTGGGCACAGGTGGGTCATAGGAAATCTTGTCCAAGATTGGATGCTTGCCCTGCTTGATGGCCAGTGTGTCTGTGAAATCTGGTCTCACTGGGGATAGGAATGAATGTTTATTACCGGTACACAACATTGCAACCAAAGAAGTTGAAATCATGTGAAACAGGTCCCTGTGACAAGGACACCCATTGATTGTGACTACTCTTGACAGCTTCACATCCACACTGGGCAATGAATAATCCTAAATTTCTCTAACACCCAAGACTTGCCTCTCACTGATGAGAAAATATTGCTATTCAGTAAACAGATTGGTAGGATTAATTGACAGACTCCTGCAAAGTCTTACAGGCCACTGTCATTCATACGGAGCAACCATTCCTTTCCTGTCAATACTTATAATCTATGGGAAATTCTCGCACATAATGAAGAGAGTACATATAAACCCAACTCATGTAAAGATCTATGACAAGACAGCAACATTCCATACCATAATCATTGTAATGTAACGGGTGGTGTTACATCTGGAATGTTATTATGAAGCAGAAATGAAGGAGCTCAGGTACAGTTTTGGTACATTTCATCGATGCAAAGTGTTTATTCACAATCGTTCAGAAATATTATGATGAAGTTCAATGACAAGTTAAATGATGAGTATGTACATCAGAGTAAAATATAGAAGTATCAAGATGCAGGAGAGAGAGCAATATCAAGTAGAGGTCGACTCTCTGATGTCGAAATCATGATCTCCCTTGGGACCTTGGAAAGAACCCCAAACTTGGAAATGTTCAATGGGTGATGGGTGAGAATTTTGGTAAGACAACCAATCAAAAAGGGATAACTAAAAAGAGTGACCAAAGGGGTTGTCCTAAGGGGTGATGTTTGACCAATTAAAAGAGGGGGATTCTTTTGTGGAGGAGGAAGTATTATAAGATAAGGGGCAGACAAAGAGTCTGGTGGTTCACAAGGTGTGTGTATATAATCTTTGGGTAATTAAACCAGGGACAAAGAAGGGTTGTTACAAGGGTGATTGAATGACTCCTTGATGTAAACATCAAACAAGGGTAATTAACGACGGGAAATTAATAGTAAATAATCTTGGTGATATATTCTGTGGTGAGTTTACAAAAAACAAGGGAATTTAAGTTGAGTTGTTACTGAACAGGAAGTTATCCCCAAAATATCCTAAATATACATTACATCATCTCTAAAACCCAACATCAATTACAGTGGAAATCTGCAGCAGAAATAATCATCATCCCATCATCATACTGGCAACTCTTAACTGCATATCCTATATCATAGAAAGACATATCATGGAACATGTTGAATTAATGAAATCTGCACAAAATCAGGAAAAGACATAACTCTGCCAATTTTACAGAAAAGCGTTTAAGGACAAGTCCACCTTCATAGACATGTGGATTGAGTGAATGCAGCAATTTTAGTAGAACACATCAGTGAAAGTTTGAGGAAAATTAGACAATCGATGCAAAAGTTATGAATTTTCAAAATTTTTGTGTTGGAACCGCTGGATGAGGAGACTACTAAGGATCGTGATGTCATATGAGTACAACAGTATAAAGAAAATGTAAAGAAAATTCAACATATTTTCACCTTTTTTGCATAATAAAAGAGCACTTGACTTGCCTCTTTCTAAAGGAAATGGGAATAATATTACCCATAACATATGTCAGTAATGAGTCAAGGGAATGGGTACTTTTTTTCAAAAGATGAAATTTGTGAAATTCTCTTTATATTTTCCGTATATTGTTGTACGCATGTGATATCATACACTGCAGTAGTCTTCTCATCCAGCGGTGTCTGCACAAAAACTTCAAAAATTCATAACTTTTGAATGGATTGTCCGATTTTCTCCCAACTGTCACTGATGTGTTCTAATAATATTGCTGCATTCACTCATTTCATATGTATATGAAGGTGAACTTGTCCTTTAACTTCAATCTTCTAAAATGTGTTGCCAATTGAAGAATCAGTTATAACTTCAGCAAATTTAGAGGCTTCCAGAATAAACAATGTTACACAACCATGATAAAGTGCTTTTTAAAGGCAATGCTTTGTTTTCTTTATGCAATACTAATGTTGAATTGTAATAAGTAGAAATAGTACCATCACATGGAAATGTGTTTTATGAGACCTGATGAGCTTAAGTGTGTAACATAATGGCATACTGTAGACATCCAACTATTCTAGTGTTTCACTGTTATTGTATGATAACTTTCATCTGAAAAGCTTTCTTAAGAACCTTTCACAAAAAAAAAACTAGAAATGTCGCTTTGGCGACTGGTATGCCTCCGCCATAATGCATGATTTTCCCAATAGGTCTAGATAGTACATGTGGACACTGTGTGATTACATTTTCACAAAATTGGCAAAATATTGGAATGACAAGTTTGTCACAAATGTGTTGAATGTTCACCTTCCTTGACGTAGGTTTAATTGGATGAATAGGAGAGCATGTATCTAGGGATTTAAGGACTTTAACTTGACTTTGACCCATTCATACATTTAGGCATTGAGTAATTTTCAAGGTACAGGTGTGGAGAAAAAGTGCAATTTCTGAATTGAATAGTAAATTGTTACCATTTTCATCTGGCCCTTGACCCTAAAATTCATAAGATAATTACTTTCAGGTAGAACATGCATAATATGTACTAAGTTTCAAGGTAACATGAGCCACTTCCGAGATAAGTAGGAAAAAGTTAGTTCAGCAATTTCACTTGATCTTTGACCTTTTGACCTTTGAGGCAAAAAGAGAAAAAAAAAAAACTTTCCAGAGAATTTCTATTAGGTTACACACGCATACACCAAGTGTAAAAAAATAACCCTGCCGGCATTGCATAAATATGAGGGTAATAGTAAAATTTTGAAGTCTTGCACTTGACCTTTGACCCCTGACCTTTGACCCCATGAACCCTACATTCTCTAGATAATCACTTCCAGTCAGTACATGTATATACTATGTTCCATGAAGATACCTTGAACAATTTTCCAAGGTACGGAGAAAAAAAAAGAAGTTTTAATATTCTTACTTGACCTTTTGACCTTTGACCTCATGACCCAAACTTTCACAAGAGAATCTTAATTGGGTAATACATGTATACACTAAGTTTCAAGAAAATATCTTCAGGCATTCAATAGATATGGTGGAAATAGTGAAATTTTATGTATTTGACCCTGACCTTTTGACCTTTGACCTCATGACCCAAACTTTCACCAGAGAATCTTAATTGGGTAATACATGTATACACTAAGTTTCAAGAAAATATCTTCAGGCATTCAATAGATATGGTGGAAATAATTAAATTTTATGTATTTGACCCTGACCTTTTGACCTTTGACCTTTGACCTCATGACCCAAACTTTCACCAGAGAATCTTAATTGGGTAATACATGTATACACTAAGTTTCAAGAAAATATCTTCAGGCATTCAATAGATATGGTGGAAATAGTGAAATTTTATGTATTTGACCTTGACCTTTTGACCTTTGACCTTGAGCATGTGCACCCAAAAGTTGATAGGCACAACTTCACCCCCTAATACACATACATGCCAAGTTTCATTAGGATACCTCAACAGGTTTCGATAGTTACCTTGTCCACAAAATTCATTACGGACGGACGGACAGAAGGACGGACGGACGGACGGACGGACGGACGGACGGACAACCCGAAAACATAATGCCTCCGGCACCACTTCGTGGCGGAGGCATAAAAAACAAAGAAAAAAAATACTCACCATAATCAGATAGTGTACAGACATGTGCAAATGAGACCAACATGTCAATAACAGAGACACATTCTGCAAGTTTGTAGAGACAGCCCACATGTTCCCTGATGTCATTCAGTAACTTGCTCACCACGCTATTGCAAAACAGGTAAAAGAATCTTATGTAATTGATAAAGACAAAACTACACGGACCCATGTTGACAGTGTCTTACATAAGAATGTGGCAGGCTGCCATTACCTTTGAGAACACCGCCACAACTGTGGTAGGGCACTGTTGAATCCTTATACTGCTTCGAAAGTGAAAGAACTGGAATTGTACCTGATATGCATATGTTTGTAACATGAGCCAACAAGCCTGAAAATGAAAGCAACATATTATTCCGAGGGGCGACTGTTCAGGTATGAGTTTGAAGTTTTCAATTTGTCTCCCTCTACAAGAGGGAATTGAAAACACTCATACCTGCAGCCTGAAAATGTCACGCATCAACACACTTTTTGTTTCAATGTAAAGTTTTTCAGATTGCCAGATAGCAGTTTCTAAAAGAATATTATTGGCAATGTTCACGTGCCTGTAAAATGGACCAGCTATTAAACAATCCACGCAAAAGAGTTATTGTCAATTTCACATTTCTGTGAAGATATTTATCATATTTTGAATAATCGCCATTGTTTCTTTTCAAAGATATAACCTTCATGAGCATTGCAGGCAGTGCCTGTCATGAATTATTCTTCCTTTGCTTTTTTTTTTTTTTTTAATTCAAGAGTTTGAGAGTATGATATATGTATGTTCTTTAGTCTACTGCCCTGCTTTTACAAGTGTATTCTCTTGCCATTAATGTATACCCAGTGTTTGACTCGCATACCCAGAAGGGTGACTGAGTTGATAAACTAAACTGAACCAAACCTTGCAGAATCATATTAGTGAAAGCACACTGCATACAGATACTCCAGATTCAAGCCCGCATTTATGGAGTAAAAATTAGAAGTCTGATGTATGAGTCATATGCAATGAACTGCTGCACACAGATAGGTTTGTGCTTTATGATGTTGACACTGATAGTCAGAATATCAAGAAATGTTTACAGAAAAGCTTGTGAATGATTGTATCAAGACATGAAGAAGAACTGAATCAACTACTACCATAAAACCAGAAATTCGAAACTTTTGCAAATTTCGCAAAGAGCATGGATTTCCAAAATCAAAATGCACAAAAAAATTTGTTGTTGTTGTAAACAATACATTGAATGGCAGTGTCAATTCACAATAGTTTCATGCTGTAAATGTTTCTTGTTTTATAGTACTTAGAAGGTACAGGAAATTTAACTTACATGTTGGTCATCAGGTAGATCTCATTGAGGGATTCTGTCACTCTGTCTATAAAAGGAGTACAGAGTTTGTGATTACTGCAGCTAGCATTTGGAAATTTATGTAAAATCTACGACACCATCACAGCAAATATCAAATCTGGGTAACTTGCACAGTATTGTGATACTGCTCTGTGGAACAGTCATCAGTGCTATAAAACAACTGTCTTCAAACTATATTTAAAAAAAAAGGATTTTAAAATAGTTTATTTATATTCTACATATATATTCTGACATTGAATGTTAAAACACTGCAAATAGCACTTTGAGCACTGATTCTGTGAACCAGGGAGCATTATACAAGTTTTTGTTTCTGGTAAAGGGATATATAGCCATTAGCGTTACATGTTAGAATTGAACTTTTTGTTGTTTTTTTCGCAACAAGAATTTAACATCACAACTTGTTCATCAAATTGTCATTTTCTGGCAACTGCAAATTTTAGGGCAGCTATACAAAATGATTCAGATAGATAAAAAGATGATGTAAGCCAGAGAATCACATGAGACAGACTGTAGGTCCTACACCCATTCACACACAAGAGTTATTGATTTTTGTGTCACACTGCAAAAATCAATTTTGGAAAACTCTTAATTTTGGGTGTGTGTAAATGGGACTTGTAATAACCCACAAGACCTTTAGAGACCTCACAGTACTTTTTATCATTGATTAGGAATTAGGGAGAGAGCATGATTGACTCACATGCAAATATTTCAACAACTTGAACATTGTCGAAACATAGTGATCTCTGGAATGACTCCACAACCACTTAGCAGTTCTTTAAGAAAATTTGATTACAGTTGAGTGCAAATTAATGTTTAACCACATTTACATTACAAGTCCTGGATCTTCTGTATTAAAGGGGCAAACTATAAGCATATAATGTTGGCCATGCTTAATTCAGTATACATGTTTTGACAGAAATTCCACTTACCATTCATCTTGATCTGAAAAAGACAAAGAAAAAGAGAGATAGACAAAGATAATCTATTTAGGTGAATAATCATTACAGAAGAATGAAAATCAAGACTTTTAGCCCACTGATTATGTTGAGGGTGGGGTAAAATGCATTTCAGTACAAACACCAGTTATTTCGAAACAATGGATGCGTGCAGAGACGGAAACATGCCCACTCGGAGCTCTCAAATTCCCTGATTTTTCTCTCTTTGGAAAAATCTTATAAGATTGTTCCCTGGGCAAATGTGGGAAGTTATCAACACCCAATCTAATGAGCAGAATTCATGTTTTGGGTTTATTTCCCCTTTAATCATTTACTCACTTCTCTTTCTAGATGAATTCTGTTTTAAATTCATTCACAGATCTTGCATTATATGTTCTACACAAGTAGGTTATACATAGCATCCAAGAAGAAGTTTGTTATGAAATTTTCTTGTTAACTACATATATCATGTTAACGTCATGTCCATATTTCTCTCAATTTCTTTGCCATTTGTTCGTACACCAGGTATTCCAAGCCTACCGGTATGCATTTTAACTGTAAGACTCTGTCAAATTCCTGAAGTATGTAAATAGAAATGTACATGTACACACACACACACAACACTACACTAAACAAAACAAACATCTGAGTTTACGTACATCCATTCACTTTGATCATTCAATACTGTTAAAGTACTTAGCTAATATCAGGTACTTTTGAAAAAGCAAACAAACAAAAATAAACAAGCAAAAAACAATGGCTGCTCTGAAAATGAATGTGAATGATGAATATCACATATTTCATTAAAGAGGTTTCCAGTCAGTCAGCCTAAAGAGGTACCTCCTTGATCAGTCCTATTTATAGTGCACACTTTGAAACATAGCAGTCATTTATCCATTTGTACGGAGCTGTAAGAAGAAAGAGTGGGGGTGTAAATTTCAACCCTGTCAACTGTCCAACAAAACAGCAACTCTTACCAGATCAACAGTGGTGAAGCTGAGCACATTCTTAGCCCTGACAACTTTCATGAAGACTGGAGGTAGTGACTCCATGTTGAAGCTGTGTGTGCCTCCACAGTACAGCTGTATGAAGAAGCCCCTGGCACTGCTGTAGCTGGTCTTCAGGGGAAGGCTATACTCTTCTGACAGCTGTTTGGCCATTTCTAGCACACACAAAAAAAATTGCACAGTACATAGCAGACTAGTAGTAAATGCTTGTGTCTGCTAAACTATGGCTTATATAACTTGACTGCAGCCTCTTCATTCATACACACTCTATGTGAGCTTTGATATAATCAGCCCACAGAGATGGAGCCAGATGTTTTCTTGCTAGTTCGCCTACCTAGGAGCTAGGGTTGGTTATACTGAGTTTATTCTTATGCATTCACTGTTTTGTAGTAAGCTAATGGCAAAATGGGCAATGTCATTCCTTACCTGTTTAAAGACTGTCAACACTGAAGTCCATGTATATCTTAATAAAAGAGAAAGGCATTCTCTCCTTACTCCCAGTCATAGTCTTTCTCCCTCCCTAGTGCAGATATAACATGTACTAGTAGTCAGTGGACTGCAGCATTCTTTCACTTCACAACTCCACATTCTAACCCTTTCAATCCTTATCCATTTCTATAATAGACCAAAAAGCTCCCTTTCTTTGCAAACCTTAGCAAGTTTTTGACATACAGTATCCCACCTGTTATACACATCAATTTATTCATGATGGGCAATATTTCCAGAGTCTTCACCAATCAGAGTTGAACAATATTTACCAGAGGAGTGTACTTAAATGCAATGATACAATGGATTTGGACCAAAACTTTTGGAAGGAGAGAATTATGCAAGTCAATAGTGAAAGCAGTAGTGCTCCTTGATTCCTCTCTGTGCAGATTTCAATGACTGTACTTCAATGTGTGAACTTGGTGAACTGCTGCAATTAAAGTAAGTTGATGCAGAAACAGCAATTATTGTTTTCTTCTATGGAGTAAACAGGCAAAGATTGTGGGTGGCTGTATCACTAAACAATATAGGAGTAACATTTTCAGTTTTTTCCTTTTCATTTTTACTTTGAAAGGTTAAAGGGGATGGCTAGTAACTGATCAGTGGGAATCAGTGGGAATGCTGGGGGATGATTGTTCCAATACTTCTGGGATTCATTTAAGAGTTCATTATATATCTATTGTTCTGTGAAAATTATTTGCTTCAGAATGGTCTCATATTCACGTAATGTGCAGTTTAGTGTTTCCAGGTTAGCATGCCTGTACAGTGACGGGGCATTAAACTGCACATTACTTGAATATGAGACCGTTCTGAAGCAAATAATTTTCACACATCAATAGATATATAATGTACTCTTGAATGAATCCCACAAGGATTAGAACAATCATCCCCCAGTATTCCCACTGATTCCCACTGATCAGTTACTAGCCATCCCCTTTAAGTTTGACATCTGAATTTTCACTATAATGGCTCAAAGTGACTCTGATATATTTCATATTTTAGGGTAGATTTGGCAAATTTTAGCTTGTGTTTCCTCACCTGAGATGTCATCCACGAGTTCTGTGTATGTCTTCCTAGCCACGTCAAGAAGTCCTTTGAAAAAAAGCAGATACATACGTTTTCTAGCCTCCAACAAGATACTAATTGTCCTTTGAGAATTTTCTGTCATCTTTTCTGTCACAGGTGACTCCTGTTATAACAAAGTCCTCAATCCTGACCGGCTGTTTCCTTTCCTTATATCAAAACTTCTTAATAGCTCAACAGTACGTAAAAGTAAATAAATATATAGATGATAACTATAGGACCTGAATTTTTGCTTTGTTGTAACAAGCATTTCATTATAACCATGTTCATTATAGTGTGAGTACATGGGATGCTTTTCTCCCCAACAGGGTTCATTATATAGATGACTGGCGGGGGAGGGAACATACCGAATGTTCCACCCAAAGGGTTTGAAATGATATTGAGGGAGGTTATAAGTCCCGAGACAAAGTCGAGGGACTTATAACCTCCTGAAATAGCATTTCACCCTGAGGGTGGAACGTTTGGTACATGTTCCCGACAACAAGTCATCATCTGTTATATTATATGGGTTAGTCAAATGCGTCAAATACGTCAATGTCAACCACCAGCACAACGCACTCGATCGCTCACGCAGAGCCAAATTCACTCTGCACGGGTCCTTCTGTCATTTGTTACGTGAAAATGTTTTCCCATGGGAGAACATTACAAAAATGTTCTCCCATGGGCGAACATAACCAATGTTCCTCCACCACGTGACTGCGTTTAGCCAATCACTAACCAATATTTGACTAACCCATTTAATATTGTACAATGCTTTCACCCCTTATATCTTAGATATAGTAATCTTAGGTAAAGACAAGAAATAGGACATGTCACTGATGTTATGAATACAAACAAATCATATAAGCAAGAAATCTATAAATGACACATACTGCCACCTGGTCTTCTTACCATTTATCTCTGGCTTGACAGCAAAACACTTCTGGGTCCGCATGTTTAATGTTCCCTTCTGGTACCTTGTCTCATCATTGATGACAGTACCAATCTTTCCAAGGATTTCAGGAAATCTTCCATCTTGCAAAGACTAATGAGTGAATAAAGATAAACATGGAGAATGGATGATTGCCCCAAGGATCGTCATACATTGTAATCATCTCACAATCCTTTAATTTTCATGGTCCTTTCTCATGATTTATGATATATATCTATCTATCAAATTTTAGGGGATACATATCTCCATATCTTTGTCTCATTTGAGGGACTATGGTTCTTCTTTTGATGTATTTAAATTAAAACAACGAGACGTAAGGGTCTAACGCTCACTTGAGCAGGGCACTCTGCCTTCATGACAAGTACTCCGCCATAGGGAAACAATTTCCAAAGTATTGGGATTTAAGGATTGCTGTGGGCCTCTTTGGAAACACACACTTAATTTTGGATAATGTGACCTGCCCTTGGACCACCTGGGGGCACCACCACTATATTCTAAAAACCATAAGCTCCACCCCCCATGGGAGGGGGGGGGGGGCACAACCATCATTTAAATTCCCCCCCCCCCCCAAAAAAAAAATAAAAAAAAAAAAATAATAATAATAATAATAATAATAAATAAACAAAAATAAACAAATAAAAAAGTTTATGCATAATGCATGATGAAACAACAACCAACAGCCTCAGGTGAGCTATTAAATGTTTATTCACTGAGATGTTTTTGTTTTGTTTCTCAATATATACATAATTAACTGATGGTCAAGCTAGTCCCCATGAAAACAAAGTCAGATAAATCACACCTTGTGGTATGCCTGCAGAAGCTTGGTCTGCGCTGAATCTAGTGCAATCTGCAGTGGCTCTACAAGCTCTAGGGTGTGCTTCAGGTAGATGATGTTGGTAATTTTCTGTTCGGCTGACTTCACCGATTCTTGCTTTGGTATTTGAATGCACAGTGAGAGCAGGTGGTCCACATCAAGGAATCTAGACAAGACTAGGATCAAGGTAGGGAGATCAAAGAGGGTGAAAAGCATTATAGCAATGTTACATACATATGAAATATATTCTTTATATCTTACCATAGCAATGACTTACTGAGGTAATCATGGTAACTACAAAATCCAGAACTACTTTAATAGATAAATTGGTCAAACATATAGTGAAGGAAAAAAGAATGTCCAGTTGGAGTGGAGATATGTATGGCTCTGACACGTAAATTGCCAACTGAAGGAGGTATGCCTTGTGAGCAGATGTCCACTGGGAGAAAAAGATGGAGGCAATATTAAATATTTGGTGCAGGATCCGCATCTGGAATTAGTTACCATAATTATAACAATTCTTGCATTATATGTACACAATCACATTTGTGAACAGCTTTCTTTTTTACTGACAAAAGAAGGAAACATTTTGATCACTTACTTTAAAATTCATACATCTGATTTGGGGGTTTGTTTATTCATTTTTGCATATATTTTCTCACCAGACTATGACTTACAGTATTGGGTGGATTTTGCCCATCAGAAACTGCTCAACCTCATAATCACAGTGACTGTCATCAATACCATTATGGGAAAATTCTTTGAACTTGATTATTCAATGTCATCTATTGAGCTGAATCAAGGCAACCTGGTCCAGAGGCCAATAATTACCCGACTGCAGATTATAGAACCGCTCTTCATTTTCTGTCAGCTCTGCGACCACATCAAGACGTAGCTTGATAGTTTCCTCATCTACAAAGAATAAATATCATATCATTTGCAGAATTCTTTCAGCTGCAGAAATATACAGGTCAGCAGATACTTTACAAGAAAAGAATAACACAAAGAAATATATGCTACCCAACTATTATGTTTGCAGTGTCTGTAGAAGTTTTTCATGATGAAAGTCATAGGAGTGTGATGGCTCTAGAGCCATGAAGAAAAGAAAAAGGGAAAATAGTTCTATTTGGTAGTATCTGGAGATCAATATTCTATTGTGGGTATGTATACTGATCCATCCAAACATGCATCATCTGTTGCACTCTGTCCAGGATTCTGCTCAGAAAATATTTCACAATAACAATTCAAAGCATGTGCAAACTTACCCAAAGGAGGCTGCAATATGTTGGCCCTCATAAGACGTGCTGTTCCATAAAAGCAAAATTAAAGAAAAAAAAAAAAAGAAGAAGAAGAAGAAAAAAAGCCAGAGGAAAAGGAACAGTCAGCAACACACTCTTTCTCAACAACTATATAGATGTACCAAGACATCATGTGGAACACTTTTAGGAACTTGATTCACAGGGATCAAGTAAAAAATTTTGCAAACTTATGTCAAGCATAATTAAAAATTGAGCTGTTACTTCAGTGGGTCTCACCACGACTACTAGCATACTAACAAGTGTAAACTGATAATCAACAACACTGTCCTTAACTGGTGGGAGAGGAATTGCTAGTATATCAGCATTCATTCACTTTATCAATATTTCTTTTGATTTTGCTGTAGTATGACAAATTCTGGTTTTTATTTTATACAGTTTAATATCTATAGTAGATTTCTAAAACCATCTGCCTTACCACCTCCCATGGTCTTTGTGTAGTTGAGAACACCAAATAATGTGTGGTCACTCTTTGGATCCTTCCTGTTCTGCACCAATTCAAGATTCCTTGCAGTCACAGCATCTTGGTGGAAAATATCATTTAAATAAAGACATAAATGCCATCCAAAGGGAAAATAAAAAAAGATTGGTTCCAGAATATGACGCATAAGTGTGACATAGCCAATATGTCAGTCCTGAATAACACAGAAATTTTTACATGATAGCATGCTCTCAATGGTGTGTACAAATCACAAGTCAATGAATATCATGTGTCAATACTCAGAGTCGAGTGTGTCATTTTCGTACTCCCACATACATTTTGCCAGAAATATAGTACTGATATTTGTGTGAAGTCTTACCAATAACTGTTGATTGCTCACTACCCCTGAAGACAACCTTTAGGGAGTTGGGCGCATACACAGTGTTCTGTATGAACTCTACATACTTCAGCAGAGCAGCACCTGCTGCTAGGCAGTAGTATCTGAAATAAACATAGATCAAAACAAGGAAAAGTAGAAATTACGCGGTGCGTAAAATATGTCCCCGCCGGAAGTAGCATTTAGTAGCAAAATGTACAATATAGGTAAAAAGATCAAGGTGAAAGAAGTCAAGGGTCAAAATTCTATGTAGAAGTTTTGAAGCCCTCACCTAGTGCCATCACATAAAGCAAACGGAATCGAAATCGGGTTAGAAATGACGAAGGAGTAGCATTTTGTAGCGAATGTACAATATAGGTAAAAAAATCAAGGTCAAAGGTCAAAGAAGTCAAAGGTCAAAATTCTGTGTAGAAGTTTTGAAGCCCTCACCTAGTGCCATCACATAAAGCAAACGGAATCGAAATCGGGTTAGAAATGGCGAAGGAGTAGCATTTGGTAGCAAAATGTACAATACAGGTCAAAAATCAAGGTCAAAGGTCAAAGAAGTCAAAGGTCAAAATTCTGTGTAGAAGTTTTGAAGCCCTCACCTAGTGCCATCACTTAAAGCAAACGGAATCGAAATTGGGTTACAAATGGCGAAGGAGTAGCATTTGGTAGCAAAAAAGTACAATATAGGTAAAAATTCAAGGTCAAAGGTCAAAGAAGTCAAAGGTCAAAATTCCGTGTAGAAGTTTTGAAGCCCTCACCTAGTGCCATCACATGAAGCAAACGGAATTGAAATCGGGTTACAAATGGCGAAGGAGTAGCATTTTGTAGCAAAAAAGTACAATATAGGTCAAAAATCAAGGTCAAAGGTCAAAGAAGTCAAAGGTCAAAATTCTGTGTAGAAGTTTTGAAGCCCTCACCTAGTGCCATCATATAAAGCAAACGGAATCGAAATCGGGTTACAAATGGCGAAGGAGTAGCATTTTGCAGCAAAATGTACAATATAGGTCAAAGGTCAAGGTCAAAGGTCACAACTGAAATTCTGTATAGAAGTTTCAAAGCTCCTATGTAGTGCTATCATATAAAGCAAACAGAATCAAAATCGGGTTAGAAATGGCGAAGGAGTAGCATTTTGAACATTTTGATCACACACGGACGCACGGACACACGGACACACGGACGCACGGACGGACACACGGACACACGGACGCACGGACGGACACACGGACACACACACGTACGGAGCCCGTTTCATAGTCCCCTGCTCGAACTCGTTCGGCGGGGACAATAAACCAGCCAGATACCTTAAGAGATACACATAAATTTCAAAATTTTATAACATTAACGTCATACCGTTGGTCTATTAAATGTCTTCAAGATTAGCTAACACTTGTATACCATGTTGATGAACTTAGAAGCCGCATATTGCAAGACTTAAACATTTATAGACTCCTGAGGGACACACAGAAACAAGTCGTTGCGTCACAAAGTCATTTTATTTGTGTGTGTGGGGGTGTGTGTGCCAGTGTGTGTGTATTTAGCCAGAAAAGCACTGTTCTTGAAGCTAGTTTCCTCCAATAAGCTTAGGAACCTGTGGTATTTCTTCTTCTACTTCTTCTTCTTTTAAATCCGATTGCATTAACACAAAATTAAAAGATTGATGACAACTTTTAAGCTGCTTCCCCTACAAATCATCTGCTTTAGCACACAAAAATTCCATGAAGCTGCATCCAACGTCTTCCACAGACTTTGATACACATCCAATATTCTGCTATTGTTACGAATCAGTGAATCATCTGCCTGAGCATGCTGCATGATTGTAATATGAAGAGAATGCAACTCCCCAAACAGAAGGGTCGCTTCATTTAAAAGTCAGGACTTACTTTGATGTTATCTCCATTTCAACTGCCCCAAACTCAGCAACACATAACTGTTTGACCATTGCAAGTCCTAGAAACAAAAACACAGATAAATGTAAAACTCAATGTTGAAACACTTGGCTCACTAGTTTTGCAAGTAGATGGCAGCAGACTCATATTCTGCAAGCAGTATTAGCTGATATCATATTGCAACTAATTAGTAAGAGCACATACATCTCTTTGTGATTTTTTAACATATGTGGATTATGGGCTAAATATATTTGCTTAATAGGTTGCCACGGAGCATTGTGATCAGTCAGATGCCTGAAATGCTTATGCCTCTTTTTCTTTGTTGCTGAAAAGCAACAACAATACAAATAAATAGCAAATTGCTGTTCTACCCAGCTAAATTAATGCCCTGTACCTTTTGTTTCATTGAAGTACTTCCTCTGCACAGTTGTGACTTCAAGATTTTGGAAGTTATCAGTCACAAGTTTGAACAGTTTTGTCATTGCTCCTCCCTCACATGCTGTATGGGGCATGATGATCTGGGCATAAGGAAAAAAAGGTTTAAAAAAAAAAAAAAAAAAAAAAAACTTGCATGGAAAATAAGTGAGATAGAAAATATATAGCAGTTAGCTACTGACCAGATGTTTAGATTGCATGAATGTTAGTACTTTAGTAAGTGCTACGTACACACTTGCTGGCTTGCAAGGACCAAAAACGAACAAATCACTGATAACATGTCACTGATAGGTAAATATGATTGTGAATAATGAATAAATGTTCAACTTAGTTACATCTTGTATCAGATGCATCATCAACACATAGTTCCTTTCAGTTATACATGATTTTTGCTTTGAATGATAAAGGTCGTGGACTAAAGTTACAAGTATCATACCAATGCCAGTGTGTTTAGCTCTTCACTACAATGGACTTGATTAACAGTTGCTACTATATATGCATAGGTGCCCCGCACAGCAATAGATCAAGCAATTGCATAATGGAAATTTGATGCACAGAAACGGACAGTAAGTCCTTACCTCAACAGGTTGCAGGACTTGCAGCTTTGTTGTCACTTTCACATACGTTTGGCTGTCGGAAAACTAAGGGATGTTGAAATCGAATATATTTTTGATATCATTGACAAGGAAGTCAGTTTCCTACCATTACTTCATGATAATCATGTCAAACTTTATCGTCAATAAAGTTAGAAGTACAGCTGATGATCAAACTCGGCAGCCCTAACTACATTCCATTCAAATCAATTCAAAATTTATTTCATTGTTCGACAAAACACAAATCAACAATTTATGTGAATGAGGTGATGATACAATATACTCAATTGGCAATTATTACTTTTTTAAACAAATATGCTTACCATAACAAGGTAAGGTAAGTATGAAAAGCAAAAATGTAGGGACCCACTACAAAGCAGCACTGGTGATGTGTGAATCCCTCCAAAAAAAAAAAAAATATATATATATATATCCAAATAAATGAATGAGGAATAAACTTACATGGCATGGGACAATATAATATCATGCAACATTAAACAGTGATAGGACAATAGAAAGACAAGAGAAAGAAATAGAGGACAGCATTTTAGCCAATGCCTACAGAGGAAAATGGGAACTAAAGGAGAAGGATGGGACAGAAATCTGAAACATGTAGTGCTATAACTTCTTGAAGTGGATTAATGTATTTGTGATACGCATATATGTGATGCATCATCGCAAAAGCCATACAATGTCAAGAAAATAATTTTTTGGTTTTTGGCAAATCTTAATTCCTTATGTGCTAAGCTTTAAATCGATATACAATTTGCCTTACTTCATTACTCAGCAAATACCTTTAACAAAAAATAAAAGTTAGAAAACTGAAGAGGTTATATTTTGCCAAAGTCAGCTCTACACACATTTTTTGTTCTTTTATGATATCCCATTTTATACAGATAACATGATGATGCACCATATATGCAATGAGAGCTGTACAAGTACATGCAATTTACAATTCACCAAAACAGAAATTTTCAGAAATGCAACACTGCCCTCATTTAGCTTTACTGCCATCATTTCTCTGATTGTTCATGCATATGTCCATATCTACTGAAGATAGCATTTGAAAAAAGAATAAACAGTGTGAACAGGGGGAAAGGGGGGGGGGGATTGATTAACATTTCTTGAGGTTACCCTATTAGGTGGTGTCTAGCTGTTGGTAAATGTTAGTGAACAGACAGAACACACTTGCAGAAATTAGCTATTTTTTGCAGCAATTACAATCAAGTACAAAGTAAGTGTTGATGTAAGTACATGCAATCTTCTATAAAAACAGAATGAATTAGTGTTGATAACGTACCTGAGACAAGATTAGCATAGGTTGTTTGAGATCAATGCTGGCCATACCAATTTCACCCTGTGCTATACCCCTCCCTTCAACAATAGCTGGAGGAATTTGAATAAAACACAAAGCAACACATTAATCATATTGAGGGTTCAAGTTCAATTTGTTTTGCAATGTTCACATTGCAAGTAACAAGTGACAAGCACCACAGTTTTGTTTTTGTGGTTTTTTTTTTTTTTTACAATATCAGATTAAGATATTCAATGAATCTCTACATTCCAACTGTACTTCTTGTCATCACTATCATTACCTTATCTGATAATGTAGAATTATTTTTTGCATAATGGATGCACCAGAATAGGGTGTCTGGGTTAAAGAAAAAAAAAAAAAAAAACGATAAAGAAAACTGTGATTTATGATTCTTCAATTGTCGAAGATGACTTTTTTGTTCTCCCAGTGGTATTTCAAAGGACACTGACATCCATTAAAATCATCCTTCAACACATTGTAAACAGGTAACATGCATCAAAGAACATTCTTTTCACATTTCAACATTTTCTTTTCCTCTTTTTCTTCTACTCTCTGATGGGCCCACATCTTTCTAAAGATTACTGTAGGCAATGAATTTTGTACTAAAATTCAAGTGTGCATCTATTCTGGTAGTCATATTCACTTTTGTCAGACTCTCAGACCACCAATGTAATTCCTAATCAAGGATAAAACAATCATAATACAGCTGCATGTTGAGATTTTAAAGCACTTGTATACAAAATATGTGAAGCAGTAGTTACCAACAAGGACGGAGGACTGTGGTACCACTCCCATGCTGGTGCTAGTGCTGCCTAGAGTGGTCACTCTGGACCCAGGTGTTCTCTGACGAGTACTGCCAGACATCATAGGGGTGTAGCTCAAGGTCCTTTTTTTAAAAGCACAATACCCTTCCAAGTATTGCATCAAACTTGTTTCATGGATTACATGTGTTGAGAACAAATGCTTGGCCCAAAAACATTGGAACAATGTTGATAGACAAACAAACAACTGTGATACCACATCACAGAATTATAGAAAGATCGATTACTATAGCAATACTAAGCTATCAAAATGATGCCAGAAAAAAATGGATACTTTGACCCATTATGGATGGTTTTTATTCTCATCATTTGTATTCATGCTATGATTAAGTTGCATCTATTTTCCTCATACTACCCTAGCCTAAAATAAAGTTACAAGTCCTCAGGTAGGCCCTACATGATAATTCCACACATAATACTTTCCTCTAGCCATTTGGAAGATAAAACCTTCTTTTTTTTCTTACAGTTATTAAGTACCGGTATTGCTGTAACAAGAATAATTTTCCTGGTATTACATCACAATTTGCTATGCATTCTTTTGTAGCAATTTTGTTCAATAAAACTTAAAAGTGCCCAGGATACCATTTGAAATGTTATTTATCAGCTAAAGTTACTAATCAAATTTGAGTCAGAGAATTATTCCCTATTCTAATGCACTGAACTGTCTCACATTATCTCTCGCTTCAACATTTGCGATCCATACTGAGTTTGTTTGATTTGGTGTTGTGTATTTTTTTTAGTACATCTGATTTGGTTCCTGTAAGAGAGGCACCAATTCTGATCTTTGACTCTTGACCCAACTCCAGAATGTCCTCAATTAAAAGATGAATTACACTACTGAATTTAAATCTACCTTGATGCACTGTTCATTCTAGAATGCCTCCAACATGAACCTGATGATGTTTCTCCCAAAAGAGACGACGCAGAAGTGCCAGATGTTCTTCCAAGCCCTCCAGATGTACTGACTGTTGTGTTTCTTGTAACCGAAGTGGACGGTCCCACAGTGCTCCAGCCAGAGCCTTGCCCACTCCATGATCTGGGCAATGGAGTCTTTATTCCAGTACCATATATATCAAAATCTGCAGGGAATAAAGTTTGTTTTTTTTTTTAATTTGTATTTAGTGCAATACTACCTGTATCAGACACATAGTCATTTTTAGACTCTAGTCTTAGTCTTTCTTATTGAACGAGCACTTTCAACCGTCATGATACTTGCATGCAGAAAATTTAGGCTAGCTAGCTACCCGGTGCATAAGCATGATATTGATTATGGGTACTGTATTTTGAAGACACTATCTCAGTATCTGTAACTTTTGGGTTCTTCTGCGATACCAAGTAAGTAGCATTTAGATCCTACATGTTTCTAGAATTGATACTGTTGAATGTTAGTGCTGGATACCTTGTAGCAGCAGCAGTGTCTTAAATAAAATTTGAATTTAGCCACATCATCTATTGATCTAACTCTACTGTCAGATCTAGTAGAATCTATGGTACCGTACTCAGACAACATTCCTAAAGACCTAGTCCTAGATTCTACTGTGTTGTTAGGCTATAGACTCTAGCTAGTACAAGACCTAACGGGTTAGATCTACAGATGGATGTTTACTGAATGCATACTTTAAGTTAAAGCCTCTAGAGCTCACTTCTGTGTTTTGGGTCTAACGTTAGTTTAGATTCTGTCAATGTTTAATTCCTTCTTTTTTTGGTTAAGTCTGCCTCTTGAACCCTTTGTAGATTCTTGCCAACTTTAGATAGGTGTGTGTGTGAACCATAGTGGTTGAAGTGCATGGTGTAAGCTATAATAACGATAGATGAAATAGGCCAAAGTATAATTGTGTAGATCTACGCGGAGTGCCCCGGGGTTTGGTTAACTGCTAACGTTACAGAGTGAAAGTAAAAGAGTCCATGAATGACTGATCCACTACCTCTACTCAGTACTCTTATTCTAAAATATTAAAACCAACAGTTAGAACATAGATTCTAATTGCCTTAGACAATTTAGATCTACTTTGACCTTGTTCCAGACCAGCTAGAATCTAACGTTAGAAGATTACTGTTAAAAAGATGTAAGAATTCTATTCACTCTTTATGACTCTCTTGACACCACTATTTTAGAACCACTAAATGTAACAGTTAGAAACATACTGACTATGATTGCAACTTTGTATTGGAGCACGTATGAATATGATGTAACCCGTAATGCTAACACTCGAGCGTAGACCCTGTTCTAGTGAGAGTCTAACTGTATTTAACGTTAGAGTGGCTCTAACTGGTTAGACGTTCTCATCTTATCGTGCCATCATCGACGATCCGATCCTTACTGTACTTCGAATTCTTCATGGTCGTCCTGATTCTCTCTCCTCCGTCTGTTCTAATTATTCGTTGTCGGGCAATCCTTTGTAGGAACTATTGTCTATTAACAGTCAACACGTTACACGTCTCGATCTATACTGTCACATTGTGACTTCAGTGTCAGCTGTTCGTGGTAGTGGTGGTCTGGGCGGAGAGCTAATATAAAGATGTGTCTAAAGGCGTAAAATACGATCCATCCTTCCACGTATGCTTAGGCGCGGTACACCGGTTATTGTTATCGTCCGGTGGTGCGGTAACCCCTACCGACGTCGATCTGGCACCCGTACCCTCGCTTTCACAATCCTCATGTCCACAGGCACGCCTCGCATACACTTTAGGCGCAAGAAAGAGTGCGCCGTCCGATGGCTAGTGATTGTGATGTAACAATGCACATCTGAACATGACAACGGCCTCGCGCTTCGGAGACAACGCCCGCAAACAGATCGAGAAGTTTCGCGAGAAGTTTCGCGGGAAGTTTGAGGTCACACTGGCAAAACTTCGAGATCTTAAAGATCGCGATCTTAAACTTCGCGATCTTTTCCCAGTCTGACCGCGCCTATTGACGTTTTATAGTAAAGTACAAATGTGTACAGTAGTACTGATAATTTACCTGTATCTTTTTTTTTTTTTACAATGTTATTTCTGTTAAGATCGCATTGTGGTACTGATTTTCTCACATCTGTGTATACGAATGTTTCATTGTACTTCCAATTATTTTGTTTGTTGTAAATGAAATAAATCAACTTGAACTTGTACTGTACACCGCTTGTTACGCTAGGATAGCATCATCTCTATCTTGTTAGCTCTCGGCGTCGCCTAACTGCGACAGCCGCCGCATGACGTGTGGCGTCGCGAAGGTTTTATAGTCAAGAAGCGCTATCTTGGTTCCGAGGCGTATTTTGCTCCAAAACGGAATCCGCCGGCAGATCGCCAGATATCGACACTGCCCAGAACAAGATAGAATGCTCGAACAACTACTCACATCACCTTCAATACATTAGAGTTCATTACTCCGAAAGTTCGTTAATCTGAAAATTAAATAAGGTTCAGTATTCCAAAGGTTCATTAATCCGGAAACTACATGTGGTCGGTATTTCCGAAGGTTAAATTCGTCTGCATGCATATTTTTTTTTTTTTTCATGTATTCATTTTCGGATTAGCAAACCTTGTTGCATTTTCGCACTATATCGAACCTTCGGAATAACGAACCGTATTTCATTGGACTAACCAACCGCATTTTCGGTTAACGGCCCTATTTCGTTTTCGGATTAATGAACGTCTACACGTGTATACGGAATTTGTGTATTTCGGAACAGCGAATTTTGCATTCTAGCTCATACTTGAGCGAGGGTCAAGCAACATTCTGAAGATGGTCAAGGAATTTGATTTTATGTCACTAATTGTAGACATTTTTCATGGTATTGCGGTGGTGGCATAAGAAGTACATAATTCACAAAAGTGTACATCTCAACAGAATAGTTACATCAGCAACCCCAAAATATTAGAAACAACCCTAGGCCCTCCATGACAGCGTTTAATTCGTTCCGTATAGCTTAAAGGGATGGTACAGTTTCTGTTAAGATTGAGCCTCGGGTTTCCAGCATTTTTTTTATTACAAATTTATTTTTAAAGATAATGACAAACCTTTTATGAAATTAAAAAAAAAAGAAGAGAATATAATTTTAAGAGGAATTCAAAGTGTATATTTGATGAAAATTGATACTTAGATGACTGAGATATCCAAAACAAAGCAACTCTTTAATGAAAAGTGAGATCCTCCTTTTAATAGCATCGCTTTGTTTCACTTTGTTTTTTGGATTTCTCGGCCACTGCAAAACCGATTCTCATCATGTATACTTTGAATGTGTCTTAGAATAATCAATGTTCTTTGACATTTCATAAGCTGCTTTTTAAGTATCTCGCAAAAAGTTAAAATTTGCAAGCAAAGGAAAAGCACTGTTTAGGCAGGATGCAGTCCGTTTATTGTCCCTCCACCTGTGGTCGTTAGCATAAAATAACTATAATTGAGCTAATGACTCGGTGCTTTCAGTGTTGCTGTTGTTGTTGTTTTTTTTTCAATTATAGTTTTCGTATAATCACGCGATATAAGTGAACGTGATAATGTCTTTTCTCAAAAGACGGAGGCTCTTTTCTTCTTCGCATGTATCTAACTATAAGGTATACTTTCGAATAACTCCAAACATAACTCCATATCGCCAAAACACACACATACACACACGCATACATAATCACACACACTCACACGCGCAAACAAACACAAACACTATATATAATTTATGTATTTTAATGTATCAATGATTTGTGTAATCGCAAATATATGAATGGTTTTATGTTAAATAAACTTCAAATTTAAACCTTCAAACTTCAGTACGTTTTTCCTTGTCATTGCGAGTGAGTTCAAGATTTTGATTTGATTTGTATACATGTATGCCTACTCTATTCGTATAATTCTTCAAATTGATGCTTAGATTGACAAACCATTACCTATGTTGAAATCCGACCCCCGCCCTCACCCCACAAAAAAAAAAAAAAATGCATTCAATGTCAGTACATACACTTGTACTTCAAATACAACGGAAATGATAAACACATGTAAGAAATATGAAATATTATGCAACAATGGTTTATTTACAATATTTACAAGGCAAGATCGTTTGACCCCTAAATGTTAGCTCCAAGTCTGATATAGGCTTTTATTTTCGCAGTTTCTTGAAAAGGCGCTTCCAGAAAGGTGGCCGTTTGTACCGTCTTTTCAGCTCGCTGATTTCCTTGAGAATTGTAGTGAGACTCGGACGGGATTTTGGGTTTCTCGTCCTGCATCTCATGCCGAGGGAAGAGAGTTTCTGAACGGTTGGAGATCGTGAATCTGTAAGGCGAGTGAATAAAAGATATAAGATATACTATGATTCATTCTGTAAGGGATCTATCGATGCATATAAGTGTTATTTATTGAAATTGCACAAAATTAATGACAAAACCCTGGGCAATTTTTTTTGTCTTCGTATAGATTAGAAATAACGATATAATGCCTCGAACATAAAAACGATATGACTTAGACGGATGCCAGTTAGACGATCAGAAATTATTTTTGATACGATTAAGATTCAACATCCTCATTGAGCTGTGATTTGATTCAGGAAATTACCGGTGATTACCAGTTTATCAGAGTTAGTCTTGAAATTATCTATGGGAAAATACGTCATAATCGCAAACTGGCGAATCAGAGATAGTTGACCAACAATGATCAAGTGTCGAGAAAACTATTGCAAAACTTACCGTCCAGCACCTGTGCGATATCCATCAAGATGACACCTAGTGAAAAGGTGTCTGAGTGAACCGATGTCTTTTCCTCGTCGAGCACGATTTCGGGGGCAAGATAGTCCGCTTCTTCCCCCTGCAGGTAGGCAAACTTGACGGCTTCCGGGAGACCCGACATTTGAAGTGGGGAGGTCATCGATGACACCATGCCAAAGTCGATGATAACGCCGCGATAGCGACCTCCTCGGCGTTCAAGAAGGACGTTGTCGCTTTTCATGTCGTTATGGAGGAGTCTGTTCTCATGGAGCTCCATCATGCCCCTGACGACGTCCTCGGCGATGTTGAGGCCGTCCTTGGTTGAGAGAGGAGGTGGGTTGAGAAGTGGATAGCTGAGTCCCGTTTCACTGTCTCCAACAAACTGCACTCCCAGGCAGAGGTCGTTGCCATTGTCAAGTGTCCCCAAGAAACGGGGGAAGTATGGACTGTCCGAGAGAAGCTGGTGAACGAGAGCCTCCTTGTTGGCTCGCCTTCTTGTCTCTTTAAGTTCGTCCACCAGTTCGCCTGGTGAGGCATGGTTGTTGGATCGAAAGGGCTCTTTGATGGCTACGGAAGTTGATGTTTTGCTGTGTCGGGCTAGGAGAACACGGCCGTAGCTACCACGACCAATCTCAAGTAGACTGTTCATGTTCTGAAATTGCAAAAAGAGAGAAAAACATTGCGCGTATACATAATCTCATAATTTGCTGGCGAGATATACATACTACAACTTTTGTATGTAATTGCTTGCAACTGAAAAGAAGATTGATGAAAACTTGCATTCTCTCATTTTAAAAACGTTTGCGGGAATGATTACGAAGGACTTACCGACACGCTGTGGCCGCAGTTGAAAGTCAAAAGGTCATCAAAAGTCAGTGATGGACACTTGACCTTTTCTTGCAGCATGTTAACGACAACTTCGTCAACGTTTTGACTGCTTGGAGAGCTCTCTGTCGGATACCTGCCGTGATGAAAAGTCACAATGAGCAAAAAATACATTATACTTGAAATTACTTGAGTGGAACGAAAGACAAATAAAAAAAGTAATAAAAGTGTGTCAGTACATTACAGCAGGTATGCTATACTTGTTTTGAAGAAATGACTTCCACTGCATCGATTGACTTCACAGTTTTGATTGTCAACCGATTGTAAAGGTGACTTTGCATATCGTCAAGGAACAAAATTAACCACAGAATAATATGTAACATCAAACCGCTGTATACCTTAATAAAGATAATGCATGAAAGAATTACTTACCTTTGAGATGTCATTGCAGAATTTTCACTCATGCTCGACGGTGTATTTTCATCAACAGAATGGATATCCTGTAACGAAAAATGGAAGTCAAAATCAGAACTGTGAGGACAGTCTCATTTGACACAGAATATTATCACTGCCTCATGGTGTTTTAGGGTGCTGGCAGAAAAGACCCGCCGCGTCTTTCTTATGTCGGACTTTTGTTTTTGCTGTTGGTGTTGTTGTTGCTGTTGTTGTTGTTTTCATGTCCTTCACCTGTCTAAACTAAATCATGAAGGGATTACTCTTATTCTGACAATGTGTAAATATGAATCCAGTATTATTGTCCTGTGCGTATGAAGTATTTAATAATCTCGCGGTAAACTTTATTTTCGTCAATAATATGATAAACAATGTTAGGAACTGGCTATGAATAAGATAACAGATATTCACCTTTTCAGGTTCAGTACTTTGACTGCATGAAACAGGACTGCGCTGACTACCAGTTTCCTTGTTGGAGCCAGGAATGTCTTGTAGAAGAGGGAAGATTTCGTGAATTTCCGAAAGGAGGTCCAAAGATGTAGCAGGTGGAAAGGAAGACGGCGCTTCAGTTTTGTCAGAAGCCTGCAAATTCCAAATGATATACAATCGTGTTTAGACATAAGCTTCTCATTTTCCTGTCTTCATCGATAAGAAAAGATGACATTGCTGTGCGAAGGAAACGAAACGTACGAAGACATGTTCCTACTTATTTTTTTCTCACTTCTATAGAGACGCCCTCAAAAGACAATAACAAAGTCAAACAAAACAAAACGCAGATCTCATCTGAAAACAAACCCTTTTGGCAAAATCGTGTTTCATATTGATTCATTGCATCGTATTATTTTTACTACATTATGTTTGACATCAGCAATGAGAAATGAGCACTGAAAGGCATGGACAAGTTAAAACAATGTGAAATTCTACCTGGCTGTCTCCCGACGTTATTTGGCACTGTATGGGCACATCTGTTGTTGGTAACACTGTCGCCTCATTGTCGTCGATCTCAACATTCTGGTCGACGACAACATTTTCAGGGACCGCTTCGACTGTGGAAGCGGTAGTAAGTTCTGTGGTCGAGGCAACGTCATCTCCGTGGGCAGACACCATTACCGACTCCACGGTCTCTTGTACTGCCGATGAGTCGCCCTCGATCTGCACGTCATCACGAGGGGTAGTTTTGTCACCCCGTTCGTTGACAATCTTGATGGCTTGGAGTATCTCGGCAGCATGGTCGGATGCCGGCCCGAGAGCCAGCCGCTGCTTTCGTTTAGCCATCCACTTGGCTCTGCGCTGTTTCTGAGCCGACAAAGCTCCGTCCGTAGACACAGCTTGAATATCTGACATAGCCTGGCATAACCAGAAACAAAATAATTACAAGTTTGGTATATACGTTAATATCAATCTAATAGATAATGATATTATATCTACCAAACCCTTTAGAGTCATACACTGTAATATATTTGTGTCTTGCTATAAATCCATGTATTCTTTTATTATTTGAAAATAGGTATAATAATATATGGATAGATACATAGGTACTAAACGATTGTTTCGACAAATTCCATAAGAATCTACGAAACAGAACTTACTATTGATCTGCCTAGGTCAAAACCAATAGCTATATGTCAAATTTCTTCGAATATCTGCGAATTCTGAAAGCTCGGAAGGAGAACAACTGTAATAACGATCGTTACTCAGAAGCTCACTAGGAAAGAGTGAAGGATTTTTTGTTGACACAAGACCAACTCGTAACCTAGCATCGCGCACTGTAGCGTGAGCAACTTCCAGCCAATCGCCGTCTCCTAAAAACGCGTAAGCTACACATACACGCTAATGCTGTACAAGGCAACTCCAACATATTTCATGACGCAACAATACTTCGTGCGTATTGACTGGACTGTACGAGGTCTATGCAAGTGCATCCATATCGCATTGAAGCTTTGTAGGTAAGAATTAATCTAAATCCATAAGGAAATGCGCTGATATTGCTTATTATTTCTTTGTTTAATTCTCAGCTGAATCCGACGAAATACCTCTCTTTGATATTTAACCTGAAACGTGAAGAATGCTCATTTACTCAAAGTGATCACTACTTTCAGTCTCTTTCCCGCCCCCCCCCCAAAAAAAAAGAACCAAAAAAAAGAAAAAGAAAAAAAAGAATGGATACAGAAGCTGTTCCTCTGGATATCTTCTTTTTGTGTCTGCTTTTGTTAACTGAACTATCTTTCATTGTCAAAGACAGATAGCTCATTATCTGTGATTTTTTTTTCTCAAATTTCCTGGTGGGTATTGGAAGAATTTTCGACAGCAAGCTTGTTTGGGTGTATTGATTGTAGTATATACTGAACCTCTCTCTTGCCGTTCATTTTCTGTTTAATAGTGTTGTAACTTCTTTCAGCCTAATCGATGCAATTTCGGGTGAAATTGTTTCGTACGTAGAGTGTATACAAAGGGACTGATGTAGGACTCGTGAATATAGATATATCGTGTACAGGTGCGTGTACAGATGAAATCTCAGCTAACCCTGGAAACGCCGACCGACGTGCATTGCACAGACGTAAACGTCCTGGTTAACGTATCATTCTCAGGACCTGGCCCCCATTTTATAGAAAGCTTATTATGATAGCAATTCTTCCTGGAATGTCAATTGTCATAGTAACAACAAGAATCCAGCTTCCTGATTGGCTGTTGCTATCGGAAGTTACTATTCCAGCAAGAGTTTGTATCCTAACATCTTTTATGAAATGGGGCCCTGGACTCGTAATCGTGGGACACGTGACGTCACATCATCTTCAGTACATTAGAGTTCCTTACTCCGAAAGTTCGTTAATCTGAAAATTAGATAAGGTTCAGTATTCCAAAGGTTCATTAATCCGGAAACTACATGTGGTCGTTATTTCCGAAGGTTAAATCCGTCTGCATGCATATTTTTTTTTCATGTATTCATTTTCGGATTAGCGAACCTTCTTGCATTTTCGCACTATATCGAACCTTCGGAATAACGAACCGTATTTCATATTTTGGACTAACTAACCGCATTTTCAGTTAACGGCCCTATTTCGTTTTCGGATTAACGAACGTCTACGTGTATAGGAATTTGTGTATTTCGGAACAGCGAATCTTGCATTCTAGCTCATACTTGAGCGAGGGTCAAGCAACATTCTGAAGATGGTCAAGGAAATTGGTTTTATGTCACTTGTAGACATTTTTCACGGTATTGCGGTGGTGGCATAAGAAGTACATAATTCACAAACGTGTACATCTCAACAGAATAGTTACATCAGCAACCCCAAAATATTAGGAACAACCCCAAGCCCTCCATAACAGCGTTTATACTTCGTTCCGTATTATAGCTTAAAGGGATGGTACAGTTTCTGTTAAGATTGAGCCTCGGGGTTCCAGCATTTTTTTATTACAAATTTATTTTTAAAGATAATGACAAACCTCTTATGAAATAAAAAAAGAAGAGAATATAATTCTAAGAGGAATTCAAAGTGTATATTTGATGAAAATTGATACTTAGATGACTGAGATATCCAAAACAAAGCAACCCTTTAATGAAAAGTGGGATCCTCCTTTTAATATAGCATCGCTTTGTTTCACTTTGTTTTTTGGATTTCTCGGCCACTGCAAAACCGATTCTCATCATGTATACTTTGAATGTGTCTTAGAATAATCTATGTTCTTTGACATTTCATAAGCTGCTTTTTAAGTATCTCGCAAAAAGTTAACATTTGCAAGCAAAGGAAAAGCACTGTTTAGGCAGGATGCAGTCCGTTTATTGTCCCTCCACCTGTGGTCGTTAGCATAAAATAACTAGAATTGAGCTAATGACTCGGTGCTTTCAGCGTTGTTGTTGTTGTTGTTGTTGTTGTTGTTGTTTTCAATTATAGTTTTCGTATAATCACGCGATATAAGTGAACGTGATAATGTCTTTTCTCAAAAGACGGAGGCTCTTTTCTTCTTCTCATGTATCTAACTAAGGTATACTTTCGATAATAACTCCATATATAACTCCATAACGCCAAAACACACACATACACACACGCGCACATAATCACACACGCTCACACACGCAAACAAACACAAACACAATATATAATTTATGTATTTTGATGTATCAATGATTTGTGTAATCGCAAATATATGAATGGTTTTATGTCAAATAAACTTCAAATTTAAACCTTCAAACTTCAGTACGTTTTTCCTTGTCATTGCGAGTGAGTTCAAGATTTTGATTTGATTTGTATACATGTATGCCTACTCTATTCGTATAATTCTTCAAATTGATGCTTAGATTGACAAACCATTACCTATGTTGAAATCCGACCCCCCCCCCACCCCACAAAAAAAACAACAAATGCATTCAATGTCAGTACACTTGTACTTCATATACAACGGAAATGATAACACATGTAAGAAATGTGAAATATTATGCAACAATGGTTTATTTACAATATTTACAAGGTAAGATCGTTGGACCCCTAAATGTCAGCTGCAAGTCTGATATAGGCTTTTATTTTCGCAGTTTCTTGAAAAGGCGCTTCCAGAAAGGTGGCCGTTTGTACCGTCTTTTCAGCTCGCTGATTTCCTTGAGAATTGTAGTGAGACTCGGACGGGATTCTGGGTTTCTCGTTCTGCATCTCATGCCGAGGGAAGAGAGTTTCCGAACGGTTGCAGATCGTGAATCTGTAAGGCGAGTAAATAAAAAATATAAGATATACTATGATTCATTCTGTAAGGGATCTATCGATGCACATAAGTGTTATTTATTGAAATTGCACAAAATCAATGACAAAACCCTGGGCAAATTTTTTGTCTTCGTATAGATTAGAAATAACAATATAATGCCTCGAACATAAAAACGATATGACTTAGACGGATGCCAGTTAGACGATCAGAAATTATTTTTGATACGATTAAGATTCAACATCCTCATTGAGCTGTGATTTGATTAGGGAAATTAGCGGTGATTACCAGTTTATCAGAGTTAGTCTTGAAATCATCTATGGGAAAATACGTCATAATCGCAAGCTGGCGAATCAGAGATAGTTGACCAACAATGATCAAGTGTCGAGAAAACTATTGCAAAACTTACCGTCCAGCACCTGTGCGATATCCATCAAGATGACACCTAGTGAAAAGGTGTCTGAGTGAACCGATGTCTTTTCCTCGTCGAGCACGATTTCGGGGGCAAGATAGTCCGCTTCTTCCCCCTGCAGGTAGGCAAACTTGACGGCTTCCGGGAGACCCGACATTTGAAGTGGGGAGGTCATCGATGACACCATGCCAAAGTCGATGATAACGCCGCGATAGCGACCTCCTCGGCGTTCAAGAAGGACGTTGTCGCTTTTCATGTCGTTATGGAGGAGTCCGTTCTCATGGAGCTCCATCATGCCCCTGACGACGTCCTCGGCGATGTTGAGGCCGTCCTTGGTTGAGAGAGGAGGTGGGTTGAGAAGTGGATAGCTGAGTCCCGTTTCACTGTCTCCAACAAACTGCACTCCCAGGCAGAGGTCGTTGCCATTGTCAAGTGTTCCCAAGAAACGGGGGAAGTATGGACTGTCCGAGAGAAGCTGGTGAACGAGAGCCTCCTTGTTGGCTCGCCTTCTTGTCTCTTTAAGTTCGTCCGCCAGTTCGCCTGGTGAGGCATGGTTGTTGGATCGAAAGGGCTCTTTGATGGCTACGGGAGTTGATGTTTTGCTGTGTCGGGCTAGGAGAACACGGCCGTAGCTACCACGACCAATCTCAAGTAGACTGTTCATGTTCTGAAATTGCAAAAAGAGAGAAAAACATTGCGCGTATACATAATCTCATATTTGCTGGAGAGATATACATACAACAACTTTTGTATGTAATTGCTTGCAACTGAAAAGAAGATTGATGAAAACTTGCGTTCTCTCATTTTAAAAACGTTTGCGGGGATGATTACGAAAGACTTACCGACACGCTGTGGCCGCAGTTGAAAGTCAAAAGGTCATCAAAAGTTAGTGATGGACACTTGACCTTTTCTTGCAGCATGTTAACGACAACTTCGTCAACGTTTTGACTGCTTGGAGAGCTCTCTGTCGGATACCTGCCGTGATGAAAAGTCACAATGAGCAAAAGATACATTATACTTGAAATTACTTGAGTGGAACGAAAGACAAATAAAAAAGTAATAAAAGTATGTCAGTACATTACAGCAGGTATGCTATACTTGTTTTGAAGAAATGATTTCCACTGCATCGATTGACTTCACAGTTTTGATTGTCAACCGATTGTAAAGGTGACTTTGCATATCGTCAAGGAACAAAATTAACCACAGAATATGTAACATCAAACCGCTGTATACCTTAATAAAGATAATGCATGAAAGAATTACTTACCTTTGAGATGTCATTGCAGAATTTTCACTCATGCTCGACGGTGTATTTTCATCAACAGAGTGGATATCCTGTAACGAAAAATGGAAGTCAAAATCAGAACTGTGAGGACAGTCTCATTTGACACAGAATATTATCATTGCCTCATGGTGTTTTAGGGCGCTGGCAGAAGAGACCCGCCGCGTCTTTCTTATGTCGGACTTTTGTTTTTGCTGTTGGTGTTGTTGTTGCTGTTGTTGTTGTTTTCGTGTCCTTCACCTGTCTAAACTAAATCATGAAGGGATTACTCTTATTCTGACAAAGTGTAAATATGAATCCAGTATTATTGTCCTGTGCGTATGAAGTATTTAATAATCTCGCGGTAAACTTTATTTTCGTCAATAATATGATAAACAATGTTAGGAACTGGCTATGAATAAGATAACAGATATTCACCTGTTCAGGTTCAGTACTCTGACTGCATGAAACAGGACTGCGCTGACTACCAGTTTCCTTGTTGGAGCCAGGAATGTCTTGTAGAAGAGGGAAGATTTCGTGAATTTCCGAAAGGAGGTCCAAAGATGTAGCAGGTGGAAAGGAAGACGGCGCTTCAGTTTTGTCAGAAGCCTGCAAATTCCAAATGATATACAATCGTGTTTAGACATAAGCTTCTCATTTTCCTGTCTTCATCGATAAGAAAAGATGACATTGCTGTGCGAAGGAAACGAAACGTACGAAGACATGTTCATACTTATTTTTTTCTCACTTCTATAGAGACGCCCTCAAAAGACAATAACAAAGTCAAACAAAACAAAACGCAGATCTCATCTGAAAACAAACCCTTTTGGCAAAATCGTGTTTCATATTGATTCATTGCATCGTATTATTTTCACTATATTATGTTTGACATCAGCACTGAGAAATGAGCACTGAAAGGCATGGACACGTTAAAACAAAGTGAAATTCTACCTGGCTGTCTCCCGACGTTATTTGGCACTGTATGGGCACATCTGTTGTTGGTAACACTGTCGCCTCATTGTCGTCGATCTCAACATTCTGGTCGACGACAACATTTTCAGGGACCGCTTCGACTGTGGAAGCGGTAGTAAGTTCTGTGGTCGAGGCAACGTCATCTCCGTGGGCAGACACCATTACCGACTCCACGGTCTCTTGTACTGCCGATGAGTCGCCCTCGATCTGCACGTCATCACGAGGGGTAGTTTTGTCACCCCGTTCGTTGACAATCTTGATGGCTTGGAGTATCTCGGCAGCATGGTCGGATGCCGGCCCGAGAGCCAGCCGCTGCTTTCGTTTAGCCATCCACTTGGCTCTGCGCTGTTTCTGAGCCGACAAAGCTCTGTCCGTAGACACAGCTTGAATATCTGACATAGCCTGGCATAACCAGAAACAAAATAATTACAAGTTTGGTATATACGTTAATATCAATTTAATAGATAATGATATTATACCTACCAAACCCTTTAGAGTCATACACTGTAATATATTTGTGTCTTGCTATAAATCCATGTATTCTTTTATTATTTGAAAATAGGTATAATAATATATGGATAAATACATAGGTACTAAACGATTGTTTCGACAAATTCCATAATAATCTACGAAACAGAACTTACTATTGATCTGCCTAGGTCAAAACCAATAGCTATATGTCAAATTTCTTCGAATATCTGCGAATTCGGAAAGCTCGGAAGGAGAACAACTGTAATAACGATCGTTACTCAGAAGCTCACTAGGAAAGAGTGAAGGATTTTTTGTTGACACAAGACCAACTCGTAACCTAGCATCGCGCACTGTAGCGTGAGCAACTTCCAGCCAATCGCCGTCTCCTAAAAACGCGTAAGCTACACATACACGCTAATGCTGTACAAGGCAACTCCAACATATTTCATGACGCAACAATACTTCGTGCGTATTGATTGGACTGTATTTACGAGGTCTATGCAAGTGCATCCATATCGCATTGAAGCTTTGTAGGTAAGATAATCTAAATCCATAAACAAATGTGCTGATATTGCTTATTATTTCCTTGTTTAATTCTCAGCTGAATCCGACGAAATACCTCTCTTTAATATTGTAACGCGAGAAGGGGGGAGGGGGAAATAAATAGGGACTGAACATCTGAGAATATCCACGTCTCCTAATCCTGTAGTATGCTGCCACCAGGTAATTTTTGGGTGTACCACTCCCTGCTGAGAAGTCGAGAACTAACTTCCTCAGCTAACGTGTTTGGAGAGAGAGATCTGTAACTTGAGTGAGTCCTATATGTAAACGATGTCTATGCTAAAGAATGTTGTGGCTGCATGTGTACGTTACATACTGGTATTCCTCTTGCGTATAACCTTGACGCCTATAATTAATCATCACCAGTGTCAGTACTGAATGCGCACGCACACACTGCATCTCACATGCGCGCATACCTCATGTTCGCGCCACTCGAGCATGTGCACCACTCTCAGTTGAGTACTCCAGTCTAACACAGCCCACACAAACTAGCATCGGCAATCATTCGCTCATCTTATTCATCTAATACGAGGAAATACCTCAGAGAATCGACCAAGCATTTAGGGTAAGCTAAGTCAGAATTCTTCTAACCTTCTCTGTATCCAAATTAACATAGATCATGTGTAGGTAAGCATTTAAAGTAGAGCCTCAGTCTCTAACTGTCACAGCTAGACTTCACATGCGTGTACACACACAGGTATACAAACATCTCAGGCACTCACTCTCCCTCCAATCACCAAGGCTATCCAATAAGTTCTAGGACCTCGCGTTTGTTGGTAACGTGTTTAAAAGGGTTCGATGTGCGGTTCGTTTGTTCAAAGTATATGAACGTGGTGCATAAATTTGTCCAGTGTCTTTGTTAATCTACAATACTTAATTAAATCTCATATCCACAACCTCAATCACTGATCAATGTATGCATTCATTCCAGCATCCAGGCAGTACAACTACAAACTTGATGTCCGAACGTTTGAATTTAACTTATAACTTTTAGACTTTAATAAGTCTAAATTCTGTTTGTACAAGTATATATACAAATCATTTCATTTACAACATTTCAAACATCTTCTCTTAGAGACAAGAACCAACTTGAATATGAGTATTTTCCCAGCTTAATCTGACCAAGGTTCACTAACGCTGTAGACCCAACTACGAATCTACGATATCCCAGCTCAGAACGTACCACATATGACGTGGTACTGTAGTTAGACCACTCGTGACATTCAAAGTCACATGAATATTGTAAATATAATTCTCCATAATTTAGTTTAATGACTGCCTCTTTATCATGGAGACTACTATGTAAGAAATACTACTCCACTACAATGTTATTTAAAGACATCTCATTTTGAGACCCAATTTGTTGTCAGAAAGTGAAATTTCTTCCGTGCTTTTGTTCCTGCTAACCTGTGCGAACCTCATCCTACTAGCGAACTCCTGTAGACAGTAGACTCACTAAGACTCCAAGTCTTCCTACCCATCTCTTTCCGAATAACATCTCTAAGTAAGTGCACATTACTCTCTCCAATAGAATAAAGAATAAAGCAATAAAGAATAAAATCCTTTCATAACCGCTCCGGTCACCCCTCTGGGATTTCAATCCTTAACATAAAACTGCTGCACCACACAAAAGAGCATTATGCGCCCCACACACGATGTCGGTGGCCACGCGTCGCTGTCTGTCTACTCCGGCAGAATTTGGCCTCAAGTCTCTAACGACTCCCAAATTACCCCTGCCACCAAAAAGCCTACGAAATTCTACAGTGTTTCCATTAAGCCTCTAAGCACGTCGACTTGCTCATGACTCGTCCCGCGACTTTCTTGAAACAAAAAGAAGAAATTTGGCTATCTCAACAAATTAGCTTACTTTCTTATATAATGCCTACTATTATAAATCTTTTATTACTAACAGGCCAAGTTGAAAAAAAATAACCTTTTACTCAAGTGTTCGGGAATGGAGCCTGCTACTAACTGAGGGTGGGGAAATTGAAAGAGATGGAGGGGGGGGGGTGGTAAAGGATCTGGACTCAGTCTGGTAAACAGCTTCTTGTCGTTCCCCAGTAGACATCAGCGTCACCAGCTCAGTCCAGCAGCAAGTAGGCCTGCTAGTCTGTCACCATGAACCCTCAGATACAGGTAAACACAGCTCCGGTACTGTTGCCCTCAGTGGGTGGTGTCGGCACTCCAAAGGGAAGGGGGGGGGGGGGGGAAAGGGAAGGGGTAGGGGTAGGGAAGGAGTGGGAACGGTAGTGGACACCAGCCCTCGGACACTGGCATAGTAGCACCCATCTGTTGACTTCGTTGTTTTTCCCCGATATAGACTGCATTACCAGACCAGAGAGACCCTCTCTATTGGCTGCAAACCCTGACAATGTCACTCTCTCCTAGGCCTCGCCTGGTCCGCCAGCTAGTCCATTCAGTTCCCAGCTCATCCACGTAGTGGCCACGGTTGCAGGGGATGAGGGGAGTGGGGAAGGAGTGGGGAAGCAATTCCTATTCCCTCACTTGAGTATTACTTAATATTTTCCTCATATTAGATAATTAAACAAGTTGCTGATAATTGAAATCTTATACTTCTTCTTAGAACCTTGGTCATGCTCACTACCTACATGTATGACACAATAACTGTCACTTTGGCATTAAGCTGGTATGATGCATTAAGCATCCATCTTAATATTTACACAAAAGAGTATACACATAAAAAGAACGTGATGAGCATCTCTGTGCTCAATTAGTAGCGATCAATAACCACAACAGTGCACATGTATTTACAAAATTATATGATTACCCTATAAATATACCTATCGAGGGTACGCTTGGTTTATATCAAAGACATACTATGTAATAGGTGGAGGGTACTCCCTCCACTCTACCTCCATATTGTCAATTATCTGGTTCGAGTTGCTGGGATTCACCGAGTATCAAGAGAGAAAACAAATCTGTAAGCTTCTGAATTGTAACCGATCAGCTGTGTCCAGTAAACAGTCGTCTGCATATGCGCGTATTTATACCCGTCGGCCCCTTTACACAAGCGCGTACTCTACACTATTTACGCGTATTGTTTACTTCTACATTGGTAGTGTAACGCGAATGCGCTAACACAGCGCTACTCCAGCGCAACTTCCTTCCCACAGCTGCATATGGACTGATTCATTACACAAATAGGGGTTCTTGCAACTGTGAAGAAAAATTATCGTAAGTTACGTTGACAATACAAAAAGGGACTGCAAATTATGACAACTATCACCAGGAAATATGCCAAGAAAAGCAGGTAAGTACCTATAAATATGAGTCTCTTATTCGGCCCTCCGTATAATAACTGTCATTACAACCCTACTCATTAATGGACAGGGCAACTTAGATTCATGTGCTGTATGAGCGACAGCAGTGTATACAGTGTATCTGTCGACTAGCAGTGTAAGGGTTCGTATACACACGTACCGGTAAGTTCTACGCACCATACACAATCTAGCGAGTATGTCAGTATAAATGAACTCTTACATAGTCTTTCTCCATGTCTCGTTGTAGTAACACATACACATACAAGTTTAAAAAAAAAATGAAGTTCAGGGTGTTCTCGCCACATTACCCCCCTCTTACCAAGTCGCTGTCCCAGCGACCAATAGGTTTAAATGTGCACTGTCGTGAAAATACTCATTCATAGTAGAATTACAACATATATACATGTTCAATTTGTTTCTGCTAATTATCAAAAACCATTGTCTGCACTATCATAGAAGTGCTCCACATATATACAATGCAATCAGAATTGTCCAAATCCAAACTGTTCGTCGATACGATAACATTGTCCACAATAACGTCACTCCTCACTATTTGCAGGCATGGTCTCCGGAAAGGTGGTCTCCACTACTCGCTTCATCAAATGAACCTGGCCATACACTTCTGTATACCATTCGGACTCAACCGTGACTTTCTTTACTACGCGAAACCCAATCCTCGGGCGCTTAACACTGATCACAAGTTCATCCTCCTCATCGTCGGCATTGTCAGAAAGGTAAGCCACTAACTTTCTCTTTCTTGGATTGTCCGACTCTCTCTCCTCTGTCTCTACTCCTGCCTCTAGCTTGGCTTCCTCCTTTGCCTTTTCTTCCCTTTCTTTCTTCTCTTTTTCTGCCTGGAGTCTGGCTTCCTCCCTTGCCTTTTCTTCCCTGTCTTTCTTCTCCTTTTCTGCCTGCCGTATGGCTTCCTTCCATACCTTCTCTTCCCTTTCTTTCTTCTCCTTTTCTGCCTGGAGTCTGGCTTCCTCCCTTGCCTTTTCTTCCCTGTCTTTCTTCTCCTTTTCTGCCTGGAGTCTGGCTTCCTCCCTTGTCTTTTCTTCCCTGTCTTTCTTCTCCTTTTCTGCCTGTCGTATGGCTTCCTTCCATACCTTCTCTTCCATTTCTTTCTTCTCCTTTTCTGCCTGAAGGGTGGCTTTCTCCTTTGCCTTTTCTTCCATTTCTTTCTCCTCCCTCTCTGCCTTCTGCTTGGCTTCGTCCTTTCTCTTCTTTTCCTTCTCCTCCCTGTCTTTCTTCTCCTTCTCTGCCTTCTGCTTGGCTTCGTCCTTTCTCTTCTTTTCTTTCTCTTCCCTGTCTTTCTTCTCCTTCTCTGCCTTCTGCTTGGCTTCGTCCTTTCTCTTCTTTTCCTTCTCCTCCCTGTCTTTCTTCTCCTTCTCTGCCTTCTGCTTGGCTTCGTCCTTTCTCTTCTTTTCCTTCTCCTCCCTGTCTTTCTTCTCCTCTGCCTTCTGCTTGGCTTCGTCCTTTCTCTTCTTTTCCTTCTCCTCCCTTTCTTTCTTCTCCTTTTCTGCCTTCTGCTTGGCTTCGTCCTTTCTCTTCTTTTCCTTCTCCTCCCTGTCTTTCTTCTCCTTCTCTGCCTTCTGCTTGGCTTCGTCCTTTCTCTTCTTTTCCTTCTCCTCCCTGTCTTTCTTCTCCTTCTCTGCCTTCTGCTTGGCTTCGTCCTTTCTCTTCTTTTCCTTCTCCTCCCTGTCTTTCTTCTCCTTCTCTGCCTTCTGCTTATCTTCGTCCTTCTTCCTTTCTCTCTCCTTTTGTTCCTTCAGATCTCTCTCCATTTCATCAATTAGTGCTGCTAGTCCCCCTCCCTTGGAACTCCACCGTCTGTCCTCTGCAGTGTGCCGGTCCCTCTCCCAACGAAGCTGGTATGCCCTCGTTGCCAATTGAAACCTCAAGTAGTTTCCCTCATCCCGTCTGTCAGGGTGAGTGCGATTATAGTGGCGGTTCATGTCCCAACGATCCTGCATCTCTGTATTACAGACCTCACACCTTATTGTCAGCGTCGTACTGTGAATAGCTTCCAGATGACGGACGTAGCCTACATGGCTCATCATCTCAAGATCACATATTTCGCACTTCATCTACAAAAGATTGAAGTTAATGTGGAAAGGACAAAGCTAAAAAGAAAATCGAGGAAGCGGCAATTTTGTAATCAACTGCTTGTCATAACATTGTTATCATACTAAGAATCTAAATTCTACTGCTTTGACTAAAGTTTTGCTTTTGTTTTGTTGTTATTAATGTTTTGTTCTTGTTGTACACCAGAGATGACGACTGAGGTAGGGAAGCCCTCTTTTACAACTCGTCTCTGAACCGCCTGGGTGGTAATCTAACTCTAACAGGATTTCGCCGAACATTCTGACGCCAGTCACGAAGTGGTGGTCCAGTGTAGCACTTCAAACGATCTGAATGTACAACTCTAGGCTTGGTACGCAGTGAAGCTTGGATGCGATACACCACATCTGATAGTCTGTGCGTTACCATGAAGGGACCATCCCACTTCACTTGAAGTTTAGGACACACACCTCTCCGTCTAGTTGGGTTGTGTAGCCAGACCCAGTCTCCAATGTCGTATTTCACAAGTGTAGAATTGCGATCATACTGCTTGGCCTGGTGCTTCTGAGCTAGGTGTAATTTATGTCTTGCTGCTTCATGTACGTCTTGCAATCTATCTCTTAGTTGTTGAACATAATCTCCAGTCTCTTCATTTTCTACTTGCACTTCAGGTTGACTGATCGTGACATCTACTGGAAGCGTGATCTCTCTTCCGAGCATCATCATAACAGGAGACTCACCAGTTGATTCCTGAATGGAAGAACGATACGCCAGCATAGCATATGGAACCCGCTCATCCCAGTCTGCCTGATTTCTGTCAGCATCTAGTATAGACGCTACCATCGACAGTAGTGTGCGATTGAACCTCTCTATGAATCCGTCACTTTGGGGATGTAAGGGACATGTTCTTGTCTTCTTAATATGCAAAAGTTCACATACTTCTTGCATCAACTTTGACTCAAAATTCCTGCCCTGATCACTATGCAGTTCCTTAGGTAGCCCATATCTGCAAATGAATTCTTCCACTAAAGCTCGAGCGACTGTGTTTGCCTCTTGGTTTGGTAAGGGGTATGCTTCAATCCACTTCGTGAAATAGTCCCCCACTACTAGGATGTAACGATTTCCACTGTCAGTCTCTGGTAAGGGACCCAAAATATCCATGGCCACTCTCTCAAGTGGTGCACCTACTTGATATCTCTGTAGAGGGGCCTTTGCTCTCTTAGGTGGGTTCTTTAAACGTGCACAGACTGTACACTCTCGCACTGTTGATCTAACATCCGCAGCTAGTCCAACCCAGTAGTATCTCTGTTGAACTTTGTGAAGTAATTTGTTTACCCCCAGGTGGCATGCCGTATTCGCAGCATGGAGCTCAGCCAACACAATTTTTCGCAGAGAGCGTGGTAGCACAGTTTTCCACCTAACTTCTTTACCGTCGTTTGACTCCCACCTCCTCATGAGAACACCGTCCTTTACCTCTAAAAGACCCCAATTTATCCAATACGACTTCACTGCAGATGACAGGGTTGACACAGCACCCCATAATGGCCTTTCCTCACTCTCTTCCTTCCACTTCAATATGTGCTTGATATCTGCATCTTGCAGTTGAGCTCTCCTTATCTCCATAGGAGTAGTGTTAGGTGAAATAGTGACTGCATTCAGTCTTCTTACAAGCTCAGCTTCGTCATCCATCTTTAGCCTGACTCTTCTATTCTTCCTTCCATCGGCTTACTACATAAAACAGTATAAAATTATGTACACATATAATTAGAATCAACATTCACTCCATGCTTCCTAATGTCTTACACTTAAATCTACTAATTGTCTTCGCAGATATCCTCCAGTCTGCCGCACTGTGTGCAGGGCCTGCGAGACAGTCCATCAGCGTTTGAGTGGATCCGTCCAGCTCTATGCTCGAGGGTAAGTTCATATTGACTTATCACTTCAATCCATCTTGCAATCTGTCCTTCCGGATTCTTGAAATTAAGCAGCCACCTCAGTGAACTGTGATCCGTTCTCACCCTGACTCGCTGACCATACAAGTAATGCCGGAAGTGTTTCAAGAAGTTCACCACGGCGAGTAATTCACGTCTCGTGACACAGTAGTTTTGTTCAGCCCTGTTCAATGTCCTACTAGCATAAGCTATAACTCGTTCAAGCCCATCGCGTTCTTGACTCAATACTGCCCCAATGGCGAATTGACTTGCATCTGTGTCAAGTATATACTCGTCTCCTAGTCTTGGGTAGGCAAGGATAGGTGCAGAGGTCAACTTTTCCTTTAAGAGTTCGAAAGCTTGCTCACACTCTGTGGTCCACAAGAAAATGGCATGCTTCTCAGTCAGAGCCGTCAGTGGCTTAGCAATGCGCGAAAAGTCCTTGATGTATCGCCTGTAGTACGACGCTAATCCTAAGAAGCTTCGCACATCAGTGGGATTGGTAGGTCGTGGCCATTTCTGCACAGCTTCAATCTTGGCAGGATCAGTACTCACGCCTTTTGCCGATACCTTATGTCCCAGATACAAGACCTCTTTCTGAAACAGAAAGCACTTCTTTGGCTTGAGTTTGAGTTTTGCTGCTTGCAGCCTCCGCAGCACAATCTCTAGTCTTCTCAGTACTTCTTCCACTGTGGGGCCAAAAACAATGATGTCATCCAAGTAGATTAATAAGATCTTCCATTGCAGGCCAGCCATTATAGTCTCCATTAAGCGCTCAAATGTGGATGGAGCATTGCACAATCCAAACGGCATAACTTCAAACTGAAAGAGCCCCCCAGTCACTACAAATGCTGACTTTAATTTCGCATCCTCATCAAGCGGAATCTGCCAATAGCCTGAGGCAAGGTCGAGTGTACAGAAGTATACAGCTCCGTCGAGTGCATCGATGGATTCGTCGATACGGGGAAGGGGAAAAGAATCCTTAATAGTGTGCTCATTCAGGAGACGATAGTCGACACAAAATCGCATAGTCCCGTCCTTCTTTTTAACTAGTACAACCGGTGCTGACCATGGGCTGCTAGACGGTTTGATGATACCACGTTGAAGCATGTCATTCACGTGACGTTCTATTTCCTCTCGCTGCCCCATGGGAGGTCTACGAGGACGTTGTCTAATGGGTGCAGGGCAAGTAGTGTGAATAGAGTGGTGGGTAACATCCGTTCTGCCGATATCGTGGTCACCCCGTGAGAAAACATCTTGATAGTCTACCAACAAAGCTGATATCTCTTCCTCATGACCTTGTACATTCTCCAATGTTCTGTTATAGATGTCTTGTAGATGATCAGGAACCATTTTCGAAGATGGTTGGATATTTGCTAGCTCATGTGCACCATATATGTCTGTACAGTGGATCCTCTCACCATTGATGTCAATAGTCCCCAACTCACAGTTGATTGATGCATTAGTATGCTGAAGAAAATCCATCCCCAGGATACCATCATGGTCGATGTCAGCTATCACAGCGTTGATGTCATATGACTTCACCCCAATTTGAATGCTCACATTAGACTCGCCGTGTACTTGAATTGGTGTACCGTCAGCTTGTAGCAGTCTGATATCACACTCCTCCATCGAGTCAGCTAATTTACATGTCATTCTACACAAAGCTTGATGTGATATGATAGTAATTGAAGATCCAGTATCGATTAGCAGGTCCAGTCTCTCATCATCAATTATCCCTTTTATGAAGAGTCCTTGTTTGATTTCTTTTACTGTACAAATTTGTGCTCTCCTCTTAGGTTGATGGTCCAGCGGCACGGGCCCTACTTGTACTGTGGCCTTGCCCTTGCCCACTGGGAAGACCTGTTCTCGTTTCCCACCTTCTCTCTGTAGGGACACTGCTTAGCAATGTGACCATTCCTATTACAGCAGTAGCAGACAACCCAATTTGACTGTGATGCCATGTTCTCTATCTTGGATGTGAGTTGTCGCAACGCCATTCTCAGCTCAGCAATTTCTTTCTTTGTTTCACCATCTGCAGGTTCTGGCTTGGGTGACGGCATATTATCAACGGCACGAACAAGTCGAGATGGCCTGATTCTCTCTCGAGCCCTCTCTGCTTTGAGGAACGATTCTGTCGCCAATCCAGCACTTATGGCATCATCTAGCGTCATAGGGTGAGCTCGAAAAATTCCAGCCCTGATCTCAGCCTCATCTATCGCCTCAGAAAAATGAGTCTTTGCAAGGCGCTCACGAGCAGAGGCACTCATCTCCGGGTACGCCAGACCGGTTAAGTCACGAATAGCTTGCCCAAGTTGTTGTAGTGATTCGTCCTTATGTCTACGCCGTGTACGGAGCTCCATCAGAAAGTTCTCCGCCTGTTCCCCAGGTCCGAATCTCCTCTCCAACTGTGACACTAACTCAGCGTAAGAGATACAGGTAGTAGATGAAAGATTATTCAACACCTTCAGTGCTGGACCATGTAGTCGTGTAGCCAAGTATTGACCAGCTTCCAAATCAGACCATCCATTAAGTTGCATACAGGCTTCAAAGTGTCGCTTATAATCAGCCCAGGGCATCTTCCCTCCATATTTCTCTGGCACGACATCGCGACAGCTTCCAACTCTCATCACGCCACTGCCGGATTGAGTAGCTTGCCTGTTTGGAGTATATCGCGGTGATTGCCTGTAGCCTTGTGATGTGTACGTCTGACGTCGCTCAACTGGAATCGCGTCTCCAAATTCTCCTCTAACTGCAATCTCCGGGTCGGATGAGTCAACAGCCCACTGAGTCTGTATTTTGTCGTCATGATGACCATCACCCACGGCCATTTGCTCAGAAACTTTAGGACTCGCTGCATCAATTTCTTCCATCTCTGGTCTACCATATTATGTGTATAATGATAGACAATAATGTCTTTCATCTCGTTTTGTTTTGTTTTTGTGCCAAGCGTACCCTTTACAATGTTGTAAGAAGTACGACTTCATATAGATAGCTAAATATTAACTGCATATTACGTACAACATATGGATACTTCTCCATGGAAACTAAATCCATGGTGATAGCAATTTGCTAACACTTCTTTTGTACCTCTCAATATCTATTTTCTGTCAAATACTCATATTCAATAGGAGAATTCCTTATAGTACCTGCCTGGTTGCATAGAATACCATTTCTTTCAACAACATTATGCTCATACAGTGTAAAAAAAAAAAATGTGAAGCACCATCCTACCGGACAAAACACCATCCCACCGCTTGCCACCAAAAATGTAACGCGAGAAGGGGGGAGGGGGGAAATAAATAGGGACTGAACATCTGAGAATATCCACGTCTCCTAATCCTGTAGTATGCTGCCACCAGGTAATTTTTGGGTGTACCACTCCCTGCTGAGAAGTCGAGAACTAACTTCCTCAGCTAACGTGTTTGGAGAGAGAGATCTGTAACTTGAGTGAGTCCTATATGTAAACGATGTCTATGCTAAAGAATGTTGTGGCTGCATGTGTACGTTACATACTGGTATTCCTCTTGCGTATAACCTTGACGCCTATAATTAATCATCACCAGTGTCAGTACTGAATGCGCACGCACACACTGCATCTCACATGCGCGCATACCTCATGTTCGCGCCACTCGAGCATGTGCACCACTCTCAGTTGAGTACTCCAGTCTAACACAGCCCACACAAACTAGCATCGGCAATCATTCGCTCATCTTATTCATCTAATACGAGGAAATACCTCAGAGAATCGACCAAGCATTTAGGGTAAGCTAAGTCAGAATTCTTCTAACCTTCTCTGTATCCAAATTAACATAGATCATGTGTAGGTAAGCATTTAAAGTAGAGCCTCAGTCTCTAACTGTCACAGCTAGACTTCACATGCGTGTACACACACAGGTATACAAACATCTCAGGCACTCACTCTCCCTCCAATCACCAAGGCTATCCAATAAGTTCTAGGACCTCGCGTTTGTTGGTAACGTGTTTAAAAGGGTTCGATGTGCGGTTCGTTTGTTCAAAGTATATGAACGTGGTGCATAAATTTGTCCAGTGTCTTTGTTAATCTACAATACTTAATTAAATCTCATATCCACAACCTCAATCACTGATCACTGTATGCATTCATTCCAGCATCCAGGCAGTACAACTACAAACTTGATGTCCGAACGTTTGAATTTAACTTATAACTTTTAGACTTTAATAAGTCTAAATTCTGTTTGTACAAGTATATATACAAATCATTTCATTTACAACATTTCAAACATCTTCTCTTAGAGACAAGAACCAACTTGAATATGAGTATTTTCCCAGCTTAATCTGACCAAGGTTCACTAACGCTGTAGACCCAACTACGAATCTACGATATCCCAGCTCAGAACGTACCACATATGACGTGGTACTGTAGTTAGACCACTCGTGACATTCAAAGTCACATGAATATTGTAAATATAATTCTCCATAATTTAGTTTAATGACTGCCTCTTTATCATGGAGACTACTATGTAAGAAATACTACTCCACTACAATGTTATTTAAAGACATCTCATTTTGAGACCCAATTTGTTGTCAGAAAGTGAAATTTCTTCCGTGCTTTTGTTCCTGCTAACCTGTGCGAACCTCATCCTACTAGCGAACCTCCTGTAGACAGTAGACTCACTAAGACTCCAAGTCTTCCTACCCGTCTCTTTCCGAATAACATCTCTAAGTAAGTGCACATTACTCTCTCCAATAGAATAAAGAATAAAGCAATAAAGAATAAAATCCTTTCATAACCGCTCCGGTCACCCTCTGGGATTTCAATCCTTAACATAAAACTGCTGCACCACACAAAAGAGCATTATGCGCCCCACACACGATGTCGGTGGCCACGCGTCGCTGTCTGTCTACTCCGGCAGAATTTGGCCTCAAGTCTCTAACGACTCCCAAATTACCCCTGCCACCAAAAAGCCAACGAAATTCTACAGTGTTTCCATTAAGCCTCTAAGCACGTCGACTTGCTCATGACTCGTCCCGCGACTTTCTTGAAACAAAAAGAAGAAATTTGGCTATCTCAACAAATTAGCTTACTTTCTTATATAATGCCTACCTATTATAAATCTTTATTACTAACAGGCCAAGTTGAAAAAAAATAACCTTTACTCAAGTGTTCGGGAATGGAGCCTGCTACTAACTGAGGGTGGGGAAATTGAAAGAGATGGAGGGGGGGGGGGTGGTAAAGGATCTGGACTCAGTCTGGTAAACAGCTTCTTGTCGTTCCCCAGTAGACATCAGCGTCACCAGCTCAGTCCAGCAGCAAGTAGGCCTGCTAGTCTGTCACCATGAACCTCAGATACAGGTAAACACAGCTCCGGTACTGTTGCCCTCAGTGGGTGGTGTCGGCACTCCAAAGGGAAGGGGGGGGGGGGGGGGAAAGGGAAGGGGTAGGGGTAGGGAAGGAGTGGGAACGGTAGTGGACACCAGCCCTCGGACACTGGCATAGTAGCACCCATCTGTTGACTTCGTTGTTTTTCCCCGATATAGACTGCATTACCAGACCAGAGAGACCCTCTCTATTGGCTGCAAACCCTGACAATGTCACTCTCTCCTAGGCCTCGCCTGGTCCGCCAGCTAGTCCATTCAGTTCCCAGCTCATCCACGTAGTGGCCACGGTTGCAGGGGATGAGGGGAGTGGGGAAGGAGTGGGGAATAACACATACACATACAAGTTTAAAAAAAAAATGAAGTTCAGGGTGTTCTCGCCACAATATTTAACCTGAAACGTGAAGAATGCTCTTTTACTCAAAGTGATCACTACTTTCAGTCTCTTTCCCGCCCCCCCCCCCCCAAAAAAAAAAAAAAAAAAAAATGGATACAGAAGCTGTTCCTCTGGATATCTTCTTTTTGTGTCTGCTTTTGTTAACTGAACTATCTTTCATTGTCGAAGACAGATAGCTCATTATCTGTGATTTTTTTTTTCAAATTTCCTGGTGGGTATGGAAGAATTTTCGACAGCAAGATAGTTTGGGTGTATTGATTGTAGTATATACTGAACCTCTCTCTTGCCGTTCATTTTCTGTTAATAGTGTTATAACTTCTTTCAGCCTAATCGATGCGATTTCGGGTGAATTGTTTCGTACGTAGAGTGTATACAAAGGGACTGATGTAGGACTCGTGAATATAGATATATCGTGTACAGGTGCGTGTACAGATGAAATCTCAGCTAACCCTGGAAACGTCGACCGACGTGCATTGCACAGACGTAAACGTCCTGGTTAACGTATCATTCTCAGGACCTGGGCCCCATTTTATAGAAAGCTTATTATGATGGAAATTCTTCCTGGAATGTCAATTGTCATAGTAACAACAAGAATCCAGCTTCCTGATTGGCTGTTGCTATGGGAAGTTACCATTCCAGCAAGAGTTTGTATCCTAACATCTTTTATGAAATGGGGCCCTGGACTCGTAATCGTGGGACACGTGACGTCACATCATCTTCAGTACATTAGAGTTCCTTACTCCGAAGTTCGTTAATCTAAAAATTAAATAAGGTTCAGTATTCCAAAGGTTCATTAATCCGGAAACTACATGTGGTCGGTATTTCCGAAGGTTAAATTCGTCTGCATGCATATTTTTGTTTTCATGTATTCATTTTCGGATTAGCGAAGCTTGTTGCATTTTCGCACTATATCGAACCTTCGGAATAACGAACCGTATTTCATATTTGGACTAACCACCGCATTTTCGGTTAACGGCCCTATTTCGTTTCGGATTAACGAACGTCTACGTGTATACGGAATTTGTGTATTTAGGAACAGCGAATTTTGTATTCTAGCTCATACTTGAGCGAGGGTCAAGAGAATATAATTCTAAGAGGAATTCAAAGTGTATGTTTGATGAAAATTGATACTTAGATGACTGAGATATCCAAAACAAAGCAACTCTTTAATGAAAAGTGGGATCCTCCTTTTAATAGCATCGCTTTGTTTCACTTTGTTTTTTGGATTTCTCGGCCACTGCAAAACCGATTCTCATCATGTATACTTTGAATGTGTCTTAGAATCAGTGGCGTACCGTGGGTCAAGACATTGGGGGGGGGGGCACCTCATGGCAGCAACATCAGAATTGCATAACGGTATAAATAAATGCGAGCGAGCGGAGCGAGCGAGCTTGAAAATGTTGACATTTTACAGTCCCCAAACTGGCATTTGTATATAGCTGTTTGCTTTTGAAATTAAGGGCGTTGCACTGGGCGCAACTGCTGGCAGTAACATGAATGTCATAACGATTAAATGCGAGCGAGCGAAGCGAGTGAACTTGAAAATTTTGTCATTTTACCGTCCCAAAACTGCCGTTTGTAGCTATATATTTTCGCTTTGGAAATTATTGGGAGGGGGCGCACCGGGCGCCACTGCTGGCAATTACTAGTACTGACAGCAACATCAGGAGAGTTGCATAACGATTAAATGCGAGCGAGCGAAGCGAGCGAGCTTGAAAATTTTGACATTTTACAATCCCAAAACTGCCGTTTGTAGCTATATATTTTTGCTTTGGAAATTATGGGGAGGGGCGCACCGGGCGCAACTGCTGGCAATTACTGACAGCAACATCAGGAGAATTGCATAACGATTAAATGCGAGCGAGCGAAGCGAGGGAGCTTGAAAATTTTGACATTTTACGCTACAGTCCCAAAACTGCCGTTTGTATCTATATTTTTTCGCTTTGGAAATTCGCGGGGGGGGGGGGGGCGCACCGGGCGCAACTGCTGGCAATTACTGGCAGTAACATTAGGAGAATGGCATATAACGGTTGAATGCAAGCGAGCGAAGCGATCGAGCTTGACATTTTTGACATTTTACAGTCCCAAAAATGCAGTTTGTAGCTATATGTTTTCGCTTTGGAAATTCGGGGGGGGGGGGGAGGGGCGCACCGGGCGCAACTGCTGGCAATATTACTGGCAGTAACTTCAGGAGAATGGCATATAACGGTTGAATGCGATCGAGCGAAGCGAGCGAGCTTGAAATTTTTGACATTTTGCAGTCCCCAAAATGCCGTTTGTAGCTATATTTTTTCGCTTTGGAAATAAGGGGAGGGGGTGCATCGGGAGCAACTGCTGGCAATTACTGACAGCAACATCAGGAGAATTGCATAACGATTAAATGCGAGCGAGCGAAGCGAGCGAGCTTGAAGATTTTGACATTTTACAGTTCCAAAACTGCCGTTTGTAGCTATATTTTTTTCGCTTTGGAAATTAAGGAGAAGGGGCGCACCGGGCGCAACAGCTGGCAATTGCTGGCAGTAACATCAGGAGAATGGCATGTAACGATTAAATGCGAGGGAGCGAAGCGAGCGAGCTTGAAAATTTTGACATTTTACAGTCCCAAAACTGCCGTTTGTAGCTTTATTTTTCGCTTTGGAAACTCAGGAGGGGGGGGGGGGGGGCGCACCGGGTGCAACTGCTGGCAATTATTGGCAGTAACATTAGGAGAGTGGCATATAACGATTAAATGTGAGCGAGCGAAGCGAGCGAGCTTGAAAATGTTGACATTTACAGTCCAAAAACTGTCGTTTGTAGCTATACATGTATATTTTTTTTTTTTTCGCTTTGGAGGGAGGGGGCGCCCGGTGCGCCCCCTGGATCCGCCACTGGTAGTCAAGGGTGTTGGTTTATGTTCATGATTGGGGGAGTATGACCAGCGAGGGGGCGTCGAAGTGACCAAGCGCGAGAAGATGTCCAAAATCTGCACTTTAATTATAGAGCATCCCCTAATTTGTTTGCCTTTGTGAGTGTGTGTGTTTCATATAGATGGAAAAGTTAGGAAATAGCCAAGGTCAAGTCTTATTATTGGCAATGCAAGGCATCTTAATATAGACTAGTATGTAAAGCAACACTGCAAAATCAATGATGAAGCTTTGATAGCAAATGCGCACAACCCATCAAACATCACATTGCGTAACATTGCAGCGACTCTTTTTGCCATTCCGATGTTCTGAGTACACCTGCGCACATCCTGCTTATATTCAAAATGCCAACCAGGAATCACGCTGAATCACAATCTTTTGTCGTCTCCGGGCTTTTTGAACAATGTTTCACTATAATACCTCTTTAGTTATATGGTTAAAAGAAATCTTAGAAAAATATCTTTTTTTCTTGATCATCCTTTCATGTCGATTTCAAAATCAGTTTACTAACCCTTGAATTACCATTTTGGTAGTTTTTTTTTCTTTTTTTCTTCTTTTTTTTTTTTACCAGCGGATTGGGGGGGGGGGGGCACGTGCCCCCCATGCCCCCCCCCCCCCCCGTAGTTACGCCACTGCTTAGAATAATCTATGTTCTTTGACATTTCATAAGCTGCTTTTTGAGTATCTCGCAAAAAGTTAAAATTTGTAAGCAAAGGAAAAGCACTGTTTAGGCAGGATGCAGTCCGTTTATTGTCCCTCCACCTGTGGTCGTTAGCATAAAATAACTATAATTGAGCTAATGACTCGGTGCTTTCAGTGTTGATGTTGTTGTTGTTGTTTTTTTTCAATTATAGTTTTCGTATAATCACGCGATAAAAGTGAACGTGATAATGTCTTTTCTCAAAAGACGGAGGCTCTTTTCTGTATCTAACTAAGGTATACTTTTGATAATAACTCCAAACAGAACTCCATAACGCCAAAACACACACATACACACACGCACACATAATCACACACACTCACACACGCAAACAAACACAAACACAATGTATAATTCATGTATTTTAATGTATCAATGATTTGTGAAGTCGCAAATATATGAATGGTTTTATGTTGAATAAACTTCAAATTTAAACCTTCAAACTTCAGTACGTTTTTCCTTGTCATTGCGAGTGAGTTCAAGATTTTGATTTGATTTGTATACATGTATGCCTACTCTATTCGTATAATTCTTCAAATTGATGCTTAGATTGACAAACCATTACCTATGTGGAAATCCGACCCCCCCCCCACCAAAAAAAATGCATTTAATGTCAGTACACTTGTACTTCAAATACAACGGAAATGATAACACATGTCAGAAATATGAAATATTATGCAACAATGGTTTATTTACAATATTTACAAGGCAAGATCGTTTGACCCCTAAATGTCAGCTGCAAGTCTGATATAGGCTTTTATTTTCGCAGTTTCTTGAAAAGGCGCTTCCAGAAAGGTGGCCGTTTGTACCGTCTTTTCAGCTCGCTGATTTCCTTGAGAATTGTAGTGAGACTCGGACGGGATTCTGGGTTTCTCGTTCTGCATCTCATGCCGAGGGAAGAGAGTTTCTGAACGGTTGGAGATCGTGAATCTGTAAGGCGAGTGAATAAAAGATATAAGATATACTATGATTCATTCTGAAGGGATCTATCGATGCATATAAGTGTTATTCATTGAAATTGCACAAAATTAATGACAAAACCCTGGGCAATTTTTTTGTCTTCGTATAGATTAGAAATAACGATATAATGCCTCGAACATAAAAACGATATGACTTAGACGGATGCCAGTTAGACGATAAGAAATTATTTTTGATACGATTAAGATTCAACATCCTCATTGAGCTGTGATTTGATTCAGGAAATTACCGGTGATTACCAGTTTATCAGAGTTAGTTTTGAAATTATCTATAGGAAAATACGTCATAATCGCAAACTGGCGAATCAGAGATAGTTGACCAACAATGATCAAGTGTCGAGAAAACTATTGCAAAACTTACCGTCCACCACCTGTGCGATATCCATCAAGATGACACCTAGTGAAAAGGTGTCTGAGTGAACCGATGTCTTTTCCTCGTCGAGCACGATTTCGGGGGCAAGATAGTCCGCTTCTTCCCCCTGCAGGTAGGCAAACTTGACGGCTTCCGGGAGACCCGACATTTGAAGTGGGGAGGTCATCGATGACACCATGCCAAAGTCGATGATAACGCCGCGATAGCGACCTCCTCGGCGTTCAAGAAGGACGTTGTCGCTTTTCATGTCGTTATGGAGGAGTCCGTTCTCATGGAGCTCCATCATGCCCCTGACGACGTCCTCGGCGATGTTGAGGCCGTCCTTGGTTGAGAGAGGAGGTGGGTTGAGAAGTGGATAGCTGAGTCCCGTTTCACTGTCTCCAACAAACTGCACTCCCAGACAGAGGTCGTTGCCATTGTCAAGTGTTCCCAAGAAACGGGGGAAGTATGGACTGTCCGAGAGAAGCTGGTGAACGAGAGCCTCCTTGTTGGCTCGCCTTCTTGTCTCTTTAAGTTCGTCCACCAGTTCGCCTGGTGAGGCATGGTTGTTGGATCGAAAGGGCTCTTTGATGGCTACGGGAGTTGATGTTTTGCTGTGTCGGGCTAGGAGAACACGGCCGTAGCTACCACGACCAATCTCAAGTAGACTGTTCATGTTCTGAAATTGCAAAAAGAGAGAAAAACATTGCGCGTATACATAATCTCATAATTTGCTGGCTAGATATACATACTACAATTTTTGTATGTAATTGCTTGCAACTGAAAAGAAGATTGATGAAAACTTGCGTTCTCTCATTTTAAAATCGTTTGCGGGAATGATTACGAAGGACTTACCGACACGCTGTGGCCGCAGTTGAAAGTCAAAAGGTCATCAAAAGTCAGTGATGGACACTTGACCTTTTCTTGCAGCATGTTAACGACAACTTCGTCAACGTTTTGACTGCTTGGAGAGCTCTCTGTCGGATACCTGCCGTGATGAAAAGTCACAATGAGCAAAAGATACATTATACTTGAAATTACTTGAGTGGAACGAAAGACAAATAAAAAAGTAATAAAAGTGTGTCACTACATTACAGCAGGTATGCTATACTTGTTTTGAAGAAATGACTTCCACTGCATCGATTGACTTCACAGTTTTGATTGTCAACCGATTGTAAAGGTGACTTTGCATATCGTCAAGGAACAAAATTAACCACAGAATATGTAACATCAAACCGCTGTATACCTTAATAAAGATAATGCATGAAAGAATTACTTACCTTTGAGATGTCATTGCAGAATTTTCACTCATGCTCGACGGTGTATTTTCATCAACAGAATGGATATCCTGTAACGAAAAATGGAAGTCAAAATCAGAACTGTAATGACAGTCTCATTTGACACAGAATATTAGCATTGCCTCATGGTGTTTTAGGGCGCTGGCAGAAGAGACCCGCCGCGTCTTTCTTATGTCGGACTTTTGTTTTTGCTGTTGGTGTTGTTGTTGCTGTTGTTGTTGTTTTCGTGTCCTTCACCTGTCTAAACTAAATCATGAAGGGATTACTCTTATTCTGACAAAGTGTAAATATGAATCCAGTATTATTGTCCTGTGCGTATGAAGTATTTAATAATCTCGCGGTAAACTTTATTTTCGTCAATAATATGATAAACAATGTTAGGAACTGGCTATGAATAAGATAACAGATATTCACCTGTTCAGGTTCAGTACTCTGACTGCATGAAACAGGACTGCGCTGACTACCAGTTTCCTTGTTGGAGCCAGGAATGTCTTGTAGAAGAGGGAAGATTTCGTGAATTTCCGAAAGGAGGTCCAAAGATGTAGCAGGTGGAAAGGAAGACGGCGCTTCAGTTTTGTCAGAAGCCTGCAAATTCCAAATGATATACAATCGTGTTTAGACATAAGCTTCTCATTTTCCTGTCTTCATCGATAAGAAAAGATGACATTGCTGTGCGAAGGAAACGAAACGTACGAAGACATGTTCATACTTATTTTTTTCTCACTTCTATAGAGACGCCCTCAAAAGACAATAACAAAGTCAAACAAAACAAAACGCAGATCTCATCTGAAAACAAACCCTTTTGGCAAAATCGTGTTTCATATTGATTCATTGCATCGTATTATTTTCACTATATTATGTTTGACATCAGCACTGAGAAATGAGCACTGAAAGGCATGGACACGTTAAAACAAAGTGAAATTCTACCTGGCTGTCTCCCGACGTTATTTGGCACTGTATGGGCACATCTGTTGTTGGTAACACTGTCGCCTCATTGTCGTCGATCTCAACATTCTGGTCGACGACAACATTTTCAGGGACCGCTTCGACTGTGGAAGCGGTAGTAAGTTCTGTGGTCGAGGCAACGTCATCTCCGTGGGCAGACACCATTACCGACTCCACGGTCTCTTGTACTGCCGATGAGTCGCCCTCGATCTGCACGTCATCACGAGGGGTAGTTTTGTCACCCCGTTCGTTGACAATCTTGATGGCTTTGAGTATCTCGGCAGCATGGTCGGATGCCGGTCCGAGAGCCAGCCGCTGCTTTCGTTTAGCCATCCACTTGGCTCTGCGCTGTTTCTGAGCCGACAAAGCTCCGTCCGTAGACACAGCTTGAATATTCTGACATAGCCTGGCATAACCAGAAACAAAATAATTACAAGTTTGGTATATACGTTAATATCAATTTAATAGATAATGATATTATATCTACCAAACCCTTTAGAGTCATACACTGTAATATATTTGTGTCTTGCTATAAATCCATGTATTCTTTGATTATTTGAAAATAGGTATAATAATATATGGATAGATACATAGGTACTAAACGATTGTTTCGACAAATTCCATAATAATCTACAAAACAGAACTTACTATTGATCTGCCTAGGTCAAAACCAATAGCTATATGTCAAATTTCTTCGAATATCTGCGAATTCGGAAAGCTCGAAAGGAGAACAACTGTAATAACGATCGTTACTCAGAAGCTCACTAGGAAAGAGTGAAGGATTTTTTGTTGACACAAGACCAACTCGTAACCTAGCATCGCGCACTGTAGCGTGAGCAACTTCCAGCCAATCGCCGTCTCCTAAAAACGCGTAAGCTACACATACACGCTAATGCTGTACAAGGCAACCTCAACATATTTCATGACGCAACAATACTTCGTGCGTATTGACTGGACTGTACGAGGTCTATGCAAGTGCATCCATATCGCATTGAAGCTTTGTAGGTAAGATAATATAATCCATAAACAAATGTGCCGATATTGCTTATTATTTCCTTGTTTAATTCTCAGCTGAATCCGACGAAATACCTCTCTTTAATATTTTACCTGAAACGTGAAGAATGCTCTTTTACTCAAAGTGATCACTACTTTCAGTCTCTTTCCCGCCACCCCCCAAAAAAAGGACCAAAAAAAAAAAAAAATGGATACAGAAGCTGTTCCTCCGGATATCTTCTTTTTGTGTCTGCTTTTGTTAACTGAATTATCTTTCATTGTCGAAGACAGATAGCTCATTATCTGTGATTTTTTTTTTCAAATTTCCTGGTGGGCATTGGAAGAATTTTCGACAGCAAGCTCGTTTGGGTGTATTGATTGTATTATATACTGAACCTCTCTCTTGCCGGTCATTTTCTGTTTTATAGTGTTATAACTTCTTTCAGCCTAATCGATGCGATTTCGGGTGAATTGTTTCGTACGTAGAGTGTATACAAAGGGACTGATGTAGGACTCGTGAATATAGATATATCGTGTACAGGTGCGTGTACAGATGAAATCTCAGCTAACCCTGGAAACGTCGACCGACGTGCATTGCACAGACGTAAACGTCCTGGTTAACGTATCATTCTCAGGACCTGGGCCCCATTTTATAGAAAGCTTATTATGATGGAAATTCTTCCTGGAATGTCAATTGTCATAGTAACAACAAGAATCCAGCTTCCTGATTGGCTGTTGCTATGGGAAGTTACCATTCCAGCAAGAGTTTGTATCCTAACATCTTTTATGAAATGGGGCCCTGGACTCGTAATCGTGGGACACGTGACGTCACATCATCTTCAGTACATTAGAGTTCCTTACTCCGAAAGTTCGTTAATCTAAAAATTAAATAAGGTTCAGTATTCCAAAGGTTCATTAATCCGGAAACTACATGTGGTCGGTATTTCCGAAGGTTAAATTCGTCTGCATGCATATTTTTTTTTCATGTATTCATTTTCGGATTAGCGAACCTTCTTGCATTTTCGCACTATATCGAACCTTCGGAATAACGATCCGTATTTCATATTTGGACTAACCAACCGCATTTTCGGTTAACGGCCCTATTTCGTTTTCGGATTAACGAACGTCTACGTGTATATACGGAATTTGTGTATTTCGGAACAGCGAATTTTGCATTCTAGCTCATACTAACTTGAGCGAGGGTCAAGCAGCACTCTGAAGATGGTCAAGGAAATTGGTTTTATGTCACTTGTAGACATTTTTCATGGTATTGCGGTGGTGGCATAAGAAGTACATAATTCACAAAAGTGTACATCTCAACAGGATAGTTATATCAGCAACCCCAAAATATTAGGAACAACCCTAAGCCCTCCATAACAGCGTTTACTTCGTTCCGGGTATAGCTTAAAGGGATGGTACAGGTTCTGTTAAGATTGAGCCTCGGGTTTCCAGCATTTCTTTATTACAAATTTATTTTTAAAGATAATGACAAAACCTCTTATGAAATAAAAAAAAAAGAAGAGAATATAATTTTAAGAGGAATTCAAAGTGTATATTTGATGAAAATTGATACTTAGATGACTGAGATATCCAAAACAAAGCAACTCTTTAATGAAAAGTGGGATCCTCCTTTGAAAACGTGATAATGTTTTTCTCAAAAGACGGAGGCTCTTTTCTTCTTCGCATGTATCTAACTCACTATTATTCTGTCTGTTGGGAACTACCCTGACAAGACTCCGGTCTTTTGTAGTTTCCACGTTTCATTTATAGTTGTTATTGTGTTACGTATGCATGTTCATGTTCTCGTTTCCTGTCCTCAGTTTGTCATTGTACAAATTATATGTTTTTTAAATGAAACAGAATAAAGTTCAAGTTCAAGGTATACTTTCGATAATAACTCCAAACATAACTCCATAACGCCAAAACACACACATACACACACGCACACACGCACACATAATCACACACACTCACACACGCAAACAAACACAAACACAATGTATAATTTATGTATTTTAATGTATCAATGATTTGTGCAGTCGCAAATATATTAGTGGTTTTATGTTAAATAAACTTCAAATTTAAACCTTCAAGCTTCAGTACGTTTTTCCTTGTCATTGCGAGTGAGTTCAAGATTTTGATTTTATTTGTATACATGTATGCCTACTCTATTCGTATAATTCTTCAAATTGATGCTTAGATTGACAAACCATTACCTATGTTGAAATCCGACCCCCCCCCCACCCCACCCAAAAAAAAAAATGCATTCAATGTCAGTACACTTGTACTTCAAATACAACGGAAATGATAACACATGTAAGAAATATGAAATATTATGCAACAATGGTTTATTTACAATATTTACAAGGTAAGATCGTTTGACCCCTAAATGTCAGCTGCAAGTCTGATATAGGCTTTTATTTTCGCAGTTTCTTGAAAAGGCGCTTCCAGAAAGGTGGCCGTTTGTACCGTCTTTTCAGCTCGCTGATTTCCTTGAGAATTGTAGTGAGACTCGGACGGGATTCTGGGTTTCTCGTTCTGCATCTCATGCCGAGGGAAGAGAGTTTCTGAACGGTTGGAGATCGTGAATCTGTAAGGCGAGTGAATAAAAGATATAAGATATACTATGATTCATTCTGTAAGGGATCTATCGATGCATATAAGTGTTATTTATTGAAATTGCACAAAATTAATGACAAAACCCTGGGCAATTTTTTTGTCTTCGTATAGATTAGAAATAACGATATAATGCCTCGAACATAAAAACGATATGACTTAGACGGATGCCAGTTAGACGATCAGAAATTATTTTTGATACGATTAAGATTCAACATCCTCATTGAGCTGTGACTTGATTCAGGAAATTACCGGTGATTACCAGTTTATCAGAGTTAGTCTTGAAATTATCTATGGGAAAATACGTCATAATCGCAAACTGGCGAATCAGAGATAGTTGACCAGAAATGATCAAGTGTCGAGAAAACTAATGCAAAACTTACCGTCCAGCACCTGTGCGATATCCATCAAGATGACACCTAGTGAAAAGGTGTCTGAGTGAACCGATGTCTTTTCCTCGTCGAGCACGATTTCGGGGGCAAGATAGTCCGCTTCTTCCCCCTGCAGGTAGGCAAACTTGACGGCTTCCGGGAGACCCGACATTTGAAGTGGGGAGGTCATCGATGACACCATGCCAAAGTCGATGATAACGCCGCGATAGCTACCTCCTCGGCGTTCAAGAAGGACGTTGTCGCTTTTCATGTCGTTATGGAGGAGTCCGTTCTCATGGAGCTCCATCATGCCCCTGACGACGTCCTCGGCGATGTTGAGGCCGTCCTTGGTTGAGAGAGGAGGTGGGTTGAGAAGTGGATAGCTGAGTCCCGTTTCACTGTCTCCAACAAACTGCACTCCCAGACAGAGGTCGTTGCCATTGTCAAGTGTTCCCAAGAAACGGGGGAAGTATGGACTGTCCGAGAGAAGCTGGTGAACGAGAGCCTCCTTGTTGGCTCGCCTTCTTGTCTCTTTAAGTTCGTCCACCAGTTCGCCTGGTGAGGCATGGTTGTTGGATCGAAAGGGCTCTTTGATGGCTACGGGAGTTGATGTTTTGCTGTGTCGGGCTAGGAGAACACGGCCGTAGCTACCACGACCAATCTCAAGTAGACTGTTCATGTTCTGAAATTGCAAAAAGAGAGAAAAACATTGCGCGTATACATAATCTCATAATTTGCTGGCGAGATATACATATTACAACTTTTGTATGTAATTGCTTGCAACTGAAAAGAAGATTGATGAAAACTTGCGTTCTCTCATTTTAAAAACGTTTGCGGGAATGATTACGAAGGACTTACCGACACGCTGTGGCCGCAGTTGAAAGTCAAAAGGTCATCAAAAGTCAGTGATGGACACTTGACCTTTTCTTGCAGCATGTTAACGACAACTTCGTCAACGTTTTGACTGCTTGGAGAGCTCTCTGTCGGATACCTGCCGTGATGAAAAGTCACAATGAGCAAAAGATACATTATACTTGAAATTACTTGAGTGGAACGAAAGACAAATAAAAAAGTAATAAAAGTGTGTCACTACATTACAGCAGGTATGCTATACTTGTTTTGAAGAAATGACTTCCACTGCATCTTTTGACTTCACAGTTTTGATTGTCAACCGATTGTAAAGGTGACTTTGCATATCGTTAAGGAACAAAATTAACCACAGAATAATATGTAACATCAAACCGCTGTATACCTTAATAAAGATAATGCATGAAAGAATTACTTACCTTTGAGATGTCATTGCAGAATTTTCACTCATGCTCGACGGTGTATTTTCATCAACAGAATGGATATCCTGTAACGAAAAATGGAAGTCGAAATCAGAACTGTGAGGACAGTCTCATTTGACACAGAATATTATCATTGCCTCATGGTGTTTTAGGGCGCTGGCAGAAAAGACCCGCCGCGTCTTTCTTATGTCGGACTTTTGTTTTTGCTGTTGGTGTTGTTGTTGCTGTTGTTGTTGTTTTCATGTCCTTCACCTGTCTAAACTAAATCATGAAGGGATTACTCTTATTCTGACAATGTGTAAATATGAATCCAGTATTATTGTCCTGTGCGTATGAAGTATTTAATAATCTCGCGGTAAACTTTATTTTCGTCAATAATATGATAAACAATGTTAGGAACTGGCTATGATTAAGATAACAGATATTCACCTGTTCAGGTTCAGTACTTTGACTGCATGAAACAGGACTGCGCTGGCTACCAGTTTCCTTGTTGGAGCCAGGAATGTCTTGTAGAAGAGGGAAGATTTCGTGAATTTCCGAAAGGAGGTCCAAAGATGTCGCAGGTGGAAAGGAAGACGGCGCTTCAGTTTTGTCAGAAGCCTGCAAATTCCAAATGATATACAATCGTGTTTAGACATAAGCTTCTCATTTTCGTGTCTTCATCAATAAGAAAAGATGACATTGCTGTGCGAAGGAAACGAAACATACGAAGACATGTTCATACTTATTTTTTTCTCACTTCTATAGAGACGCCCTCAAAAGACAATAACAAAGTCAAACAAAACAAAACAAAACGCAGATCTCATCTGAAAACAAACCCTTCTGGCAAAATCGTGTTTCATATTGATTCATTGCATCGTATTATTTTTACTATATTATGTTTGACATCAGCAATGAGAAATGAGCACTGAAAGGCATGGACAAGTTAAAACAAAGTGAAATTCTACCTGGCTGTCTCCCGACGTTATTTGGCACTGTATGGGCACATCTGTTGTTGGTAACACTGTCGCCTCATTGTCGTCGATCTCAACATTCTGGTCGACGACAACATTTTCAGGGACCGCTTCGACTGTGGAAGCGGTAGTAAGTTCTGTGGTCGAGGCAACGTCATCTCCGTGGGCAGACACCATTACCGACGCCACGGTCTCTTGTACTGCCGATGAGTCGCCCTCGATCTGCACGTCATCACAAGGGGTAGTTTTGTCACCCCGTTCGTTGACAATCTTGATGGCTTGGAGTATCTCGGCAGCATGGTCGGATGCCGGCCCGAGAGCCAGCCGCTGCTTTGTTTAGCCAGCCACTTGGCTCTGCGCTGTTTCTGAGCCGACAAAGCTCCGTCCGTAGACACAGCTTGAATATCTGACATAGCCTGGCATAACCAGAAACAAAATAATTACAAGTATGGTATATACGTTAATATCAATTTAATGAATAATGACATTATATCTACCAAACCCTTTAGAGTCATACACTGTAATATATTTGTGTCTTGCTATAAATCCATGTATTCTTTTATCATTTGAAAATAGGTATAATAATATATGGATAGATACATAGGTACTGAACGATTGTTTCGACAAATTCCATAATAATCTACAAAACAGAACTTACTATTGATCTGCCTAGGTCAAAACCAATAGCTATATGTCAAATTTCTTCGAATATCTGCCAATTCGGAAAGCTCGGAAGGAGAACAACTGTAATAACGATCGTTACTCAGAAGCTCACAAGGAAAGAGTGAAGGATTTTTTGTTGACACAAGACCAACTCGTAACCTAGCATTGCGCACTGTAGCGTGAGCAACTTTCAGCCAATCGCCGTCTCCTAAAAACGCGTAAGCTACACATACACGCTAATGCTTTACAAGGCAACCCCAACATATTTCATGACGCAACAATACTTCGTGCGTATTGACTGGACTGTACGAGGTCTATGCAAGTGCATCCATATCGCATTGAAGCTTTGTAGGTAAGATAATCTAAATCCATAAACAAATGTGCTGATATTGCTTATTATTTCCTTGTTTAATTCTCAGCTGAATCCGACGAAATACCTCTCTTTAATATTTAACCTGAAACGTGAAGAATGCTCTTTTACTCAAAGTGATCACTACTTTCAGTTTCTTTCCCGCCCCCCCCCCAAAAAAAAAGAACCAAAAAAAAAAAAAAAAAATGGATACAGAAGCTGTTCCTCTGGATATCTTCTTTTTGTGTCTGCTTTTGTTAACTGAACTATCTTTCATTGTCGAAGACAGATAGCTCATTATCTGTGAATTTTTTTTTTCAAATTTCCTGGTGGATATTGGAAGAATTTTCGACAGCAAGCTCGTTTGGGTGTATTGATTGTAGTATATACTGAACCTCTCTCTTGCCGGTCATTTTCTGTTTAATAGTGTTATAACTTCTTTCAGCCTAATCGATGCGATTTCGGGTGAAATTGTTTCGTACGTAGAGTGTATACAAAGGGACTGATGTAGGACTCGTGAATATAGATATACATGTATCGTGTACAGGTGCGTGTACAGATGATTCTCAGCTAACCCTGGAAACGCCGACCGACGTGCATTGCACAGACGTAAACGTCCTGGGATGGTTAACGTAAGGATCTCAGGACCTGGGCCCCATTTTATAGAAAGCTTATTATGATAGCAATTCTTGCTGGAATGTCAATTGTCATAGTAACAACAAGAATCCAGCTTCCTGATTGGCTGTTGCTATGGGAAGTTACCATTCCAGCAAGAGTTTATATCCTAACATCTTTTATGAAATGGGGCCCTGGACTCGTAATCGTGGGACACGTTACGTCACATCATCTTCAGTACATTAGAGTTCCTTACTCCGAAAGTTCGTTAATCTGAAAAATAAATAAGGTTCAGTATTCCAAAGGTTCATTAATCCGGAAACTACATGTGGTCGGTATTTCCGAAGGTTAAATTCGTCTGCATGCATATTGTGACGCGAGGAGGGGGGTGGGGTTCGTTGGCCCCTATTTAAGAAATAAACTCTCTAATGAGCCACCCAAACCATTAATAAACCTCCTTTCGTAACTTGCTGCCACCACATACTTTTCAGGGGTATGAACCCTTATCGAATGACAACCTGTGAATGTCAATCAATATAACGCAAAGAAACTTCGAGGAAGTCAAATACAAAAAGGGGGGGGGGGGGGGGGGTTGTCATTCAGCTAGAATAGCAACTGCAGGCTCAACCAATAGCCAAACGCCAAACTCAACACAACCTCTTTCAATCCTACAAGTGCTCTCATTGGCTAGAGCTGGCGCCCTTTAATACATGTGCTACGTATTCATTCTGCGATCTGTATCCGTGACTGTGTGAGCCTGCAACGGTTAACTCTGTCCTGGTGCCAAACTTCTGAGCTAATTCACCATATTTCGGCCATTCATTGAAAATTTGCAGGGGTATCTGTTCAAGTTAATGGTGAGTTCTGTTTCTAAGAAGTTGTAAATGTTGACAACCACGATCTGACGTTCTATGATAGCTATTTGTTCACCGTGCAAAAGTCATTAGACTCAACAGAACATGCTCGAGATGCACACACGCATTCATGCACACATGATATGTACACACGTGCTTGAACATCGAGCAGTCTGATCACCATCGTCACACATCGCCAATCAAACACACACTCGGACAACTCCCCTTATTTTCCTCTATTGTGTAGAATTTCCTTAGTTTCTAACCAACAACCTCCTCATGTAACGTGACAAGGCATCCAAAACTTCGATGGGGGGGCCGTTCGTTGAAGGCGAACGTTTGTACTAAAGATTACTATTAACTGTTACGATACGTACTTGAACTAGACCAATAGTACTCTAACTACTCATGCTTTTACATCTTGCATTCAATACAACTGACACAATACAAGACACGGACTTCTCGACTCACACGTCCGTACAACCACACTCACATCATGACCAGGCAAGTACAGTGATAAAATTGTCTGTTTTGGAAACTGGAAAATTTGAGTAAATCTCAATCCAATGCAAGTGTGCTTTATTAACGTATTTACAATCGTAGCGTATGTACAACAGCATAGTCTTACTTACTTACTTAATACCTACTTTATTTTATCCTATGTGCGGTTGTGACTCGGCTCTATGAAACTTAGAGAAATGATATCAAAATCATATACTAATACTTGTACATACACATGTAAATAATGACACATTCAACATTTGGGCTTGTGACTCTCACCTAAGTTGTATCTATCCTTCATAACCATTGCTGTGCTCCGAGGGGCCTATTACATATACTCGTCGGTCTTCCGAACAATTCTGTCATAGTGACTAGGGTAGTTTCTCTATAACTCTTCAAAACCTTCTCTCTCCAACTTAAGCGCCTGCGCCTAGTTAACCGGTTCTCCGAAAATAATATTACGTTCCTCCACTCGTACCCGACCACTCCACCGTCTCTACTGGGATTCGAACTGGCACTCTTCCTGCCCAATACTATTATGAGTTTATCAGTCGTTCCTTTGATCTGATACAACTACCAGTATTTTATACGTTCTCCTAAGCAAACACAGCCTCGAGATTTTACCTCCTATGTTGCTCACTTATAGGGGCTTATTCCTAGCACAACGTTCTGTGTTCAACCTGGTCCATGACAATTCAAAATATTCTTCACCTTTGGTGATACACGTAAAACCTTGTATGTCAGGAACAGAAGTCATTATAATAATCCTTCACACTATAGTTTTATTATGAGTCACATTTCAATTCCGCACTATTCAATGAATAGATCCCTAACAATACTACAAGTACGACTAGAGTCAATGCTCTCAAAATGTATAAGGGGAGGGGGGGGGGAATACTTGGATGACTACATCATCTGTCATCAATTTCTCATCTTAACATGAGAAAGTCAATTCAGTCATAGGTAAAAGTCAAAAGGTTTCTTAACGAAGACAGTGGTACCTAATAAAAGGGATTTCAATAAAATGCACAAGTCAGGTACAGCTCTGCGTTGGTGCACGTGACGTTCTTTACACAAGATTGTCACCGTACGATGCATGTTGACCAGCGGCTTTGTCAGATGAGAGAACTCTACACCGGTACAGATAATGTTCCTTGTTCAGGATTGTTATGTAAGAATGATGAACACTGCTTACTAGATGAGATACCGTAACTCTGACGCCAGGTACAAATAACGTTCCTTATTCAGGATTGTTATGTATAAACATGAGGACTATTCGATGGATGCTTGTGTACGCGGGATAGAAACTCTGCACCGGTACGAATAACGTTCCTTGTTCAGGATTGTTATCATATGACAAGTACTAAATCAGACGTGCTAAAGCCAGGTAGACGGTAGATGAGACACATGGTAGCTCCACCATTGACACGAGTAACGTTCCTTGTTCAGGATTGTTACTTCACGATGAACAGTTGTCCACGTACAACGTAATAAGTCGGGATATTGGTAAAGGTCGGGGGGGGGGGGGTAACTGAATATATCACTGCCTCATCATTGACATCCTATCACTGTCATCTTCCAATGACAAGTACCGAGTACTATGTACTCTCAATACACAGAAAATTTGCTTCTAGTAAAACTAATCTATATCGTCTATGCAATATACAATTTCAAATTACATTCTTGTATATACATGTCCTACTAATGAGATACTCTGGCATGTGATTGCTTGACGTAGTAACGTCAGAAAATGTACCATAATGTTATTGAGGATTCATTTTTGTATTTTATGGTACATTGCCAAAAGATTCAAACATTTACGTAACACCCCTAACCCTCCATCGTCTATGCCTCCACATGGTTACTGTGCTGTTTGTTGTCAATAAAATGTGAAGAAAACATAAAGTCTGATGAACCATTTTGCTTGTTCTGCTCTTTCTGCTAATTTGTTTGTTAAACATTCTAGACATAAATCTCGTACTGTGATCTCCTTGACTCGAATATGGACCAAGAAACACGGCCGCCACTAACAGTTGGCCTACCTGTCAGTTTGACCTGAACCATGTTTAATTTACAGCCGCGCATAAGATTTGGAATTATATAGCCAGTATAAAAGCGCATGTATCGAAACTGACTCTCGCCTTGGAAATCACATTACGTGGGACATGAAACAAAAATATAGCTTTCATGGCATCATTTTAGAATGCAGTATTGACTTGTCATATCTATATATCTCCCTCTCTTCTAATACTAAAAACATTGTATCATATTGAATCAAGTAAACTTGAAACATTCACAGAATCTATACATCATCACCAGTTCAAAGTTAATGGTCATCAAGACCGCTACCATCAACATCCATGAACTCCTTTCCAAGGTCATCAAGACCAAATATAAACATCTTCATCTCATTTATTAGGTCATCAAGACCTCTATCAACTAACCTAAACATACTTGCAAATATTCTGTTATAATAATGTTCGATGACAACTTATACTTACTTTGGCTCTTGTACGGATAACTCAGCAAAAGAGAGGGGGGGGGGGAACAATCTTCTGAGATGAACTGGAAATCAGCTGATGAAAATTGCAAAATCTCATCTTCTGCTCCTCCTATTTATACCATAATTATGTGACGGGTTTCAAGGTTTATTATTGGGGCTATCCAGGGTTTATCCAGGGGCCAACCCTGTCCTCCAGTGATAAAAGGAACCTAAGCCACGCCCTCTCTTGACAACTATGATAATACGCAGCGTTCATTGGCTAAAAGTACGATCACGCATACGCAGCGGGAAAGAGCGTGATTTTGAACTAAGCTGCCACGATCACTCGTGCAGCGTCTAACACAGTAAAATCGCTAAAACCGTAGCAATTTCTCATCAATATACTTGGAATATCCGGAAATTATCACCTTTCTGAAAAGATCTCCATGTCATATCAAACCATAGCGGGATTTAAAGCGTCAAAGTAAGTATAACCTCGCCATCATTCTAAACATTCATCACTATTATAGTCCCACATATAAAAAATAGTGTATGTGAAATTTGTTAAAGTCTACCGTGAAAGAAAAGTGCATACACCGTACTACACGAACGGAGTGGGGAAAATAGAAGTAATCTACACACACAAAAAAAATTAAGAGCCACATTTGCCACATTGTCCCCCTCCACGTAATCGCTGTCCCAGCGATCGTAGGACACTTAGATTATTAATACTCATTATACTCATTACTTATTATACACTACCTTATTTACACAGTATGTACACATTATACATTGTAAAATTATCAACTCCTCACTCCAAATTGATGTGTGTACTCGTATTATGGAGTGTGCAAATATCCTCCAAACTTCATTTGCAATATCTATTCCTTGCAGAGATATACATGACATATAATTCTTTGTACCTTTAATCTGTGCTACATTGTATGAATATTCCAATAAATGTTCTCACTGTACATAACTGTAGCTCAGATGTATACACATCAGTTAAAACACATACTGTATGTGCACATGCATACAGTTATAATCTGTTCTAATAATTCGCCACTTGGATTGCAAGCAGAATCTTATTGCTCTCATTCAGATAATCTGTGCTATCTATCTATGGATGTTCTTACGATATACAACCATTACACAGATTTATACACATAACTTGAAACACATGCGTGCACATACACTGTACCACTCTAATGTGCATTAATTATTTATGGATGCTCCTGCCATATACAACTACTCAAACTTATTCACCTTGACTAAAACACCTGCAAATACGTACCGTTCTTCTAAAACTTCACAGATTTCACTGTATACGATACAGTGAATGTAATTGTACTTCTGTATCCATATACGATAACTATACACACTATATTACACTTTGAACTAGAACAATACTGATACAGCCAACGCTCTATTCTACACTTTTTACAGATGAAGAGTCGGGCAAACTCTCCTACGGCTCATGGTGAAAGTATCTGGTTAACACTTTTCTCTCTTGCAGCAGTTCCTTCCCATTTGCGTGCGTATACCATTCGGTTTCGACGACCAACCGACTCAGGCGAAGTGTGCCGGTACGTGGCTTTTTCAACGTGATTTGGATCATCCCGTCCTCTCCCGCCTGTTCAACGTCCATGTCCGACGTCTTCTCATCAGGAACTACCGACCCTACTGATGATGCTGCTGGAGAAACTGAAGATGCATCGCTCGATGAGGATGACGACACCGACAATGCTGGTGACCGTGGTGGTGTCTCTGACGCGGTGAGGCTTTTCTCGTCGTTGTCCAGACCAAGACTGATGGATGGCAGGTTTGCAACTTCAGCACTTCTCTTTCTGCTTTCCTTTTCAGCAACCTTTTCAGCCTTCTCCTCATCACGACCTTGTTTCTCCTTTCTGTCCTCTCGCTTCTCCCCAGCTTTCTCTCCTTCCCGACCTTGCTTCTCCTCCGGCTTTGCACCATCCCTCTCCTTTTCTCCACCTCGACGTTCATCTACTTTCTTTTCTTCCTTCTTTCTCTCCTCCGTCTTCGCATTCTTCTTTCTGTCATCTCTCAGCCTGTCTCGCTTCTCATTCGCCTTTCCTCCGTCCCTTTCTCTTTCTCCACCTCTTCGCTCATCCACCTTCCCGTCTTTCCTTCTGTCCTTTCTCTCCTCGCTACGTCTCTCGTCCCTCTGTCTCCTCTTTCGCCTCTCCTCCTCTTCCAACTCCTTTTCCATGAATCTTCTCGTTGCCACCTTATAATCAGCATATCCCGCCTCCTGCCTATGTCCAGGGTGTTGTCGCTGATAATGCCGGCTGAATTCGGGGCGTCCCCGTGATTCATAACTGCAGTATCGGCACTCTAGGGTTAACGTTGTGTTATGTATTAGATGCATATGTGTCAGAAGCGACGTCATGGATGGCTTATCCTCACGGCATATTGTACACTGCAACATCTATATAAAAAAAACAAGAAATATACCATGACGGGCTAACATTGTATTATTAATCTTCAATTAATCGTCTTGGGGCATGCCTACTTCTTGATGGGTTACGTCTGCGGGGTGTTGCATTGAGCCAGTTAACTCGGGGAGGACCATGATAAGGCTTCAACCGATCAACATGAATAACCTTGGGCTTGGATCTGCTCGATTCTTGGATTCTGTACACCACATCTGATAATTTGTGTGTGATCATGAATGGTCCCGTCCACTTGGGAAGAAGCTTTGGACATACTCCCCTCTTTCTTAGTACGTGATACAGCCAAACCCAATCGCCTACTTTGTATTGTACCAGTAGAGTGTTGCGATCATATTGCTTTGCCTGCTTATTGTGAGCTAGCGCCAGCTTTTGTCGAGCAATCTCATGCACATCGTTTAGTTTATCTCTGAGATGTTGTGCGTAATCGTCTCTCTCCGTTTCTTCTGACGTAGGTTGACTGATGGTGATATCCACTGGCAGTGTGATATCTCGGCCCAACATCATCATGACTGGAGATTCGCTGGTAGACTCTTGCACGGAGGTGCGGTATGCTAGCATAGCATATGGAATTCGTTCATCCCAGTCGGTTTGGTTCCGGTCCACGTCGAGGATAGATGCAACCATGGTAAGCAAAGTACGGTTGAATCTCTCGATGAAGCCATCACTCTGAGGATGTAGTGGAGATGTTCTAGTCTTCTTGATTCCAAGGAGTTTACATACTTCTCCCATCAGAGCAGACTCAAAATTTCTTCCTTGATCGGTATGCAATTCTTTAGGCACTCCAAATCTGCATACAAATTCTTCAACAAATACTCGGGCCACTGTTTCTGCTTCTTGGTTGGGGAGAGGGTACGACTCGATCCATTTAGTAAAATAGTCTCCAACCACAGGTACATATCGATTACCACGATCTGTCTCTGGAAGTGGTCCCAAAATGTCCATCGCTACCCTTTCAAGGGGTGCACCTACTGCATATGTCTGTAATGGGGCTCTTGATCTCTTTGGGGGATTCTTAAGTCTTGCACAAACTACACACTCTCGAACTGTTGACCTAACATCTGCAGACAAGCCGACCCAATAATAGCGTTGCTGCACTTTATGTAGTAACTTGTTTACTCCCAGATGACATGCTGTGTTCGAGCCATGAAGTTCATTGAGTACTGTTTGTCGCAGTGCGCGTGGAAGTACAGTCTTCCACTTAACTTCTTTACCATCTTCTGATTCCCACCTGCGCATGAGAATTCCATCTCGAACATCTAGTAGAGTCCAGTTTACCCAGTATGACTTAACAGCTGACGAAAGTCTTGACACTTCTGTCCATGCTGGTCTTTCTGTTCTCTCTTCTTTCCACCTCAAAATATGCTTTATGTCTCTGTCTTGTAACTGAGCCTTCCTTACGTCATCAGTGGTAATACTTGGCGAAATAGTAATTGCTTGTATTCTGCTGACAAGTTCAGATTCAGTATCCATTGTCAGTCTGTATTCTCAGCTACAGCAGTCCATCAGTTAAGCATACTGGTACTGTATGAATGTATACCAAATACAATACAGTTAATATTCATCTACATACTACACATTACATCACTAATTTACTCTACTGCTTATTTTCACAGACGTCTTCCAGTCGTCCGCACTGTGTGCATGGTCGTCGCGACAGACCATCTGCATTCATGTGAACTCGTCCTGGTCGGTGCTCAAGGGTGAGTGAATACTGGCTTATTACTTCTAGCCATCGTGCTACTTGTCCTTCGGGGTTCTTGAATTTCATGAGCCACCTCAGTGCACCATGATCAGTTCGAACTGTGACAGGCTGACCATAAAGATAGTGACGGAAATGTTTCAGGAAAGTTACAACAGCTAACAACTCTCGTCTGGTTACACAGTAGTTTTGTTCGGGTTTACTCAGTGTTCTGCTGGCATAAGCTACAACTCTTTCATGTCCATCTCTTTCTTGACTCAACACTGCGCCTATGCCAAACTTGCTGGCATCTGTATCGAGTAAGTACTCTACACCTAGTCTTGGGTATGCGAGGATTGGAGCTGTCGTCAACTTCTCTTTCAACAGTGTGAATGCCTGCTCACACTCATTAGTCCACTCAAACTTGTGATTCTTCTCTGTAAGAACATGAAGGGGCTTGGCAATACTCGCAAAGTCCTTGATGTACCGCCTGTAATAAGATGCTAGACCTAAGAAACTTCTCACGTCAGTTGGATTGGTTGGTTGCGGCCAATTTCGTACAGCTTCAGTCTTGGCTGGATCTGTGCTCACACCATCTGCCGATACTTTGTGTCCCAGATAAAGTACTTCTTTCTGGAATAGAAAGCATTTCTTGGGTTTGAGCTTGAGCTTGGCTGCTTGCAGTCTCTGTAGAACGATTTCTAGTCTTGCTATTACTTCTTCTACTGAGGGGCCAAACACTATGATGTCATCCAAATAGATCAGCAGGATTTTCCATTGTAAGCCTACCATGACGGTTTCCATTAACCGTTCGAACGTTGATGGGGCATTACATAAGCCGAATGGCATCACTTCAAACTGATATAGACCACCAGTAACTACAAACGCTGACTTGAGTTTTGCATCTTCATCTAGTGGGATCTGCCAATACCCAGAAGCGAGGTCAAGAGTGCAAAAGTACTCGGCACCATCAAGTGAATCAATTGATTCATCAATACGAGGGAGGGGGAATGAGTCTTTAACAGTGTACTTGTTCAGTTGTCGATAATCAATGCAAAATCGCTTTGTCCCATCTTTCTTGTTAGCAAGCACTACTGGTGATGACCAAGGACTGTTGGATGGTTTGATAATCCCTCTTTGAAGCATGTCAGTAACCTGCTTTTCTATTTCTTCTCTTTGTCCCATAGGAGGTCTGCGTGGATGCTGTCGTATCGGTGCACTGCAAGTTGTATGGATGGAGTGATGAACGATATCTGTACGACCGATGTCATGATCACCTCTGGAGAATGCGTCTTCATACTTGGCTAAAAGATCAGCTACTGATTCATGGCAGTCATCTGGTAGATTGGGCAATGCTCTGTGGTACAAGTCAGCGAGAAATTCAGGTAGGTGACTTGGCACTTGTCTTGTTGCATTAATCTTGTGTGTGTCACAACAATTTCCACTTGAGTCTGTGCAGTCGATGCATTCACCTTTGATTGTCAGTTGCAAATTATCACAGTCAATAGTTGAATTTGTCTGCAGCAGAAAATCCATCCCAAGTATTCCATCATACTCGATATCAGCTACTATGACACTTGCGGTATGCTGGGTTGTTCCTATTTGCATATTCACGACTGCTTCACCGTAAACTGTGATAGGGGATCCATTAGCTTGACATAGTCGTGTGCTCGTTCCACAAATGACAGGTTGACTTCCTAACTCTTGAAATGCTGACTTGGAGACTATTGTGATAGTTGACCCGGTATCAATGAGAAATCTGATAGCTGTTCCTTCTACAGTACTCTTCACAAACATGCCTTCTGTTATCACATTAACGGTACAGATAGTTGCTTGATGACGCTTGTCTCTCTCTAAGCCATCGGATCTTGTCTCTGGACTGACCGATCCACGATCCGCTGGAAAGGCCTCTTGCCGTTTCCCTGTCTGAACTTTGGACACTGTCTAGCCATGTGACCTTTCTGTCCACAATTGAAGCATGCATACTCACGAACATTGGTATCATTACTAGTGTTCTTGTTCATTTGTCTCATCATCTGCATGATCTCATTCAGACTTGCTTTGAGCTCATCAATTTCTGTTCTTGTCTTCATGTCAACAGATGCAGGCTGGATGCTGCTTTCCACAGCACGAACTGGACGAGGAGGGCGGTATCGTTCACGAGCTCGCTCAGCCTTCATAAACGACTCTGTCGCCAAACCTGCTCGAATAGCGTCGTCGAGTGTCACTGGATTAGCACGGAAAATGCCAGCGCGAATCTCGGCCTCGTCTATGGCTTCGGAGAAGTGAGTCTTGGCCAGTCGTTCCCTTGCCATGGTACTCATCTCGGGATATGCCAGGGCAGTGAGGTCGCGAATCGCCTGTCCAAGTTGCTGAATCGACTCATCTTTGCGTCGACGTCTCTGTCTCAACTCCATCAAAAAGTTCTCGGCCTGTTCTCCAGGTCCAAACCTACGCTCAAGATGCGCTACTAGCTCAGTGTACAAAATTGAATCTCCAATGGGTAGGTTATTCAACACCTTGATGGCTGGTCCATGAAGTCGCGTTGCAAGATACTGGCCTGCTTCGGCATTCGTCCATCTGTTTAACTTCATACATACTTCAAAGTGTCTCTTGTAATCGGCCCAGGGAATCTTTCCACCAAACTTCTCTGGCAGCACATCTTTGCGATGATTACCCACAGTCACAGGTAGTTGCTCCATCGCTACAGTTGACGGTTGACTAGAAACATACTCGGGCATCTCTTGAAGTGCACGTGGACTGAAAACTCGTCGTCGAACTGGCGGAATTGCATCTCCATACTCCTGTGTGACTACTATTTCTTGATCAGTTTGGTCAGCAGTCCATTGCTTTGGAGTGTGTTGTGAGATTGCTTGATCACCAGCAGCTAGCTCTACTGTCGCTGCAGCAGCTTTTTGACGGTTTTCGCTATCCATGTTGACTGTTATTTGGTTTGAATTGAAAGATAACCCGAAATGTTTATGGGTTTTAAAAGCCAGAGTATCTCTTACAATGTCAATGTAAAAAGGAGTAGAACTCCTTTACTAGCTTACACTACAGTTGCTCTTACTTACATACAGCTACACTACAATAATGTACTTGCTATATTTCATATCAAATTTGTTTGTAATTATGCTACCATGCTAAGTATGTCAAACTATTGGTGTTACTCCAACCACTTGCCTGGTTTGCGCAATTCTACTAACTGATAGACTCTAGACGTGACATATCCAACTTTGACAGTACCTACAGCGTAACCTTGACTGCACACTGCATTACTTCAAACTGACTAAACTTCAGACAAACAGACTCTTACTGTTTGCTAAGTACTAGCCTGGACCTCAAGTCACTCAACGTCATCATCAGCTTACTAGTTGCAACAACACACTGGCAACAACACTGAGACACACCAATCCTTCTTCACACACATATCAGTTTACTAAATATCACTGTATAGTGTTCTTAAAACACATACGCAATCAATCCCATCAGCGGTCTTTTACAAAAAGTAATCAATCCCACCGAACAGTGGTTTTATATTTCAGCAATCCCACCGCTGCCACCAAAATGTGACGCGAGGAGGGGGGTGGGGTTCGTTGGCCCCTATTTAAGAAATAAACTCTCTAATGAGCCACCCAAACCATTAATAAACCTCCTTTCGTAACTTGCTGCCACCACATACTTTTCAGGGGTATGAACCCTTATCGAATGACAACCTGTGAATGTCAATCAATATAACGCAAAGAAACTTCGAGGAAGTCAAATACAAAAAGGGGGGGGGGGTTGTCATTCAGCTAGAATAGCAACTGCAGGCTCAACCAATAGCCAAACGCCAAACTCAACACAACCTCTTTCAATCCTACAAGTGCTCTCATTGGCTAGAGCTGGCGCCCTTTAATACATGTGCTACGTATTCATTCTGCGATCTGTATCCGTGACTGTGTGAGCCTGCAACGGTTAACTCTGTCCTGGTGCCAAACTTCTGAGCTAATTCACCATATTTCGGCCATTCATTGAAAATTTGCAGGGGTATCTGTTCAAGTTAATGGTGAGTTCTGTTTCTAAGAAGTTGTAAATGTTGACAACCACGATCTGACGTTCTATGATAGCTATTTGTTCACCGTGCAAAAGTCATTAGACTCAACAGAACATGCTCGAGATGCACACACGCATTCATGCACACATGATATGTACACACGTGCTTGAACATCGAGCAGTCTGATCACCATCGTCACACATCGCCAATCAAACACACACTCGGACAACTCCCCTTATTTTCCTCTATTGTGTAGAATTTCCTTAGTTTCTAACCAACAACCTCCTCATGTAACGTGACAAGGCATCCAAAACTTCGATGGGGGGGCCGTTCGTTGAAGGCGAACGTTTGTACTAAAGATTACTATTAACTGTTACGATACGTACTTGAACTAGACCAATAGTACTCTAACTACTCATGCTTTTACATCTTGCATTCAATACAACTGACACAATACAAGACACGGACTTCTCGACTCACACGTCCGTACAACCACACTCACATCATGACCAGGCAAGTACAGTGATAAAATTGTCTGTTTTGGAAACTGGAAAATTTGAGTAAATCTCAATCCAATGCAAGTGTGCTTTATTAACGTATTTACAATCGTAGCGTATGTACAACAGCATAGTCTTACTTACTTACTTAATACCTACTTTATTTTATCCTATGTGCGGTTGTGACTCGGCTCTATGAAACTTAGAGAAATGATATCAAAATCATATACTAATACTTGTACATACACATGTAAATAATGACACATTCAACATTTGGGCTTGTGACTCTCACCTAAGTTGTATCTATCCTTCATAACCATTGCTGTGCTCCGAGGGGCCTATTACATATACTCGTCGGTCTTCCGAACAATTCTGTCATAGTGACTAGGGTAGTTTCTCTATAACTCTTCAAAACCTTCTCTCTCCAACTTAAGCGCCTGCGCCTAGTTAACCGGTTCTCCGAAAATAATATTACGTTCCTCCACTCGTACCCGACCACTCCACCGTCTCTACTGGGATTCGAACTGGCACTCTTCCTGCCCAATACTATTATGAGTTTATCAGTCGTTCCTTTGATCTGATACAACTACCAGTATTTTATACGTTCTCCTAAGCAAACACAGCCTCGAGATTTTACCTCCTATGTTGCTCACTTATAGGGGCTTATTCCTAGCACAACGTTCTGTGTTCAACCTGGTCCATGACAATTCAAAATATTCTTCACCTTTGGTGATACACGTAAAACCTTGTATGTCAGGAACAGAAGTCATTATAATAATCCTTCACACTATAGTTTTATTATGAGTCACATTTCAATTCCGCACTATTCAATGAATAGATCCCTAACAATACTACAAGTACGACTAGAGTCAATGCTCTCAAAATGTATAAGGGGAGGGGGGGGGGGAATACTTGGATGACTACATCATCTGTCATCAATTTCTCATCTTAACATGAGAAAGTCAATTCAGTCATAGGTAAAAGTCAAAAGGTTTCTTAACGAAGACAGTGGTACCTAATAAAAGGGATTTCAATAAAATGCACAAGTCAGGTACAGCTCTGCGTTGGTGCACGTGACGTTCTTTACACAAGATTGTCACCGTACGATGCATGTTGACCAGCGGCTTTGTCAGATGAGAGAACTCTACACCGGTACAGATAATGTTCCTTGTTCAGGATTGTTATGTAAGAATGATGAACACTGCTTACTAGATGAGATACCGTAACTCTGACGCCAGGTACAAATAACGTTCCTTATTCAGGATTGTTATGTATAAACATGAGGACTATTCGATGGATGCTTGTGTACGCGGGATAGAAACTCTGCACCGGTACGAATAACGTTCCTTGTTCAGGATTGTTATCATATGACAAGTACTAAATCAGACGTGCTAAAGCCAGGTAGACGGTAGATGAGACACATGGTAGCTCCACCATTGACACGAGTAACGTTCCTTGTTCAGGATTGTTACTTCACGATGAACAGTTGTCCACGTACAACGTAATAAGTCGGGATATTGGTAAAGGTCGGGGGGGGGGGGGGGGGTAACTGAATATATCACTGCCTCATCATTGACATCCTATCACTGTCATCTTCCAATGACAAGTACCGAGTACTATGTACTCTCAATACACAGAAAATTTGCTTCTAGTAAAACTAATCTATATCGTCTATGCAATATACAATTTCAAATTACATTCTTGTATATACATGTCCTACTAATGAGATACTCTGGCATGTGATTGCTTGACGTAGTAACGTCAGAAAATGTACCATAATGTTATTGAGGATTCATTTTTGTATTTTATGGTACATTGCCAAAAGATTCAAACATTTACGTAACACCCCTAACCCTCCATCGTCTATGCCTCCACATGGTTACTGTGCTGTTTGTTGTCAATAAAATGTGAAGAAAACATAAAGTCTGATGAACCATTTTGCTTGTTCTGCTCTTTCTGCTAATTTGTTTGTTAAACATTCTAGACATAAATCTCGTACTGTGATCTCCTTGACTCGAATATGGACCAAGAAACACGGCCGCCACTAACAGTTGGCCTACCTGTCAGTTTGACCTGAACCATGTTTAATTTACAGCCGCGCATAAGATTTGGAATTATATAGCCAGTATAAAAGCGCATGTATCGAAACTGACTCTCGCCTTGGAAATCACATTACGTGGGACATGAAACAAAAATATAGCTTTCATGGCATCATTTTAGAATGCAGTATTGACTTGTCATATCTATATATCTCCCTCTCTTCTAATACTAAAAACATTGTATCATATTGAATCAAGTAAACTTGAAACATTCACAGAATCTATACATCATCACCAGTTCAAAGTTAATGGTCATCAAGACCGCTACCATCAACATCCATGAACTCCTTTCCAAGGTCATCAAGACCAAATATAAACATCTTCATCTCATTTATTAGGTCATCAAGACCTCTATCAACTAACCTAAACATACTTGCAAATATTCTGTTATAATAATGTTCGATGACAACTTATACTTACTTTGGCTCTTGTACGGATAACTCAGCAAAAGAGAGGGGGGGGGGAACAATCTTCTGAGATGAACTGGAAATCAGCTGATGAAAATTGCAAAATCTCATCTTCTGCTCCTCCTATTTATACCATAATTATGTGACGGGTTTCAAGGTTTATTATTGGGGCTATCCAGGGTTTATCCAGGGGCCAACCCTGTCCTCCAGTGATAAAAGGAACCTAAGCCACGCCCTCTCTTGACAACTATGATAATACGCAGCGTTCATTGGCTAAAAGTACGATCACGCATACGCAGCGGGAAAGAGCGTGATTTTGAACTAAGCTGCCACGATCACTCGTGCAGCGTCTAACACAGTAAAATCGCTAAAACCGTAGCAATTTCTCATCAATATACTTGGAATATCCGGAAATTATCACCTTTCTGAAAAGATCTCCATGTCATATCAAACCATAGCGGGATTTAAAGCGTCAAAGTAAGTATAACCTCGCCATCATTCTAAACATTCATCACTATTATAGTCCCACATATAAAAAATAGTGTATGTGAAATTTGTTAAAGTCTACCGTGAAAGAAAAGTGCATACACCGTACTACACGAACGGAGTGGGGAAAATAGAAGTAATCTACACACACAAAAAAAATTAAGAGCCACATTTGCCACAATATTTTTTTTTCATGTATTCATTTTCGGATTAGCGAACCTTGTTGCATTTTCGCACTATATCGAACCTTCGGAATAACGAACCGTATTTCATATTTGGACTAACCAACCGCATTTTCGGTTAACGGCCCTATTTCGTTTTCGGATTAGCGAACGTCTACGTGTATACGGAATTTGTGTATTTCGGAACAGCGAATTTTGCATTCTAGCCCATACTTGAGCGAGGGTCAAGCAACATTCTGAAGATGGTCAAGGAAATTGGTTTTATGTCACTTGTAGACATTTTCATGGTATTGCGGTGGTGGCATAAGAAGTACATAATTCACAAAAGTGTACATCTCAACAGAATAGTTACATCAGCAACCCCCAAATATTAGGAACAACCCTAAGCCCTCCATAACAGCGTTTACTTCGTTCCGTATAGCTTAAAGGGATGGTACAGTTTCTGTTAAGATTGAGCCTCGGGTTTCCAGCATTTTTTATTACAAATTTATTTTCAAAGATTATGACAAACCTCTCATGAAATAAAAAAGAAGAGAATATAATTCTGAGAGGAATTCAAAGTGTTGATGAAAATACGTTTTGATACTTAGATGACTGAGATATACAAAACAAAGCAACCCTTTAATGAAAAGTGGGATCCTCCTTTTAATAGCATCGCTTTGTTTCACTTTGTTTTTTGGATTTCTCGGCCACTGCAAAACCGATTCTCATCATGTATACTTTGAATGTGTCTTAGAATAATCTATGTTCTTTGACATTTCATAAGCTGCTTTTTAAGTATCTCGCAAAAAGTTAAAATTTGCAAGCAAAGGAAAAGCACTGTTTAGGCAGGATGCAGTCCGTTTATTGTCCCTCCCTTTGTGGTCGTTAGCATAAAATAACTATAATTGAGCTAATGACTCGGTGCTTTCAGTGTTGTTGTTGTTCTTTTTTTTTCAATTATAGTTTTCGTATAATCCCGCGATATAAGTGAACGATAATGTCTTTTCTCAAAAGACGGAGGCTCTTTTCTTCTTCGCATGTATCTAACTATAAGGTATACTTTCGAATAACTCCAAACATAACTCCATAACGCCAAAACACACACATACACACACGCATACATAATCACACACACTCACACGCGCAAACAAACACAAACACAATATATAATTTATGTATTTTAATGTATCAATGATTTGTGTAATCGCAAATATATGAATGGTTTTATGTTAAATAAACTTCAAATTTAGACCTTCAAACTTCAGTACGTTTTTCCTTGTCATTGCGAGTGAGTTCAAGATTGTGATTTGATTTGTATACATGTATGCCTACTCTATTCGTATAATTCTTCAAATTGATGCTTAGATTGACAAACCATTACCTATGTTGAAATCCGACCCCCGCCCTCACCCCACACACACCAAAAAAAAAAAAAAAAATGCATTCAATGTCAGTACATACACTTGTACTTCAAATACAACGGAAATGATAAACACATGTAAGAAATATGAAATATTATGCAACAATGGTTTATTTACAATATTTACAAGGCAAGATCGTTTGACCCCTAAATGTTAGCTGCAAGTCTGATATAGGCTTTTATTTTCGCAGTTTCTTGAAAAGGCGCTTCCAGAAAGGTGGCCGTTTGTACCCTCTTTTCAGCTCGCTGATTTCCTTGAGAATTGTAGTGAGACTCGGACGGGATTCTGGGTTTCTCGTTCTGCATCTCATGCCGAGGGAAGAGAGTTTCTGAACGGTTGGACATCGTGAATCTGTAAGGCGAGTGAATAAAAAATATAAGATATACTATGATTCATTCTGTAAGGGATCTATCGATGCATATAAGTGTTATTTATTGAAATTGCACAAAATTAATGACAAAACCCTGGGCAATTTTTTTGTCTTCGTATAGATTAGAAATAACGATATAATGCCTCGAACATAAAAACGATATGACTTAGACGGATGCCAGTTAGACGATCAGAAATTATTATTGATACGATTAAGATTCAACATCCTCATTGAGCTGTGATTTGATTAAGGAAATTACCAGTGATTACCAGTTTATCAGAGTTAGTCTTGAAATTATCTATGGGAAAATACGTCATAATCGCAAGCTGGCGAATCAGAGATAGTTGACCAACAATGATCAAGTGTCGAGAAAACTATTGCAAAACTTACCGTCCAGCACCTGTGCGATATCCATCAAGATGACACCTAGTGAAAAGGTGTCTGAGTGAACCGATGTCTTTTCCTCGTTGAGCACGATTTCGGGGGCAAGATAGTCCGCTTCTTCCCCCTGCAGGTAGGCAAACTTGACGGCTTCCGGGAGACCCGACATTTGAAGTGGGGAGGTCATCGATGACACCATGCCAAAGTCGATGATAACGCCGCGATAGCGACCTCCTCGGCGTTCAAGAAGGACGTTGTCGCTTTTCATGTCGTTATGGAGGAGTCCGTTCTCATGGAGCTCCATCATGCCCCTGACGACGTCCTCGGCGATGTTGAGGCCGTCCTTGGTTGAGAGAGGAGGTGGGTTGAGAAGTGGGTAGCTGAGTCCCGTTTCACTGTCTCCAACAAACTGCACTCCCAGACAGAGGTCGTTGCCATTGTCAAGTGTTCCCAAGAAACGGGGGAAGTATGGACTGTCCGAGAGAAGCTGGTGAACGAGAGCCTCCTTGTTGGCTCGCCTTCTTGTCTCTTTAAGTTCGTCCACCAGTTCGCCTGGTGAGGCATGGTTGTTGGATCGAAAGGGCTCTTTGATGGCTACGGGAGTTGATGTTTTGCTGTGTCGGGCTAGGAGAACACGGCCGTAGCTACCACGACCAATCTCAAGTAGACTGTTCATGTTCTGAAATTGCAAAAGGAGAGAAAAACATTACGCGTATACATAATCTCATAATTTGCTGGCGAGATATACATACTACAACTTTTGTATGTAATTGCTTGCAACTGAAAAGAAGATTGATGAAAACTTGCGTTCTCTCATTTTAAAAACGTTTGCGGGAATGATTACGAAGGACTTACCGACACGCTGTGGCCGCAGTTGAAAGTCAAAAGGTCATCAAAAGTCAGTGATGGACACTTGACCTTTTCTTGCAGCATGTTAACGACAACTTCGTCAACGTTTTGACTGCTTGGAGAGCTCTCTGTCGGATACCTGCCGTGATGAAAAGTCACAATGAGCAAAAGATACATTATACTTGAAATTACTTGAGTGGAACGAAAGACAAATAAAAAAGTAATAAAAGTGTGTCACTACATTACAGCAGGTATGCTATACTTGTTTTGAAGAAATGACTTCCACTGCATCGATTGACTTCACAGTTTTGATTGTCAACCGATTGTAAAGGTGACTTTGCATATCGTCAAGGAACAAAATTTAACCACAGAACATCAAACCGCTATATACCTTAATAAAGATAATGCATGAAAGAATTACTTACCTTTGAGATGTCACTGCAGAATTTTCACACATGTTCGACGGTGTATTTTCATCAACAGAATGGATATCCTGTAACGAAAAATGGAAGTCAAAATCAGAACTGTCAGGACAGTCTCATTTGACACAGAATATTATCATTGCCTCATGGTGTTTTAGGGCGCTGGAAGAAAAGACCCACGTCTTTCTTATGTCGGACTTTTCTTTTTGCTGTTGGTGGTGTTGTTGTTGTTGTTGTTGTTTTCATTTCCTTCACGAGTGTCTAAACTAAATCATGATGGGATTACTCTTATTCTGACAATGTGTAAATATGAATCCAGTATTATTGTCCTGTGCGTATGAAGTATTTGATAATCTCGCGGTAAACTTTATTTTCGTCAATAATATGATAAACAATGTTAGGAACTGGCTATGAATAACATAACAGATATTTACCTGTTCAGGTTCAGTACTCTGACTGCATGAAACAGGAGTGCGCTGACTACCAGTTTCCTTGTTGGAGCCAGGAATGTCTTGTAGAAGAGGGAAGATTTCGTGAATTTCCGAAAGGAGGTCCAAAGATGTAGCAGGTGGAAAGGAAGACGGCGCTTCAGTTTTGTCAGAAGCCTGCAAATTCCAAATGATATACAATCGTGTTTAGACATAAGCTTCTCATTTTCGTGTCTTCATCGATAAGAAAAGATGACATTGCTGTGCGAAAGAAACGAAACGCACGAAGACATGTTCATACTTATTTTTTTTTCTCACTTCTATAGAGACGCCCTCAAAAGACAATAACCAAGTCAAACAAAACAAAACGCAGATCTCATCTGAAAACAAAACCTTTTGGCAAAATCGTGTTTCATATTGATTCATTGCATCGTATTATTTTTACTATATTATGTTTGACATCAGCAATGAGAAATGAGCACTGAAAGGCATGGACAAGTTAAAACAATGTGAAATTCTACCTGGCTGTCTCCCGACGTTATTTGGCACTGTATGGGCACATCTGTTGTTGGTAACACTGTCGCCTCATTGTCGTCGATCTCAACATTCTGGTCGACGACAACATTTTCAGGGACCGCTTCGACTGTGGAAGCGATAGTAAGTTCTGTGGTCGAGGCAACGTCATCTCCGTGGGCAGACACCATTACCGACTCCACGGTCTCTTGTACTGCCGATGAGTCGCCCTCGATCTGCACGTCATCACGAGGGGTAGTTTTGTCACCCCGTTCGTTGACAATCTTGATGGCTTGGAGTATCTCGGCAGCATGGTCGGATGCCGGCCCGAGAGCCAGCCGCTGCTTTCGTTTAGCCATCCACTTGGCTCTGCGCTGTTTCTGAGCCGACAAAGCTCCGTCCGTAGACACAGCTTGACTATCTGACATATCCTGGCATAACCAGAAACAAAATAATTACAAGTATGGTATATACGTTAATATCAATTTAATGAATAATGACATTATATCTACCAAACCCTTTAGAGTCATACACTGTAATATATTTGTGTCTTGCTATAAATCCATGCATTCTTTTATTATTTGAAAATAGGTATAATAATATATGGATAGATACATAGGTACTGAACGATTGTTTCGACAAATTCCATAATAATCTACAAAACAGAACTTACTATTGATCTGCCTAGGTCAAAACCAATAGCTATATGTCAAATTTCTTCGAATATCTGCCAATTCGGAAAGCTCGGGAGGAGAACAACTGTAATAACGATCGTTACTCAGAAGCTCACTAGGAAAGAGTGAAGGATTTTTTGTTGACACAAGACCAACTCGTAACCTAGCATTGCGCACTGTAGCGTGAGCAACTTTCAGCCAATCGCCGTCTCCTAAAAACGCGTAAGCTACACATACACGCTAATGCTTTACAAGGCAACCCCAACATATTTCATGACGCAACAATACTTCGTGCGTATTGACTGGACTGTACGAGGTCTATGCAAGTGCATCCATATCGCATTGAAGCTTTGTAGGTAAGATAATCTAAATCCATAAACAAATGTGCTGATATTGCTTATTATTTCCTTGTTTAATTCTCAGCTGAATCCGACGAAATACCTCTCTTTAATATTTAACCTGAAACGTGAAGAATGCTCTTTTACTCAAAGTGATCACTACTTTCAGTTTCTTTCCCGCCCCCCCCCCCAAAAAAAATGAACCAAAAAAAAAAAAAAAATGGGTACAGAAGCTGTTCCTCTGGATATCTTCTTTTTGTGTCTGCTTTTGTTAACTGAACTATCTTTCATTGTCGAAGACAGATAGCTCATTATCTGTGATTTTTTTTCAAATTTCCTGGTGGGTATTGGAAGAATTTTCGACAGCAAGCTCGTTTGGGTGTATTGATTGTAGTATATACTGAACCTCTCTCTTGCCGGTCATTTTCTGTTTAATAGTGTTATAACTTCTTTCAGCCTAATCGATGCGATTTCGGGTGAAATTGTTTCGTACGTAGAGTGTATACAAAGGGACTGATGTAGGACTCGTGAATATAGATATATCGTGTACAGGTGCGTGTACAGATGAAATCTCAGCTAACCCTGGAAACGCCGACCGACGTGCATTGCACAGACGTAAACGTCCTGGTTAACGTATCATTCTCAGGACCTGGGCCCCATTTTATAGAAAGCTTATTATGATGGAAATTCTTCCTGGAATGTCAATTGTCATAGTAACAACAAGAATCCAGCTTCCTGATTGGCTGTTGCTATGGGAAGTTACCATTCCAGCAAGAGTTATATCCTAACATCTTTTATGAAATGGGGCCCTGGACTCGCATTCGTGGGACACGTGACGTCACATCATCTTCAGTACATTAGAGTTCCTTACTCCGAAAGTTCGTTAATCTGAAAATCAAATAAGGTTCAGTATTCCAAAGGTTCATTAATCCGGAAACTACATGTGGTCGGTATTTCCGAAGGTTAAATTCGTCTGCATGCATATTTTTTTTTTCATGTATTCATTTTCGGATTAGCGAACCTTGTTGCATTTTCGCACTATATCGAACCTTCGGAATAACGAACCGTATTTCATATTTGGACTAACCAACCGCATTTTCGGTTAACGGCCCTATTTCGTTTTCGGATTAACGAACGTCTACGTGTATATACGGAATTTGTGTATTTCGGAACAGCGAATTTTGCATTCTAGCTCATACTAACTTGAGCGAGGGTCAAGCAGCACTCTGAAGATGGTCAAGGAAATTGGTTTTATGTCACTTGTAGACATTTTTCATGGTATTGCGGTGGTGGCATAAGAAGTACATAATTCACAAAAGTGTACATCTCAACAGGATAGTTACATCAGCAACCCCAAAATATTAGGAACAACCCTAAGCCCTCCATAACAGCGTTTACTTCGTTCCGGGTATAGCTTAAAGGGATGGTACAGTTTCTGTTAAGATTGAGCCTCGGGTTTCCAGCATTTTTTTATTACAAATTTATTTTTAGAGATAATGACAAACCTCTTATGAAATAAAAAAAGAAGAGAATATAATTCTAAGAGGAATTCAAAGTGTTGATGAAAATACGTTTTGATACTTAGATGACTGAGATATACAAAACAAAGCAACTCTTTAATGAAAAGTGGGATCCTCCTTTTAATAGCATCGTTTTGTTTCACTTTGTTTTTTGGATTTCTCGGCCACTGCAAGACCGATTCTCATCATGCATACTTTGAATGTGTCTAGAATAATCTATGTTCTTTGACATTTCATAAGCTGCTTTTTATGTATCTCGCAAAAAGTTAAAATTTGCAAGCAAAGGAAAAGCACTGTTTAGGCAGGATGCAGTCCGTTTATTGTCCCTCCACCTGTGGTCGTTAGCATGAAATAATTATAATTGAGCTAATGAATCGGTGCTTTCAGTGTTGTTGTTGTTGTTTTTTTTTTTGTTTTTCAATTATAGTTTTCGTATAATCACGCGATATAAGTGAACGTGATAATGTCTTTTCTCAAAAGACGGAGGCTCTTTTCTTCTTCGCATGTATCTAACTCACTATTATTCTGTCTGTTGGGAACTACCCTGACAAGACTCCGGTCTTTTGTAGTTTCCACGTTTCATTTATAGTTGTTATTATGTTACGTATGCATGTTCATGTATTCGTTTCCTGTCCTCAGTTTGTCATTGTACAAATTATATGTTTTTTAAATGAAACACAATAAAGTTCAAGTTCAAGGTATACTTTCGATAATAACTCCAAACATAACTCCATAACGCCAAAACACACACATACACACACGCACACATAATCACGCACACTCACACACGCAAACAAACACAAACACAATGTATAATTTATGTATTTTAATGTATCAATGATTTGTGCAGTCGCAAATATATGAATGGTTTTATGTTAAATAAACTTCAAATTTAAACCTTCAAGCTTTAGTACGTTTTTCCTTGTCATTGCGAGTGAGTTCAAGATTTTGATTTGATTTGTATAAAAGTCATGTATGCCTAGTCTATTCGTATAATTCTTCAAATTGATGCTTAGATTGACAAACCATTACCTATGTTGAAATCCGACCCCCCCCCCCCACCCCACCAAAAAAAACAAAAAAAAAATGCATTCAATGTCAGTACACTTGTACTTCAAATACGACGGAAATGATAACACATGTAAGAAATATGAAATATTATGCAACAATGGTTTATTTACAATATTTACAAGGTAAGATCGTTTGACCCCTAAATGTCAGCTGCAAGTCTGATATAGGCTTTTATTTTCGCAGTTTCTTGAAAAGGCGCTTCCAGAAAGGTGGCCGTTTGTACCGTCTTTTCAGCTCGCTGATTTCCTTGAGAATTGTAGTGAGACTCGGACGGGATTCTGGGTTTCTCGTTCTGCATCTCATGCCGAGGGAAGAGAGTTTCTGAACGGTTGGAGATCGTGAATCTGTAAGGCGAGTGAATAAAAGATATAAGATATACTATGATTCATTCTGTAAGGGATCTATCGATGCATATAAGGGTTATTTATTGAAATTGCACAAAATTAATGACAAAACCCTGGGCAATTTTTTTGTCTTCTTATAGATTAGAAATAACGATATAATGCCTCGAACATAAAAACGATATGACTTAGACGGATGCCAGTTAGACGATCAGAAATTATTTTTGATACGATTAAGATTCAACGTCCTCATTGAGCTGTGATTTGATTAAGGAAATTACCGGCGATTACCAGTTTATCAGAGTTAGTTTTGAAATTATCTATGGGAAAATACGTCATAATCGCAAACTGGCGAATCAGAGATAGTTGACCAACAATGATCAAGTGTCGAGAAAACTATTGCAAAACTTACCGTCCAGCACCTGTGCGATATCCATCAAGATGACACCTAGTGAAAAGGTGTCTGAGTGAACTGATGTCTTTTCCTCGTCGAGCACGATTTCGGGGGCAAGATAGTCCGCTTCTTCCCCCTGCAGGTAGGCAAACTTGACGGCTTCCGGGAGTCCCGACATTTGAAGTGGGGAGGTCATCGATGACACCATGCCAAAGTCGATGATAACGCCGCGATAGCGACCTCCTCGGCGTTCAAGAAGGACGTTGTCGCTTTTCATGTCGTTATGGAGGAGTCCGTTCTCATGGAGCTCCATCATGCCCCTGACGACGTCCTCGGCGATGTTGAGGCCGTCCTTGGTTGAGAGAGGAGGTGGGTTGAGAAGTGGATAGCTGAGTCCCGTTTCACTGTCTCCAACAAACTGCACTCCCAGACAGAGGTCGTTGCCATTGTCAAGTGTTCCCAAGAAACGGGGGAAGTATGGACTGTCCGAGAGAAGCTGGTGAACGAGAGCCTCCTTGTTGGCTCGCCTTCTTGTCTCTTTAAGTTCGTCCACCAGTTCGCCTGGTGAGGCATGGTTGTTGGATCGAAAGGGCTCTTTGATAGCTACGGGAGTTGATGTTTTGCTGTGTCGGGCTAGGAGAACACGGCCGTAGCTACCACGACCAATCTCAAGTAGACTGTTCATGTTCTGAAATTGCAAAAAGAGAGAAAAACATTGCGCGTATACATAATCTCATAATTTGCTGGCGAGACATACATACTACAACTTTTGTATGTAATAATTGCTTGCAACTGAAAAGAAGATTAATGAAAACTTGCGTTCTCTCATTTTAAAAACGTTTGCGGGAATGATTACGAAGGACTTACCGACACGCTATGGCCGCAGTTGAAAGTCAAAAGGTCATCAAAAGTCAGTGATGGGCACTTGACCTTTTCTTGCAGCATGTTAACGACAACTTCGTCAACGTTTTGACTGCTTGGAGAGCTCTCTGTCGGATACCTGCCGTGATGAAAAGTCACAATGAGCAAAAGATACATTATACTTGAAAATACTTGAGTGGAACGAAAGACAAATAAAAAAGTAATAAAAGTGCGTCAGTACATTACAGCAGGTATGCTATACTTGTTTTGAAGAAATGACTTCCACTGCATCGATTGACTTCACAGTTTTGATTGTCAACCGATTGTAAAGGTGACTTTGCATATCGTCAAGGAACAAAATTAACCACAGAACATGTAACATCAAACCGCTGTATACCTTAATAAAGATAATGCATGAAAGAATTACTTACCTTTGAGATGTCATTGCAGAATTTTCACTCATGCTCGACGGTGTATTTTCATCAACAGAATGGATATCCTGTAACGAAAAATGGAAGTCAAAATCAGAACTGTAAGGACAGTCTCATTTGACACAGTATTATTATCATTGCCTCATGGTGTTTTAGGGCGCTGGCAGAAAAGACCCGCGTCTTTCTTATGTCGGAATTTTGTTTTTGCTGTTGGTGTTGTTGTTGTTGTTGTTTTCATTTCCTTCACCTGTCTAAACTAAATTATGAAGGGATTACTCTTATTCTGACAATGTGTAAATATGAATCCAGTATTATTATCCTGTGCGTATGAAGTATTCAATAATCTCGCGGTAAACTTTATTTTCGTCAATAATATGCTAAACAATGTTAGAAACTGGCTATGAATAAGATAACAGATATTTACCTGTTCAGGTTCAGTACTCTGACTGCATGAAACAGGAGTGCGCTGACTACCAGTTTCCTTGTTGGAGCCAGGAATGTCTTGTAGAAGAGGGAAGATTTCGTGAATTTCCGAAAGGAGGTCCAAAGATGTAGCAGGTGGAAAGGAAGACGGCGCTTCAGTTTTGTCAGAAGCCTGCAAATTCCAAATGATATACAATTGTATTTAGACATAAGCTTCTCATTTTCGTGTCTTCATCGATAAGAAAAGATGACATTGCTGTGCGAAGGAAACGAAACGCACGAAGACATGTTCATACTTATTTTTTTCTCACTTCTTTAGAGACGCCCTCAAAAGACAATAACAAAGTCAAACAAAACAAAACGCAGATCTCATCTGAAAACAAAACCTTTTGGCAAAATCGTGTTTTATATTGATTCATTGCATCGTATTATTTTTACTATATTATGTTTGACATTAGCAATGAGAAATGAGCACTGAAAGGCATGGACAAGTTAAAACAATGTGAAATTCTACCTGGCTGTCTCCCGACGTTATTTGGCACTGTATGGGCACATCTGTTGTTGGTAACACTGTGTCGTCGATCTCAACATTCTGGTCGACGACAACATTTTCAGGGACCGCTTCGACTGTGGAAGCGGTAGTAAGTTCTGTGGTCGAGGCAACGTCATCTCCGTGGGCAGACACCATTACCGACTCCACGGTCTCTTGTACTGCCGATGAGTCGCCCTCGATCTGCACGTCATCACGAGGGGTAGTTTTGTCACCCCGTTCGTTGACAATCTTGATGGCTTGGAGTATCTCGGCAGCATGGTCGGATGCCGGCCCGAGAGCCAGCCGCTGCTTTCGTTTAGCCATCCACTTGGCTCTGCGCTGTTTCTGAGCCGACAAAGCTCCGTCCGTAGACACAGCTTGAATATCTGACATAGCCTGGCATAACCAGAAACAAAATAATTACAAGTTTGGTATATACGTTAATATCAATTTGATAGATAATGATATTATATATACCAAACCCTTTAGAGTCATACACTGTAATATATTTGTGTCTTGCTATAGATTTGAAAATAGGTATAATAATATATGGATAGATACATAGGTACTAAACGATTGTTTCGACGAATTCCATAATAATCTACAAAACAGAACTTACTATTGATCTGCCTAGGTCAAAACCAATAGCTATATGTCAAATTCTTCAAATATCTGCCAATTCGGAAAGCTCGAAAGGAGAACAACTGTAATAACGATCGTTACTCAGAAGCTCACTAGGAAAGAGTGAAGGATTTTTTGTTGACACAAGACCAACTCGTAACCTAGCATCGCGCACTGTAGCGTGAGCAACTTTCAGCCAATCGCTGTCTCCTAAAAACGCGTAAGCTACACATACACGCTAATGCTGTACAAGGCAACCCCAACATATTTCATGACGCAACAATACTCCGTGCGTATTGACTGGACTGTACGAGGTCTTAGCAAGTGCACCCATATCGCAAAAGAACCAAAAGAACCAAAAAGAACCAAAAAAAAAAAGTATACAGAAGCTATAATGCTTCCTTTGGATATCTTCTTTTTGTGTTTGCTTTTGTTAACTGAACTATCTTTTATTGTCCAAGATAGATAGCTCATTATCTGTGATTTTTTGTTTCAAATTTCCTGGTGGGTATTGGAAAAATTTTCGACAGCAAGCTCGTTTGGGTGTATTGATTGTAGTATATACTGAACCTCTCTCTTGTCGGTCATTTTCGGTTTAATAGAGTAATAACTTCTTTCAGCCTTATTGATGCGATTTCGGGTGAAATTGTTTCGTCTGTAGAGTGTATACAAAGGGACTGATGTAGGACTCGTGAATTCAGATATATCGTGTACAGGTGTGCGATGAAATACAACGTATCAGCTAAACCTTGAAACGCCGATTGACGCGCATCGCACAGACGTTAACGCATCATTCTCTAGACCTGGACTTGTCGTTGTGGGACACGTGAGGTCACATTATCTTTAAGTATAGATTACACTTCGTTATTCCGAAAGTTCGTTTTTCCGAAAACGAAATGAAGTTCATTTCCGAAGGTTTGTTGGCAGCTATCTTTTTTTTTTCTTTTTTTACACTGAGGTATTTAAACTTTGCAATATTCTCAAGTCTTTTAATGATTTCTAAATCAAAGCGATTCTGTTTCTTACGTTATCTAAATAACATTACTTTTTTTCTTTTCGGAATAGCGAACCTTGTTTCATTTTCTGATTATCGATTTCAGATTATCAATCAATCCAGATTTATCTGCATGAACAATGATTATCATGACCTGCATTACGTCACTATAGGCGTCACCATCATTTCCTTGATTCTACCTACGTCTTCCGATGTGTACCTTTTTCTTTACAATTTCTCTTCAGAACGTCTAAGGAACTGCATCCAAAAATCTCCACAAGTAAGAAATTTAATTCTAACGGTTAAATCTCAATTTGAAATACAAAAAAAAAAAAACAAAAACGAATACGACGAATTCTTAAAAGTTTCGCCAAAACGATCACTGGCACATCAAACGAGACAACTGCTGTTCATTAAAAGGGAGGACTTGACGGCACTGTTAGCCAAAATGTGCGTCTTGATGTATCTTAGACAGGCCCACGAAATACACATAACAAAAAAAAAAAGAAAAAGAAAAAAAAAAAGGAATCCCCTTTGATCGAATTGGAGTAACTTTCGAATAAAAGTGTTTTGATCAGATTAGTTGTCAGAGGCATGTAAACTTATATTGACTAACTTCTGCGTGAAAAATGAGAGTACCCTGTCTGGTCATGCATTGTCACAACAGCGCATGCTTGTGCCAACTGATGTAATGATGACGATGATGTGATGAAAAAAAGGAGAAATATAAATTGAAGAACAGTTAGAAGAGGAGTTAGACTAGTATATGCAGGTATTTAATGAATCTTTCTTAATTTCGTGAAGACATGACCGGTAATTGGCGTACGTGCTCCAAAGCAGATACAGACACTCCCTTTATTTATTGTAGGGAAGACGTTTTTCATAACATTCTCTTGACAATTTCAGCGGTAATACTAAGCTTGGTCCAGACCCAACCTTACCAAACTAGGCTTCTCGTTGATATCATTTTTTTCTTCAGATTCCTCGTGGCTGGTGGTGATTCCAGTCATCAACGAGCTGCAGAAGGTAAGATTCCCACTGGCTGTGAAGACAAGTTTCGGGCGTCAGCGCAAAGAGAACGAGAACTGGTGTCTGCATAGCGCCATCTATAGCTTATAATCAAGTAAACCCAGTCATCGACATTGTCAGCGAACATGACGTTTTGCAGCTATCATAGAAAATGGTTTGTCGTTGACTAAAACGATCCGCATACGCAACATTTCTTGAAGTACCGGCAATACTTCGCTATTTTTCCGATGGATCAGCTCTTGTGTTTAATGCTTACAACAAGTGATTATTGTTTCTTTTCAGTTGCGTTTCATACATGAAAATGTTGATACTGGTAACATTTTGCTGTCATCTGTAAAATGGTTACTACATTGAAAATGGAATATATGTTGAAAGGGGAAATGGACAGAAATTTGAGCAAATAATGTACAGAATTTGCAAAATATCCATAATCTTCCCAAAGCCATGGAATAAAAAGGAATGATAAAGAAAAAAAAATCCAAGGCCCTCATTGAGAACAACATTCACTATTACACTATAATGGAGTTACAAGAGTATGCTGGACAAATCTGTATCATGATCTTACGTGAAAGGAAAGGGAAGCCAATGATGAGATAAGGGGTTTTAAGAAGCTTGGAAAGCCATTGAACCTGGTTTAAGATATACAGAAGGGTCAACCTGAGGAGGAAAAGTGACAAACTTGGTCGTAGGTTTGATGAATGCCACACAATTCATGGCAATGTCTCTGTTGTTTATTGTCTTTTTTTTTGGGGGGGGGGGGGGAGGTTGAGAATGTGTTATATGTAGTCATAATAATGGAAATGGACATGTAGGATGAATTTACAATGATAATGAAACAGAAGATAATTATCTTCAAGAATTTCTATGCAAAAAAAAAATAGAACATTTCAAAAAATATTTTCATGATGTCTCAAAATATGTTGATGAATACCCTCAACCCTCTTGTAAACTCTCTTATGTAACACAATATCGTCAACTTTCAACCAAATGGCATTTCTATACCACCTTCAAGTTGGGGGGGGGGGGGAATAAATAGATAAATAAGATATATATCACAAAGGAGAAATTTTCATAAAAAGAAAAGATATGATATGAAAGTTACGGCATCTTTCGAGTTTAACAAGTCCTCACAAAACCAATATTCTAGGCAACCATGTATACTGAAGAGATGATGAAGTCATATGTATGATGATGACCCTTACAAAGTTCACTCTGTAAAACTATACCAAGTTGTATTTCCATGACATAGGGCCTATCATCGGAAAGAAAAAGTTGTACCCTTCAGATAAAATACTGCAACTGCAGCTTTGCAATAACCCAGCAATGAAGACTATGATAGGGCAACAGAGGTTGTAATTGTGTAATGATATTTTGGTGTTCAGCTCATAATGGGAGAGTTGTGAAATGATGTAAAGATAAATATTTTGTGTACAAACATCTGGAAATGGGGTGTACTATGCAACCATCCATAAGCTATGGCAGTCAGTTGGAGAAAATTGCATAAATACTCGAGTTAGATTCCAGATTATGGAAAATTGTGTTGTGTATGTGAATGTGACTTTTCACCAGGATAACAAAGTTATATATCAAAACAGGCATCTTCATAACGGAATTCAAACTGAAAGTATACACTCTCATTACTTGTTTTTATAGAAAACTGAGATTGGTTGCAACCACTTGTGTGACTTGATGTGATCATGTCATGGCCTCATAACTAACCCAATGATGAGTACAGACAAAATGTTCAGATCATGTTTTTGGTATATGATTTAGCACCACAACCATCCAGCACCCTAAAAAAAAAAAAAAAACGTCATTACTATGTCATTACAAAGCAACAATAGTTTAAAGTGCACCAATACCCTGGTTATTATGTTTGCTATATTTGTAGAATATGCCAGAGACATGCCCTTGCCAAAATATTGGAATTTTTTGTCACTCCGATTGTTATTTATTGCATTTTAGATGAAAACTTTAAAGAGCATACAAAAATATAAACAACTTGAAATAGACCAGTTTATCACTTGATTCTTTAAATTGATCGCGCTATTAATATCTTTTTCCAAATATGTCTTTAACAATAGTGATGTGCAATGCATGTGTGCGATCGGCTAACTGATCAACAAGGAAACTTGTTATAATTTGTAAAAACGTACAGCTGGAACTCCCACACATTGTTATTACCAAATTGTTATAGAGATATGAGCTGCTTCATTAAAATGTGCATACTTTCAGGGGCTATCACATGTAAATTATGGCTGTTTTGTGTATTGTAGCTGTACTTGATTTCCAGGGAATTTGTACACTTTAAAGCCAAGGATGTACATTTTGTTAAAATCCTTTTTTAATTTGATTAAAAAAGGGGGAATTTAGTGAAGAGGTACCTATAATATGTAGGTCAGTTGGAGACTTGTGAAGCACTGGCATCATCTCATTTAAACTTATAATGTAGCTAAAAAAATATGCACACCTTCAAATATTCCATAACTATCTTATTTCATAACTGATTTTGATGAATCTTTGAGAACTATTTCGCTTCAAATCACTCTTTACTTATTGCATGTAGCTACAAAATGTAATTAAGCTGCATCTCCACCACACATGCACACAGACATACACACCTAACCCAACACATTAAGAAGACACACATTTTATCAAATAATTACTTTTCTTTTTTTTTTCTTTAAATTCTACGTACCATATAGATGTTTGTGTATGTGTGTGTGTACTTCTAATCCACAATGGATTGTTCATTTATGTATGATTTGAGGATGAAATCAATAGAGATCAAGGTAACGTAAAAAAGTGTGTAATCCAGCCCCACACACCACACTGATTCTGATTTTGTTCTTTGAGCTTTGCAAATATTGACACTTCCTTCACAACCACCAAACAGGACACATCTTTGTCTTTGTCTTGACTATGGTCTCACATGTTCATTTGTGAAGAATTTAATTCGTCAGGTTTCTCTGTACAGGTTACAAGTATCCATAATCAATTCATACAACAAAACAAACAACAATTTGCAGAGATGAATATCAATGACAACTTGCACAATGTGATGTGTTTGTGATTTTGTGTGCGCACACAAACTGAAAAAAAAGTTTGGAAAATGTCACACAGCTTTGCACGAGAGTACCTTGAACTTCCAATATTTTTCTGTTTCAAAAAGTCTATTTGCTGAATACATTCAGACTCTTCCCTCAGAGAGATGAGCAGTACGTGCATAAGCCAAAGCCTGGCTTCTCTCATCTCATCAAATATGAATATGTTATGAACTCATTTCCACAAATAATCTGCTCAGTAAAAATCAATTCGCCACCGTTCTTGTCCAAATATTGGGTGTTTCATTTCTAGTTTGCCTAGTCTAGTGGAAGGGAGTGAGGAGGGGAAGCCAGAAGTGCCCTGGGCTGCGGCTCACTGGTGTCAGTCTGTGTGACCCGTTATGGTGTTGAGAATCCTTGGTTTGCCCTCCCGTCTCCTGTTTGCTATCCAACACAAGGCGTCCTCTAAGTCAACATGTTCACCACTTTTCTACTTACTTGGCTCTTTGCAAACTTAGCAGACTACCTCTCCCTCCCCCCATTTTCAGAATAAAATATTTTGACCAGATTGCAGCGTCTTGTGGCCTAGCATCCCCCATCTTGCTACAGAATACCCAAAGGCAAATAGACACGAGCAAAAGTCGTTGATCACGACACAGCCACACAGGGTCCAACAATCAATATGCCTTTCAGATGATTTTGAGGTGCAAGCACAGGATCTTACAATACTTACTAGTGAATATTGCTAACAGCTTATCACCTGATATCATAAAAAAAAAAGAATCAAGTAAAAAAGGTTGCAGGATAAGCATTTCACAGAAATGCAAGGTATGTGCCAAAGCCATCGCATCACAAACTTCTAAGGACATTGTTATGGCATTCCGATCCTGACTTCACGAAGAGAGCTTGAAGTTTATATTGTAAATACAAGTTTAAAACAGTGATGAGACACAAAGTGTGAATCAAAATCAGATTCCAGACTTGGGGCAACCTACAGCAGCTTACTGCTCTACAGATTTTGTGCTGTTAGTGAGAATTTGCAACCCACAACAATAAGCATGGCATCAGAGATAACGTCATACACACAAAAATAATCAGCTTGTAATTGTTAACATTGACGGCCTGATCATTTTTTTGAGTGATTTTTCACACACAGACAGAACTTTCCTTAAAATTTCAAAAAGGGACTGTACATAAGTTTGACTACCACTCTCCTTCTTGTTGCAAATAATCACAGCTTTGGACCAGACAGATATGGCTTTATTTGTTCATGGGTTTGTTCTCTTGGATGCAAAATGTTGCTGCTTGTTTCATGAAAGACAAATATAAAGTGTTCTGTGTTTTAATAAATACTTACACAGACAGGGAAGAGATAGAAACAATAGACATCATATCTCCACATACTTTCTTTCAATTATGACACATTACTCAGGCAAGCTAAAATTCGGAACACACAACATATGGACCACAAGAATATTTTTGCATCGCTGTCGGCAAATGTCAATGACATATATATAACATGACATGCATACAAACAACATTTTCATCTTGCTTCGAGTCCAGCAGATGTAATTCATATATCCTGTAAAAAAAAGTCACATAACTGCCACACATGATACAGAATATGAAATGTGTGTTTCTGTCCACTGGTTGAAAATTGTAAATCTTCTCGTCCCCCAACTAAACAGAAATACAAAGCTTCACCTGTTCCAATGACCAGTCTGCTCTGACTGCATTCTTTCATATATTGAAATACACAATGTAATATATTTATTCCTATATTTGTTTTACACATTTACATGACTATACAAAATAAACTCTCCTGATCCCTCGTTGGCAATAAGTTTCTCTTTTAGTCGTAATATAATGAACTGGTAAATTCTGATTCGTAATGCAAAACGGAAATACAAGAAAATATCTGTATGTCAACAAGTGTCAACACTGACCTATCTAAAATAAATAATCTATCTTTAAAACAAAAACTATTCTAGTTGTCAAATAACACTACAATGAAGAATTTGCAATGTAGTGACAAGGGACTGACGTAACAGTATAACCTCTGCAAATATATATGCATACACTATACATATACATAAACGTATACGTATATATGTATACATACATGTATATATTTGCATGCAGCTGGTGTGCCAGGTACATAAGACAGTTGAATAAAAACAAAGATATAGAATCATACGATATTGGCATGCTGACATATTAGCAGATGCTGGTTTGGCACAATAGAAGTGTGTCACATCATTGGATTACCTCTCTGAGAAGAGAGTACAGTCGAGTAAGAAGACAACAAAATAATGCAGTGACCAGGCAGTGATTACAACCAAGAGAAAAACCATACAGAGAAATGCTTTAACAGAGCAATATATATTGGAACAAGAAAATAAACAACGGCATTGCCCATTGGGGTCGTACCTGTTCATGCTTTCAGTGCTGGATCTGCTGGCTGGATGATCAATAGCAGAGGTTTCATGTGAGAGTTTACGATTGGGGTGACAAAAATGTGATTCTATGTAACTGCACACTTAGCTGCCAATTTTAAGGCATCTTTTTTTCTCTGTCTGGATGGCCATATATTATTATCCCCTTTGTCATATTTCTCTCTCTCCATCTCTCTGAATCGCTTCCATTTACGCCATATCCATCTCCCTGCATCTCTCTCTCTTTTTACTCTTACTCCGCCTCTCTGCATCAGTCTTTTTGTCCCTCTCTTTCACTTTATATCCATTTCCCTAGATCTTTTGCCTTTATTCTACCTCCACCTCTCTACATCTCTCCTTCACTCTATCCCTGCCTATCTGCATCTCTCTTTTACTCTATTTCCATCTCTCTGAATCTCTATCACCCTATCTCTCTCTCTTTCTCCACTTGTCTGTTTTACTACATCTCCAGAGTCCTGCATCTGTCTCTTTTACTCTACCTCCACCATTTGGCACCCATCTCATATATATACACACACACACGCTCTCTCCAAATCTATTTCTCTTTTACTCTATCTCCATCTCCCTTTATTTCGCTGTTTTACTCTCTCTCTCCACATTTCTGCATTTCTGTCTCTTTTATGTTCTATCTCTCATACCTCTTTGTCGTTCATGCTCAATCTCCACCTCCCACATCTCTTTCTTTTACTATATCTCTGCATCTCTGTCTACTTTACTCTATCTTCACCTCTTTCTGTTTCACATTTCTGAAACTGTCTCTCTTACTCTCTATCCATTTTGTCTTTTTTACTACATCTCCAGATCCCTGCATCTGTCTCTTTTACTCAACCTCTCAGCACTTGTCTCTTATACTCTCTCTCTCTCCACATCTCCCTATCTTTTACTTTATAACCATCTTCTGCAACTCTTTCTCTTTTACCATATCTCCCCCTCTCTATTCTCTATCTCTCCGTTTCTCTCTTTTTCTTTATTTCTCCATCTCTCTGCATCTTTCTCTTTACTCTATGTTCATCTCTTTCTCTTCTACTTATCTCTCCATCCCTTGTCTCTTTTACTCTATCTCCATCTATCTACGTCTCTTTCTTGCTTCACGTGTACATCTCCATATTCTTCTTATTTTTCTGTAGTTTAAGTTCTATTTCTGACTGTTTTCCTCTCATGTAATATTCCCTCCATTAATCTGCATCCCATTTACTTATCACTTTACCTCTCTGCTCATCTCTCTTGAATGCTAAATGTATGTCACCACATTCCAGGCTCTTTCCATGTATCTCTTTCTTGCTCTCTGATGCTTTCTTTCTTTCATTCTATCACTCTCTGTAAGGATTCTTGCTGAGGCAAAGCCTTGATCTCTCCCTCCCTGTGTGCTTTGGGGCAGATTGCTGGTCAGAGAATACGATTGATCATCCAGAGTACTAACGGCAATTCACAGCTTGATTCGGTGCGACATGATTGAATAGTGTCATGTTTCCCATTTCCCTCCTCGTAAATTGTTTTACCATGCCTCCCTCAAAAAAGGGGTTTCCTTTTCTTCACAATTTCCTCAATCTTCTCCTATTCCAAATTCAGATTTTGTTGGTTTTTGTTTCATTCTGTTTGGATTGGCAACAAAATTTTTCTGTACAGGAAAGCCACTCATACTGGTTTTTATCACTCCTGGAAGTCACATTTTGTTTTGTTGAATACTAGTATTGCATACACTTCATCTCTCTATGTTGGGCAGAACATAGGTGTCAATCAACAAGACATTTCCCTACTTTAATCCCTGTCATTCTTAACTGTACTCACAGCTAAAATGATAGATTTACTTGGGACATTTGGCAATTCCTACTATAAATATTCACCTAAATCTGTGCAAAAAAAGTTCATTTAGCTTTACATGAACACTTAAGCCATTTTATGAGAAAGATGCACACAATATTGACTTAGACTGAAAGTTATGACATGTCACTGTATTCATGTACACAATCTCATCCCAACATGAAGTGTTCACACGTTAATATGTTTTCAAGTTTGTATATCATTTGATAAGATACTTTGTTCTTAATATTTACACAATCTTTAAACATACATTCTATAGTGAAAGTAAGCAATATATAATATGAAATATGTGAATCATTTAAACATATTCAAAGTTAAAATAGATATCTTTAAAGAAGATCGTTTCACAGATGCAACTTGAAGCATGGCAAAAATCATCACTTTGTCACACAAAATAGTGATTGGCCCTTAAAATTGGTAATCTCATTAAAAGATTGCTGTCACACAAAACCCCACAAAATTTTAGGCAACTAATAGAGAGTTAATATCTCATAATAATAACTACGAAGGCTAACACATTGACTGATTCCATTACAACTCCACAAGATACAAAGACGTTTGGCAGAGCGGCCGAATGAAGAGCCCTATGTAATGAGCAGGTATGATTGAAGGAGATAGCCAATCTCTCCTTTGGCACCCTCATAAACATCTTGGCATGATGGACATCAGCTGTCGGGCACAACTTAATGAGCCACGAATGTCGGATGGAATCACCTTGTCAGATAAATTATCTGTCAGTAAGACAGATGGTCAGCATCCCGATTACGACTGACAAATTTAGGGCCATCACCAAGAATTCAATTAACTCTATTCCACAAAGGGAACTCATGTGAACAATGAGACATTTTTCTCCAAACTGTAGCCTGCATAGCTCTGAATAGGTGGAAATAATTTCATTCTGCTCATTACCAGATTTCAGAGTTGCATGAACATCTCTCACTCAATGTCATACTATTTTTTTTTTAATTCACACACATTTGTTTTTAAACTTTGATTCATTTTCAACAAAACTACACTGAGCCATTCAGAAACATTAGGAAATTCTATTCTACGACTGGATTCCAGCTCGACCTAACGCCTCATTTTCATTATTAGCCAAGAAAAAGAAGCTGTGTAATTAATAAAAATTTTTATTCTTGCAAGGAAAGCCTTCAATATGGCTGAGCATCAACCTGTCAAGAGGAAAGGAGAGCAAGATAGTTCAGCTAATGGCATCATACCATGGTTACATTCAGAATGGGACTGAACTCCTTGGCAGTGTCTGGGCTGACCTTGGATCCATGAATCAACATCTCCTGGACTGTGGTAAAGTCATCTAACATCATCTTGCGTCCTTTCTTCTTGAGCAGTTTGCGATGGCTTAGCTCTACAATGTCTGGTTCCCGTTTGCCACCCCCACCTCCCCCACCACTTAGGATCCCATCTTCCTCCAGCTCTTGTAGACACTCCATTCTGGCTTGCATCATGTACTCTCTGCGCAGCCGTTGGTCCCTGGCACGTTCTAAGTGTCGCTTTCGGTCTTCTTTGCTCCAATACCGACCGAGTTTCATCTCGCTGACTGCCTCATCATCTGTCGTCATGCCAGCCCTCTCTTCTTGGATCTTTGATGCTCGCTCCTTGAGGAGGCGATCTCGACTGGATCGCTTTGTTATGTACCGAGTGCCATCACTGCGAATCTTAACCTTCCACTGGCTCTCCAGGTTCTTATGTGTATTGCTCTGATTATTCACCATGTTCTCCTCATTCTGGTTGACAAGGTGGAGGTAGCTGCGATAATGCTTGGCATAACCAGGCACAGACTGCAAGCTTTGGATGCTTCCATACCTGTCGAAGCTCTTTCTCAGCTGTGAATTTTGCTGCTGCATTTTCCAGTTGTGTTTCAAGAGATTAGTCCTTGTGGAATCATGCTGCATTAGGTAAGGGCTCCTCTGGCAGAACTGTGCTCTGAGATGAGGGTTGGTAGCTGGTCTTCTTGGATATGGGGTGGCACCAGGCAGCTGGCCTAAGCCATCCTGCTGCTGGGTTTGTTGATGTTGATGGCTCGCCTCCGATGTGTTTGAAGAGACAGATTTTGCTGGACTGTTCTGCCTATCTTTGCTTGTTCCCTTACTAGAGCCAGAGCTGCTTGTGCTCTTTGACCTGTCCCTGGAACTTGAAGAGGACTTACTCCGACCCCCAGGACTTCCTGGCACGGTCCTGGGTGCTCTGTGTGTCCTCCCTGACCCCGACCCAGACCTGCGATGCTGACGCTCACTGCTTGGTGTACCATTCTCCTTGTTAGCTTCTTCCTTACCATCCAGCGACAGGTCAGCGGGTCGCTGGTGAGACGTGTCTTTCTCGGGCTTGTCCACTTTCTGGCTGCACGTTTTAGTGTCGGAGCCTGTGCACTGGCATGGAATAGTGTCAAGTTGTTCATCCTGTGATTGGTTGGACTGCCACACATCATTCCCATTTATTCTCAACTCTTTCTTGGCCTCCTCCTGGGCATCACAAATGAGGCGATTGCGACACGGTCTGTTTAGTGAGTCTCCACTCTGACTAGTAGTGTCCATGGAATCAGAACCAAGTCTCATCACCTTGGTATCCTTCCCCCTCATGCTCTCGTCGGTATCACTCCTCAAGTGCTTATTGTCACATTTGCTCTCCAGTGCCGCTTGGAACTTTAAGCACTCCTCCATGGATATCTCCTGCCCCATGAATTCATGCTCCGCCGTCGAGTTGGAGGTGAAGCTGTCGTTGCTGTATCTCAGATCCCCGCCGCTCCCTATGCTGGCTGTATCCACTGGAAACTTTTGATGTACACTGGCATCGTCCACAAGGATTTCATGTTCGGAGCTCTCATCATGCCTGGTGCTTTCGTCTGTTGCTCGGCCAACTCCGCTGTCTTTTTCAAGCTGATTGGAAGTGTTGGTTGTCCCTGTGTCAGTTGTTCCATCCTCGTCTGGTCTTCCTTCCTGTAATATCATAAAAGGGAACAGAAAGTACATTTTACCAACAGGTTGTATGGCATGGTGACTTCAACACAGCAAAACTGTGTATTCACTCTTTAGTTTGCACAGTAAGACAATAAACAACTTGTATATTTTGAAGTTTTCCTACGGCAGCACCTTGACACTCAAACTCTTCACAAACAATGAATTCCCTTGATAATCACAAATTACATCTTTAACTCTACAGTGGGTGGAATATGAGACTCAACATAAATTCTCCTAATTTTTGTCATTCCCTTTTCACCACATTCCCAGCACCCTACACTTCACTGCACCATAGCACAAAGTGCAGCAGACATGCTTGTCTCGTATCACCTGTCCCACACAAGAGGTAAAGTCAACACTTGTCGCACAAACTGAAATGTTCATCTCTTCGCTGGTCTACATGCTTTTCCTCCAGCCCTGCATCCCTCCTCGTTCACCTCCACACATATCTCCCTAGGTACGGCTGACGTCACCAGAGAGTCTTGGTGAGCCGGTGTTTGCTGAGGGGTGTCAAACCCAGTGTGTGCATCGCAGGTTCTGACCTGCCATGGTGTTAAGATGCAAATGAACCTCTCTCCTTCACATTTATTAAGGGGGGGGGGGGAAGGGGGAAGACGACGTGTGATAACTGACATGGGGATGCCTGTACCTTCCAATTCTTGCTGTCAATCAGCATAGGAGCTAAAAAAGAGCCTCTTTACAAAACAAAGATTGGAGCGGATATAGGTTAATCACATTCTATCACTACACTATCGAGGCATGTTAATGCAAATTAGTGAGATGAACAATTCTGAACAGTAATTGCAAATCAGGGAAAGCAACCCCAAAATTTTCTTCTCTTTTTCCAAATACTGATAAACATTATTTTGTGTATTTGGAACACAGGCAGGATATGTGTGGGAACTTTCATGTCACAATGGGTACAGATATATTACATGAAGTGCACATGCTTTACATGTAAATTTTCCCTTGTGTATGGGGGAATGGTCACTTCTGCACTTCACTGAAAATTGCTTGCATAACTTCCTAGCTGAAATAAAAAAGCAATTCACCACTTCAGTTTTGGGGATCTACAGAGTACAACCTACTCTAAGCGCAAAATAAGTCATGATAAATCAAGACTTTGACCTCTTTAGGTTATCATGGTACTCCTCTCGAATCCTCTGAACCCCCATCCCTTCCCGTTTTTGGGGCACCAATGATTTATCAGCCCCTGGCATGAGGTCAGTCTCCAATCAAAGTCTGGGTAATGATGACCACCCCCACAGTCAGCTGACTGCACCATCTCTGATATTGTGTTTATTTCCACTCTAACAATTTCAGTAAACAAATTGGAATTCTAGATGCATGAGATTATTAGAGGACTGTGATCCTTTCTCAGAGGCAAGGGAGAACGTTGTCTCATTCCGGGGAAATTTGAAATTCTGGACGGGAAACGAATCACCAAAAAATGCCAAGAAATGTATGAATCAGATAGTGTCCAGGCGAGGGAGTAATTAAATATCTCTTAGTGTCTCATGACTTTTGACCTTGAATTACTATCGTTTCATGTTTACAGTCATGTATTCATACCCCTCCCTCCTTTCTTTTATCACAATTAAACAGTCATAGATGAAACTACAGCTAAAAAATGTCATTTTTCAGCAAAAGTACAGCATACATTGACCGCTGACCTTGACGTATTTTGCCACATATCTAATCAGTGTATCACCACAGTATGCAGAATACCTGGGCAAGATATATCGAAGAAGTTTGGGTTTTTAAAATGGTCAGTCATGGAATGGTAATCCATATGTGCTGTCATTGCTGGATGAGAAGACTCAATTTGTGATGTCATAGTATGGCAATAATATGTAGAAAATATAAAGAGAATTCAACATTTTGTCATTTTTATAGCATAATGAAAGAGCAACTAATGTAAAGAGGGCAGGAGGAAGAATGTCAGTGACCACCATAAATGATAAAATTCTGTGGAATTCTCTTCACATTTTCTTCCTATCATTGTCCTACTGTTACATCACAAAATTGTTCTAGTACTGTAAAACACGATATATTCGCGGCATGAATTTTTCGCGAATTGGAGCCGACAGCCTTTTTTGCGGCATGATATTTTCACAAACTGCCATTGGCATTCAAGGCATATAGCGTAGACAAGGACTTTCGCGTGCATTTTTACTTCGCGAATCTTGGCGCTCGCGAAATTTGCGAAATTAAAATGCACGCGAACATTCCTCGTTTTACAGTATTCTTATCCGGTAATGATGGCACATGGATTTCACATACACTTAAAAAAATTCTTAACTTTTGAACAAATTGTCCAATTTCCCACCAACAATCAATGTGCTCTATATTCTGCATTCCCTGTGACTGAATCCACATGTATATTTCCCTTGAAATGTAAAATTCAAATCCCCCTAAGCCCCCATACAGAACACTGTATTGTAAGCACTACCTCTCAGTTTCTGATGAGTGCCTGATTGGGAGTCCCTACAGTATATATTGGGAACTCAATCATCCTTCCTTCTGTCAATCTTGTAATGAACAATAGAAGAAAAGAAAATATGGCTGTTTCACCATTAGAATTCTCTTGTGATAACAAAATCTGAAGTGTTTCCACAATATACTGGCTGTAAAGAGTGAGTTGTGCTATACACATGAATATAACAAATGTAGTAGAATCATCTTGTGATAATGAAATCTAATGTCATCAATATTTGTGTAATAGGGTTTACCTGTATTTGGACAAACTTTGCAAAAATCACTGATTTAATTTATCTGCGCATAACATTCTGTAGTTAATGCCAGGCGCCAAGGTATGTCTGCCAGAATAGAAAAACTTGCAAATGTTTGCACATGATCATCGTATGAAAAATTAGTGAGACACAGGAGTGTGCAAAGATACATACAGAGAAATAGCGACAACCTTCACAAAGCCTAACATATTTTTCCTCTTCGTGTGCTTTTACTCAAAATTTAGATTTCTAATCATCATACTAAAATTCCATGTAATTTGGGAAGAACACTTTTGAGATAGTTCTGCTTTCCCTCCACTACTGGCCAACTGACATTTGTCATGCACTGTACAGTGATTGAATTGAAACCCTCTTTGTAACTTTACTAGATCATGTTCATAATTCATAACAGTACTGATTTCATATTTCCAGCTGAACAAACAAGACCAAAAACATCATCCATAAAAAACCCAAACAAACAAACAAACAAACAAACAAACAAAACAACCCCACAACAAACAAGCTTTCTATTTCAAGTCCTGGATGGTAAATGTGGACTGACGCTTGAGGTTTCCATGAATCTCTTTTCCTCCCAATTGAAACCAAAGTGCACGCACCACTCAATAAACCAGCTCCTTCTCCTCAATAAAGTATAAGAAGCATAAAAAGAGAAATAGCGCAGGAGTCATCATTGTATCGTGAGGACAAACCTTTGGAGCACAATTTGTTACCTACGTCCTCAAAGCCTGAAGTGCCGCCCCGGATTGCCCATCAATAAGCCCCGCTATCGGATCACAATACCACAGCATCATTGAAATCACACTGCAACATTATACCCTTCTCCATGATCTATAGCCTTTTGGGAACCCTGAATTTTCTGCGCCCATCTCTTGTCTGTTTTCTTCCTTGCCATCATGCTGGATTCTATTTGCAGCACTAAGTGCTTATTGCTGATGGATGTGCTTTCTATCTTCCAACCTTCTATTTCACTCTCATTCTTAAATCTGAATTTCCAGTAATTTGTCCTATTCATGCTATTCACACAAAAACAGTTCTTTTTCTTTCAATTTCCATCTTAGCTGATCTGATGTATTTTTCTCATTTTCGATAGGAACTCAACTATGAAATCCAAAGAACTGTGCTTGTTGCTTTATTCCTATGAAGCACTTATAGATGAAACATCTGCATGTGAGAGTTCTGGTCAAAATTAAAGGACGTGTTCACTTTTACTACATTTATTGAATGAATGCAGAATTATTAGTAGAATACATCAGTGAAAGTTTGAGGAATATCAGATAAGCTGTTCAAAAGTTATGAATTTGTTAGAATTCTGTGCTGTCACTGCTGGATGAGAAGACTACTATAGTTTATGATGTCATATGCATAGAACAATATGAGGAAAATATAAAGAGAATTTCACAAATTTTCATTAAAGAAAAGGACACATTCCCTTGACTTGTTGCTAATATATGTTGAGGGTAATATCATTCCCCCTGCCTTCTGAAAGAGGTAAGTCAAGTGCTATCTTATTTTGTGAGAAGTGAAAAATATGATGAATTTTCTTTATATTTTGTTTTTATTGTTCTACCTATGTGATATCACAAGCTGCAGTAGTCTTCTCACCCAGCGATGGCGGCACTGGAAATTCAAAAACTTGTAACTTTTGAATGGATTGTCCAATTTTCCTCAAACTTTCACTAAGGTGTTCTGTTACTATTGCTGCATTCTCTTAAGTTTGCACATAAAGTTATTGAACTACCCAATCAACTACAATTGATGAAGGCTAGATGACTAGCTTAAGATCAAGATGCTGGTAATTTTTTATATTTGAGGACTATCTTTTTAATTCAATATCTCTGTATGGGAGTAACCTCACACTTCTCAGAGTATGGGAGTAACCTCACATTTCTCAGAGATACAGTGTATTACCAATACAATAATCGACAATGTAAGAAAATTGATTTTTTTTTTTTTTTTTTTTTTGGGTACAGATAAACTTTAAGACATACGAATACACAGCAAATACACTGACTACACTTGGAAGAAGAAGACAACAAAAAGACAGATGCAAAAGTGAAAGAACATGATACTGAGATTTTGATATTATATTTCACACAAACTACAATGCTAGGGAGAGAAATTGTGAGAGAGAAGGGCTACTACAAGGGGAAGAAAATGGAGGAAGAAAGGAGCGTCCCAGGGAGTAATCAAGAATGGTAGAGAAAGAGGAATAGGACAGAGATACCGAGAGTAGAAAGGAATATAACGGTGAAGTGTGGGGAGGGGTAGGAAAAAGAATGAAAATGAGAACTTACAGCATGTAGCAAACAGGCAGTAAATTGCATGGCCTCCTGGTGGGTCTGTTCTAACATATCCATTTGTAGATCGTCCAGGAGTGCATTCCCTTCGTAGAGACAGTCTTCAAACTGAGGAAAAAGAAAAGATAAAAGAATATGTGAGATAAATGCTCTCATCTTGACACATGCATACACACACATATGATACCATTCTTCATGCATTTCATTCATAAATGTTCCTTACATGTGATAGTATTGGTCATTTCAAAACATTTGAAGAGTTTTGTTGCAAAATGGCTAAGCACCATTTTTAAACATTTTAAAATACTGTAAAATGATGAATGTTTGTGTGCATTTTAATTTCATGAGAGCCAAGATTCACAAAACTAAAATGCATGCAAAAGTTCTTGTCCACGCTATTTGCATTGAATGCCCTAGGCAATTCATGAAAATTTATTGCCGAGAAAATGGCAGTTGGCTCCAATTCGCGAAAATTTCATGCTGCGAAAATATCTTGCTTTACAGTCTGTCATCAGATATAAAGCAAAATAAAACCTTTCCAGTGGTATCTCACTTGTAACATAACAAGGAATATTCTTTAAGTTCTATTGTAAAATACCATGCATTTTGTTATTCTATATGTTTTTTAGCAACTTTAATTGCAAATATCTCAGCTTAACAAGAATGGAGTCAGCTCAGTTTGCGATGTAACTCTTCATTAATTGCATCTATGAGATGGCAATGTCCTCCTATGCTTTCATAGTTTCATCCATAAAAACATTTTAAAAAATTCATTGTGAAGCACGATGTCAGAACAAGCAAACATACAGATATCAACATACAGATATCAACACACAGGCTAAATTACTGTCAATACAGCAGCAAGTGATAGAGGTCAGATCTTAGAGAGGTGGAAAGTCAGACATTGGTTATTCGAACCCTCAGGACAGCACCATTTCCATCACAGTGTAATGGCACACACACACAACCAGCCACTTCGATACAAGCCCCTCTCTCTTTTGAATCATCATATCCCAGGCCCTGTAATCATACCATGAAATTAGATATGTAGCATTCCACTGTGAAAGCCAAGCTCGAGGAATTCCTGCCCCAAATACATTTGATTTCACGGCTTATTTCGAGCATTTTCATGCTGTATGCAAAATTTGCAAAGGCAAACTGTGATCTCCATCCTCTGCGGATGCTGAAGTGAGGTTTTCCATGGGACTTTGGGGCATTTGATGTTTTATGTGTGATGTGATATAATACTTGCTGCAGGTTTTTATTGGCTTTAGATGTATCCTGGGGAGGCTTGGCAGAACTTATGTCTTTTTGGACATCGAAAGTGAACCATGGAGTCAAACCACTGATATTCTTTGATGAACAAAAAAAAAAAAAAAATGTGGCAGGGAAGAACTTTAACACGTTAAGGACGAGCCCCGAGTATACTTGGGCAGGTGTCTATGGGAAATGCCTGTTGCAGCAAAATCAGCCGGTCCTCAATGGGTTAACTGAACCATCCTCAGCTTGGACAGCCTTTGGAAGCACACCTTTCACAGTGGCCAGAATATTGTTGCTCAAGTTCTTTTGTCTCATAGTAGGCTAAGCATCTATCAAATATTTATTCCTGCCATGGAAATTGACATCTGAGAAATTATTTCTTTGTTAAATGGAACTAAACACTTTCTAAAATAATACAAACAAACTTTTGAGAAAATCTGGTGACCTGCAACAATATGTGTCAAAGACCATGTAGCTCTCTGCCATTTTGCTGCCATTTTTGATATGCAGGTCTGGAATAATTAAGTTTACAGACAAATTGTTTTAAATGCATTCATTCAAAGAATACAAATATGAAACAAGTCTGGCAAACACAGGTCTTTTATGGCCTTGTTTTAAGTGCAGTTATGAAAAATGTGCAAACCTGGAACTTGATAAGTTACAACTGAGATTTGCAGGTAAAACACAACAAACATTGAAGATAATTTTATCATCATGAAAAATTTTGACCACAAGACTGATTCACATCCTATCTAATAAGAAGTTGTTAAGGAATGAAAAAGAGAGAAAGTTTTGTTCCTCTGGGGTTTAACTGAACACTGCTGTATCAGCAACAGCTAAAATTTTCTGTTGATGTGCATACTGCGTGGCATTTCAGTCCGGATGAGGAAACTATCAAGGGATATTTGATATTCTAAATCAAAGCTAGCAAACTGTTGAAGGTATAGAAAGAAAAATAGCCTTTTGGTGACCACAGGCATCTGTTGTACCAATCTATCTATACATCCATCTACTTATCTATTTTTTGTGTAACACAAACCCTGATATTTTGTCCGAGTACTTTGTGGTAGCTCAATTTCAGAAATCGCAATTTGCTGACTGAGCTGTATGATGTTCAAATGCAGGACAAAAAACAACAACAAATAAAACAATGCTACAAGCACACAAAAATATTGAGAATTATGGTGTGTCTATAAAGACATCTAAGAAAAAACATCACCATGTTCATAGATTGTTTATTATTGAATAGCTTATTACAACACCAACTTCTATGGAAAATAAATGAATCTGGTCTCTCACAGTTTTTTTTTTTTTTTTTTTTTTTTTATAAAGTATAAAATATTTTTAGTCAACACTTATACTTCATAGTCATTTAAATTCACACAGTATCCACAATGTACCTATATATACTTCATGTAGCATACCTGGGAGAGGTATCAAATCCAGTACATAAACAATCCACTAGACTCTTTCTCACTTAGAACATTGTAATAAGATCTACTACATATAACCAGGTATGGACAGCCAGACAGAGAGACAGAGAAAGAGAGACAGACAGTCTTAAAGGGGATGGCTAGTAACTGATCAGTGGGAATTAGTGAGAATGCTGGTTGATGATTGTTCCAATTCTTGTGGGATTCATTTAAGAGTACATAATATATCTCTTGTTGTGTGAAAATTATTTGCTTCAGAACGGTCTCGTATTCAAGTACAGTGTAATGTGCAGTTTAATGCCCCGTCACTGTACAGGCACCCTAACCTGGAAACATTAAACTGCACGTTACTTGAATATGAGACCATTCTGAAGCAAATAATTTTCACAGAACAATAGATATATAATGTACTCTTTAAAATGAATCCAACAAGAATGAAAACAATCATCCCCCAGCATTCCCACTGATTCCCACTGATCAGGTACTAGCCATCCCCTTTAACACATAATGCCTCAGCACCTTTCAGGGTGGATCCAGATGTAAAAGTTTTTGTTGCTTTGCAATAACCTAGCACTAGGGTCACATCTGCTATACCATTGACTAAAGTGATGCACAAGTGAGCACTGTAATAGTCACAATATTGTATCTCTCAATATTCTTCCACTGTGCACTACCATCAAACCTATGCCCCTTTTTGAAAATTAGGAAAATGAAGAATTCCTCTCAGAGGATAAAGGTGTAGACTCATATCAGATAAATCTCAAGATTTTACTCCCTTTATTTGACAAGGAATCAGAATCACTTCTGTCCTTTCGATTTTATGGGCATTGTCTAGTTTGGTTGAAATGACAGTACCCTGAAACACACGGTAGCTTTCTCTTCAAATTGACTCTAGCTCTTGTCACCCATCCTTGGAAGACATTCACATCTGTGATACTGGCTGCCCTCACATTACACATCTCATGTCTCCACTGGTCTTCTGCAAGCCTTGCACCCTATTTACACAGAGCAAAAATTGCATCATTAACAGAGGGTAACCACCACAATTTGTGCTGTGTCTACCCTCCTCCCTTGTCGGTACAAATTGGTCAAAGCAAAATGCACATCAATGTGACAAACAAAGCATGAACATGTGATAAAAATCATGCTAGATCGTACAGCAGGAAAATGGGAGAATGTCTGAAAGTTATGCCAAGTCACTGTAAAAGCACACAAACTGAAAGTGTCGCTCACGAAGCCACTTTGAGACACACATGTTCCATTGCTGAGCCTTATTCATGTAAACAAACATTTTTCTCCTCAAAATCTCCCAGTATGAAGGAACAGAAACAGAAAAGCTTTGGTCTACAGATGCCTAGTTTGCAAAAAGAAAAAAAAAAAAGAAGTAAGTAACTAATGCAGTATTCAACTGAAATCTAATTTGAACACTGGAATTATTACAAGCGGTCATCGCTGAATTCATGTATCCTTGTGAAAATTCCAAACAGGGTGCGATCACGATCACAGTGACGTATGGTGACGCAGGAGCTTGTTTCCATGTAGGAATACGTATCACGCTTGCAAGAAAGATGTTTGTGTGTATCTCAGTGGCACCTCACACCTTACCCAGGGTTTTGGAATGTTATCCCATCTTCGTGAGAGATGATTGTCTGAGAGGACCACCTGAGGAACAGAGGAGGGCTCCAGTATCAACAGGGCTTAGAGGATTCTAGGGAGATCTCTGGTTCTCTATGACACTTCTCTAGTACTTCAATGGCAGTCTCTCTCATCTCACCTCTCTATTATATGTTGTACTTTCTCTCTATATATTCTTGCCATTAGTATTCTCCCTTTAAGTTCATCACTGTTCTAACATGAACATTGGTTCTTCTAAGATGCTTTTCTCCTCCATGACTGGTTCAAACACAACTTTCTTTACCGCTCATTGGTCATTTTCTCCCCTACAAATTTATACTATCTCTACATGTGATATTTTTATTTCATTGTTATAATCTTGATCATTAGCTTCCATGCCTGCTAGAACAAAGAGGTTTTTTCTATACTATTTTTCATCAATTTTTTTACCATTTCAGTGAAAGAGTTTACACCATAAAGGCATGGAGATAGCACATAATATCAAAATGATCAAATAGCACCATACTAATGGTGCTTTCAGACACACTGAGTTATCGTATATTCATACGACGTATGGATATAGTACAACGTTTCAATATGAGAGCATTCAGACACAGCACCCCGTTATACGATAATCGTATAGGAGCATTCAGACCTAGCGCACAAGCTATATTTCTTGAGCAGACGTGGATCTCTTCAATGTGCAGTACGTAATTTACGCAGGCTTTGTGCATAGTGTTTATATTCTGTCTGAGATTCATCCGGCAGTTCGCTAGTTCACGCCAGATCATTATTACGTCACAAACAATCTGTCAGCTGCCTGTTATAAGTCCGCATCGCAGATACGTGAGATCTGCGCGTGCTGCGAATAAGCCCCGCCTACTCATACGACGTATGGATATGAGAGCATTCAGACACAAATATACATCGTATGCATATAGGATAATGATTTGAAACAATGCTCAAACCATCGTTTAGATATACGACGTATATTGATACGACGTTTCAATATAAGAGCATACAGACACATAAAAACGTGCTATATCCATACGTCATAATATCCATACAAGAACTCTCTAGTCTGAAAGGGGGGGGGGGGAAGAAATTCCAAACATGCTACATGATTTTTTTTTTTCTATATCAAGGAATAAAAGCCTCCTGATAGCTGAGAAAGATGTCAAGGAATCAAACAGGACTTCTGAGACAAAGAGCAAACATGACATCACATAAAAAAAAAAAAAAATCTCAAAGGATCATTTATTCCTTGCCTTGCATCACAATCCATCACTCTAACCCTCCTTCAAGTGTGCCAGCACACTGCCGCCTTGGTGCTGGGGCAGAACTGTAATGTGCAATGTGTTATCGATCACTGAGCGACAGTTTTATTGGGGCAGCAGGGACATCGCCAATGCTCACCTCGCGTCTGGCCCATCCACAGGACTGCATACACGTGATTTAGCTAAATTACTCCCCAGGGGGTTATTCATTAATGCCCCCTCTTTCCTAAAAACCGCCAGAAAACAAGCCGGTGTATTTCACCACCTTTAAGTGGCACATTGTTTGCCGGGGAGAGTGTTGAAGACGAGGCTGATTTTTGAAATGCTACATCATGGGCCAAGCACCCTTAGCTTTACTTAACCCGCTAGCTTGAGTCTGGTCTCATTTGGTTAGTGAGATGCACCAATGAAGAAGGGCTTTAGGGAAGTGTGTTTGCTTGGGATGGGGGTATGGATAACCTGGCATCAATCATGTTTCTCTGCATGCTGTAGACTGAGAGACAGCTAGGGCATGCTTCAAGCTCTGTGTTATTTCAATAAAAGTTTGAAGTGATATCTCGCTCTGCCCGCTATAGCTACAGACAGCACAGGAAATGAGTCAGGCTTGACCAACTGCTGACGACAGATTGCCAACTCCCAAGTATCACAGCAGGGAGCTTTCCTCCCAATGCCATTGAGCTGAAGTACCTAAATATGAGTGTTATGACATTACTAGGGTGGAAATCACGGCCGAGAGAGCCTTGGTTAACATCCATCCACCCCCCCCCCCCCCAATCCATCAAGATGATACATCTCTGTACAAAACTTGGAATGAAATCTATCGAAATGTGGCCAGTGGAGTGCAGACAAGGGCATCATAAAAAAATCAATGGTAGAGTGCACATACAAGAAATACCACAGCGGTTGCACTTGACCCTGTTAAATTCCGAAAATCGGAGTGCAGCTTCACACACAAAAAATACACTCTTAAAAATATTGTCCTATTTTACCACTGTGTCCTCCTGTTTTCATTGTAAAATTTATGCACTTTGAATATCTTGCTCTCATGTCCAATAAAAGCGTCGTAATCTGCTTCCCAATAACATGGTGGCAACAGAATGTATGTAAACCATGCAGAGTCTTAAAATGCATCATCCTATTGCTAACTCAATTAACGCATTAATTCAGAGAAATGTTTACTTGACCCTGAGGTTAGCAAATCGATTGATGAGACTCAAGTCACACACAGAAAGACTGTTAGCAGTCTTTCACAGTGAAGATCCATTAAATACCATCACAGCGAGAGTGGCTAAATGCATCCTATCGGCATGTTATGCAACACATTGTCATCTGACGCAGTTGTATTGACATCCTTTCACACCGTTCTTGTTACTGCACACAAAAATCATGTAGAAACCACTCAACCACATGCATAGATGTGTTTGACTTCAGCGTGGATGTGTTTGACTTCGGCATCTATAAATTAGAGTGCATTGGATCAATGTTTGTGTACTCCTGAGTCACGTCTGTAGCTAAAGCTTCCATTTAGGCTGTATCATGCCAGCATCATTTCACTCTTGATCAGTATTCTTAACCTAGGACACTTTCACTGGAAAGCCCACAACTTTTACACACTTAATGTTTTCAGCTTCTAATAATTTATTAAATAGTAGTATAACTACTAATCTACCCCCCCCCCCAAAAAAAAGAAGCACAATCAACAACCTTCTTGAGTAGCATACAGTGAAAACAAAATTACATTAAATGACAATATTGTATCTAAGAGAAGGGGATCCTTTACAAAGCAGTATAATGTGAGAGATACCTTAACTAGTCATCGCTTGGACATACACCAGGAAAATTATTGCAGCTACAAATATCAAGTATTTCTTGGATAATCTTTTTTTAGTTTCAGTAGCTCCAGGGTGGTTGGCCTGGCACCTGACTGAACTCTACGATGGGTTGGGATAGCAACCCCCTCCCCCCCCCCCCCCCAAAAAAAAGTTTGTCATTAGTGGCTCAAGTAAACCAAGTTACCCCAGAGAAAACAGGAAGCAGGGCTAGAACCCTTGGAAATGGGTGGGGCTAAAGGCCTATTCATACAACCACTAATAGATGCAATTATTTGCATGGCATTGTTAATCACAAACACACAAAAAAGATTTGTTTCTTTTCATATGTTACGGCATAGAAATTGTGACTATCAGTGAGATTCAAATCACCATACCTGCACCACGATGAGTGCGACGTTTCCAAAAATCTTTTCGAATAGTCATGATTATTTATATTTCTGTGACTGTTTATCTTGCATTTGGCCTTCCACCCCTGTCTTTCAGGCAACTAATTGTATACTGATTTTCAGCCAGATGACATAAGTATCTTACATTTCTTAAACATGATATATCCATAAAGATTGCAATGATGCAGTAATCATACAAACACACACTTCAGGGAAATATGTGAGGATTTGCATGAACAGTGACAGACTTGGCATTACTTGGAACATGCACCCAGACAACCCCCTGCCAGTACTGTGTGACGAAAATGCTGACAGTGAATGACCCCTTACTAATCTCACACAACAATATCTCACGAGCACGTAACAAGTGGGGATTCTGTTTGATCACATTGTCAAGGATTAGGGCTTGCCAAAGTACTTAGATAAAATCTCACTGTTCGTCTGTGAACAGTCCCACTGGTTTAGATGGAGCTAAACAAATGATCCTAATAAATGATGCCACATTTCGTTTGCTGCCTCCGTGATAAACAAGGCTTTACTTCCATAGAGAATGCCAAGTATGATATTGGCATATAAAACTGTAATGGCTGTCAGGAGCCTAAGTGGTAGCTATGTTGATATGCCTTGAAGGTGTGCTATGGATGCTCTAAATATTTGATGAAATCTCCTGAGGCCCAGCAAGGAAAGGCAAAAGCTCCTCATCAAATATGGTTATGAGTGTGTATGAGTGTGTGTGGGCTTGGCAGTTGGGATATGGGTGGAAAAAGACAAAATGGCCTTATATCCAATAGAAACATCCATTTTGAGTTACTTTGAGTGCTGAGTAATGTATTGGATAGTGTTTGGTTTAGTTCATGTATTTACAAACTGGATAGGCCCCTTAAGAAAAAAAGAAGAGGACCAGAATACATACACTACAATACAACTTACGACCCATCTGCTTCAAACTCGCCTTGCTCACGGTATCTTTAAAAAAAAAAAAATACACACACTCTCAGAAATGGAAAATACATGCTAAAACTATGGGGCCCCTTGAAAAAATGCGGCTCAGCGAAGTGAGAAAAAGATATTTTGTTATTCCCTCTGCTGCAAGCGCATCAACAAGTAAAATATTTAGTTTCAGCAGTGTCGAAGACATAAACAAAAGTTATGTACAGAATAACACATAATGAAAGAGACTAGAAGTGTTGTTTGTGTGATAAGTGCTTACATAGAAATAATGTGGGTTCCCTAAAAAATCAAATCCACATACGATATCAATGCTCTGCTAAGGGTCTATCATTGGGTAGCAAGATAGTGTTACAATGCACCAAAAGTGGTCTACATTTGCTACTTTTATGCATCTCATTTACTGATGGACCTCCATGAGTACTTGCAACATAACTTGTATGATGTCATTACTCAAAAGGCATTAAGTTCTGATTATATCTCATTTCACAATTTCATACCCAAATATATAGACCACTCAAAAATTATAGTACAGACACAGATTCTGATGAGAATCAACATATTATTCTAAATTATCCTATACATATTTTCATATGTAATAATTTTTATATGTTCTGGCAGACTAGCATGTGAAAGTTAAAAAAAAGGCATGACTAGATCAAACCAAGACTCCCAGTACACATGGATGTAGCCCACAGGGCTTGCTTTTCACGGCCAGCCTAAGGCTGCCTACGTATCTGTCGCTGTGAACTATTTACACATGAGCTTTGGGCTGGCTGGCTCAAGTAATAGTGCTTCATTCGGACCCTGTTTGCACACAGGCCAGCCCAGTGTCACTTTTCTACACTCTGTGGTGGGAGTGGGCCCTCTCAAAGTAAAGGAACAATTCTTGCTCTTTGAATTTCCTTTTGTTTGATTCTTTTTAATCCTTTTTTATGTTGTTATCCAGTGACTTGTAAGTTGAACATGAATGCTTCATTTTCATCTATATAATTTCAGTGAACATATTTATTCTTCAGAATATCACCATCATGATAACAATAATGTTTTTGCTATCACTTCAGGGCAGAAGCATAAGACAAAACTGAAATAAAATATACAGGTGTGGGACTAAGGGGCATAATGGATCAGCTGAGAGGCTTACATGTAGCATACACATTTTTGGTTTGTTTTTAGTTTTATTCTTGTATGTGCAAAGTGCAAGACTGGGTAGTGTGATAAAAACAATATGAAATGAATGCAAGAATATGAAACAACTGATGATGTGGTGCAGAAAACATTCTGACCGATTGCTGTATTTGCTGTCTTACGATGATATGAACCTACTAATAGTTACATGACAAGTCAAGCACAACCCGGCAAGGTAGCTGCACGCTGGACACCATTTACACACACCTGTGGAAGCCACCCCCCCCCCCATCATCTCAAGAGGTTGTGAACCAATGAAGAACTGGTCTACAGCTAGCCTTTCTTCAAGGAAATGATGGTGCAGGTTTATATTCCACACCACACATCTTTTATACTCAGAAGAATAAGAGTGGCTATGGCAAAGGGTAAAAGTGCAAGGGAGTGTTGTCTGTCACACGGTCTTCCTAGATTTGCTAGATTGACCTTCGTTTTCTCTGAGCAATGTGAAATTGTCTCACCCAACCTTCCTCCACACCAGACTTAGAGCTGAATGTAGCATATTCACTTAGCCCACAGAGTGAGAACAGAAGATTTCAGTAGGATAAACATAGAGAGAGAGGAACAAAAATGGGGAGACAAGAAGGCAAAAGGAGAATGCAAGGGGAAGAGAGAGAGAGAAGTACCGAAAAAAACAACAACAAACAAACAAACAAACTTCAAAATGTCAAGAGTAGGGTTGGGGGATCCGAGGGAGAAGAAAGATGCTGATGATGATTATGTCAAAAGAGAGATGATGGGGAAAAATTGGTAAAGTTCACAGAAAAAAAGACCAGTCAACAGGAAGAGAAATGTGGAGAGAGAAAACAAACCTAACCATAAATACTTTTTTTTTCTCTCTCTCTCAGATTTTCCTTGCCTGGAAATATTATTCCCCAGTAAGCCCCCAGGCAGAGCAAAGGATTTGAGGTGAAGCAGACTTCCTCCTCTGGACTTCTGACAAGACTAATACCATCAAATATGATGTGCCGTGTGTTTCCTCCAAATGTTAAAATACCCAAGAATGCTGAAAACTGTTGGATTATAATGTCCCAAACTCTTTGCATATTGTTTATGATCTCCAACTGTTCATTGTACTTTTCACACAAGTCTGTCAAATTGTTTTCTTGAGCCTTGAAAGAAAGTCTCAATGCTGACCAAATTTCAAGAAAAATATGCTATTTTTCAATTTAGGTTCAATTTGTAAGCTCTTAACTTATAACTACAACAATATTGATCAGCTGTCTGTGAAGCTGTCTGTGAAGAAGAACAGCTACAACTCAGCTGTGATAAAAGATTGTTCAACTCAATGGTTGAACACTTTCTTGACACATCAGAGAGAGTAAAATAAGGGTATGATGTATGAAACTGAAAAAGATGGGTGTGTTTAGTGAAACACACTTGTCAGAACTACTATAAGAATGGAACTTAATTTCCTAGAACTTCACAACTACTAGTGAAAACGTTTTGTTGCACTAATCAAGCAAGGGGTAGAGGGAGTAGGGCATCTGATTAATACAGGATAATCTCTGTTTTCCAGGTATAATCAATACTTGACCATCACTATCTCAAACAAGTACTGATGAGGGAAAGGTAAACTGTAGTCCTATGGTATTAGTCTCAGGATGCAAATGACAGCATCAACCATGGCTGTTATGAGGGTGTTATGGTATTCATGTCATACTTCGTGTTGTGCATTCATCTTCCATACTAAGTATGCTTAGTAGACAAGCTTTTTCTCTGGCCGTTTGTGTCAGCAGATCAATTCAAGAAATGAAACATTAAAGACCATTCCTATTTCGACTTGGTATTTCTGGACTGAAATACAACCGTTTCAACATCGAGCACTAGAACTGCAGTGGTTGGGAAGGAAAGGTGGTCTCTATTTTTTACAGTGGATTTTGTCTCTGCATATTCTCACAATTTCCATATGGTTGTTTCTGCTTTTACAGTCAACACACCTGTAACTGATGAGGTATGACATATTCCTGCCACATCAACAAGTGACTATAAAAGAGTAGGCTCTATACAATTAACTACAAGTCTCTGTCACGCCTTTGGTCAGAGGCATTTAACAAGAACAAGAAAGAATGAAATTTGGACAGGGCTATTAAAGCTGGCTGCATTCCAGGAAAGACTTACTACTGGTTTACATGATTATGGTGTACGAAGGTGAAACTGAAAAAAAAAAAAAAAGGTGGATTAAAAAAGATTGAAAATAATCTTTATGCGATAAAAAAAGGAAATATCCTTATTATGCCTGTTGAGTGCATGGCATGTAATACAACATGCAATTCATCACTACAGCCCCACGTATAGGGAATCATGTCTTTCCATCCCCCACCCCTATCTGCTCGCTGCATTTTTTGTTTGCAGTCATCTTGAGAGGGAAGCATAGCTCACCAAACTGCCCTCTGTCATCATGCAGCTCACGTTTCCTATTTCCTATTTGCACCAGCATGCAAACACAGAGGCAGCAGCGTAATCACGGGCAGATCACTACTTGTGATATTTTAGGACTCCAGGCTGGTTGACGGGCCGGGGAGAGAAAGGGAACTTTGGAGGAAACACAAGCCTACACCCCCGTCAGCTGAAAGAGTGTTGTTAATTCAATCTAGCTCTTCCCTACTCTGAAATGATTGTGGTTAGGACTGACTAGTTGTTTAGGTTAAATACTGTATCTAAACATGGGCTTAATGAAATCCATGCCACTGCTCTGGGATCTCTTAAAGGTCAACATTTTGTCTCCTTGCTGCATTCCACATATCACATTCCTAACACAGAAAGGAGGGTTCACCGCAATACTTCAAAATGTCACAACATTTCAAAATGTCAAACTGGACCAGTTAACCTTAAATTGTTCAACTTTTGAAATCATCCATAGAAATAAATCACACTGCATGAGAGGGACAAAGTGCTGATCATTTAGAGATTGATCACAAGATTACTCGATTATTAGTTGAATAAAGATATGATATCACTTTCAACCTGAATGTGGGATGCTTGTGACATGGAAAGTCCTTAACACAAAACAACACAAGAACCTCCTAATCCCAAGATAAAAGAAGCTGCAAAATACCATGTAACAGATTGAGCGAGAAACGTAGTCCTTTAATTATCACTACTCTTTTTGCTCTGAAATCCAGTGCATTTCTAAGCTAAAAAAAAAAAAAAAATACACACATTCCTAAATCTTGATTACAAATCTGAATCACTCCTAAACATTCTCTTTTCTACAACATGGGTCACAGAGAAGATGCTGAAAGCCTTGGAGAAAAAAAAATATGAAAGAGAGAAGATTAAAAGAGAGAAACAAACCGGGTAGTTTTTGAAGAGAATGCAGTGAAAGAGAGTGGCAAGCAGGACATAGAAGATGGGTGGGCATAGAATGACAGCATTACGATTGATCTCGGGGCAGTCAGACTAAATCATTTTTGTAAACGGAGAAAGCAGGTAGGGATGCATGACGCAAAAATGGCTGAATCATCTTGTAAACCAGTGTGGGTACATTTTCAGGTCTGATATTCTCATGTCTCGAGGGTTCTATGAATATAGCAGGAGTATGGGAAAGAAGACATTCACATTAACATGGCAATCTAACATTGCTTCAGAGGCGAAACACAGAGTGATGCAACATGTTTTTATGGTGATCTAAAAGGTATTTCCTCAGTTTCATGACCAGCCTTGAAAAGAAAGATGCTTAACGCTGTTTGTAATGACACCTATTTCAGCAAACATATCACAGCATTCATTTGGATGATGAAATAATCACACTGCAACACTCACGTGGTATACCAGATGCTATTTCAGAAGTCACTAAATGGACAATTTGAGTGTGATGAATTGCAAGGAATACTTAATTTCTCGCTGATTGCAGCTAAGTCAATACCCTTGTAAAATCAGTGGACAGTAAGAGGTTTGAGAATGAGACTTTCTCATTTCGAAACCACAGAAGGTTAAATTCTAACAAATTTCTGGACTGATGCCAGACTAACCATATGCACTTGAAACAAGTATTACTTTGGACAAGGTTGAACAAACTACATTGAATTATCTTCCACAATTGTAGTGGCACATTTCACAAACAATTAGAGCAATTCACAACTTGATCATTGATGCAAATCTTCATGATACAATTACAAGCAATATTCATTGTTCACTATGGCAATTTCTTCAAACACACAAATTAGTAAGTTATTCTGAAAGAACTTTAAAAAAAAAGTTTAAATGCAAAAGCCTGTAATGAAGACTCAATGATAAATAATTCCTAAAACATTTTCCTACTCAGTGCTGCTCAAACTAACATATCTTACCCGTTGAAGACTAGTCCCAAGTATACTTGGGCAGGTGTCTATGGGAAATGTGTGTTATCGTTATATAGCAAAATCAGCCTGTCCACTATGGGTTAAAGGGACAATGTCTCTTCAACTTGTCAATGCTAGGCTTTTCACTGTATGTTAAAGTTTTGTCAATTTTCATATTGCATTATTTCTTCTTTTCTCTCTCACGTCTATTTTCCTTTATTTTCTTTATTTTCCTTCCTTCGATGTACATAGAGACATTAATACTAAGGTTCTCTTGTTATTTACACAAATACGGTTTATAGTTATTATTTCTTCTCCATGGTAATATATTGCCCATACAAAATACTCATTAAAGGGATACCCTTAAGAAGTGCTGATATATTCCAAGAGAGAGCCCAAACTTCAGTGGGCAGGGAAGATACAGATAGCAGGCATTCTTCATTGGTGGGATGTGCAGTTCATGACAGATGAAAGCAAAACAGCCACAGATCTGAGTAATTGGTTCGGTGGTATTCCATTCCCTTCCTGATTACATGTGGCAGAAGGAATTTCTCGAAATTTAGGTCACTCATTTGAGACCACTGCAATGCATTCATTCAATGGTCCCTCGAATAGGGGGAGCATAATGGCACGATCACAGGGTAGAAACTGGTCATCTTACACACACACAATGAAGCATATGAAAGGTCATGATAAAGTTGCTCTCATTGTCGAACTCTTGAGTCTGATTGAATACTCAGATAAGAGTGGGCGGAATATATAAATCCATGTCTTTGTATCTCTTTTATGTTAAAGTCTAAACTATGTAAGTTTGAGGAAAATTCAAATCCTACCAGAAGAAAACAATCAGAATTCCTTGGACATACATTATCTGCTGCCTGATATTTTCTCCTTGAAATTCACGATCAATGCCCCTTGATAAGACTGAGTTCACCGCAGTACAGTAAATGGTCTATATTATGAAACTGCTGGTACCAAAATACCTTTATCTTCTCTCTTTCAGCAAGTAAAGCTGATGCAGAATAAATTCCCTCAATCACTTGTATGACCTTCATCAATACAGCACTGTTGTCAATGGCTACATAGAGCTGCATGTCTAGAGGGTACACACCGAGGTGTGAAGTACATTTACAACCCAATACATACAGAGCTTTCATTTCAACACCCTTTCACTTTGAGACAAATTTGACACTTACTCCCGGAAATGAATGTCTACGCATTTACGACACATCTCTCACATTCTCCAGCTCATTCTGCATTAATTCTGCGGCCAATAGTATGTCTTCTCTTACAGATGCATGATGAAACAAAGTCAAAACCATGAGAATTTCTGTAAAAATCAATACTATTAAAGCATTTCAGTAATTTCTTCCTAAAAACTGAATTGTGTCACTGTCTTTATGTGAGATGTGTTACCATGCATTTTTTGCCATTCACTGTGGATATATCAAACAGAACACAAAATGTTGCCTGGGTGCCGGTAAAAGCATGTTTTGCTGAAACTGATCACATCCTCTCTCAAACAAACGTGACTACTATCACAGCTGAAACTGGTCTCAGATCAGCCAATGGAAGAATGCCGATGGCAAGGGTGAACTTGAGCAATTCTACTGCAGCACAAAGTCAACTGGGATGCCTCCACTTTACAATGTGTTCACTTTATTTTGACATAGGTGCATACCCCTTTATTCACATTTTAATCTTGACCACTGACCTCCAGAACTGACCTATAATTCTCTCTTAACAAAGGAAATATATCAAAAATCATTTTCATTTGCCCCATAAAATGATATTGTATTGGAATGGAAAACTAGAACTTAAGCCTTATGTCAGTAACTGTATACACATTCGTATAATTAACATATAAAAATAAAAGTGTATCATGAATTTATATGTGTGGATGTGTTTCTCTATGTTTGAAACCAATCATTTATTCCCATCCTTCTCATAAAATACTCTTACCACTGAATACTCAGAGGCAAAATGAAAGCTGGTTTGATTAGTGCTATTCACCTCTTCCTTGGTTTTTCTCCACTTTGCATCCAGACCCCCTTAATTTCACTTTACTTTTTACTGCCCTAACTTGTTATTTTTTTTTTTTTAAAGTTATTATTCTTTGACTGAGAAGAGCAAATTCTAACATTCCAGCAAGCAATGCTATTCCAAATGGTCTTGAGACTGAACGTTTCAACTTGAAACATGAGATGTGAATATGAGATTACAACAAGAAGTCATCAGACAACACTCTTGGGTCTTCTGAATTATGGTCCTAAATATACATAATACAGCAGTTGTCAACAGATAAATATCAGATAATATACTCACCCTTAGTTGGGGCCTACATACAAGGAGGGAGGTGCACGGTGTTTGGAGGGCAAATAACGACAATGCTTGGTCCTTGTTTACCACATCTTCCCCATTGATCTGTGTTGCAGAGAGAGAAAATTGTAACAATGTTGCACATGAGGCATCAAGAAAAAAACTTGAAATGAGTTTTGATAGTAAGATATGATTTAATCTTTAAAGGTTTCCATGGCAGTACAACATTTAGTAGTAGAAGGTTACACTGTACACCACGTACTGAAAACCAAGAAATGTTCACAGCATGAAATTTTTGCGGATTGGAGCCAACAGCCTTTTTCATGGCATGAAATTTTCAAGAATTGCCGCTGGCATTCAATGCATATAGTATAGACAAGAACTTTCGTGTGCATGTTAATTTCACGAATCTTGGCTCTCATGAAATTTGCAAACTCAAAATGCACACAAATATTCTAGTTTTATATTCTTTCTTGGGTATATGTCTGGCCCTACTCGGCATTTTGGTAAGCATGTTCATTCTCTTGAAAATGGTAAAAATAGGCTTGCCGAAATCCCAAGAGTGGGTAGACCCTTTTCAGGGCCACACACTTACCCAAGAAAGAAGACGTGGTATACAGTTAAGCCTTTCTTATACTACTAAGCTACAATTTTATGGTTATTTATACAGTCAACTCCGCTTAACTGGGATAACTTAGGGGCTAGAACTTAGTGCTAGATAGGCAACTTCCCTCAGTAATGGGGGCCAAAAACTTAGTCATTAGTATACTACACAATGTATAAATATATGAGCCTAAACATATCAAACCATAACTTGTACACACTTGAATTTTTGTCACAAGCAGAGTCTATGCACATCCATGCATTATCAGATTATTCTTTTTTTCATTATCATCTTGAAGTCACATTTTACACTGCATCCAACTTGCCATGAACACACATGCCATGTGTTCACATGGGTTTAGCAGAAGGCTAATATGTTTGTCTTTTAATTCATGCCCAATTTGCTATTATGTTTGTCTTTTAATTCATGCCCAATTTTCTATTATGTTTGTCTTTTTATTCATGCCCAATATAAGAAGAATGACATTTGTAACTTTCCTCTTTTAAATGATTGAGAGGCTTATTAAAATGCCATATATAACACCACTGATAGTGGGTTTTTTTTAAAACCGTATTGAAATGAATAAAACAAACAAACAAATAAACAAACAGAAGAGCTGAAACTCTGGTGATTTAAGCACAATTTACCTGCAGGATCTGATCTCCTTCTTTTAACCTCCCGTCTTCTTCTGCTATGCTATTTGGATCAATCTGGGAGAAGAGCAAAAAACAAAACAAAAACAAATATTGATCATAACAGTGACATAATGACATAAAATTGCACAATATAGTGTATACAGCGAATATTTTGAGAGGTTTCTATTTTTCACGAATTTTGCGAGTCGAATGCTATTCGCGAATTTGAAATCACACGAAAATACTAACTCTGTTACCAACATGAATGTAATGTGCATGCATACATGTATTTCTCTGTTCAAAACTGTGCTACACAATCGCGAATTTAACCACTCACGAAATTGTTGGGAAGTCCTGATTGACAAAAAATTAGACTTGGTAAATATATGGCGTTTACAGTTATTTTTATTTTGACAACAAAAACTAAAATGACATTTCAACCTTCAGTTCCATATTCATTTGGAATAATATTTGAATAATGTTCTCTGTGTTTTTCCTGCTTGACAGGAATAAGACATCTTTTGAGTTTGCACAACTTAGGATATGAAAACAAAATTAGCCATGGATCAAGACACAAAAGTTTAGACAATATAATTCCTGAACATCATGATTTCTTTCAGGCGAAACAAATGCTTACTTCTGAACATTACTAGCTGAAGATAATATGGCTGCAAAATGTCATTTTCAGCCAAAGTTCAGTGACCTTTGACGTTGACGACTTTTGTCACAAGTCTAATCAGCAAATTTACATCTCGTGTGCTGATGTCACAAAAATCCATTTTTCCTTTTTCTTTTTTTTTTGTTGAAATCATGTGAATCAAAATACCCAATGGGGTGCTGAGACAGAAAGAAGGACAAACAATGCACAAACAGTCTTGTGCACTCACAAGTCAAGAGATCTTGTGCACTCTACCATGCATGTTTACTGGTAAAGATGAAGTCACATGTACTTTTCCCCCCTTGCCTCATGTAAATTTTCTTTCATCTCCTTTCTTCTAGAAGAGAAACTGATTTGGACAAGGGTCCCAGTGCCTAATGCACTTTGGCATTACCACTTGATGTCGCCATGTCCTCAGGAGAAGGTCTCAGGGAGACCCCCTCTCCCCCTCCCCCCCCCCAACCCCACCCCACCCCTACCCCATGGGCTAATGTGGGAGGGAGTCTCCGGCAGACAAGGCCCGCCCTGTGTTGCATCCCGTCAAATTGGCCAGAAATGTTATTGACAGTCCAGGAATCCATTGCTTGCAGCCAATTGGGCTGGAACCTGTATATTATGCTATTTTTTTTTCTTATTGGAGCTTTCCTGATTCTCCCTCTCTCTTTCTCTCCATTTTGGCTCAATTTAAAAAAGAAGAGAGAGAGAAAAAAAATGATCTCTCCTGATGCCTGGTATTTCTTGCCTCAAAAGCATTTTGAAATGCCTATTGCAAAAAGCTCAGTAGCAAAATTATTCCATTCTCACCATAAAACCCATGGATTGAACTAAAAAAGGTTTTGAAGCATACCGAGGAATAAAAAAATATATATATATATATTGAGGCAAAAGAAGAGAGAGGAAAGTAAGTGAGAGAGAGTAAGGAGAATGTGATGGCAAATAAGTCTCTTGTATTTTCTTGTCCTCGTATTTATTTTTCTGTGGCATTGCAGCCCCCCACTAATTATACATTCTGTCTGAGACTAGGTGTGCTAGATACCTGGGGCAAATTTACCACTCTGACCTCGTCACAAGCTTGTGATTGATTCAAAAAGATAGATTGGAGAGGCAATAAATGGAGACATTCCGATGGTCGCCCATCTCCAAACACATGTCTGATGCTTCACCCCGGACAGTCCCCGCTCTCCCGCATTTACTCTCTTGTTTCAAGTTTGCTGCTTTATCATTCGCCTCCCAGCCTTTGCAGATGCAATTTCCTAGATGTCTTTTTGGCTCGGAGCAAGTAGTTGTTTTTCAGTTGATCCCTAGACTGGATCGTTTCAACTTTCATTCCTTCAAACTGTTCACATTTTTTAGCAGGAACGGGGGGGGGGGGGGGGGGTGACAGTCTCTCTTTCACACACACACACACACACACACACACACACACACACACACACACACACACTGTGTAACTGGAGACAGGGCCTAAAGTAATGCTCCTTTCCTTCTCCAAATGGATGAAAATTCAAAACAAGTAAAATCTTAGAAACACCTGGGCAAGTTTGACACAGTTTTTCCCCGACTTGCATGAGCTGTTCATCTGAGTTTGATACTTCCTGAATGCTGGCATTATATGACTTATATTTCCTGGGTTCCATGTGACTCAACGTCAAAAATAGAGACCACACAAAAACTGAGTAAAAACAAAAAAAAATGGTGCTATAAGTGTCTTCACCAAAGACAGCTTTATTCTTCCTTCTATTTACTTTTCAAGAATTGATATGCCACTATTAAAGAGATAAAATAAAATCAGTTGTCACTGTAGATCTGAGTGGGATGAGTGGGTAGACAGACAAACAGACAGACAGAAAACCTTAACATTATACTTCCAGTAACCTTTCCAATTGATAACAGCTTTCATTGTATCTGTGGATAGATCTAAACAGCTTCTCATGTAACCCAAATATCACCTTGATGTGGCTTTATTCATCTTTACTGCCACCTTTCGTGGCCCAAGTTTACTGTCACATTGGCCTTCTCTCTCATCAGCACAATAAAAAAAGAAAAAGAAAAAAGAAATGGGTGGAAAAAACTTTTTGTCAGACATGCCATGTGTATAGCCAGAGACAGTAATTCATGCCACGACAGATCTGCATTTGAGAGATATTGATCTGGAAAAAGAGACTGCTTGTTAAGCCAGAAGTCTCTAGAGGATTTCCCTGGCATCCTCTTTGCACACGCAGGCCCGAAAACAATTATGAAGCAAACGGCCACGTATCTCTCGCGCGGGGACCAATTAGGAATCAAGTGGTGAACAGTGGAAGCAAACTTCCACTGCTCCTGGTATTGGTTACATCTTTTTTTTCTCCCCTTACATCCATCCTTTCCATTTCTACACTATGAAGGGAAACAAAAACAAAAACAGACGCTGGAACATAAAGAAGAATTGGCCTCTGTAGGTACTTTGACGTGAGTGTGACTAGGTCTTGTTGTCATGTTTCGGTGTCCGTGACAGATTGACTAAAGCTCTGTGGATTGATGGGTTGGGAATGGAGTTCCTTGCAATGTGTTGGCTTGGATGACAGCAATTTGAGAGATTGGCATTTGCTCTGCAAAGCACTCTCATTACGCGTCAGATAATTATCTGCAAACGAGTATGGAAATCTGCCAGGAACAAATCCAAGTAGATAACATATTTCACAAGTCATATTTATTTTTTTTGCTTAAATACTGGGGATCTTTTATTCATTGCTTGCAGTCATGTTCCAACTGAGCATTCCCCTTTTTAACTGCTGCAGGCTATCTGTGTGAAAGTTATTCGTAATAAGACTCTGGAATTTAAAACATACTGTGGTAGGAACGGATTTTAATAGCATTCAAATTTTGCACATCAAATGCACGTGGATCACACAAGGTGTCTGCCTAAACGTGATGTAGATCATGACTCCAGTCAGTTCTTTGAAAATCAGGATAAGTTGGACACACTATCTGCGTTGCAAGTCAAGTTCTTGAAATTAAATGCAATCTGAAACTGTGTGCCACTTTATTAATTCAAGACTTAACAAGATTTGTGGGTGTGTTTGTGTGTGTGTCTAATAACATTACTTGCTTGATATACATTTCAGAAACTTGTTTTATTTCCAAATTTAAGCTTATGTAAACATACTGTACATTATGTACTGCAAGTTGGAAGGCACATACTGTAAAAGAGGATATTTTCATGCAACTAATTTTTCGCGCTCAGCCAGGTAAGAAGAATTTCGCATGTTTTTAATTCCGCGGAATCAAGACCTCAACTACTGGAACATATGGCAGGCAAAATATTCGCGTGCTTTTATTTTTGTGCTAGTTTCTGGTTGTGCAAAATGCGCGAAAATTTCAACACCGCGAAAATTTCCACTTTTATAGTAGGCCCTAATCAAAACATCGCTGTGTCACCCTCATGGTCTGTATTGGCATAGAAATTGAACCTCACATAGAGTCTGTCTTAGATCAAAGTTCTAAGAGTGAAAGTTGGACATTGTATTTGAATGCCTGGTCTAAACCACACTTAAACCAGAATTCAATCCAATCCAATCCAGTTCACAAAAGTTTCATGTGGCGAATGTTTCTAGTTTTACATTGCATTGATGAAAAACTAGCAAACAACAAGCACATCTTTAAAATAAGCAAATTCATACCCTTGGTGCACACATTAGATTTGGGCTTGTCAATTCTAAGTGTATAGGTAGACACAAGGCAATTTCCCATCAAAGACTAGAATGTGAGAAGTCCCATTTTTATCTACCATATTAAATATCTCCTCACAGAGAAAGCAATGAGCAAAACAGAAAGGATATAAGCAAATGAATGATGGCATATATAGAGCATTCTAAATGCTAGATTGTTGACTTGTATTAATTTGCAAAGACACTACTATCATGAAGGAATTGTTCATTCCAATGTTTACCATTATTCTGAAAAAAAAGAGAGAAAAACATCCATCCTGAGTTTTGCTGAACAAGAGCAGTGGCCCAGTAAGGTGGTCATCTGTGAATAATTCAATCATCAAACAGGTCAGCACGTTGGCCTCCATCTTCCCACCAATCACAGCCGCCCGTTTCCTCGAATACCCGTCTGTAATGGGCTTCAGGTGACAAGTTGAAATGCGCTTGATTGCATTACAGCCACATTGGCCCATGCTGCAATACACCTCACCTGGCAACTCTGAGTCTTTTTCACCCTTTTCCCTCCTATTTCGCACTCCTTTCACCAAAAACAGAAAAAAATCTTTTTCTACGCATAATTGCTTGCACTTCCAATGTTGCGGATAAAATGAAATTACCCTCCCAGTTCAATAAATTAGCATCTTTGATGTAGCTGAGGCAGATGGTGTTTGCCATATAGCCACGCTGGGGACGTATGGAAACAACGCTCAGCTCACTGAATGCAGAAGGCTAACAATCTTACAGTTTATGGCTAAATGGCACATAAAAATGTTAATGTGTCTATGGAATATTAATGAATAACACATTCCCTATAGAGAATGGTCTCAGAATGTGTGTTTTTTTTACATTTCTTTCTGTTGTATTTTTTTAAAGCTATCAAATCAGAATAAATGAATATGAATATCTAGTCCATGATGTGACCAGTCAAACATCTGTCACCAGTAAAACAAACCTACAATCATACTGAAAATGTGAAATCGTAGCAAACACTTGGTCTTCTTCTATTAACAGTGTACAGTGTGAGATACTAGTACTCTTTTCTTGAACCTTTATCATTGATAATCAGTTCAAAGAGCTTTCTCAATCAACATGTCAAAGATGAAAATTTTGAATTTTGACCAAATTTCATCCAGTACTTTAGTTACATCTGAACTGTGAGATTCACGAGTATGGTCTCACACTTCAACCTTCACACAATCTCCCTAATTTTCTACTGGTAATTCCCTCTTTAATGACTATTTTACATCAAACCTGACACAAATCATGACTTTTGAAAGAGAAAAGGAAGAAAGATCTATTTATAGTGGCAAGTATTTGTGCAGATAGCTATGCTTTTATAGGAAAACAATTATTTGGTGCTCCAATTTTAATTTAGATGAATAAAATTAGAGTTACACGTTCTCAAAGGAAGGAAATAGTTGAGACTGTGTATAAAAACCACAGAGAGCTGGAGAAAATCTCATTGGATTTAATATGCTTTGTCTTGATACATTTGAATAGTTTAGTCCACCCCCTCATCCCCCTGAAATTGGGCATCACTTGATCTACTGCTGATATGAAATCATTCCACCATCTTTCTTACTTTCTTGAAATTCTCTGAATTCTCTGAAATTAGATTTAAATTCCCTTTCCCAAGAGCATTTATTTAAATTAATTGTATGAGGAAAAGCATGAAAAGGAGTAAAAATCACAAAACTAATTACATGTCCATCCTCACATGTATCCTGATCAATAAAATATAATTATCTTTTTAAGTCTTTGCTCTCTAATCATCATTTTACCTCTTGTCTGGAAAACTTCAAAACATATTTAATCCATTTGTGTTTGCTGCTCCTGTAAAAAGTTCATTGGGACTTATTGCACATGGGTGTGTGCACAAAATTAACCCGACACAGAAAGTTCACCACCTCCAAACAGGGCCACACATCAATCATGGCCTTATTGGAGTACACAGGCTGTGTAAATAGAGAAAGCAATACAAGTCTGGTGAGACCAAATTCACCCGTCTACACTCCTTTCACCTGTTAGCAATATTAGATACAATACTTACCTCTGCAATCAGCAAGGGGTTTAGCTGGCTTTGAAAACAAGTGTGATAACGATAAGCACTCAACGCAGTTTAATTACAGATTGGTTCTTCATGAAAAACAGGTAAATTTCAGAGGCTCACAATTCTGTGACCCAAAAATGGACTTCCTGATGCTAAAGATAATCAGCGTACCTGACAATTCTTCACTGGAACTAATTTTCATTCAATGGTCAATCTTTCTTCACAGTCAATCTATCATCAGATAATTGTACAAGATACTCCTATGCATTCTGGAGAAAGACAACATTCATACCTCAAAGCCAGAGGGAGAAGTTCAATTGAAAAAAAAAGAAGGATATTACAGAAAAGAGATGAAGAAGCAGAAATCTGGAATAGGAAGAGATCCAGATCCAGGCAGTATTGAAACCAAACTTAAAACAACATATGTCAATACAGTAACTCAAAAGGCACTGATGAATGAAATGAATTTGAAGATGATTTGTGTGCAAATTCAAAATACAATTATGTCCTTTTGGCTGAAAGGCATAATTCACCATTTGCCGATGAAATAAAAGACAAAGCATTAGTGCTGTAAAATAGTTCTAAAATGTGAGTTTGGAATAGAAACAAGCACTGTAAAAATTGGAATTAGTATAATCGATGGTAAGTGTTGTTAAATACACAAAATGTGAACAATAGTGATAATCAAAATGTTTCCAGGCTAAACCATCTACAATTACAGTTTATTGAGAAAAATGCTGATATCTCCTCATATTTTAGGCTACAGTTTATTGAGAAAAACGCTGATATCTCCTCATATTTTAGGCTACATGGCAAAAAATGTATTATGGTAGGATGTTTTGTGATACAACAGACCTACACATACACTGTATGCATCAAATGTGATATCCTGAACAATTTTTTAAATCACTACTCCCAAAGGTAAACAGGACCTTTAATTTCAAAAGATATCTCCAATAATAAGATGAAGATCAAAAGACAGTAGGCCTACATTGTACTGGTCAACTACACAAATAAGACAGAAAATTCACACTTAACAATTGAACACACATTCAATTGATCACAGATGTTAAATTGTCAGCTCAGTGATGGTATGCTGCCCTCTAGAGATGGAGTTCATGGAGTTGGTAAAACAGAGCTTACCAAACTAGTGGCTACTGGCAAGTGGAACCTACACTAATGTAGGGCCTACAGTTTTACCTGGTTTTGTGCTGAACTGACAACCAGTCTTAGAAGGTGACTGTCTTAAACAGAATGATACAAAGCAAGCGCAAAACAGTAGAAGTTCCATATAAATTGTAGAGCATAACAAAGTTGTTGAATGCTATGTAAACTGGAAGGAGGTAATAATGATCCCCTCACAATTTTTCCCTGACCTGCACAAAGTGTCACTAAATTTCCATTTTCATGATTAAAAAAACCCTACATTTCAACATCAACATATTGCAGAATTGTAACCTCACACTGACAGTTTACTCGAATAGTGTGTGTGTGTGTGTGTGTGTGTGTGTGTGTTGGGGGGGGGGGGTGTACATTTGAATGAATTATTATCATCATCATGTTTCATATAGCGTAAACCAAAAGGAAAGTCGTGATGTATATTATCACCTTCTTTATCTAACTTTGAGATGTGGTTGCTAAGACAATACTACACATAACTACAACTGATATCACAGCTCTTTTAAAAACTGTAGTCATTAGAAATCCCTAACTCTCTTTTTCCAAGTCTTGGAATGATGGAAATCTCTCTGTTCCTTTAGGGTAATTTCAACCAAGGCATAAAAGTCAACTTTTACACATGGAACATAGTTACACGTAAACACTTACAGACTTTGCCACCCCCACACTTCACATTTTGCTTTTAATCAAACTAGTTTCCTTCTAAACAATGTTCTTTCTTGCTCACATCAATACCCCTTAAAGGAGGAGTGTACTGATTCCCTCATTATATCACTTTTTATTTCCCTGGTCAAGACTTGAATCAATCAATAATTCACATCATCTCAAAGAGTGCGATTGCAATAAGCTGCCCCTCTATCTTGGCCCACACCATCTAACAGGTGTTCTTACTTCCTCCCTGACCCAGCAACTCCACAACGATCTTCCTGTCTCTACTTCTCTGTCCCATTTATCCATTCTTGCTTATTAATCCGCAAACATCAGATGCATTGTTTGCCTGTTTTTGTTTGCTTGTATGTTTTGTATTTGACGATTCTCTTCAGAACCCCTAGACAGTCAATGAAACTGATCTCGTTGCATCTTCAGGAACACAAACTCCTTTGAATTTTGCTGTTGATTTCACAATGACTCTCCACACAGCAGTACATCTGTAGGTAGGTTGTGCAAAGGAAGCAAATGTGAGGGCATATTTCATACTTATGAGGTAGAAAAAATGTGCTATAAAAATATCTCCCATATGGATACATCAAGGCTAACACTGGTCTTTTAAAAAAGGTCCCTCAGTAATTACTTATGCAATGTCACAACTGATTTGGAAAAAATAAGGTAAGCTAGGTAGCAATGTTAGTTACTCGGTATCTACGAAGAAAAGAACACATATGATGTATGACATAATTTTCTCCAAAACAAAGCTCCCTAAAACAACACATCAATATTACCAGTTACAACTTGCAGATTAGTTACTTAGAAATAACTTCCCCTTTAAACTCTCTTTGATTTTCTTTTAATGCTGAAAGACATTTCCCACACTAGCAGCAAGAAATGACACACACAGTTTTATTACAGTTTTGGTGTGATGAGAATGATGTGCAATATCTATTTACTAGGAGAGCTCTATCATAGTGCTGCTACAAGTTTACTTTGGTAGTAGACTCTTTTTGGAGCAATGTTTACTACCCTTGGCTATATATAAATGTTATTTACCAACAGCTACTACCCTTGATGTGAAATGAATGTTATTTATCATCAGCTTGATAGCTTCCTTGTAGGAAAAGTAGAGATATTGTAATAGGGGTAGAGCCAGAGAAAGAAGAGCAGACAAAGAAAGTGCATGACCAGGATGGATGAGGGGACGACTAGAGGGGATTGGCAGCCATCTTTTATTCATTCCAGTGGAGAATGATTCTCCCTGAAGGAGTAAAACACATGATGCTACCATCAGACCCCTCTTTCTAGCATGCTCTGTGGGCTCTAATCAAGGCATAGCATGGCAATACAGTTGTGTAAATGAATAAAATTTGTGAGTTTCATGTATCGTAATGCGTGTGACACCATATAATAATCATTTGAATATGAAATACTTTCTGAATGTGAGCAAACACATATCACAGTAGCTGCCATTTACCAGCTCAGTAAGGGAACAGGAGATAACACAATGTAATGTTAACTAATATCGTGACTATCTTGCAGTATTCAATTCCATGCCAAACAAGTTAGAAGAGCATAAATACTTTTCTCTTTCTAATCAAAATGCTACTGAAAGATCACTCCATGGTCTTTAATTATAAAAAGTTGACTTTCCATATTTCTCCCTACTGCTTTGATATTTAAGCTAATTTAAGAATATGCTTTTCTGATAACAAACATATGGAAATTAACACTTTTACTCTAGACTCATAATTTCTGTATACAGGAAAAGTAGCACCTCATTAATGACTATGTTATTTCAAGAAGATGAAAATAATGAGATTACAATAATAATAATAATACTTTACAAATGAAAGAATAACCAGAATGAATACAAGATAAAGGAACTAAATGAATGGAGCATGGCACAAAAATTGTTTATGAAGTCATTTACTAAAGGTGATTATTGTATACGCCAAATATTTTGTGAGGTTCTGATTTTTGCAAATTTTGGGAGTCGGGTGCTATTTGCAATTTTAGAAACACACAAAAATATCGACTCCGATCCCGACATGATTTTGATGTGCGTGGATACATTTTTCCATTCAGCACTATACTCCACAATCGCAAATTCAGCCACTTGCGAAATTGTCGCAAAGACCCAATTCGTGAAAAATTAAGACTCGCTCAATATATAGTGTATACAGTATATATGCAGCATGTTCTACTTGCTTTGATAATGCTCACTCTTGTAGTGTCCTGATATCTTACAGAAGACACAAGCCATACATCAAGGACGTATTAGGTGCAGAACAGGTGGTCTACAGATTAAAATGTGAATCATCCTTGAATGACACCAATTAGCTTCATCACTGGTGCCACGATATGTTAACATTTATACCATTCATGACATATAGCATCATCGCTCTCTGTACAAAACACACATCTCTTTCCATTGCACTACAGCGCATAGCCTGAACACGGCCAAAGGTGACTGGATGGTGACACTGTGTTGATGGGAGAAAATGGCAAGGGTTGTGTGGAGAGTATTCTGTACAAATGAGCACATCCAAAAAAGCACTCTGAGTCTCTTTGACTGGAATACTAATCAGGAAAGATTGCATTTTGTTTGATTAACTTGACACCTTTGCCTTTCCCCACCCTAATTAAACAGGGGAGGCAAGTCAAGAGTGCTGAGGCTACATCCTCTTGTACTTTTCTATCCCTCTCCTTTGCGGTAGTTCAGCATCTCAAGCAGTCACTGGAGAAATTGTACACACTTTTTTTTTGTATCATAACAAGCTGTGTCATGACTGCTGGAAAAGCAGCTTAAAATTTTACAATACTACGTAGTTTGCCATTTGTTCTTGTCAATGTTTTATGAATGTTAACACTCATATGTTTGATGCTGCACACAAGTATATGTATTCATCCAATTCTTATAAAATTCATATAGTGCAAAAAGAAAATATGTAATTACTGTTCATGTCCACTCAAATAACCGTACACCAGTTAAGTGACACATGATACAGAAGAAGATGAACATTATGTCATCTTAAAATGAATGAGGGTATATGTTTGGTGTAAAAATTTGTGGTACATATAGTCATAACGGCTGAAATTGAATTATTCCACCAATTTGAGCTTCATTGTGTCTAAAAGAAAGACCTTAGGGGTGTTTTTCAACTTTCCAGTCATTCATTGGGTTTGTATGGAATTAAATCTGGCTAGGAGTAATGCATATACAGCATAGGGAAACTACTCTATACGTCCAATATTTTGCGACATTTTTATTTTTGCAAATTTCGCAAGTTGGGTACTATTCGTGAATTTAAAAATACACGAAAATATTAACTCTGATCCTCGACACGAATGTGACGTGCACGCATACATTTCTCGCTTCAGTACTGTCTCCACAATCACAAATAAATTGTCAGGAAGTTCCGATTTGGGGAAAATTTAGACTAACTAAATATATGGCATAATGATACACTAAAATGAATATATTTCGATATGATAACTTTCATAACACACACACACACACACATACACACACATACATACACACAGACAGTCTATTTCTCTATTACTCTTCCTACCTATTTCTCTCCCCCAATTAAAAAACAACAACAACAAACAACCACTCTGATTGGAAGTCTGATAAATACATTTCACCCCGCCTGATAGGTTCTTTGCCTGAAGAGTGAAATCTTCTCTGCACGTCACAGCCGCCAAACGTCGAGTGAATAAACTCACCTCACTGATGAAGATTCCAGAGTCTTCCTCAGAGCCGTAGCAAAGGGTCAGGCCTAGCTTGTCTTCTGCATTGGTTCTCTTTAACACAATATCCTGCAGACGGGAAGAATTTTACAGGATATGTTGATAAATGATAATGATCCACAGAACCAAGTGTCACGTTATCAAAGGCTGAATTAAGGTGGTACAATCATATCTTCTCGACATGATTTTAAGGCTATATTTTCCATTTCTGATCTTCCCTGATACAATTGTAAATGAAATGGTTCAAAGTAGATTTATGATTTTTGTACAATTTGAAGATTCTATGTAATATCCTATGTAATATCGCTTGTGTAAATAATCATCTCAAAGGAGTCAATCCTGTAGAGCAAAGCCCTAACAAGGGACTGAAGGATATCACTCTGAAAGTGGATAGACGACACAAGCAATCAGAGCTCTGAAGCCTTTGACTTAATACCATTGACAATTTTAATGATCTTCCACAAATCTATGGATAGACTGTCTTTGACATTCCAGGGATCAATGTCTTATGATGATTCAAACGTGAAAGTGGGAGTGATTGAGATGTAATATATCACATCAGCAGCAATCGCAGTATTAAGTTTAGAGAAGTGGTAGTCTCCCCTTCAGCTTCATTCTGCCCCTTCTAAAAAAAAAACACACCTCTCCTCTACATTTCATCTCCTCCCCCCCTTACATTTGTACTCCTTGACTTTCTTTTCATCTGCTCAAATTGATTCCTGTCAGTCTACAAAGGTGTGCATTCTGGACAAGGTTTCTGCTGGTTAATTCTTGTCATGTTACAGACCACTTTCCTCCCACAGGCATTCAATTCAATTCAATTCAATTCATCTTTCATGTTTCTTCCACAAATGTACTATAAGAAAATTACAGATGATTTTGAGTACACAGTGGTTGACTGCAAGATGACAAGTAGAGGTAATTAATGAATTGAACATACGTACACATAATTTCAAACCAAACTTGTTGCACTATCTATGTTGCATTTTGTTGTTGCATTATCTATGTTCTGAGATACTGCACTTTAAAAACAAAGGAAATGAAACCTAGCTCAAACTGACTTTGATAAATATTATAGCTCTTAAACAGAATAGCAGAAAGTTCATGCAAACTTAAACCTAAAAGAAGAATCTTTTTGAAACAAAGTCTGACCTGTTTTTACAAATCAGTGACTGTTGTCACAAGCAAATCTGAATATGAAATGAGGTGACATCATCATTACCTCATAGGTCTCCAAAATTTTACTGAATTTCTTTTACTTTTTAGATCAAATCAAGATAGATAAACTGTGCCCTTCAGCTTCCCACTGACAATTGTTGTTTTTCAATGAAATTCTATATGGAGAATGAAAAAACATAAATGATTGTCATCCTAGAACTTTGCAAATAATGTGGTGTGAAATATAAATGTTGTTTTAACAAGATAAAACTCACAGTATCTAATTGACAAGTTGAAATTAATTTGATACTAATGACAATAGGATGAATAATATATCTCACTGAAATGGGCTGTATGGCATATCATTGTAACATATTAGATTGTACTTAGAAAACGATGTAGTGATATTGATTTATGACTATAAATGACAAATGAAGTATTTGGATATACTTCCCTTCGCCTGTGAGAAAAGAAGTCTTCCTCAGTAAATAGGCTGATCTCCTTGACAACAATCAGCGAAAATAAAACGTTAACACTGCCCAAGTTGGCTGGACATCTTCCTGAATAATCTAGGCGTCCAAAAATACCATATGTCCATTTGGTATGCTTATCCTGACACTCTGGTGTGCTGTAAAATGGTGTATTGATTGTTTAAATGGTGCAGCACTTAGTCTAGACAGGTTGAAGCAATAATCTGGGGCTGAGTATCCATTTGGAGCTGGCCATAGAGGAGTAATTACAACCATAGTCCATTTGAAGATGAGTTGCCCTACTTTACTACCAGGATATTGAATTATGACCCAAGGAAGGGGGGGGGGGGAGCCTTATCTGGGCAGAATCAGAGTCATGTCCACCAATTTATGTAGATTGAAGCCTGTAAATTGCTCCTCATATTGTCAGCCCTCACTTATTCCTTTCACTTTTGCACAGTTTCATCTTGTCCATAAAGAAGTGTTCTTGTACTGACCATGAAGAATGTTAGGTACGTGTTTTGTTTTACAGTATAGTGTCTGTCATGCAGCCCCCTTTCTGACTGTGAATGACTGCAGTATGCATTGTTTTGAGCGGATACACATTTTGTTTGTTTATTATGACGGATGAAAGACAATTTCTCCTTTAACCCTTTTTTTCTTCCTGGCAGTGATGTCCAGGCTTTGCAGGGATACTCACTTCATACTCCATCTCATAGGCTCGGTCTAGACAGTCCTCTGTGTCCAGGATAGGCAGGTCCAGGTTCTCCTCTAGGGACTCCAGCTTGTGAAGGAGATTAGAGTCCAGCACTGACAGAGGGTCTTCTGGATCCAACTCACACAGCCTGGAGAGACATGGAAGATAGACAGGTGGATCCTTGATTGGTTGAAACACACTGATGGGGCGACAATACTCAGGATGTAGAATGTAGCTATTTGTGTATTCAAGTTTTATTGAAGCAATACATGATTTTTTTTTTTGAATGCTTGCAATTACTTGCCAGTGAAAACAAATGTGAACATGATGAATTACTGGTCAATGTAAATACACAACAACTACCATTCTTACCAGTCTTCATGATTGTATGATAACATTCTACCAAGATTTATAACACTTGTATGGTCAAGGGCATCTTGTAAAAAAAAAAAACACACACACACTTTTTTTTTTCATATTTTTTGAGACACTAATAAAAGCCTGAAATTACTTGGAAATGGAGAGTAATGGGGCATTTGGCAAACCATCTAACATCAAAATCCAGCTTCCATGATCTCATTTGGGCAATCGACGTTCCTCTTCTACCATTTTCTTTCAAATGCATTACCACAGCTACAGTATCTTTTAATTGTAAACAGAATATGGGCGAATTTAGAATGTCACAAAGTGAACGGAGTTACAATGCATGCCACGAGAAAACCAAAACAGGTGCAGGGGATGTAAGATAAACTACTCAAGGGTGGGTAGGTTAGACCCCGTTTACAGTGCGAGGCTCGGCCGCGGCCGAGCCCAGCCCCGCTTCAGTGTAAACGCGCAAAAGGCCAAATGCGAGGCCAAAATTGGCCTCGCATTTGGCCTCGCTCTGGAGGTGGTCTCGGCCGCGGCCAAGCCGCGGCCGAGCCCTGCCTCTTCTTGGTGTAAACGCAAACTGGGCCAAATGCGCGGCCAATTGCGCGGCCAATTTTAGTCTGGCTTCCAAACCCTCTGCCTGTATCTTTCGCTATTCAGGATATTAACCCCCTCAACGTCGAAAACTAGTATAGTTTAAGGTGGTTTTGTCCCGCAAAGGATTTTTTTTTCCTTCGGCAAAGGCCTTTGCCCGAACGGCGACTTCGTCGCCACGGAATTCATTTGGCAAAGGGTCTGAAAACCAGACAATACCAAATTGCGTTTGTTTACAAGCAGAGCGCCACTACGACAAAATATTGAAAGGTTTGAATCAAAAGCGCGGCCGAGCCCAGCAGTGTAAACGGACAAAATTGCGAGGCTCGGCCGCGCAATTGAGGCCGGACTCGGCCGCGGCCGAGCCGCGGCCGAGCCCGGCCCCGCACTGTAAACGGGGTCTTACACACCCATCATACATGTATTATACTTGAGGAGGTAAAGAGGTTTAAGACATGCAAATTCTCTCCCACTACATTTTTCCATACAGTCAACCTTGCCGTAAGTCCAACTCGCATTAGTTGAATAATCACCTAAGTTGAAGGTCTTTTCAAATCCTCTTCTATTTATAATTTAATGATTTCGATCCCTTGTTAAGTCGAATTTTCTCTAAGTCAAAGCTATTTCTTCCGTCCAAATAGATTCGACTTAGGCAGGGTTGACTGTAGCTACTAGCCTCTGAGCTGACTTGGAAATGAAGATAGGTGCTACTGAACGCAAAATGAAAGTAGATTTAGCAAGATGACCATCCTCCATCTTACTTCTCATACAAGACCAAGTCCGAACCTTACCCTTCAAGCGTGTCATCCCCGTTGCTCTCGCTGGGAGGCAGGGAGCAGCGCTGGAGGACTTTCCATAGGAGGTCCTCACTCTGGATCTCTGTCTGTGTGCCCACACTACACACTGTCCGCTCCTTGGTCAGGGAAGGGTCCCCCGCACCTTGGCTGGGCAGAGAGGTGCCGCCGTTCTTGGCACTGCCCGGCGACCGCCTCATCACCTGGACGATGATGGGTTCCTGGGCATTCTTGAAGGCCTCTACGGCTTCCTCGTGTGTGGCTTTGGACAGATCCTTCCCATTAACCTGCAGAGATGCACACAAACAATAAAGGATGTAGATAATCAATCTTCTAATGGTTACAACAATCATGATTAATACATCACACAATACAAAAATATGTAACCATATCCATTTTGCACTTTATACCATGTTGTGGAGCTCAGAAAATTCTGGAATCACACCCACACCCACAGTTCATCCACTTAACTCCCTTTGAAGCAGGTCAACCACACAACCACGCTGTTGAAGAGAAGGTATAGCCACCAACATCTCCCTCACATTTCATGTACTACCAGAGAGTAGACAAATCCCTTAGAGATAATTGCTACAGAAATCATGTAAAAAACAAACAAACAACAACACCACTTACGGTGACGAGCAATCATACTGCATGATTCATTTCATTGCAAATGACATTAATCCCCGACTTCAAAGAAAAAAGTCAAACCAGTCACCCTAGAAGTACATTACATCATTACCACTGCTACTAATGATAAAAACATTTCCAACAATGGTACATTTTACTCAATTTACTCAATTCTCAAAATACAGACAGCAAGCTGTGACAAATTGCAATCATAAAAATGTCATGCAAATGGAGTCTTCAAAGCATGAAATGACTTCCATAGCGCATTTTAATTGATTTCTACATCGTAGTGTATGTACTATCACAGCTGATGTCTGTACGAAAGCGAGTCAAGTTGTCAAACAATCAAATCACGGAGATATTAAAGGTAAAGTAGCCTTCTGCATTACAGTGCTGTAATAAATCATTTATTCATGTTTTTTTGACATGGATTGCACTCTTTGGAATTGCATTTCAGTATTTGCTGATGTCATCTACTGTAATATACAGATGATGTGCTAGCCGTCACAATGACAAATTTTGGCATTCTTCAGCTTTAGGCTTATTCATGAATTAAAAAAAAAAATGCAATCAAATGCTACATATGAACAACCAACAACAAATGGTTGACCCTACAACTCCATCTTAGAGGACATCATTAACTCAATGCATCAGATGCCTCTACAAAGCATTAAGGGTTATGTATGGATCCAAATGCTTAGGAACTGATTTCATTTCCCTTTCTAACTATGTAAAACATCTATTTTACTTCAGCACTCAAGTTTCTTGAACAAAATACATGCTCAGTACTTAAAAAGTGCATGACATCAAACACAAATCAGTTTATGAAAGGATGATGCATGCTAGCATATTTTGCATTTCTGAGAAATGTCATAATGAAATAAGAGCAAGCTAATAGAAAAACTAATAGAAAGATATAAATCATTAATAACATAATATCTTGCTGAATAAATTGCTGGATAATTTGACACAGATTTTCTGTTTTGAACTTTTGCTGGTCATCAAAAGTCACCACCCCCAACCCCCTCCCTTCGTACTTACGAGGTAATAATGCCGCATAAATCCACCATTTACAAGCATGGTCTACCTATTGATTGGGATATTGGATTTCAGCATGACACCGAGCTGGATTAGAGATACACCCATTAAAGGGTAAGTAATGGCACATGAATCATGCAACTTGGACGGCTGTGTTGTTGCCACGCTACCATCAATAATTAGAGCTGGACGCCAGAGCCACTCCGTGGCCTACTACGAGTATACAGGCATCGTACATCACTGGACCAAACGTAATGAGACTTCTGCAATTTACTGCCGCATCATTACCCCACAGATAGAAAACCCCAGGTGTACACTCTGTAAAACAATATGGTGCTCATAATATTTGGAAATTGATTTCACATCTGACTGGTCTCTCCTAAAAATGAAAGGAGGAAGGATTTGACTTGCATCCATATTTCATAATGGCATTACAGTAAATAATAATAATAATAATAAAACTCATTGTTTCTTACCACAGAAATACATCATCTCTCCTAATAAGGTTATCTGGACAATTTATATTAGCTCTAGCCAGACTTTCTCTTGGGAACAGAGGGATGAAGGTTGGCTGGTAATATGTTTGCATTCTCCTAACCATGTAAAGTTATGTTGTTACGCTTGCTTTTTACATTCCTATTTAAACATGGGTAGGTAGAACAGAAGAGGTAACAATTCTTCTTTTCTCTCTCTCTTCCAGCTGTAAGCGGATGTGCAAAATATTAGAAAATACTTTTTTCCCCTTCATGTTCCATTAGATGCACTGCAGATAGGTATTTTAGCTACCTGAAGAGCTATACAAAGTTAGAGCTTGACTGTGTTTGTTTATTTGTTTGTTTGTTTTTTGTTTTTAGCCTATCACGGTATATCAAAAGCAACTGAATCCTGTCACACATGAACTACATATAGGTATCATGGAGTTCATACTTTGTGCTAACATCCAATTTCCAGTCTTGCATTAGAAGGGAGATGATATGTTCTTATCATTTACACTTCCGCCTTTGAAACAAAAAACAAAAAACCAAAAAAATATGCTCTACAATTTCTACCCTGTTTGCACCACTAGCAAATGATGTGGCTGAGCTGAAAGTAATGACTCAATGAGTTTGGCAGCCTGCTGTGTAATCCTCATCTGGAGAGGAGGGAGGGGTCGAGTTTTTCATACACAGTCACATGCAAAGTGCATGAAATTGTTTTCATGTTTTCTGGTCTTTGTGTTTCTGTCATGGGCTTGTGAAATTTTACTCCACAATAGATTTTCACTTCTAGGAATCAACCATTAGCATTACATGTTTAATTCCACTTAAAATCAAGTTAGGACTGTCAAATCACTTCTTTTTCTGCTTGGACTTAAAATATTACAGAATCTTCAACTCGACAAATCTCATTTGAATAGTATGACAACACAAAATAATCGATACAAATTTGATAAATCTAATTGTTCCTTTGTGGTATTTTCTGGACAACAACAACAACAAATGAACTTTCATGGTCACGTGATATATTTCAACTGTTAAACACTCTTAAATTCCCCTTTCTTTATACCAAAAGACAAAGAATTCTGATCCATCTTGAAACTGCTCATAGAAAAATATTTCCTAAGTCACAGGGAGAAATAATTTTATCTCTTTGAAATGTGTGAAACAGATCAAAGAAGAACTACATTTGTTTGTTGGTATCAATTTGTAGGAGGAAAAAAGTATTAAAGTCAAGTTAACCTGCAAAAGCAATACAAGCTTGATCTGACACTGAATTTAAAGTCCATGATAACATGGAACTCTGCTACCTCAAGAGGGAGTTTTGCACTATGCCAGAGTACATATTTGTGCATACCCATCATGGGGGAAAATGAAACAATGGAATTTATATCTCTGTGCTTGCTTGGTTCAAGTGACCTCTGAAAGTACATATGATGGAAATCCTTGGCAAACACTCTTCTAAAATGCAAAGCTTCCTCATTGCTGGAATACCATGCCTTTCTCAATGGCAGCCTGCTACAAAAATACCATTCTTGGGTTTCTCTCCAAAGAGTGCTGCCGAAGAAAAATTACTGCCAAGCAAGAGGAGCAAGCAGAATGCTGAAGACAGATTAGCTTTGAATTACAAAGTCTACCTCATTTGACACATGCTTTGGTGTGTGCCAAGGATTAGCGAGCGGAACTCCCCACAAATCAGACAATCCGGCGCATGTACATCCCCTTGGAATGGAACACCCGCCACTTAACTGGGATCCAACACATTCTCTAGTTTTAACGGTCTCCTACTAGTGCCTACAATTACTATCTGTCTTTGAGTACTACTTTACAGATATCAGATTTCTATTCTAATCAATTATGCACAAAACCAATACAACACATGTTTTCACTATCCATTACATAGTTAAAAAAAAAAACTAGTTTACCTTGGCTTTTGTTGCATTTCTCTTTTTAAGAAAAGTTCAGAAGGCAAAGCGCAAAAGCTAGAAAATGAACCCTTGAGAAACAGTTTCCCCTGGACCAAATTGAAAGAAAAAGTACAATACAGCATCATCTCCTTCTTGCTCACAGTAAGTAAATGCCCACAGGGTGTCTGCAGAGCGGCTCAACCAAGTCATATGTCCGACTGCCTTTTGTGCTGCATAATCCACAGGAAATTGCCTCATTTATTGCTATCGCTTCCCTTTAATAACAAGAGTGGACTGATTCACAGAATCCTCTGGTAGCGGCACACTGGACAAAGGGAAAGAACCCACAATGTAGGGGTGAGACACACAACGATGGGAATAGATCTTTTTGTCATGTTGTTGCCATGACGTCATGACATCATCACTCTCTCAATCATGTGGTGTCGGAACAATGCCTGAACCACAACAATCCTGTCAACTGCAGCTATTTTCAAATACGCTTGTGTCAATATAAACTGCTATTCTTGTATCTCTTCCTCTCCTTATCTCTAAAACTGTTCTGTGAAAATGAATAAAGTGTCTTTCTTCCTGCAAACCCAGCTGGATGCAGCCACAAGATTCTTCCAGAGTTTGAGGTCGATATGAGTGTTCAAATCTTTTGCAAGCCTAAAAATAAATTGTTCAAGGAAATTCCATACATGGGAAGAAAAGACACACCTCTACTGCATTCTGAGCTGCCAGAAATCAATCTATTACCCCAGCCAGTCACCACAGTAGTACATCCCACCTTGTCTACCAATCCCCAGATGTCTGTGTGACCGAGCCCCCATTCTACTTCCACTCACACACAGACAGGTTTTTTTTTTTTTTTTTTTTTTTTTTTTTTTTTTTTTTTACAGTATTGATCAATATTTTCAATTATCATCTGCAGTATGACACCTATAACTCCATTCTTCCTGCGTTTTCATCACTGAACTACTTTCCATATATGTATTTTAGATATTTCATGATGATTGAAAATTTTTTCCCCATTTACTACCTCCTAATGATTTGTCTGAATCCCGACTGGAATGCAATTTCCTCTTGGAGCATCACTTGGCCATTGTTGGTGCAATGTCACATGACAAGTTTTTCGCTGAAGCGAAACGTCGCACACAATGGTACATCTGCCCTGGACAGCATTGCGGGTTTCTCCCTGCAGGCGCCAGTTTACTCTTCTCATTACGACTATTTAAATGTGGCTTACTCACTCATTTTCGGGAGATGCACGGAGGACCGAAGCAGAGAACATAGGTTGGTCGTACGGAGAGTTGTGATGTATGTTTGCTACCATGATGTCATATTATATGACCTCAGCGAAGCAAGACAAGTCACCGAGACAAATGTGTGCGAAGTGTACTTTGCGCATCTAGATTCAAAATGTCTGTGAATGATTGAACATTGATGTCATTTCATTTCCACACAAGAAATGCAGCATTTATGAATTTATATGTACATCGCAACAAAATGTTAAACTATCTTGTAATCAAAAGATAGTATAATTGGAATGTAACATTCACATACCTAATTTCTATCTTTTCAAATGGCTGGAGGATGCACTTATAGTCTATAAATGAAAAAGACCCTGGAATATCATCTGACAAATCTGATGCTAGCTGCAAGCTACTGACAACTTCTTACTTTTGATAAAACACAACAGCTTATAACTTTCATCTGCATAAATTTAAGCATTTATTCAAGAGATCACACATCTTCCCTATGTAATATTTATTTCTTCCCAAGACAAGACCATCAAACCTGTGGTTTGAATACGGATTCATCAAAACACACTTTCATTGGTCCTCCGATCTCCGGTGATTCATGCCACTCTGTCTGCATACTTCTAAAATACATATTCCATGATTCATTCTGTGACCGCCGAGTAACTGGTACTCCCAAAGTGGACGGAGGCCTTAACATGATTGTCAAACACGGGAATCCATCGTCGGTTGAAACCAGATACCCCTTGGACCACAGCTCCACTGACCACCAGGAAACCTGTCAAATTCTAATTAGATGAATATTACCCTAGAAAATAAGAAGTATCGCATTTTGAATTCCGTTTGTGCCTTCTTGCAATACAGGTGCCAAATTAAAGTTCGGGGTGAGATACCAAGCCAGTGGAGTAGATAGTGGCCAAGATTGGGGTTATACCATCCACAATCAGCCCGCTCACACTGGACATGGCCACTTAGTCCAGAAAGCGTGGGGTATCAATTGGCCATTAGGGACCGCAGCTCCAAGGCAGCGGGCCCACAGAGTGCTGGGTCAGTCTCTCTGAATAATGCATAGATACAAGTGGCTTTGTGCAAAGCATTTCTGGTTAAGGTGTCCATGGGTTCCCAATAGTCTCCTGAATCAGGCCCCCTTGTTTGTTTCGTTTGATGGAATCCAAATTTTATTTGTACAAGCTTATAAAGTCCTAGATGTGTGTAAAGTAACATGACCTCTTCCATAAGTATACATGACTCTGACTATGAATGCTGATAAAATTACATCTTGGGGGATTAAAGTATGTTAAACTGTTTATGCTTGTTTGTGTTAAATTGCCTTTTATTCTGTCTAAATTTCAGTAACTTGCTATGTTTTTGTAGCACTACTGAAGACCGACTGGCAGGGCTGGTCCTTAATTCCATGAGTTGAATTTATAATACTTCCACTGGAAAAACTGCAAACAGTCTTATCCATGTGGCATTTTGTGCAAATTGATAGAAAATAATTGTCATTTCTCATCTAGCTGAAGACCACATTGAAATGAAGAATATTGCACAAACTCCAATATCACACAGACTTGCACAAGTGCAATATCATCACAGCACACACAAGTTGCCACTCCCATTTAAAATCAGATGATGTTATATTGATAGTGATGGTCGTATCATGTAGCAAATCTTACGGGAACACCTGTCTACATGTAATGCCAGCACCAATATCTTTCAAGGCATCACGATTCTATGTTTTGGTTGCAATTAGACCATACGTTGCAAGGTTTTTATCTGATACTATAGTGTGTTCCGTGAAAAATATCGCAACCTGGTTTACATTGGTTATTCGTGGCTGTGTATTTTGCTGGGGTCTGTGTCGTGACGTCTAGCTACCAAGTGTGCTGGTGTATGCCTTTGGGGTCAAGTTACTGTTTGGCCATCAAACTGAATCCTGGTATCCAGGGAAAAGGCAGACAACTGTACGGATTGGGAACCATGCAGGAGACCTGCACATCAATAGCTCCATCCGGTATCGACCCAGTTTCCGATTCCAAGGAATGGGAGTATGACGGAGGTTATGATAAATGCAGCACTAACAACAGACTCCGAGTCCGATCACTGCCATCCTCACACTGAATAAAACTTTGGGAGGAGAGAAAGAGAGGGCACTTCTTTTGTTTTCATCTCGTGGCCCTGATGCCGCAAACCAGTTTAATCCATCGCTGCCAAGTATTCAGTCAGGAAGAACAACACAGTTGGTTCTGGGAGACTTGGAAAGGTAAACATCAGATTTACACCTTTATTTTCTTAGCAAGAACACCCTCACAATATTTTTGCTCGAATTACCAAGGCAAGGGTAGAGTGCAATTCTCTTGGGAAGGAGACACACAACCTCTCATATTCCTCTTTCATATGCCTTTCAAACCTGTCAACAAATAAGACACACAGTCATCCAGTAATCGTTATTGGGTGATACACTAACAGCGTATCACTGATCGTTTCGCATAGAATTTGTGAAATTATTTAAATTAATCTTCTTGAATGATATTAGGATGGCTAACAATTGTTAAAAGAGAAACCTTTGGTAAGTTGATGCCCATGAAACCCAGAATCAATCTCGGTGTCCAATGGTCTACAAGAACAGTGAAATCATTTTGGACATGTGACACCTTCACTGTTTGTGTGAAAGTTATCATTGTGGAAACTGTCATAGACACAAAATAAAATAGTTGCGACTTGTAAAAAATATACAGAAGGTATGTAATAATGTGAAAATGTTTTACAGGAGAAGGTAAAGTACCTGTGATTTCACTCACATGACAATTGAAGAGTATCATGCAGTAATATCAGGGGCATTAACACTGGTAGCAAAAACAGTTTTTGTGCACTTTCCGTTGCTAGGCAACTACCAGTATGTGAGCAAAATACCAGAATTGACAAACTCCTCAGCAGTGGAGTTTCTTGAAACTGCAGTTTTATTCCACTTTTTTTTCCCCAGTGTAAATGCTCGCTCGGTAAGTTGCATAAGGAAATCACATACCAAAATAACCAGAATATTCCATATTTTCCCTCCACATTATCGTAGCAGCAGCTTGCTTCATATTTGTATGGTTTGATCATTGAATTTCTGCTTTTTTACTGCACTCATATTGTCAAATCTCTCCACAAGTTATATTCTCATTTCAAGGCATTATCGTACTTTCATCTTCTTGATTTTCATATCTTGCTAAACATTTTAAAATGAGTTTAACCCATTGAGGACGGGCTGATTTTGCTACAACACGCATTTCCCACAGACACTTGCCCGAATATATGCGGGATTCATCCTCAATGGGTTAAATGAGTTAAATGCATTGACACAGTCAATAGGGACACATGATACACAAAAATGCACAACCTCCTCTCCTAAAAAAAAAAAAAAAAAAAAAAAAAAAAAAGAGAAAAAAAAATCCTGAAACAGAAAACAGAGGACATCTCTGTGATGATGACACTCATCAAATAAAGGGAGGCCTTCAAAAAGCATATACCCAGCCTTCTTCTCGGCCTAACAGGGTCATCCTATGGAATTTGTTCTCTAAACATGTCCTCTTTCTTTTAATAACACAGTAAAAGCGGTACAAGTACAATGCTCAATCTTGGTGCAGAGAAAGATCGCAACAATGTAGCTGTGAGAGCATGTGTGTATGTGTGTGCGCAAAGTGCGCAGAGTAATGTGAGAGAGTGAGGGAGATGGGGAGATCTGCTGAATAAAAATGTTATTTGGTTACAGCAACTCTGTCTGTATTCAAAGGAAGTGTTGAAAACTGGGAATAGATAGGAAGAAATAAGAAGAGAATTTGCAAACATATACTTGGAAGTGTATAAAAGAGAATCAAAGGCAAGCAAGAAAGAAATGCATGAATGATAAGTACAAATAAAGCAGGGAAAGTTACAAGAGTTAAAAGTGACAAACATATTTATCACAAGTGAGAAACTACAGAAAGCAGTGATGGTTCATGGACTGACCTCAATATCATCAGCCTTTGATTCAACTCTCAACTTACTCTTTGCTCGCTGTGAACCCACTTCCTTTATTTTTTATTCATTCCTCTTGATACCATCGTTCATCCGCCACCATTTTCTCACTACAACTTTGTTCAGGGGGGACGCTAGAGCACCACTTGATGGTTGAGGGTGGTGGAAAGTGATTGATGATGAGACAAAAGAAGGGGATGATGAGTAATAGGATAATGGATGCTCATTCACTGGGGTCAAATCTGGGGAAACGGCTGGTTGCCTTGGAAATGGTTGGTTGCCTGGCAAACCTGTCATGCGGCTCACAAAAGTCCTTTCCTTGGAACCTATTATGCTCCTATGTCTCTTTTTTCTTTGTGGTCATTAAGCTGGTAATCATCATCTTCTGAGGGAGAGGAGAGTGGATCCATTTCTTTGCTCAGCACAAAGGGCTAGCATTCAAAACTTGGGCCGATGCAAGATCTTGGGAATCTTATTCATCAACACAAGAATATCAACTGTGTGGACTATAGCACTACTACATTTTTGTCACAGAGTGCCAGTATAATGTGAGCAGAAGATGGGGGTAAACACAATGGCAAGACAAAAGTCTCAGCTCTGTGATACTGATAAAACAAGAGATATCACGAATGCAGTCATGATGCAGAGCAGTCTGATCACTGTTTTGGCAAAATATATCAGAATCACATATTTTGAAAAAAAAACCCAGATGCCTTCTTACATATGATTTACTGTTTTACAAGTATTGAGATATCATTATTACATGGCAAAACTGAAGCATGGAAACATATCTAAGCACTAATGAAACTATCTCAATACCTATTCTACCATCATGAAAATTCACATCGGATATACCCTTCTCTCCAGCAGAAAATTATGAAAAATAAATAAGTTCCATCATTCTTCAGTTATATGAAGTCAAAAACCACTTATTAGGAGCAAACAGTGGAGGCAGCATGGTTATCAAAGGAACTGTTTATCAGTATGAAAAGTGAGTATTTTTGTCTAAATGTCTCATAAAATACAAACACTCCCCAGGCAAAACTCTTTTATTGATGTCTTGAGAATAATAAGATAAATTCTCATATTTGAGTAGACAAGACCGAGGCATTTTCATGTGGCCATTGCTCATATTCTGCATGAAAAATGCTGAATATGTGAATATGCCTCATCAGACGAGTTTTTTCCTGTCTTCATCTCTGTCATTATGTGTGCTTGTGTATGGTTGTGTGGAGGATAATTTGGAGATGGACTCAGTGCTAAAGGCTTTTTGCCTATACAGTATGAGCGAGCCACAGCGGAGAATTAAGCTGGTGGGGAAGTAAAAGACGAGGGGTGGGTTTTTTTTTTTTCTCTCTCTCTCTGTCTCCCTTTCTGCTTGGATCTGTAAGAGGCAGGGTGAGAGAGAAATGAGCACAACATTATTAGATTTGCTGTCATATCACACAGCAATGAAAACAAAATCAAATAGTAATTCTGTTGAGATGGCACTATCCACCGAGAAATGTTATGGTGCAACCCTCCCAAGTTAGTAGAGGCAAATCAAATTTTGCATGCGGGGCGAGTACATTTAACTTGGACTGACAGGGGAGTAATGTGTGGAAAGCCATTGTGCATTAAAAAACGTGTTCATCTCATGAGAGATACGCTCGTGAGGAATATTTCACCAAGACAGAAAGAGACAGAGACCATCTGCTCGTACATCCCGTCTGACGGAGTACAGTCCATAAAATACAAAAAGGAATGATAAAGTGTTTGCATACTGTCCTATGGTTCATTTTATGGTCTTAGCTTCTTCAAACTATGCAGAGCCAAATTCTAACCTGCCTGCATGTCAATTTTCTATCATACCAATGCCTTTTCTCTCATCTTCTGCATCTGGAAGGGATCATCAAAATATTTGAGCAAGAAACAAGATTCTACGTGTAACGAAATCTTGCTGAAATTATAGAGCTGTGAATCATTGATTGTTAAATGGATGCGTATGAAGTGAGACATCATAACTCATGTCAAACTCTCATGATGCCATAACGGAGGAACCGCTGGAGCCAGGATGGTTACCGCAAAAGGCTCCAGCTAGGATCTTCATCTCAACTATCTCCATGGAGCAGTGAGAGATGCCTGGAGGAGAGAATGATCACAAATTCAGCATCCCAGTATGGGTTCACTCTGGTTCATCACAGGGACTTCCACCATTTAACAGCTTTGTATCACTCTGTGTTTCTTTCCTAGTTCCTCTCATAACTTCTCTCTCAAAAAAAAGGATGACATCACCCAGACCAAGTAAGCATAAATTACTGCAAAACAATTTGAAGCTATGACTTTAATTGATCCAAAATGCTGCTGATACACTTTGCCTTCCTACCCCTCCCCCCCCCCCCAAAAAAAAAGAAAATGATAGAGTCTACTACATTTTGAATGTCAGCCAGTTTCAACCTAATCTGACACAGATGTCATCCATTACCATCATGATCACTGATAAGACTTTGAAAGAAGAAGAAGAAGAAAAAAAAAATAATACAGCTCTTTCTCCTTCTAATATAGAAACACAAAGACTCTTGTCTTATATTTCTTACACAATTTGTATCAGAACACTACACATCGTCAACACACTCAAAGCATTCCCTTTTCATACAGTGTTGGGTGTTTCGGGTGTTTACAGGCATATAGAGGGCAATTAATGATGTCGCCATGGAAACATGCTTTGATTGACCCCCATATGCTCCAACCGCATCTGTACTTGCCTCAACGGACTTGTGTATCACAGCTGAAAATTTAATATCTCATACATCGTATCCTTTTGTCCAGCGGTTAGTCCAGATACGTCAAACACGCATATTCAAAACTTGGCTTTACACAAATTATTAGATTCCTAAATCTAAAAATATCTGAACACAAATGTTTTCCTTGTACGGAAGGAATTATCAAAAAATAAATATCTATATGGACAAATATGACACTGACAGTTCATGACTAATTGATAATGATAACACACAAATGTCTAAAGCATGGAAACTGTATCAAAATGAATTAGGGCCTATCATAAACTTTGCAGATACGGTGTAATCATTAGGATACAAACTTGTGAGTCACGCAGAGCTTTTACAAATGATAGCAATTTGTTGGTTACAATCAGCAAATATGTAGCATGGTCTCTAACAGGAGATTAAAATGGACATCAAACAAAAACAGACTTACAAATCTCTGACAACCACTGAAAAGTGGCAGAAATACCAACTTAATATGATGTATTGCTAAATTCAGTTATTCTATTTCCTACTCTAGGCAGTTTAGACCAAATGATAGCTGGCACCTAAGAAACAACAACAACAGTAAAATCATAAAAAAACATCGCATTGCTACACACAGTGTCTCTTCACACATTTATCACATATGTCACCTGGTGAATACCCAGAATAAGAGGCCTGATGTACATGCACTTTTCCTTTCAAAACTAAGTGAAGTGCCAAACAAAGATTTGAGAAGGCTTTTTCGAAACACTTCATCCAGATACCAACCATTGTTGAATTACTATCATATTCAGGTGTTTACAGGAAGATGGCACTTAAAGGAGATTGATGTACTAGCAATTACAGCCAGCGAGAGCAATGACATGATTTCTAGTTTGTTCTTTTTATGTCTGCCTTTGTTCAGTTTGTTTTCTTCTTGAGGATATGGGTGTGTAAACGGGTCTCACTTCCTCCTGCTTGAATGATCATAAAAAGCTTGATTAGTGTGTTTGTGTCGTGTGCTTTTACAATCTGGTGACATGTAATCATCTTCATATTCTGCCGGATATATCTTTTGTGCCTCAGGATATTTTGACAGATCTTCCAGGATCTTTGTGCAAGATGTGACCTTCAACTGCACAGGAATTGCAACCACAGAGGGAACCCTTTTTTCTGATTCTACTTCTACAAGATACTTTTACAGAAAATCTACCGAGATATATTGTAATGTCTCTTTTTTTCTTCTTCTTCTTTCTTCATAATTTGAACTGAAATTATGGATAGATATTATGATAATGAACACCTGCATTTTTATCACATCAATACATGCTTTCATTACTTCTTCCAAAAAGGGCAAAATACATTCATCAGTATTTCATACACTCCTTAATTTCAAAATATGCAACATAAATTATACACCATTCGCACCATTAATTTTTTTCGCACTGAGCCGCTCAAAAACATATTCATGGGGTCTTGAATTTCAACCCATTCAAAATGTGCACAGAAAATTTAAAAGATTAGGGGGTTTTAGATTTTGCTCTAGCCAAAAGTAGCACAAAATATGTGAAAATTAATGTACCGATACCATGGAAATTTCTGCATAGCACTTCACATAGATATCCAATACCCTAACCTTTGAACACATACATAAATGAAAGTTTGCATCCTTGTGCTGATTTTATAGAATTTCAGGGAAAGTGACGATTACAGCGAGTCCGAAAGCTAAAACTGCTTTGACTGTCATCCTGTCAAACAGTGCATGCCGGTCGTCCCCATTGTTGATGCATGGATGACAGCCATCTTACCCATGGCCGCCCCTACAGGAATTGGGGTGAAAGAATACAAATAGCCATGAATTTCACTCACTTCCCTCGCATGAATTCACTATTGATTGCTTGCAAAACGGAAACGTCATCTCTCTCCCTGTTGTGCCTCAGGTCTGGGCCATTCCTTCTTTTTTTTTTGCCGGCATCGCGAAGTTGCAAAATTTCCATCCCCTGAAAATGCATGATCCCTGGGTGGCTGCCTTAACCATTTCTTCCCTGAGGCAAGTGGCTTGTAAGGCACATTTTACTGCCGCCAGCCCCGCAGAATACAGAAGGTTAATCTATCCTCGCTGCATAATTTGCAAGAATAAATGTCAGACGACAAGAAGAAGGCACAAAAACATGCATAAAGAGGGCTTCACAAAGTTTGCATGAAATACTTGTGCTTGCACACTGAACAAAGGCAATATCCAGGACAGTGGTACCTACAATGTACTCACACAGAGAACCTCAGGTAGACTTTAAAAAGTGGTTGGATACCACGAGCCATGGCAAGACACTTCACAAGAGACAGTGAACCTTTCACATGTTTATCTCATTTTATGTTGACTCCTTGAGTGAACGTAACATAGACCTATTCCAAATGTATTTATACATGACAATCTCATTTGTACTGAATACCAGTAAAGTCACCTTCACTTGGGACATTTACATTGCAAAAAACAGGAATGGAAAAAATGGCAGGAAATAGACATGTGCGAGAAAAACAGAATGTTCCATTTTGGGGGTAAGCAGTATGCACTGTCTTTCCGTTTCGGCAGGCCGGCTGGAGATCTCTCGCACTGAGGGTGGATATTGTCATGGAACCAAAAGCTGCAATAGAACTGGTACGTCACGAAGCAAGCATTTAAACTGGCAAAAATGTAAAAATGAATAAAATCAAAATAAAATAAAACTGCAGTTTTAAAAAAAATTTCCACTTGTGTGGAGGGTTTTTCAACTCCAGTTTTTCGTCAGAAGATGTTAGCAAATGTGCAAAAAAAAACTCGCTGTAAGGAGGTTGTCAGGACTGACAGATTACCTATTTTTTAACTGAAAGTCTTTATATCCAAACACACATGATTATGCACAGATGAGGTATATATTCAACACATACAATAACCATATACTTCGATTTCACTCTACTTTATAGTTATTCATGATACCATTTCTTGCTACAAGTTTTTTTTTCCCCTAATCTATAGTAAGACACTATGAAATAAAGCTGTTCGTGCAGTTTTCTAGTGAAACAGATCCAAGACAATGCACAAACAAGAGTTATTGCATTGCAAGTAGTCTAATCTTGAGTTGTCCATATTGTCTTAATGTAGTGAGGGTTTTTTTGTACCATGCAGTTTTAGGCATGCAGTTAATGGTCATGCTTCTCAGACAAATGATAAAATGGTTTGCTAAGGATAGGATCTCATTCACAGGAATGATACATAAGATTTTGGTCCCCCCCCCCCCCCCAACCAAAAATGGGATTTTGAGCAAAAAGCTATTGAAAACAAATGTGGGAAGACAATTGACATTGAGGCTTCCTGACTCACACTTGATAACTTTGGTCATTTCCTACCTAGCAATGACTGCAAATAAAATGTAAATTACGCTTGGCTTCAACATGACTGCAATATGAGTCAAGCAGCTGGGTGAGACTTAACTTGCAGAAGATACAGACCTCCCAACCTTTCTGACTAAAAAATAGGGATGATTTGGCTTAGGAAAAAAAGAAACAGGAAAGAGAGGGCAGTTCCCATAGGAGTGTGTGGTAAAATTATCAAGAAAAATTAGAAACTCCTAGTAAAACAAGAACTGAGAATGGTCCTCCCAGTTCACAATGAGTGGGACAATCTGTAGATGTCATCTAAATGGTTTTAAAGGATCAACACATTTCATGGAACAGAATGAATTTAAATGGTCTGTGACTTGGTATTTCAACAGAAATGGTGAATACTGATCTTTTCTCACTTGCCCTATATCTTACATGTCTCATCTCCTCATTAGACTGTCTAGCTACACATTGAACTACTTTATCTTATAGTACGGGTGAGTTGGATGCATGGGCAGGAAAGTACTACATGTTTTGTATTCTATATGATGTACGAGAAGTTGAAATCAAATTTGAAATAGGGAAAAGATTTCAAGATAATGAATACCATGCAGTGAGAGGGGGCTTTGAGATTGACTATAAGTTTGAAAATGGCCAGCACATACATGCCAAGAAAAAACAAATTAAGAAAATGAAATGAAGAAATGAAAATCATTGCTACATGATATATATATATATATATATATATATATATATATATATATATATATATATATATATATATATATATATATATATATATATGTGTGTGTGTGTGTGTATGTAAATTTATATATAAATATACACATATATGCTTGTAAGTTGTATATGTAAATAAATTCATATACTTCTATATTTAAAATCTCACAGAACATGACTACTTCATTTTCACTTGGAAATGACCTGTCATACTCGACAGGATGTAGGCCTACAGCGGCTTCAGTATGAAATCTTCTCATACTACGGACTTCACTTCACAATCCAGTCATTCACTCATATATGAAATGTAATCTCTTGAGCAAACATTCCTAATACCTTGGCACTCCACTACAATAACATTCATAGAGCTCCAATGATGTGATGACCACACAGGAACTCTCATGCACTCAAGCAGATGATCTAGCCATGTCAAAGCAAAAAAAAAAAAAAATATCCTGGTTAAACTATACGCATATTACCATCATTACGACGCAATTACGCCTATCAGACTGATTTGATTTAATGTTGGGGCTCGCTCTCTGCAGAGGGGTGTAAATTGTCTGATCATGTGTTACATCATGATATGGGTGAGGCTTTATATTCAACCTTAAATAATTCATTAGAAGGCGATCTGGTGTCTAAAACCAACAGCAGCCTCCTGACAGCAAGCTGGGCGTAAATTTACTCTAATGAGCATAATCGTGATAGTACGGGTCATTGAGAGATAATACTAACTCCACAAAGCATCTGATGTTTGCAGGAAGGCCTGGCTAGTGGTCTCTGTAAATTAGGTTTGAGTTATAAGCAGCGTTTAACTGCTATGATGTCACTAATTTAGGCAACTGCAATGGAAGATTAAACGAGAACTTACCGTTTGAAGTTTAATATTAATTTTATGAGTAATTGGAGGGTGAGATTACGTCATATATGAGAGATCCCGCTAGTGCGCGCGCCACTCAATATTAGAAGCAAGAATGTGACCACTGATGTAGGAAGATAACGAGAGATTAAGTTACCGTTTGAAATTGAGGGAGGGTGAGGTGGGACGTAATCTCACCCTCCAATTACTCATAAAATTAATATTAAACTTCAAACGGTAAGTTCTCGTTTAATCTTCCATTTTATATCGTAATTTCGTGAGAGATTACGTCATATATGAGATTTCGAAGCCAGTGGTTACATTCTCGAGGCAACCCCCCCGAAAAGGGGTAGGGAGCATACCTTACATAGAGGTTCCATTGCCATTCTCATTCAGGCTGAATGCTGCATAGATATTGTGTCTCCAAGAGTTCACAAGTTCAGGCAGTTCAAGACATGTCTGCTCAAATCTTAGGGCTTCACAGTCTATTTTTTGATAATTGTTTCTACAAAATTTTTCTCAGCAGGACAGGGCTTGTTGTAGTACTTGCGAAAGGTTCTTTCGTTGGCCCAACCGGCTTGCGCAAGTATCTTAGATACTGGGAAATTTCCTTTATTGGCTGCGGAGGTAGACGCTGCCCGAGTAGAATGCGCCTTGTAGATCCCTGCATCAATACCCGCAGCCTCCAAAACCTCCTTAATCCAGCGAGCGATTGTTTGAGAGGATACCCTGTGATACGGTTTCTTGTAGCTAACAAAAAGGTACCGCTCACTAGCTCTGATCCTGTGGGTCCTTCTGATGTATTCCTGCAAGTACCTGACCACACAAAGTCTCCTGTCTGGTGGGTATGCCTGGAGCTTGACACTGTGTGAGTAATTTCCAGGCTTGCTCTGTTTTAGGAGATCATGAAGGTGAAAGGTGGCTGCATTCTCTCTTAACACCATATCATCCAAGCTTAGGTAGTGTAATGATTGAATCCTTTGTGCTGAGATTAATGCAATAATCACACACAATTTAAGCGTCAATTTTTTCAGGTCCAATACGTGCGCTGGGGACCAAGAACGAAGAAAATTGAAAACAAGGTTAACGTCCCACGTTTCCATGTATCTAGGCTTGGGTGGGCGTAGCTGAAAAACTCCCTTCATAAACCTCTGGATAAAGGGATGGTTTCCAACTGTAAACATAGTATCTCGAAGTATCACAAATGAAGATAGAGCACTCCGTGCTAAGTTTATGACACTGTAACCTGCCCCTTTTTCGAAGAAAATGTCACTCAGGAATTCCAGGACAGCTTGAACATCTGAATACAAGTAGTTGCTGCATTTCTTGTCACAAAATGCTTTCCATTTGTTTATGTACACTGCATACTGTTTTTTAGTCCCTTTTCTCCAAGAAGAGGCCATTACAGCAATTATCCGTGCATTCAATCCCGCATCTCTGAAGGGGTTGCACAGAACCTGCAAGCAAGAAGATCAATCTGAGTGTGAAGTGGGTGAGGAGTGTTAGAAACTGGCAATGTTAGTAAGGATTCACTCCTATGAATAACAAGTGGTTCCTCATTCATCATCCTGTTTAGGAGAGGAAACCATGGCTGGCTTGGCCATTTTGGGACTACTAGTATCCCAGCTGCATTATCAGATTTGATTTTTTGAATGCACTTAGCAACTAAGCAGAAAGGAGGAAATGCATAAAAGTACCACTTTCCCCAATCGAGAGTAAAGGCATCAACAGCCTTGGCATGTGGGTCGGGCAGCCATGTGACATAGTTCTCTACCTGCTTGTTAAGTCTGGAGGCAAATAGGTCTATTTCTGGTGTCCCAAAACGTGAGGTTATTTCTTGGAAAACTGTGCGGTCAAGCATCCATTCTGTGCGGTCATTGAATTTTCTAGACATGCGGTCTGCCTCCACATTCAGCTTTCCTGGCAAGTGTGCTGCTGTGACCCAAATTTTATGAGTTTCGCACCACTGCCAAATCTCTCGGGCTGCCCGATCACAGTCAAGGGATTTAATGCCTCCCATGTTATTAATGTACGCAACAGCAGTACTGTTATCTAGCCGTAACAAGACATGAGTGTTTTGTGAATTAGAACAGAAGGACTTGAGTCCCATGCCAGCAGCCAGGGTCTCCAGATAATTAATCTTATTCTCCCTGGCTTTTTGCAGCTCGTCTTCATTCCATCTACCCCCTGTATGGGTGGTATGATCAGATGCCCCCCAGCCTTTGCCACTGGCATCCGTGCACAATTCGAGCATAGGTTTAGGGTGTCGTAAGGGTGAGAAAGCAGACTGCACATTGTCTATCCACCATTGCAGCTCTTCTTTTGCTTCCAAAGATAGGCTCATTTTTCTGTCAAAATGCCCCTTATTCATTTTGAGTGCTTTGATTTTGTCCCTTTCTAAAGCCCTGTAATAGAGCTGTCCATACTGGACTGCGGGAAATGATGCTACCATTTTCCCGATAATTCTAGCCACCTGCCTGACACTGGGGTTTGCTATTTGCATAAGTTCAGTGCACAAGGACTGTATTTCCTCTGATTTGTTATCAGGCAGTCGAATTGTCATGGTCTGAGTGTTGAGAATGAAACCAAGAAATTGTATTTCTTGAGTGGGGCATAGTACTGATTTATCTGGGTGCACCAAGAACCCAAGTTGTGCAAGGATGCTAGTGGTTTCCAAAACCGTTTGCAAAGTTTGATTCTCACTTTCTCCAATAATGAGGATATCGTCAAGGTATCCAATTACTACATGCCCTTGCTCTCTCAGTAATGTGAATGCAGGTTTCAGTAGTTTAGTGAACAACCTTGGCGCCGTGCTCAGGCCATTAGGCAGTACTTTGAATTGCCAAAGTTGATTTTTCCAGGAGAACTTTAAGAACTTCCTGTGTGCTGGGTGCACAGGTACTGTATAGTACGCGTCCCGAAGGTCGACTGAAGCTAAGAAACTATTTTCTGAAATGAGTTCAATAGCAGTATGGATATTTTCCATCTTAAAATGCTGGTACTGGAGATATTTGTTGAGATCAGACAGGTCTAGGATAACGCGTGTACCCCCATCTTTTTTAGGCCGTGTAAAAATATTAGACACGTATTCTCCAGTTTCCCTCTGGCACTGTTCAATTACTCCCTTGTCACGGAGTTTAGAAATTTCAAGATCAATATCAGCCTCTTCGGCTTTATCACATCGAAAAATGTAAGGGGGTTTAGTTCTAGATGGTGCACCCATCTCTTTACTGAATTCAAGCCTGTAACCACTTACAGCATTTAGCACATGTGGGTCTGAAGTAATTTTGCGCCACTTTGGGAAGTATTGCTTCAGTCGACCTCCTACCACAGGTTCTACATTATCATGATGACATAGCTTTGCATGATCACTAGAAAAGGATGTTATATTTACCTCGTCAGTTGAACTGGAGGTTATCGTGCTCTCTTCATCCCTGAGCCTTGCTTGCTGCCGCAGTGCGGTTGGTGCTGGCTGGGATGTGTGAAGGTGTGGGGAGCTGGCGGCTTCCCCCTCCCCTTGGGGCGCTGGCCCAAAAAAGCATGGCTGGTAGCTCCAGTCCACGGTCCTTTTGCACCTGTAGGCCTAGTCACATCACTTGTGCTTGCACGAGATGTAGTCCAGCCCGCGTCGCGGTACTGTTGGGGCAAATTCGAGCTTCCTGATGTAATCTTGCTCCTGCCCTTGCCATATGCACTCCTGCCGTAGTCATATGGGCTGAAACGCTGCTTTTTGTACTGTCTGCTATGCTCACTCCTGAGGACACCCTCAGTTGCTTTTTGTTCATCTCTAATGTCTTTCATTTGCTTTCCCAGGTCGTCACCGAAAAGGAATTTGGAGACCGGTGTAGAGGGCTTGCAGAGATGTTGGAATTGATAACCAATGTCTGGTTTCATGAATTCCTTACGTAAGGAATTTAGCTCAAAGTTCGCACTGCACAGAAGTGCTAGTGCATCTTGCTGCTGTTCAGTAATATTCTGTGCCGACACTGTATGTATGTAGGCATTGATGCCTCTCGTGAGATTCTTTTGGAGTCTCTGAAATTTGAGGTCTCGTGTCTTTGAAAAGGCAGGGAGCCCATTCCAGATTCTTTGGTTGACTTTCGGCACATCCACCAGCTCACAGTTGCTGGGAATGGGGTATTTAGTGATCGTATCATCTACCACTTTGGGCTCAAGCTGGTGGGTCAGAAGGTAGGCTGTAGACTTAGCAATTTCTGGGTCAATGGGGGGACCAACTTCCTCAGCCACAGCAAATTTGGCTGCAATGTTTGGAACTTTTTCCACTACAGGAGGGGGAACTTCGCCTTCTTCAATATCAAATTTGTCATCCTGACAACGATCCCCTTGACCTGGTTGGATAATCACTGAGTTTTCATCCATATCTCGGCCCAAAAATGGTGCCGCATATTCATCATCATAATGGCAGTCAGTATCTGCCGAGTCTGAAGGGGAGTATTCAGAACGAGTCCTGATACTCTTTCCATTGCCACCGCCTTCACGGGCTGGTGTCTGCTTTGCCGACTGTGCCTCCACAAATTGAACAACCACAGCTAACTGGCCTTCAAGCTTGCCGAGTCTATCTTCCAAAGTTGAAACTTTAGAAGCCAGTTTGGCAGGTGGTTTCACTGTTTTGTTTGCACCGGTACTACCACTAGGGTTAGCACTGCTTGTAGTTGCAGTAGTACTATTACTAGTACCTACCTTGCCGGCTCTAGTAGGCGTTTTACCTTTGGCTGTCGCAGTTTTCTGCTTGCACTCTTGTGCGTGTTGGTCTCCGCGACCCCCGCCGGTGGCTGCCGGGGACGCAACTGCTGTCAGCAGCGGTGGTGCGGCTGCGCCGCCCACGTTTGGAACGTTGGTTGAAGACATAAATACCGTTGTTGTTCGGCTGAAGAATGATCGTTAAAACCATAAAAAACCTGGCAAAACCTTCCGTTGAGGTAACTTTAGCTATTATGTCAATCCAACTCGAACGAATCTTGAATTTTCAAGTGCAATTCCGGCGAATTTTCCGATGCACAGAAATTCGCGTGTAAGCAAGATGGCGGCGACTAACGAATTGAGTGGCGCGCGCACTAGCGGGATCTCTCATATATGACGTAATCTCTCACGAAATTACGATATAAAATGGCGCTCTTTGAAATCTGATTTTCTAAAATTGATGCACTTAACAGAGTTGATCATATGAATAACCATAATCACGATCAACCATTTCTTCCCTTGTGAACTGGTCATAAATATTTATCGACTTATTTAGATCTAGATGCATTTGATCTGATTAAACAAAAACAAAAAATCTCTCACAATTTCATTTTTTTTCAGCAAGCCATTTCTGACTGAATCAAAATGTGCCAGCAGGTTTCCGACTTCAAAAATTTTGCTTCATCTCATTCATCAAGCGCAGCGAACGTGTGGGTCATTTGGCATTCCTCTTATCCCCCTCATGATCCCCTATAATGCAGAGAGCTAAACACTTTCTTTCCCCTGCTCAATGAATCAGATATGATGTGGCCCAACAGAATACGACAACCACTTCTATGGCATCCTAAATGAGTTGACATCTTGCCATCAAACTGTGATATCTCAAGAAGCTACAAATAAACAATGTATGCAGGATATCTTGAATTCAACATTCTGCCATGAAAATCTTAGTTCAGGCAATGAAACTGTACTTGAACAGAATGAAAACCCTTTAAACAGCACATAAAAGAAAACCCTTTTTACGAAAACATAACCATTGAATCATCTTGCAATTTTGCATTCACAGCCTCACTCGTTACTTCGCTCCAGAAAATATTGTTGCATCCACACCAGGGACATTCATCTGAACATCATATTTCTCTCAAACTTGCTATCTCTCTCTCTCTCTCTTTTTAAACCCCCCTCTTACCGATTTCTTCCCTCCTATTTTAGCTCGCCGACCTCATCTCTCCCTCTCAATCGACTCGCCAAAAAACCCTAATTGTCGGCTTGTTATCCTGGTTAGTCATTGCGCTACTGTTGCTGCTTCTGCTTAGCATGTCTTCTAGGTCCCAGGCTCTCTGCCGATAGGAGCCAGAATATTCCCCCAGCAGGGAGCCCGTCTTTCCTTTACCGCACGAAGACCGAGACAAACTATGTGCAGGTTTATCAGAGGTGACGTAAAAAGTGACGGCTTCTCTTCTTTTCCAGACCGGTAATTAGTCAACCCTAGTGCCTTTGATACAGTAAAGGCTGCCCTACTGCAGATGGTTACTGTTAAAGTTAAGAAGTGCCATGCAAGAATAGAAGGAATTCCTCTCTGTATCTTCAAAGAGACATAAGGATGTATTTCCTGGAAAAATCTTGGAACATAACTAAAATGGATATGTGTCATTTGAAATAACTGTGAAAATGGGTGACACTTACATTCCAAATATGTGTTCTAAATGCAGGCACAGTGGTAGCCCAGCTACACTGAAGAATGTTACAGCCTAAAAGAGATCATACATACCTTGATTTTTGTCTGATTCATCAGTTAGTACATAAAAAAGTATTTATATCACACTTATTTGGCTACATCTGAAAAAATGTTGGCTCCACATGCACATGACACACAAGATACTAGTACAGGCCTTATACATTAGTTGGAAAATTGGCTATTCTTAGCCACGCAGACAAATTCTTAGGTTAATGTTTTCACTTGTGGTCCATGGTGCAGTAGCTGATTTACATGAACAATATCAATGGAGCATAAATGATAGAAATGCACATCTCAATAAATCTAAAAAAAAGGAAAAGCACTTAAAGCAATTCACATATCAGTATGCGTACCCTCACATGTTTTGTATATGATTACAAGGATGGAAAAACAACAAAACAACTGAACAAAATATATATATATATACATATTTTTTTTTTTGGGGGGGGGGGGAGGCAAAAATGAAAGAGGAAAGGCAAAGTGGGTAAAGGAATGTAAACCCTTTTTAAAGATTGCAAGATATTGGAAGGTATAGAGAAAAGACAAGAGAGGGTAAAGGAAATGGTAATGAATATGGAGCCAAATGGATTATTTGGCCAGGATGAATTGGATGGCGGTAAGAGTACAGGGGCTGTCTTCATTGGGATGATGAGGATGATCAATTGTTTCAGGGTTGATAGCGATCTAGATCTCAAACATCAAAACGAACCTCCCTGAAAGTCTCTTCTTCGTCTTTCCCATTTCCCCCTCAATTCCCGAACAGGTCAGATACCAAGGCATTCACTCTTCTGACCTTATTGGCAAACAACAAAACAAAAACAAAAACAAACACAAAAAAGGAGAGTTTGAATTTAAGGAGCTATATAATTGAACTCTACATTTTCTTTTGGAGCCAATTCCTCAGTTACACCTGTGTCCCCCCCCCCCCCCAATCTTTAAGCTGTATTCTTTTCATATCACATCTACTTTCATTTAAAGGGATGGGATAGTTTTGGTTGAGATGGGAATTCAGGTTTTAAATTTTTTGTGTTAGATAACTAGAAACTACTTATATGAGATATTAAAGAGTATACGATTAACTGTGAGACAACTACAAACAAAATACACTAGTCACAGTTATAGTGCATTTAAACAACAACAACAGCATAATAACAGATATGATCATTTTCTGCAATGTGAAGAATATGTGTGGGCACACAACAATAATCTGCTGCTGCTAATTGCCTGTCCTCTATGAAAAATGGATCCTGAATTTTTTTTCCCACTATACCTTAAAAATATATGTATGTTGTATTTCTTTCTACCTCACCTCTCTCTTTCCCTTGTCTCTGTCTTCTTAACCATATTCCACACTTTGCCCTTACTGGAATATCTTGACACATTCTTCAAAGAGAAATTTTTTCTCAGAAGTGCCGCCATACTGCTGTGCCAATGTGTCATCCCTGTAGGGGTGGGGGATATGACGGCGGGTAGATGATCAGAGAACAGCAGCTTGTGCAGCGCTGTGGTGACAATACCATCTCATCGCTGTATCAAAGGATGGGGGGGGGGGGATGAGGGGTTGGACGTGAATTGTCTGCACCCATCGAGGTGGCAAATTTTCATGATAATTGCACAGACATCAAACTTAACAGCTTCTACCTTTACCATTTTACTCATTCAGTCTCACATAAACACCTTGATATATTCTTCCCTTCTTTTTTCTACATAATTGTATATTTTAAAAATTCTTTAGAGATCCTTACTTGTCGAGATTCCAGTCAAATTTACAAGGGGTTAATAAGTAAGCTGTTTTAGTTGACCAACTTAAAGGGGAATTCCAGACAAGTCAAATGTTTATATGAAAAAGAAAGAATAAATTGCACAAGTACAACAATGAAAATTTGATCAAAATTGGATAAAAATTAGCCCTGGAAGTTATGAAATCATGAAGTTTCATCTCTTTTCACAAATACAATTCGTGAAGAGTCAATATGAATATGCAAATAGTGAGTTGATTATATCATCCCTCACAATTTGCCATAGTTTACACATTAGATTTTTGAAATTTCCAGTTTTGTGCTCAAAGACATTATGCCACAGTATGATATACTAATCTATCTGACTGATCATTATTTCGAAGTTATTCAGCCAAGAATAACATGTTTTATACTTTCATAGCAGAAAAGTTGAATCTTCTTTAATCTGTTGTGCACGATAAATGTAAAATTGTGAGGTGATGACATCATCAGCTCACTAATTTACATATTCATATCGACTGTTTTGCAAAAATTAGCAAATGTCATAAATTCCATGCTTTTTGTCCCCTTTTGATCAGATTTTCACTGCTGTGCCTGTAACATTTTACTCTTTCTTTTAAGACCAACTTGTAACTGGCTTGATGTTCCCCTTTAATGCCGATTTAACTGGAAACCATCAGCAAACATTTTTTTACTGTGACAATGCAATATATTTCTATGCTTTGCCTTTGTTTAAATTTTCATCGGTTGTGTGTGATTATACTCTGGTTACTGTATGGCACTCCCCCTGGGATTTCTATTCTCCCTCTCTCTCTTTCCTCCACATCACACTGTTAACTTGGCACCTCACTGCAGCTGTGGAGAAGTAATCAAATTCGGAGTGTCACCGGGCAGGCACACAATTGCATTATTTGTCAACACTTGTTTTCTGTCTTCAGCAAAGGGAATGGAAAGAGTCTGTTGTGTCTCACACTGCAGTACTTCAAGACTGTGCATTCCCTCTCCTCTTAAAACTCTCTTCAAAAATGTGTTGCGGAAAGTGGATAAATTTGTAGGCACAGCATCCTTCAGCACGTTGCACTCTCACAGGTCAGAGAAGAAGAAGTGTGGAAGTTGTTTTGTAAATGTCAATACAAAGCAGAAGATTCCAAAGTGAATTTAGGATGTTGTTCATCCATCTTGCACTTTGTCTTTGGAACATTCCTTGTCTGTGATGGTCTTTTCAAGCTCTGAAGAATGTCCTCCAATAAATTTTCTAAAAAATGCTGCAATTGAAGAAGGAAGTGATGGCTGCAATCAGAAAAATGCAACAATGAAAGTACAGTTGCCCCCTTACCTCCCCCTCCTTCCTTCTTTCTGCATAGTTCAACCTCAGTACATTCCATACACAAACTCTTTTTTGTGTGTGTTACTAGTTGTTCTTGCTTTTGACCTGATGGTATCTCCTAGCCACTGTCCTGATGGCAAGACATATTGTTACTGGAAAAGTACTTTGCCAAGATCAGTACTTGCATTGTTGTATAAATCCAGAAGGAACTTGATGGGCTAACTGCAAAAACTGGGCTGAATTAACAGATGCTCTACTGGGGTTGTGGAACTGAACTTCTTTTGCCTCCTTTTGCCTCTATTCACTCTGGCCAGTCCTGATTTGAGGGTAAAGAAATACAAGCAACTCATCCATAGATTTCATGAATATAGAGCAACATAAATACATGATATCTGTGCATATTATTATACTTCCTAATCCAGTATTCAGTGGTTTTCTTTGCAGTAAATAATAACTCAGTTAATGATAGTGCTTTGTTGAGTAACTGCAGCACAATAATTTTTGATTGTGTGTTTTGTCCGAGTGTACAAATCAGGAACTAAATATGCACTACCACACACACACACGTCCATGGCTCAATGTACAAATACAAACTTTGAAATTCCCTCATCTAGTTCTAACAAGACCCAGCCAAGACTAACACAGACCCTGCTCATTAATATAAAAACAAAATCAAAACCAGCAGATCGCTGGTCCACGTTGGTCTGGCTGGTGGGTGATCTTACTATGATGGACACTTGACATACATGATGCTCGTATGGAAGATGACACACACGCTCGTATGGAAGATGGGTCTCCCTTCTCATGACTGTTTTACCATCCTTCCAAATCTCATTCCCAGTTTGGATGCACAGCAGCAAGAACAAAGTGCATTGACATGGTGTCTCCTGAATTGTGACCCCCCCCCCCCCCCACACACACACACACACACACATCTCTGGTTTTTCCTCTTTCCTCTTTAGCTACATAATTTGAGGCAGCATTTATTTCTTGACAACTTGATGTGGGATTAAGTGGCCTATTTAGCGTCAGCCACTCTTCCAATTTGGAGGACTCTCACAGACACAGACACCCCCTTGGAGTGAGCATCGCCATGGTAATGGCCCCACGGAAGAAGGAGCTCCCTGATTGGCAGACAGAAATCAAATTTGGTTGAATGACAAAAACAGTGACCAGATACCATGACCCACGCTTTAGGAGAGGACGGAGGTGGGGGGGGGGGGGGTGGGGAGGCTTACAAATATAGCTAGGACTATAAATCAACCCCCCAACTACAGACAGACAGACAGACAGACAGATAATCCTTGTCATCAGTCCATCATCAGTTTCAAGGCAGCATCCCCCTCCAACAGCATGCAGCAAACGTCATGACAATTAATTATGTTTAACCTTGGGGTGTCACTGATAAGCCCATCTTCATATCTGAGACAATACCACTTGTTCTGCTTTGTAGCCAAGCTGGATTGAAGCCCTGCTCTCCGCTGCTGCATGTCTGCTATCCATCCTCATTACATCCACCACTGCCCGGCTTCTCCATGGCTCTCCGCACGTTCATATGCTTCACGCTTCATTTACTGCTTGCACCCAATTTCGTGTCCCTCAGTTTCTTGCAAAATGAAACATTTCCACTGGAGCTACACTTTCGGATATTCTGTCCAAATCATGATTTTTGTCTTTTTTATGGGTCATTGCTTCAGTGGCTCATTTTCAATTGCATCTGGACTTAATCTATTACAGAATTACAAACAACAATCTTGAATAAATTTTTCTTGATACAACTTGTTAGTCTATGCCTATGGGATAACTCTTGAAGCAATATGTGATACACAACAAATGTCATCATAGCACATTTATGTTCCTTTTATCAGTACAATACTATTGAACATCAATCATCCTGTGGCTACATCTACCAGACAGAGACGATTCTACCTACAATTATTTATCCCATCAACTCTTCATCATCTCTAGATAGATAGTGCAAGTTACATCTAATCGTCTGCAAGGGGAATTTTCATGTTGCAATAACAGAATGCATTATATCTTATGTATGGGATAATTGTTTTTCAATCTAGCCCTCTCCACAATATTCCCTATTACTCTCTCTTTATCTACTTCTGTTTCTTTCTTTTTTTTTCTCTATCTCTCATTCTGTCTACCGCTCCCTCTCTCTCTAGTAGATCTATTTCTCTTTTTTTTTCCTCTCTCAATATGTTTCTACCTCTTCCTCTCTCACTCCTCACAAGCATGCATCTTCTCACATGTTGTGCAATTGCTTCCCAAGTGTACATCAAGACTCCATTAACCCCTTCCATGTAAGCCTCCGCGTCCCCCTGATTACGTATGACATTTGGGGGCAATGCCGTGGGAGCCAGTCTGAGCTACTCAAGTCCTAGCAGCAGACCTGGCGCAGTCTCTTTATGGCTCCCCTCATCCTAACAAAGATGAGCTTTTGATGATCACGTTTGCTCTTGTTTTACACACAGAGACACACGCTTGGCACTGCAAAGGAGAAAGTGCATTCACCGGATTGTGGGGTGCTCGATATGCATGCATTGTTCTGCATCACCCGGGAAGGAAAACTGTAGTGGTGGTGGGGTGGGGATGGGGATGGGGGGTTGAGGAAGGTAAGGGCTGAACGACCATCTATCATCATAAAGAAACTGTAGCTTATTTTAGCAGATTAAAATATGAGTCATAATTGCCATTAAAAAGGCATCACGCTACAGGCAACACTCAAACAATGGCCACTCAGCCTTTTTCATCAAGGAATCCATTTCGGGCAGGAAGAAAATGTTCATTTCCTGTCGCATACTGATAATATCACAGTCTGTATGCACTCACTCTGGAAAATAACCCTTTCTCATCAGTGAATCTCATGAATATTGAGTGGTCGCTCTGATCATCACAATAATACCCCTCACTTTAGGCTGCAGATACACTGGAATTTCATTTCAAATAAAAATAATGATGATTCATAAATGTACAATCTCTTCCCTTATCCACTTCAATATAATATCGCCAATTGTTCTAAAGGATTATATTTGGGGTGCAGGCTTACGTAGAAGAAAATTTCCTCCATTTCTTTTCAACCCATGATGGTACCAAGATTCCAGTCAGACAGATAGACAGACATATGGACACAAACATGTGCGCGCACACATGTACACACAAACATGAATATGATACAGGAATAAAGAAACATAAATTGAGTCTTTTCCTCAGGGACATCACAGAACTGAATTATGGACTGACATGTGTTTCTCATTGTCAAGACAGGAAGTGGAGCTAATTAACAATGAGATGGTTTTCACAATCACAATAGCTGTCCAAACTCAAAAGCAGGTGAATATATCTCTTGGCTGGCATGTTTTTATTTAGATATAGATTACCACAAATATATGGCTCAGAAAACAAATTGTACCTCTGGGCATTCATCAAAAGACATTTTTTTAATGTTTTGCTAGCAAGTATTGTGTGTAAAGAGTTGTAGCAGGAATTGCTATATACAAATGGATGGGAAAAAAAAATGTATTATCCTAAAATAAAATGTAAAAGGACCACAGGAAGCTTCTCACATGTGTCATTCACTCTGTTAGTTTTGCCGATGAGTGAACGGTAGTGAATAAAATACATTTTTGCATCACAATCCAAAAACCTGACAATTCTTATGTGTGAATGTGACTACCGTCCAGCAATAGATTCAATGCTACGCAACTGTGGACTATTCCTTCTTAGAAGCAGTTTCAATGATCAGTTGAAGGATTTTTGGTACCCAGATCTACACTAAGTCTCATATTCATCTAATTTTCTCCCTCTAGCAAGACAAATTTTATGAAAAGTATTTTGTATGAATATCTGATGAAAATGTATCCCAATTATATGAAGTCTTCTCACATTTAAGAGATTAAAAGAAAACAGACACTATAAATCTGCTGGTGAAATTTAGCTCTATTTCAGCAATCTTCCCTTTAATCCAAGTCTCAATTTTCATGATAGTTGTTGTACATGAATACATCTTACATCTTGTTCTTTGCCTCCTGGCCCTGCTCCACTTCACATCTACTCGACCACAAAAATGATATATTACAAACAAAACAAATATTAATTTCTGTCATAACCTGTTACTTTCATGATCAAAACCAATATTAAAAATTCATTACTTCAAAACAATGTTACTTTAGATCTCTTTCAAACATGCTAATTTATCTTTCTGACTCATCTACCCAACTTTAATGACATGCACAAATTACAGCTCACGAGAGCCAGGTTCAGAACTACATAGAACAGTCACTAGTGGCTATACACTGACCAAACTTGTAACCATCCCACATATGAATTCAAACGCGGATGGTGGGAACGAGCAGAAAATCAATATTGAACTTCTCGCCTTCTAAATGGACCTGCCTATCTCTGGCTGGCAGGGAGGCCAATTAAGGAGAACAAAGGGAGGATCTCCATCCAATTTGTGGCCGGACCAATCATGGCCAGGCGCCACCACTGGTACCCACTAGACACCAGGCCGACGCCCACCACAAACCAGGGGCGCAAAGAATCTTACCTCCCATTGCTTGACTGGTATCCGATCGGTGATGCAACCTTTGTGCTAATTAGCTCTCATTTCATAAACACTATGCAAAGACCCGACTCATTAAGGAGATTACTTGATGACATGGTGACAGTGGGCTGGAGCAAAGCGATGACCATCACAGATGTTTAAAGGGAAGGTGGGCCACAAGGATTCATCCGAGTAAAATTAACTCCAAAGACAAGTCTTCATGGGATCGGAGATGTACAGAAACGAGGGATTGAGACATGAAATGCATCAAGCCGTGAATGAATAAGGCCTTGGTGTTTTGCTGTTGTTTCTTTTTTCCGGGCAGGAAAATTTAGAGTTGAATCATATGCCATCCACAGAGTTGTCACTTTCATTTATTTCACATATTTTCTGCCGACTATGCATACTGTCTGAGTACATGGTTACTATATGTTTCATGCAAGACGGCAATGTCCACATTCAATGACACAGTCTGCTCTGTGGCTTTTGTATCATACATTGAAGGTGCCCTGGCATAGGACATTTCTGAAGTAAGAGTGCTCCTTAAACCTAATACTTAGATTTTGAGATTGAATTTTACCCTGGTTTCTTAAAGGGATAGTACAGTATTGGTGGAGATGAGAATTGGGCTTTTAACTTTTTGTGAGATAACAAGAAAACACTAATGATATTGTACAGAGCATACCATTTTAAGAGGAATTAAAAGTTTATTTGATGAAAATCGGGTTTGGAATGACTGAAACATTAAAAAACAAAGTAAAACAAAGCGATTTTAATAAAGTATGGGTCCCACACTTTGTTAGAATCGCTCTATTTTGGATATCTTAGCCATTTCAAAACCAATTTTCATCAAATAAACATTGAATTCCTCATAGAATTACATGCTCTTCCATATTTCATAAGAGGTTTCTCATTATCTCACCAAAAAATGTGAGAAACCTGAAATTAGGTCACAACCAAAACTGTATGATCCCTTTAAAGTGTAAATCAGATTATTATCATACCAGCATGGGGAAAACTACTGGGCATCACCACAACTAACATCTACTGGAGCATACTCATGACCAAAACATAGATTAAAGTAGATAATAAGTGTCACGGAGTAGATATGGACACAGGAGAGAACTGTAGCAGATTGAATTTATTTAATGGTCATTTAGCAGGTTCACAGGGTGAAACTCCTCATCAAAACACAGTTGAGGTGCAAGGTACCAATTGCATACATAACAGACCTCTCATGTCACAATGATCGGTAGCCATGGAAACCTCATCCAGATCATAAGTGCATTCATTTTGTATTTGCGCTGCACAATAATCTATGCTCGCATGTCCAAATCACAGTGACTTTTGGAAAAAACTGCAGTAATGACATTGTGTATCTGCATTCTACAGCTGTAATCAAAGATTATGATCAAATCATTAAATCCCATCATTTAGTTTCCTGCTCTACAAAAGGTAGTCACAACAAACATTTGCGTGCTAATATTTTATAGAAAAATATAATGAATGAAGAATAAAACACATTAACCTTTCTTAATCCCGTCGTGTATACAGAGCACGTAATAATTATGCGGATGTTGTATGCTGAACAGAATCAAACCTGGAATGCATAAATCCTCTTTCATTTTTAAGGAAAATGTTGTAAACCTGTACGCCCACACCAGCTCACCCTTACAGACCAAACTATTCTAAACTCACTGAGAATTGAAAATTGAGAGACTCCTTCCAATTCCTTAGAAGCCCTGATCTAAACCCAAACTGTGAAAGAATGATTGACACACAATCTTAGTATATACAGTGGACATTTTGCTCCAATGGTCTATCCTGACCACACCATTTCCTGTAAGCCACTTGTTGCACACAAATAATACAAAAATAATACAAAAAGGACAGAAAATGCTGCACCAGACACAAAACTGGCAAGCACATCTTGGCATACCACACCACTTGTAATGGCAGACATTACATGGATCAATCGTCCTATTATCATTCCATTCCTCCAGCAATAAGGGATTTCAATAAACCCCCTGGGCGTAATGGTTGTAATGAAGGATCATTTCGATCCCCGGAAGATTCTGGTTATAATAGAAGGTTCCGTAAACCTCCTGTACATTCTATTTGTCAAATATGGGATAGCTCGATCTTGGGATTGTACTGGTTTTTATGATGATCACCTAGATCTATGGTGCATACTAGCTGGATGCGGGTATTATGAGGGCTGCATGTACGCTGCAAGGGAGGATATAATTTCTTTACAGTGGATGATTTTCTTGGTATCTGAAATGATTGAACTATAATTGGGATCTTTATCTTGGGGCAATCTGCTTGTGAGTTGTTTCTCAGTGGTTTTCTGGTTGTAACATGGTGTAATACTCCCACCTTTTTTTAGATGCATTTTAGTTGTGACAATAGAATGTCTAGATCTCATGAGCATTCCAGATATGATGTAGGATTTTTGGATGCTGGAGATTGTCTGGCTTTCTGACACAGTAAAACAGGAACGGGGAAAATAAGCTCCTTTCTGAGGCTACCCAAGGGATTATTTCCATGGCAGTACAGCAAATGAATACTCTCTTTTAAGCCATGCAATTTCTCAGAAAGAGCCTTCAAGCACAAAATTCACAAAGGCATAAATATGCAAGATTTGAAAACTAGGTCAATATTGTTACAAACTCATATCTTGAGATGGTAAAACATCTTTTTTTTTTAACAGAAAACATGAAAATAGGAATGCAAAATCATAGAAAAAAGTAAACATATTGTCATTGTAACATTCTAAGGGCAATGGACAACTTCTAAACTGAGTTAAAAAAAGCTCACTGCATATTCATTTTTGTCTATTATATGTTATGGTTATTTGAGAGCCTATTAAGACTTTACCAAGAGAATGATATGTCACAGAAATAATTCTGCCATACTTTTGTTAACCTTTGACCTCTTACATTACAATTACATAATTATATATTCTATATGAAAAAATGGTATAGCATTAAACTATTTTTAACAATGGATGGGCGGCTTTGGACATTTTAGGGAGTAATAAGACGGGTGGTTCCCGGTGGTTCAGAAGCCAATGGGTTAACACTGGTAACAGACCCAATGTTATGAAAGGTTTTTAGATCCACCGTTCACACAAGCAGGAAACCTGTAGAAAGCAAATTGTATGGGTTGCTTTCCATTGCTACTTGAATATAAGTTTTACGTTCACACTAAAGATGAAACAATGTGTAGGAGTGTGATGACCATGAAAAACTTTTGTATCTCAACATAAATAATATAACAAACCCTTAATTCTCACAATTTATCAAATTGCTGCCCATTTCTTTTCAAGGAGAATATTGCCATCCATTCGAAATCAAGTATAAGCACAGTTTAATTCAAATCGTGCATGGGGAAACCTAGTCCATCCCCATGAAGTCCACATACAGACAACTGAGGTGCACTCTGCTACTGATTTAGACAGTTCTAACTTGTCATTCCGAGCGGGAGAGTTAACTTGAGAAACCACTTGGTGGCAATATTGAAGTAACTCAATTTCGTAGCAAACCGATACCTTTTCATGGTCTTAGCATGCAAATATGTTCTGAGATACGAGTAACGTTGGCAAACACAGGCTCCCCCAGTGTTGGCTACAATCCTACGCTGGGAAACGCTGTGAGACGGTACATCACTCGGAGCTCAATAAATAGTCAGCCACGGAGAACTGCACAGCAGAAATGAGATGATAATTGGAATATTGGGTCTATTTATTTTTGTCCAAGTGCTGACTTTATTACCTCCATTATTGACATTGGAGAGAAAAGAAGAGAAAGACAGAGACAGAGAGACGGAGAGATATCATCCAAGTAAAGTCTTCCACTCCTTGGCTGGGGGGACAGAATTCTAATGAGGATATAATTGGAAACCAGTGACTCCATTTTCTTTTTGGGGTTCCCTTCCTAATAACTTTGATGGATATTGATCAATGTTGTAGGGTCAGATTTGTGTGTGTGCGTGTATATATACATGTGGGTGCGGAAGTGTATGTGTGTGTGTGTATGTGGGTGAGTTTCTTTCCACAGAATAGTCTGGGATAGCCAGTGCCTTATGGAGCCATTCCTTTCAATCAATAAAAAGTGCATTTCATCTCATTCTTGGTACAGCTTTTTTCCATATCCCCGGAGGAGATAGCTTGTAGTGCCCGCAAAATTACTCCTGCAGAGGGTATTCAAGATTATTTGCTGCTTCCAACAAAGTACAAGATGATTTTCTGTTCTCCAGAACGCTTTCCGATGCACATAACAATTCTTACTTGAAGTAGGGTTGAAAAAGACAAAAAGTGATTTAAACAAAAATCTACTGTGTACTATGACCTTTATGACTTTGAACCCTGGCCATGGCTTTAAAAAAAAATGGAAGCTATGTTTTTGATAATGGCAATTCACATATGACTGAAAATATTTGGAATTCAGCATATGGATATAAAGATATAGACACCAGTCACATATCTGGAAAATTAAAATTTTCCATCTGAGCCTGCATTCTAATTTGTATATGTACATTTTATATATCAGAAGAGCTGTTTATCTCCAAAAAAAATTGAATATGAAATATGTAAAGACTGTAAAATGTAACAAACAGGATGAAATCCTCAGCTGAAATTTGGAAATACATTTCATCACATTTTTGACACAGTAACAATATGTCGCTTTGGAGAATACAAATATGTCTTAACGAAAAATAAACAAAGACTGATAACATAAAGGTGTATAGTCTACAAAGGGAAACTTTAGATTTCATGCCTTTTTTTTGTAATTACTCTACAGAAGCATCTGTTACATTTGAGGTTTGTGGTTAATAATGCTTATTGAAATATCCCAAGTCTAATTCAACTGGGATATTATGGTTTCCCTTCCTGGGAAATGTTGACTTTTCTGCCTCAAATGATTCATTTATTTTTCTTTAAGTTGTGTGATGGCAGGGGAGCTTCATTTGTGGTCAATTTTACACCTAGGATTGTAATCAATGCCTAGTATAGCTCCTAATATTCTCTTCAGCTGGGTTCTACGAATGACAAGAAAACACTGAACATGGCCATGGTTTTCAAAAAGAGAAAGCATGGGAAAACCCCAACTCATATTCTCATCTCCCGCAAATCATCCTTGTGAAGTGTAACAGGACGATAGCATCGATTTTTCTTTTCTTACTATATGGTTGTGAAATGTGGGAAAACAAACAAACATTGACTTCCTCTCATCATTTCTATGGGCATATCCATGAAAAGCAAACAAACCAGCAAGAACAGGCTAAAGATCTACCAAAACGCTCACATGAGGGTTATACATTTGCTATGATTTAGTTTTGAATAACTCCACTTGTGTAAGTTCGGTCCACCGCAAAGAAAGATTCTGCCATGGTTGCTGCATTGCCTCCCCCCCCCCCCCCCTTTCAGTCTCCTGTATGAATACCATAGTAATGATTTTTTGCCATTCACTACAGAGAGTAAGAGGGAAGACACGGCTGACCTTGGGCAGTATTGACACACTATAGCTACCTGACAATGAGAAATAAAATAGCCAACCTCACCACACTTTTTCCCCTAGCTTCATGACAGTGGAGGATCATCAAGTTCAAAAGAAGGAGTAAAATGCAGAGAACTACACAGGTAGATTGCGATGAAGGTAATGAAGTTGATATTAGCTATTCACGGACCGTTTTCACACGTACCGAGAGTGCATAATTTGAAACACGATGGTGATGACGCCTTGCTAGAATCATGATTCAAATTATGCATTTTTGCTGTGTATGCATACTGGGACAGAGGAGGGTGATTTAAATCGCAATTCCAATCGTGATTCACATGACATGTTCTCCAAACATGATTCACCAGAATTATGGAGTGAAGTGCTCAGTTGTGTGTGTGGTTTGATTTCTAAATTGTGTTTTTGGAGGTGGAGCTTTCAGTGACCTTTCAACCACTTCCGCAGAAATATCGTGCTCCTGAAATGCTCGTACTGCAGTCAAAGCGTGCGCTACTCACGGCTCACGAGTGATTGATGGGAATTTAGAAAGAAGCCACACCTCTTGCTCTAAAATCAAAATCACATGAATCCGTGAAACCTTCCTCAATAGTGTGTATGGACGACAATTTGAATCGCAATCGCAGTCGTAATTGCAATTCAACAATTCTCAACCAGTGTGAAAACAGTCACAGTCATCTTGCTGCTGCTTCAGGTGGGAGTATCATGAGAATCCCTTATTAATCTGAACCGCAGGATGTATAATCCATCCTTCTGCCCATGCCATGGGATACAAAAATGAGCATTTTCCTGCTTATTACATGTCTTGATACTAATCATAGACAACAGAGTGCAGTTAGATTTGTATTCCTTCAGTGAAGCTAAGAATATCTCTTAGATGACAGAAGAAGTTTACTACCATGTGGCAAGCTCCCCCCCCCCTTCTTTTACTTCTAGTTCCATCAAAATTAAAGCATCTGTGAGTAAGAAAAGCATGCATTTGCTTTAGAACAGAAATGTAGAGTCACTGTAAGTTTCATTCACTCTACTTCTCATCAGACTACTGTTGCATTATGTGCGGTCAGCAATGATTATGAATTTGTGTATACGGTCTGTCACATACATACAGTGTATGTGAACATCTTCTGCAAATATGTACAAGGCAGATTCAACTACTACTGCATCTGCGTATCAAACATGCTATGCTTGGCTCTGGACAAACAGCTGTCTATTACACATTGACCTATTTTGGCTTTGAGAAGAGGGTGTCCCCATTTCCTTTGTGTATTGGGGATCATCTTCCATCTTTCCATCAGTCACCAAAAAAGAAAAAAAAAGAAAGAAAAGAAAGTAGAGCAGAGTGCCATGCAAGCTGAGTGAAATGTCATGGTAAAGAAAAAAATCAGTTGACTCTGTCAGTCTCAATGTGCTGCATTACAAATGCATTGGTCACAAACTCAAGACTTTTGTCTGATTATCCACTGATCACAAGTTGCACTGGAAAACAATTCAATTAGAACAAATTCACATTTATTCAAAGAGAAGATTTGTATCATGATCAAAACACAACCATTTACCACATTGGAGAAGAATATTTGATTTTCTGTATTTCGTGTCAATGACATTCCTCCAAAACCAGAAAATAAAAATACAAACTCAAAAATACGCTAAAACTGGAAATCAAATGTCTGAGCATGAAGACCTAGTAAGATAAGGATGTAGGAATCCAAGAGGCTTGGTGATGTGGAGACTAGAAATTGGAGGGGAGGGGGTACAAGAGGACGGGAAGAGAGGTTAAGCAACTAGAAAATGGGAAGATCAAACGAGAAAAACGAGACGCACAATCTGCCAATGATATTCTGGGAGTAACAAATGATATGCAATAAAGTACACACGGAGAGGGCAAGGAGGGGGCAGTGCACTTTGGGACACTTGGGAGTGGATCACCTGTACTCTCTTGAACACACAGATACATAGAATGTCCACCCAGGTCTTTCTCTCCCCCTCTCTCTACACACACACACACAAACACACACACATACACACACATACATACATACACTGCCATACAAACACTGTCATGCATCATGCACTAAGACAACACACAAACACCCACACGGACATACACATGGGAACTCTTGACTCAAAATGGTATAAAAAAACATTCATATGATAAAAATACTGGTGTTGAGAAGTGCCTTATCTTTTCATCGGTAAAGGATACTAGTAAACTATATTTTTGGTCTAGCTATGAAAGTACAAAGAAAACAGACTAGTGATGAGACAATATATCATCAGAAACATAGAACATACAATATCTTACACTAGCCAGTGCAAAGCAAGAGAATTACTTGAAATGACAGGGATATCTTGTTGAGTACACAGTACTTACAAGGGCTTTTTTTCCCCCAGAATTCATTTAAAAAGAGGGGGGGGGGGAGTGAAAGATGTTCACTTACGTTAAGAATAATGAAATCCATGACTCTACGGAGAGAAGTACTCCCTCAGTAACCGATGAGATATTTCCACTACAGAAGACAAGCCCATGGATTGGGATCGACAGCAGAGTAGATTCAAGTTCACAGGAAGGTTAATTACACATTTGTGGAAAGAAAACCTCTGCTTTCACAAACAGGCATGAAATACAACCAAACACTCTGGTTCTGCAGCAATGTTATGGCAATCGCTTGTTTGCAGATGAATTTCTCCAAGAAATGAATCAAGTCAATCTTCTCTGAAACCATGAGTTGGGAAAAAATTGGAGAAACACTCGATGTCAAAATTGTAGCAATTGTTATATTGCTAAAGATATCCCACTTGTTGCTCTGACAAGAAAGATGAGTCTGGTGTCTTCAGCATCATCCAAGAAATTTCTAAAATTCTTCACGAACTGATATCAATGTTTGTCTTCTCCGCTGAAACTCAGGTGAAATTCAGGCGGTGATGCGAGAGGATGTTTTCGTCCATCACATCTGAATGAACCAAAGCTATGAATATGGACAAGACTTTTCATCCAGACCAATCCAGAGCTAGCCTTTGTGATGCCAGGAACTAAAAGGACTTATCGGTGGCTCATCTGGGGAAAGAAGCTCTCGCTATGACATCTGATAGCCCAGATCCCCACAAAATACATGGCCACTGCTCCTGGTTTCACCCGAGATGGAAGATGCTCTCTTTCTGTCTCTCTCTTCCTCTGCGATAGTCCTCTCCGTTCCTCCTCAAAAAGACCAAGTGATAGTTGTGCACCCACCTGTGTGTAGCAGCAGAGCAACTCTGTGTACCGACACCAGCTTACAGCCATTCCCTTTTCATCCAAAGGGGAGACATGCATAGGAAGTCCACCTTCAGCACAGTAGTTAGCTCGCTATCATACATTAGCGCATACATACTTTGCATGCACATACACACACACACACACTTCTTGCTCTGCTCCTCTTCACAAGCTCCGAGCCACACAGTCACCCCTCAGGGAAGTACACCTTATGAATATGCATGACAAACTTTCCACAGAGAGTGACACTGGACCAATGGCGTGCAGGCAAAACAGGCCTGCTCAAATGTGCCAGAGAGGGGTGGCACACAGAATCAGTCACTTCACGGAGGGACACGATACATCACACCAGTTATGATTATTTGATGAGGTTATGGAACACTCCTGGAGCTGAGAAAGGTATGCCCATTCAATTACACTTTATCATTTGAATCAATACTGACCTACGCCTCAAGCTATTTCAGATAAGTCTAGATTGTGACATAAAGTGGGACAACTAAAAGAGTGTAAACAAAATAAAGATGTAAGGCACAAATTAATTTTTAGGATTTTTGAGGGTAGTACAAGGGTGTTGACTTATTATGGTTAATGGTTATGTTACCATCATTTTCTTAGGTTATGTTTTGAGAACACAATTTAAAGTGCCTTCCTTATACTAATATGATTCAGTAAGAAAGTCGTTAATTCAGAACTTGAATATAATTTTCACTGCAGACTACAATCCTGACGAAGGCTGTAGTCTGCACAAATAAAGCATATCATCAGACATTCCATAACGCCCTAAAACCCATTAATATGATAATCAATCTTCCTTTTTCACTCGAACATGTGTCTGGTTTCCATGGTAGTGATGAGGTAAATTTGCAACCATTGTCTCCACCTATGATGAAAGTCTGCCAGCAGGGCCACCATGGGGGGAGTGTGAGGTGTTACAGAATGCTGCACTTTCTGTGCCCCCCGTATGAGAAAGGCATACCTAGCTATTCAGATGAAAGGTAGGACTAGAGAACATCCGAGCACAAAATGTGGCAGAGAGTCACAGCAAGAAAGAAGCCAAGAACCTGCATGAATTTCCGCACACAATTGGATGCAGAAAGACGATACGCGGAGAGCAGATTACCACAGAGAATTGCCGAGCATACCACCGCTGGGATGCGCTCCACAAAAACAGGGGAATGAATGACAAAGGAAAAGAGTGGCATCCCTCAAGAAGAGCTATCAAGTTTGTCCGCTGGGTGTGAATGTATACAAGGCACTCTCCCATGACGATAATTGTTCAAAAATTATGTCATCTTGTGTCGATCCTACCGACAGGGCTCCGTGGCATCTTTGGAGATTGGTAATATGAGTACCAGTTACAAATTGGTTTGATTCTTTTGCCTCTGGCTTTCTTGCACACCCAAATCTAGGTCAATGACTCTATTCTGGCAAACCGTTCGCATTGATTCAACTCCAGCCTTTTCCTCCGCATCTTTCCAAGCTGGATGATGGAGCTCCATAGTAATGGATGCTCCAGGCATGACCAGCTGGTATAATGTCATGCAATTAGGGAGGGCTTCCTCCAAAATAATTTGCATCCTCCTCAGATGTCACTTTTGCACTCCTTATACCCCTGCCCCCAACACCTCACTCTTTCAAGTCTTTAAAATATGTAGCATTTTTAATACTCTCCTGATTCTTTCTGTCTCAGTCTCATACCTTTTCTCAAGTTAAATATGAAATACCATCACTCTCTCCATCATTAAACACTATTCCCTTTGTTTATACAGTTTTGCGGTAATCTGCCATTTTTCTGACTCTTTGATGACTAAACAACTCTACCTTCCAATTAACAGTGACATCCTTGCCTACTCTTTTGAAGTAAAATTCTACTATGTTTAGTTTAATAGTAAGGGACAGAGTAGTACAATACTGTACTGATCAATCAATCAATTTATGATCCCTCCATTCAATATGTATAAATTGTACTGAGGCAATTGTATTTTGATTGTTGTATATGTTATGTTTTGTCATGGAATAATAAATAAATGAATTACAAGTTTTCATTCATATCAGACAATTTAAAAGAAAGCAATGTTTTGAGCTTCTCATGCTTCCTCAAAGCAGTGAGTGAGCCCCTTTTACTAAAAGCTTGAAAAACTTAAGAATTCCTCTGTTTCCAAACCTTTTCTGCAGTTCTCTATCAATAAAACTATCTTTGTCTTTTTTTGTGTGTGTCATTTTGCTCTATCTAACCATAATGGCTAGAAAACGTAAAATACTCTTTGCATGTAAATCACCTATTTGGGAGCTTGGCTAACCACTCTAGCTGCATAACAATGTTCATCTTTCCTTCCCCATCATGAGAATTTCCACTGATTTATACTTATATTTATACAATGTATTTACAGTGATTGATGGTTATTTTGTGTCACATTCATTGACTTTCCAAACAACCAATTTCACCTGCTCAAAGCAAATACGTGTGATGCATTGAAACACTTTGCCAGAACACCAAGATGAATGTTGAAAGAAAGAAATGAATGAAAAATGACAGACAAGGGCAATGCAGCAATTGTCTTGTTTTATTCTGCAACTCAAATGCAGTGAATCTCGCATTCCACATCATAAATTGTCCAAAAATATTAAAGATATTTCATTTCAGCATTTTTTCTACAAGGTCTGACTTAAGTAAGATTACTGCTACCTGTAAATGCGTTCAATATTACAGAATGAACTGTCATGAGGAGCTGAAATGAGGAGCTGACAGTGCCTCAGGTAACCACCTGAGATAAATTGGGCATGTTTACACGAAGCCTTGCAGAACTGACTTGATTTCACTGAAGCATAAACTTCCACCATCTGTCTCATTTACTGCACAGAATTCACTCACACTCCTTAGACCGCTCAAAATTCTATGGAAAAAAAAATCCACGGTTAGTTCAACACAACATAACATATTTTTACTTTGAAAAAGCAATAACAATTCATCATTCGCTAAACAAGATTTGACGTGTTTGACATCGCATTTTCCTACAGCTGCAAGAATAACCCAGCTCGTGGAGAAAAGAGAGAAGATCAGAATTCATACTAAATTGCTGCTGAGACGTGTTTATGTTCCTAACCCGAACACAATGGCCACTTGCCCCACACACATTGCTGCCTAGTCATGTGTTGCCATGGTTACTGCAGCACCAATAAATTCCAGCTGACTGACTTCTCCGGGGTTGAACAGGCTCTGGTTTCTCAAATTGTTGATGCTGACATTTCATTTCTCAAGATTCTCTGCACTTGAAACACGTTCGAAGATCATTATGAATTTGATGTTCATATATACTTCCTGGAAGACAGAGCTGTAAAATGTATGACTGAGAGGCATTGACTTTAAAGGGATGGTATAGTTTTGGTTGAGATGAGGGTTCAGGTGCTAAATTCTTGTAAGATAATCAGAAACCACTTATATATGAAATATTAAAGAGCATACAGTTCCAAGAGGAATTCAAAGTTTATTTGATGAAAATCGGTTTTGAAATGGCCGAGATATCCAAGAAACAAAGAGGTTCTAATAGAAGGTGGATCCCACCTTTTATTAGGACTTTGTTTTCCTTTGCTTTTGGATATCTCTGTCATTTCAAAACTGATTTTCATCACATAAACTTTTAAGTCCTCTAAGAATTGTATGCTCTTTAATATTTCATTTAAGTGGTTTCTAATTACCTTGCAAGAAGTTGAGACCTGAATCTCCATCTAAACTTAATGTATACCATCCGTTTAATACTTGTGAAATGGTACTGTCAAAAGAATATACAAATAAGCAAATGAGCTGGAGCAAAGAAGTAACATTGATCATAGTCATAATAGTGATAATAAATGGAAATTATACTTTTGATAATAATAATAATAAAAAAATAGATTTAAAGTGCAATGAATACTTATGGAGCCACACATATGCTTTTGGCTTTATTTCTTGAACTTTTGCATTTCATCAAGAATCTTTTTTAAATGAAACCAACCTGTACCTTTTATCTTGATGAAGAAATGTCTCATTTTTCCCCAATTGCACTTTATTGTTATACTTACATGTGCAATATATTTGACCAGTTTTCTTACACACACACACATATGTAGTGAGTGAGTGAGTGTGAGTGTGTGTGTGTTTGTGTGTGTGTGTAGATTCATCCTATCTTTATACTGAACCTATTCATAAGTATATTGTCTCAGATGCTAATTACGCAACTGTTTCTTTTTCTCTCTCTTTTTTTTTTTTTTATTATTCAGCCATCTAACATGCAAAATTTTCCATTTCGAGAACAATCTCAATATCAAGATAATGCCTTTGGCACCCTACGGGTTGTGGCAGAATTATGATAATAAAAGATACAAGCATATGGAAGATTTCATACAATGCATATCACATGTGCACCAAATACATTTTTTGTTGTCTGATTTGGATTCACTGTAGTAGTGCAGAAAGTGGGGGGTTGGAGACAAGAGCAATAAACATGTACAATGAACCATACATCACAAGTATGCACTCACATACATGTACAACTGACAATCAATATTTAAGATCTCACAAAAGCTTTTTTGAAAAGAGTTGCTTAACCTCATGCAATACAACATGAAATCCATTTGTGCATTTAGTGCCCTCTACAATCAATGCCAGGACGCTAAATAAACAAGGCAGGCTGCATCAAAGGTAATAATGAGTATTGATGCAGCAGTGAAACAGCAGAGAGCATAAGGCTCATCATTGAGATGGGATTATGACGTAGCAATGAGTCACTGCTGAAGTAATATGACAGCCATTGTCCTACCTGTCTACTTATCTCTTTTTGATGACTGGATTTCTCAGATTCCACAAGCCTCCTATATTGTCGGTTGTTTCCGCTCCTCATCACCGACAGAATTCATACAACGTTATCCCTACGATCAGCAAGGTAATCTGGATTTTAGCCGTTCAACCTTTGTTATTTTGTAAGTTATAGCTGGCCTCGTATGTTTGTGTCTTTGTGTTGACATTCTATCAATAATTGGTAAACTGGTGACAAAATGACTCGAAAGATATGAAAAGGAGTATACACAAGGCTGACCATGAGATCGATGGACAGAATGAAGGGAGGGAAAGAGGAAAAAAACAAGACAGAGAGAGTGAACAATGGAGAAAGAATGAGAGAAGAAGGGAGAAAAGAAAAGAGGAAAGTACAATATTGGGGTTAACTGATCTCAGGGGATCCTAATAAGACTGTTTGGGGATGATCTGAATTTCTACGACAAGAATGCAAGGAGTCTCAAAGTGATTAATAGCTACATGCAGTTGCAAAAAAAAAAAAATCTATACCTGTACATCTACATCCTGTTTACCACAGTAAACACCTTTTATACCATACTGGCCTCTAATGCTTAGCTGGATACGTTTCTCATGGGACACATTCATATTGTTAAGGTCACTTTTCTGACAATCAAAGATATTTGAGAGTATTTTTCACTAAACCATGCAATCATAATCCCACGCATATTTGAATCCATTTATTCTCAATACATTCTTAAATTCTTCCCCTTCGACAGTCAGCCTTTCATGTTCAGCAATTTATTTGGCAAACTGCCTGTTGACATTTTTGAGAACCCTTGGCAGCCATTCCTCTTCATCAACTGCACAATAATCAACGGAATGGATGCCATCTTTCCCAAAGCCGAAATTTACATTCCCTACAACACGGTGCATTACTTTGTTCGTGTAATCCACGTACTGAAAACTTTCACTCTCCATTTCTGTGCAGGACATTTCAAACCAAAAGCTGCAGCTCTCAGAGCAAATTCTCAATTCCGAGCCTCATCTCTGCACACATCAAATCAGAGTACAGCAAGTCACATGAACTTTACATTTCACACTTGAAATCGTTTTACAGATCAACTCCGTCAGTCTTGATTCTCTCAAGCCTGGAGATGCCCTTCCTGTCTGCATACCAAACACATTTTCTTCAAGACGGGGAGAGGAGGGACCGGTTGGGATGGGGGGAGAGGGAGTCCTCTTCCGTTCAAGCGTAACTGTGTGCCCCATAAGAGCCATAGGTGTAACCATGTGCATCGCATGTGCAAACGGACAAACTTGTGAGTTAATATTCACATATCAGACGGATTGTGCATGAACTGATAAAAATCGATGCGAAGTGTTTGATTGCATCAATAGGCCCAGGAGGCAAGTGGCAGGGTGATCCCTAGGAAACCGCTAGCCCTTGTCAGAATGTCAAGTCTGGGGGATGTTTGGGGGGGATGCCTTCCCATCCGCATCTTTCCACTGTTCAATCTGTGTCACATGATTTCACATTTTCACCTACTCTAACCCATCCTGAGTGCATGGCCCGTAAATGTTTATGTAATCAGTGCACATGCCATTTGCAAATCAATGCCCAGTTGGGGATCCACACTTTACTCTGTGTTTTGTTTTTTGTTTTTCTCTCTCTTGAAGCATTTCTGGGTTTGTTTTTGTTTTTTGCCTTTGCAGGAAAGTGAGAAGGATAAAAAGAAAAGCAGAGTTCCCCAGCCCCTGTCAACTCTTCTACAAACACAGAATAGTAAACATCTTGCAAAATTTGTATTTTTATGTTCTTCCCCACAGTCCTGAGGTATACTGGATTTATATCTCTGCTGCATATTTTGGACTGCTCAATATCTTGCCAGCCATCATTATTTTGAAAAAAAAAAAACAAAACGTTACAAGACCTTCATTTCCAGATGCCATACAACAATGGAATGCAATTGCGTGATTGATTTGAGGGCTCTGATTCATACCTAGTCTGTGATGAGTCAAGATTCTAAACTCCAGAAACTAGCAAACTGGATAACTATGAAAGAAAACTTTGCTAACAAATCCAGCACCATTGTCATATCAATCACATGTCATTTACTGCTGTCTCATCCCCATTTCTCATAAAGCAAGGGAAACTATCGAGAATACTATGGCCTTCATTATCAATAATGAAAAAAAAAAATTATGCAAATCAGTCTCTCAAGTCCTTATATCTCAATCACGTATCTGTTCCTGAATGGTGTTTGTGAAGTAGGCATGTCATACAGTGGAAAACAGAAATGTAAACATTGTCCATTGACTCTGATTTAGTTTGGAGTTAAAGACATGTATGGTATAGGGTAATAACTGGCTGCAAACAAGAGAATGACTCAAGTGTGTGATAGATTGGTAACCAAGAAGCAATCATGACTTTCCTTGCACCAAGGGAATGCCCACTGTCACATGGGCAAGCAGTGTACGGCGCCAGTCCCAACTTCACACGTAAATAGACCCAACACACCAGGCCAACCCACAAATCCAGCACCAGATTACAAGTGTAAGCATCCTTTGTATTTTCTTGGCTCTTTCTTGGCAGTTCTCCGCCCCCTTCCCAGCTCTTGATCGGCAAGCAAGCATCGCTCTGTTGAGACGCGGCCAATTATCGGTATATATGTCTGTGCCGTCACGGTGCACCCCTACCCACGCCAATGTTTGCCCAGTATGTGTGTCAATATAAACTGTCTGCTACCGGTGGTCAGGGCATATCTAGACAAGGGATAAATGTTTTAATTGCTTTATCAAATCATCTGCATCTTTCATGCCTCTCTTGTCTGGGGACACAAAAAAAAAGAGCAGGAAACGTCCAGAGACGGGGCGTGATGCATGGGGCGGCCTCTCAGCCCAGCCCGGGCTCAAACCCATGTGGCCACTCTAAAACTTCGCAGAGTCAATAACTTGGAGCTGCACAAGTCAGTGATTCATTCTATTCTTTCTTTTCTTCCCCTCTTATCCTTACTGTACTATCAAAGGACATATCACTAAGAGAAGAGCAAACTTGTCGATAGATATGCAAACATCATGCAAAAAGATCCCACTGTGACAAAAAACAAACAAACATGGTATCAAGTCAGAGAAAATTCAGAATAACAGAATGGTCAACTTATTGACTGACATCATTTCCTTAGATTGAAGAGTTATGTGTATACTATGGAGGCAGCAAAGCCAAGACAAATTTACTCAATCTGATTCAAACTTGGTATTCAAATATCATAGTTTCTTACAGTTTAAAGAAGCAAAATGAAATCGAACTGTTTCAAATGAAAAATGCCAATAAGACTGTAAAATACTGACTCTGAAACATAGTCTTGTCTTTATCCTTCTTGCTCACATAACAAACTGTTTTTAGCAGTCTGTCAACGTGAAATTTTGTACTTATTTGTCTATTGGCTTCCAAAGACAGCAATGAGGTTTCAGAAATCTAATACTCAACAAATATTCTGGAGACATTTTTTAGATGATGTTTTATGCTTAAAGCACTGAACACACTCCATACAACAAATATGTATTCATTCAAATTTTTAAGGTCTTTCAATGTACAAGTTTAATGCTATGATCACAGGGCACATCTGAGCTTATGTATAGACTTTACCCAACCAAGGAGGTACTAGGTGCTAGTACCTCCTTGCCTAACCCTAGCTTGGGGCGTAGGGTTGGTTCTCTCATAGCCTTCTGAATATTGTTCTATCAAGATAAAGATGAACATCACAGAAAACAACAAGTTCCCTTAAATTTGGCATTCAACTAACTGTAAATAACATTTTGTGATAAAACTGATGATTTTTTTTTGCATTTTATTGATGTGTGTCTTCCTTATGTTTACTTTATGAACCTATGGTGTGTCTTCATTCTCTCACAACCTAGCCATCTTATAACCCCTGAACCCATCTCACTCTAATGTCTTAAGTCATTGCTAATAATAATGTCATTGGATGAATCAGTGCACCAAGAAAACCTAAAAAGCACAAAGGTTTATGCAAGGTTGCTGTCAATCAATGTTTATTTCATTGGATGTCTACCTAGAGTGAAAAGATTCCCTCAAATGGTCTCTGTGCCACTGGTTTAATTTCTGGCTCCTGTGCCAGTCTTGTCTAACCTACTTTCTCCTTCAGCTTCCCTTTTATCTAAACTTTTTTCCTTCACAGGGTTGTCACAGAATGTTAACTCGGAAATGGGTAAATTTACTCTCCAGCCACGTTTACTTAGGCGGTCTCCGTCAGCAAGCAAAATGAAATACTCTACGCTAAATTGGCATGCCAATACCTTGGGTGCCTTGACAGCAATGCAAGAGGAATGCTAATCCAGTTCAATTAATAATCCTTCATAAGCAGAAAGCCCAAGTCCCTTTCAGATTCCCTTTGAAGTCTTACCTGCCAGGGAATTACCTCTCTCTCCTGCACTGCCAGAACATTTGGATGATGTCACCAGGGCGACGGGATGAGGGAATGAACACAAGGCGGGGTCACAGGTGGGAGTATTTTTTTTTTCTTTCTTACTCACTCAATTACCATACCATTTTCAGATCAAGCCCTTGCTCGCACTTTGCCAATGACAACTCTGAACTTTGAATGATGCCACTAGAGGTACAAATAAATTGTTTTATTCATGGTCTGCACTTCACTCTCGCCATGTAGTCATCATTCCCCCTCTCTCTCCTCCCCGCCTAGAGAGAAGGCTTCAAACAAATGTGCCAATTCAGCTTTACACTCTCGCCTTCGGTCCCACTAACCTGTGAATATGGATGAGAACTTCCAGGTTTGAACCAAAGTTTGTCTCATGAAGGAATACATGACCAGTCCTTCTGCATGCTTGAGTCAAGATATGCAAAGTGTCCCTACCAGAAAGAGTAATGTTCACTTGTTACAATGTCTGTCCCTGCCTCAAAGAGACCACAGTGTGTTCAGAGAGTGGACTCTGTGAACACACTGTGCTGCACCCTGGACCCTTTGTTTACACAGTATGTCTTAAAGAGTCGACTGTGTGTTCACACTGTTAAAACAACTCAAATTTAACATTATGCTCTCACACGGTGTTCATATTGTTAAAACATTCAAATTTAACAGTGTCTCACACTGAGTTCACACTGTTAAAACACCTAAATTCAACAGTCTCACACTGTGTTCTTTCCCCGCAATGGTCTTAGGAAACAGATTTTATCTTTGTATTACAAACATACACATCTCACTTGCAATGGGTTACCAAAACTTTGTTACTGGTAGATCAAATTGAGGGCAGTTTAGTTAACCTGTCATACAAATCGAATATTGTCTGACTTGATGCTGGAAAACTGGAAGTCTAGTGTCCAACTAACAGCTGACACAATGTATGCATAAAATGATTATTTTGAGTTCAAATGGCAACATTGGTATTTTTGTCAGTATGGTATACAGACTCCTTCTGTCAACAATTACCCCATTTTATCAAAGCACTATGTAGAAGTTGGGATGTGATTACACTATTGTGACTCTACCATCTCCGGATGCCCACTCGGGATAATTAGATCACTAGGGGGTGAGAGCTTGTTCACAAGAATCAATAATGGGTGATATTGACAATGATGCAGCTTGTAATCAAACAATCTCACTGAGACTCAATAGCACAACGCTGTACAAAGGTGGAGCCATCCCCCATAATCTATGTGTCTGGCACGGACAGCAACAAAGTGCAAGGCATGTTCGTTGGCAACATTTATGTCCATCTGGAGGGTTGAACATCAGAGATACGACAATCATCAGCGCCCTCCTTTTCAATCATTCAAACACTGTCGGCTGACTGCACCAATGGTACATATTCCTCTCTTCGCATGTGAAGCTTGCCATCGCTTCAGTAAACACGGAGGATCAGAAAATGTAATTAAAACTACACATGATTACTTGCTGGTGGGGAGGGAGGGAATGAACGAGTGTAAAACAATCAGGGGATAAGTGATGGAAGTGGTGGTTTCTGTAACATACTCAGGACGAGAGACGGAACACGAACCGTGAATCATCCCCTGTCACCCATAAAGATCTTATTAGGGCTGGTCATAAAATAACCAGAAAAGGTTTCCATCAGAGGCAGTGAGTGACTATTTGGCCCTTTTCCACAACAATCACGGATAAATTCCCACATCGATAATGGTTGAAATCTACTCCCTCTTTTCCCCTCTATCAATATAATGTGATAAGGATGACACGAAGGAATAGGGCTTGGAGAATGGTGTCATATGACGACTTGAGGGGAGAGCCCACAGGCCTTTGATTGATATATATCACTTATCATGGCAGTAAGGAAAGTATGTCTCCATACAAAATGAAGTCTTAATGTGTCACACATCTACACACACTTTATCCCATGTGGAACATTGACTTTAAGTAGAGGGTCAGTTTCAAGCAAGAAATATTGTTAACAGTACTGGCCTTGACTTTGGTAAATTGCCTTTTTCTGGGTGTAAAGCCGTCACAACTGACAAGTCTATAAAAACATAAGGACGATTTTCTTGTCATACATTAGCAGTACTCAAAAGGATTTGCGCCCTAGTAAAAATTTGATTATTATCTGTCAAATTTCAGGTGAGAATCTTACTTCGCCAGGAAGGCACTTCACATTCTGTGCTCTAGGGAAAAATAAGAATGAGCGTGGTATGTGCACATAATTTCATGACAACTAAAGTGAAATGACATAATCAAGCAGGGCAGAAGTAGAGAACTCCTCGCAAAAAAACAAAACAAAAACAAAACAAAAACAAAACAAACCAAAGCACACATGCCCTTCGAAAACTGACCAAAGAAAAGTAGAGTCTTAAACAGGATGGTGGTCAAAAACAGAGCAGTTAGCAGGCAGGTTAACCTGTGACGATTCACTTTGACGATTACTGAGGCAGCGTTCAAATTTCATAATGCTGTAAGAAATTTGAACGGTGCCCACTTTATCCAAACCTCGCTCCCTTATAAAGTGAAGAGGGAGAAAAATGAAAGGTAATGATAGAGTGTTCATCAGTCTGGTAAAGGAAGATTGTTCAGTCTGGTGGAAAGGGCCGAAAAAAGATGTGTTTTTTTCCCTCTGGACTAAATGCATAAGAAAGCGTATTGGTGAGGACTAAGAGTGCATTGAGGCAACTCTGGCAATGCGGTGTTGCCTGCATCATCAGTCAGCAAACAGGGGGAAATAGAGCATGTTTTAAGGAGGATCTGATGATAGGATGGATGGAGGAAGGGACAAGAGGCAGGCGGGTGGGGCGCCCCTGATGCCAGCCTAAGTGGGATGAGAGGGACGTCGAAGAGGAGGAGGATTAGAGAGGAATGGCGTGCGTCACGACTATCAGGTGATCGCCAACACCGTGCACTTGTGCCAAGATATTCAAATTAGTAACCAAAGAGGGCAGGTGTGGGGAGCATCAACAGTTGGATGGGTTTGTGCACTTTCAACATTCACGGCGCTGGATTGGATTCCATCAGCTTCCATTTGCCAAACAGCAATGATTAAATTGAAAAGAACTGAACCTCTTTGTTCTCATCAGACCCATTGGGAACACCTGCAAAGCCATCCATAATTTCATGCAGGTAGGAGGAAGAAACCAAGAACAGAGTAGAAATCATAGTATAAAAAGAAGTTAAGCTCCATGACAGAGTACTATGTCAATTCAGGAAATGCATACGTTTTAAGGGATGATGAATGTGACTACGAATACCACTGAACTGGAATATTTCAAACACACTTTCCGAGGAAAGTCTAATAATAGCACAATATCAATGAGTTGTATGAAAGTTGTACATGCGACATCATTATGCGTCATCAGTCAAACTGACAAGCCCATCTGCCATGTGACACAAAATCATGATAAATAGAGCCAAATGAAGACAATTCTAATTTTCTCACATACCAATGCAAAAAAAAAAATATGTATATATATATATATATTTCCATAGAGTAAGAGCTTCTAGAAATATATCACTAGGAGGATTTGACTTGTAAGAAGAAGGGAGGGAACAAGGAGGAAAGCTAGTTCTACATCCGATGCTTCAGCTTCAAGGTAAGTTGCTAAATAAAGACTAACAGCTCTCTGCATCATGAAAACTTTCCCCTTCAACAAGCTTCATCAATAAGGCATCATGTAGTTGGCGACGGGTGACTTTGGTGGGGCAAGAGATAAAACAGCTTTCATCATGTGGAAAAAAAATATGGCTTTGAATTATAGAAAAGGATGGGTGAGAAGCAAGGACAAGGGCACTCAGTAACTTGTGAAGCTTGGCTGTGCATGGATACCAGTATCTCTTGATAGGCAAACGGAAACAGAATGAGGCTGATGTGCCATCTGTATTGGTAGGAATGTCCTTCCTCACATATTCCTGGTGTGGATGCTCATTGCATTAACTAGTTTTCTTAAAGAAAGGGCGGGGAGGAGCAAGTTACTTAGCACGTCTAATTTTTTGTGAATCGGAACTTCCCAACAATTTTGCGTGTGGTTAAAATCTCCATCATGGAATACAGTAAATGAATGCAGAAATTTACTCATGTACATCACATTCATATCAGGATCCGAATTAATATTTCCGCATGTTGTTTAATTCGCATGTCGATCACATTTTCACTGGTGTACCGGTAAGATGTTACTCTTTCTTATCAGACTAACTTGTAACTGGACTGGAATTCATCTTTAATCATTTCCAAAGAGGGACACAGCATGCCCTGCTTCCTAGAAAGGAGCATACTAATTCCTTAACATGAAACTAACCCCATATGAAATTGCAGTCTAAACTCAATGATCAAAAACTGTTCCGGCAACATAATATGTGGCATATATATTTAGCAGTCTTTGACCAAAGAATGACATACATGGGTCACTTGTTATCAATACTAGACATCTCCTTTCTATCCTCTCCACTGACAATGGCTTGCCTCAGTCCTACTTCTTCTTGTCACCACATCAAATAAAAGCCATGAAGCCATCAAAGCCAAGAAAGAAAAAAAAAAAGGAAATTGAAAGTAGCCTGAACTATCATGGCAATTCACCAGGTTTCTTTAAGAAAGTGGAATCAAGCATAGGTATACATTTTCTGTTTTGCAGTTGCCATGGTGACTGGTTGGTATCCTAGCAGCCAGCTACTGAGGCACGTAATCAGGATGTGTTTCTCGACAACGCAACGTGCTTGCCTGAAAAGGGGCTGCAATTTTCTTTGGGTTCAGTTGGGCAGGACATAAAAGTACCTCAAAGCCATGATCACGTTGATGTTATTTCTAGTTCTCCCCAGGCAAATACTTACAAGCCTTTCTCTATGGGGCTCACACAAGTAATAATTTCTTCATGGACGTGGAAGTTAAAATGGATTATCAACAGATTCTGTGCGGCACTCAGAAAATTCAAATGTGCTTCCAGTTTGCATCAATACTTTTTTTTTTTTTAAATTTTAGAACTTGTCAAATGCCATTTAGAATAAAGAAAGTATTAATCAACACATACATTGCATGTGCTACATCCTCTCTCTTCCAAACAATGCACTTTTGCAGAAGGTCACATAGGTTCTGGAAAAATGAGGGGGAAATGTGCACTTTCTGGGCAAAATGGAAAATTCAATATTTGCGAATCTCATGACGAAGGAGCTTAGCTTGGCTACCTGAGTCACTGTATAGATGAGTAGAGAGAAAGGCATCCCCCTTGAACCAGCTACAAAGGAGTCAAGAGTCCAGGGTGAACCTGTTTTTAGGAACTGAAGAGGGTGTGTGTGTGTCCTAGAACAGTCTACTGGTATCAGATCATGACATGTATAATTGGGGTGGGGGATGGAAGGAGGGGTGGAGAATGGTATTCCACCAGTATCTGATCACGGGCTGGGATAGTGGATGGGGTAGAGGAGATCCCAGAGAAATGGCACTATTCCCTTGGGTGTCCTGCTTTTCTCTGACATGGATCATACAAATATTTGCTGATAATGTGTCAGGGTAGAGATTGGAATGGATGGGCTATCATACAACATCCTTTCAATGTAATCAGCACTCATCATAGATGCACAACGCACATGTGATATTGTTTCTCTCTCACATAATTATGATCCATAACCCCATTATACTGATAATGCTGCAATTGTTATAGCAGTGCAAACTGAAAATAAGGTGTATACAGGAAAAATAAAAACAAGTCTCATAGTTGTTAAGAAAGAATTAATCATTCATTACACTGACAACCTCTGTAAAAAACTATAACACTCAATATCTCACATTAAGCAAAAAAAAAAATACTCTTGAAAGAAGATTCTGAATGAAATGGCTCGTTACTTTTCTCAATTACTATTCCTTGTAAAATCTCTTCCCATAATTCAAACCTCTCCAAAAGAAGAGGTGGGATATACAAATCTTAGTTACCCAAATTTCCCCTTGTAATTTCATATCTACACCTGATGTATCTTGTGATGGCACGTTAAGCAAGCAACTGTAACAGTAATCGGCACGGTCCACAAAACCAGCAGAACACGCGTATCGGCTATACGGCAGTACTTTGGGTGTTGACCAACACTTGCAAATTAAATATGAAAAATCATCTGATTAAACATTTATCATTAGCAGAAGACAACACACCTCCCTGGAGGCGATAAAAGTCGAAGGCAGCAAAGAGACGAGAGAGGAGGGAGGAATTAGGAAAGATGGCTCCACCATCCTCCCACTACCACTCCCTGACAGACGATTTACGACGGCCAAACTCACAGCTGCCACCAACACACAGAGACCTGGCTCAATTAGTCTCACTTCAAGCCTTGTGCAGAGATAATGCTTGGTCATCTTCTCCAACTATAAACACTACACATCACAAAATGTTGGTACCACAGCATGTAGTCAATATACTAATTGCTATGATACATAATTTAAGTACTTGGTTAGAAATATACAAAATAAAAATGCCATAGAGCATATAAATACATATCAAAATATCCAATGAAAAATTTGCCATCATCACTCATTCAAACGTTAAGCTGTGATCTTGTAGGAATATGTTGTACTGTGTTAGCCAAAAATCTTATCTTTTTTTTTTTATTTTTTGTACTGCTAAATAATGTGTTTATATACCATACTGGCAAAGAAAAAAAAACACCCTCATCTTCCAGAAAATGATCAGGATTTAGACATTTCCTTGACTGATTGTCCTAATAGCGTTAAGAGGTTAAATTAATGAGGTTCAACGATTAGTCACAAATTTGTTGTTTTTTTCAACAAGAATGAAATTAGCTCAACATCCAATTATTCTTAGTTTCTTCCCCCATGCAAATGAAGAATGCTTGATATTACATAACCATTTCTATCCCTTCCCTTGATAAACTTCCATGAATATGGCAGACCTAATGATCCCTGTATCTTTTAACCAAGACAAACAGTCTTGGTAGGATGGTGGTAAAAGGCAGATAAGCATATTTTTTTGCCTAATAATGATAATTAGAAAAAACAACAACAACCTATGCTAAACATGAGATATAGAAGATTTTTTTTTTTCATTAAGGGATATGACATGTGATACACATGACCCCATCCAATCTCTCAGCTGTTTCCATGACAACTGACCCACAAAGACAGCTGCATCTGTCCAGCATTATTACTCAACTAAAATGAAGGGCGTGGCCTAATCCTGAGCACCCCTCAAGGCACACAGCTCCATTAGGAAATATGAACGTGTTATGGGGCGGCAGCTGGTCCAAGTTTTGTCTCCATAAATGACAGCAATTAGGTAGAGTGACCATTGGCTTGTATCTACAGAACAAGTCACTTCCAATGTCTGTGACAGTTGTAGGCAACCGCTAATATCGCTGATCACCCCTGTGTATCATCTTTGACCTGTCCCTTCTCACATGATTCAGCAGATCATTTGTAAAATTAATCTTTGGAGGTATGAAACTTGACACGATTCCAGACAGCTCAATAACTGAGATTTGGTAACTAAGATGCTGCTACAAACTCAGCATCAAAGGTTGACTCTAGTTAAGCCACACATATCAAATAGGGTGTATGACTAAACTTGACTTGGAACAACACTTCAGTGTGAGTGTGTGGTCTTAATGACTTTTAATTTCTGAAAGCCAAGATCAATTCGACCTTCACCAGCTCATAAACTTTGTTGTTTTTTCTAACAGGATTTGATGCAACGCCTGGAATTGCTTTGTCATTTGGTTACAGGAGTATAACATTTCAACACTGACCTTTAAAGGGGATGGCTAGTAACCGATCAGTGGGAATCAGTGGGAATGCTGAGGGATGATTGTTCCAATCCTTGTGGGATTCATTTAAGAGTAAATTATATATATCTACTGTTGTGTGAAAATTATTTGCTTCAGAACGGTCTCATATTCAAGTAATGTGCAGATTAATGCCCCGTCACTGACCAGGGACGCTTACCTGGAAACATTAAACTGCACATTACTTGAATATGAGACCATTCTGAAGCAAATAATTTTCACACAAGAATAGATATATAATGTACTCTTAAATGAATCCCACAAGGATTGGAACAATCACCCCTCAGCATTCCCACTGATTCCCACTGATCAGTTACTAGCCTTCCCCTTTAATTGTTTTTATTTCAAGCATTGCCTATCAGCTTTGTACCTTTCAGACCAGTGTCACAATGGGAGCACTTTTAAAGGTGCAACTTTGCACCTTTCTGGTGTTAGAAGTACAAAGTTGCACCTGTAAAGGTGCTCCCAGTGTGACACTGGCAATGATGCAAAGTTAAAACAATTTTTCCCCCCAGAGTATATTGGACAGACTTTGGGAGATCGAAGAACATTCCACACATTTTCATTTCCCTAGCATAATGTAAGACAATTAACAAACCTCCTCTAGAAGGCAGGAAGAATCTCCTACCTTTTTACATATGTTGGTAGCAAATTGGCAGAATGTGTAATGTCACAAGGAATTTATTTTATAGAACTTTCATAAGATTTTCTTTGTCCTTGTGCATTTTGTTTTAGTCTTCTTGATACAAATCAAGGGAGAGATGAGTCAACTTTTCTCTCTCTTTTTTTTACCCACTTTGTATAGATGGAAACTTAAAAAACATTTCGTATCAGTAAGGATGCCTTCAACTAAGCAGTTGTCATGGTAACAGGGGAAAATGATGCCATATGTGTCCTTGCATTATGGAAAAATATGATGCAACATTACATAATATCTTGAAAGCCTCTCCAATTACAAAAGCAGCAGTCATATTTGGGAGAATGATGGAAATATCTTAATGAATCTCCCAAGGCACTGTCCTTGCGGACTCATAGAGCCGACGCCAACAAGTCCTTGAAATACGCAGGCTACAGCATCCTTTCTCTCGATCACTGAAAATCAAGATGATGATAATGGTCAAAGTTGTGGGCATTTGATAAAAAGATGGAAGCCCAAGTGTTATGCAACATTGTGTAATATCCGCAGTATGATTTCAGATTTGCTTGGATCTTTTTTTAGTCTCATCCAATATGGCCTTACAGCAAGAAAATTTTGATCAGCAAAAAAAAAAAAAAAAAAAAAAAAAAGGCTGCAATTCAGAAATCCATTTTTCACACACATACATCATCGGTCCTTATCATTACAAAGAAGGACAAATTCTAATCCATCATTTGCAAATGCTTTTCGTTTCCTTTACTACATTCTGTTGACATTTTCCCCTCTATTTCACTCTGCATGAAATCTCTGGAGAGTCTAATTCTCACTGTATTGCATAGCCGCAGGTCTCCGATAAATTCCTACACAATGAATTTTATGTGTCATCAAAGTTGATGTGCAGCGGAAGAGCTCTAGGCCGAAACTTCCCAACTCTATTCACCACCAGCTCAGCACAAAACTCATATCATTGACGATGGGCAGAGTACAACTGCAATGAGAATAGCGACTGTCTAACTGTTGGCAGCTGTTTATTAATCAGGATGATGAATCTTTGTAATGTGTTGCCATGGGGATTGTAAAAACCTACAGGGTGCTGGGTAAATTACACTATGCCTCTTACACGTAACCTGAAGGTCTCAGTCATGCCAGTAATGCATCAACCCACCTCTGATGGTGAGAATGGGAAGTAATGCAATAAATTCTAGTCACATAGAGATTTCCAAGATTTTGTATCCATTTTCACTGAGTTAAGCCTAGAAGCCATACATGTTATTCTGCGTGCCTATACTTGGAAGAGTATCATAAACACTTTATTTGCAAGTTAAAAGATCAGTAATAAGAAAATCGTCTTCCTTTTGCCTACAAGGTATAAGTTTTATGAACTCTTCATAAATGGAATATGCAAACACATATAAATAGAGGATAGCCAGGGAACTACAATGACCATCCTATCAGTGGCATGTTTATCCCGTGACACTTCTAAAAGTCTTGTAATCTTCCAACTGCTATCCAGGGATGCAAACCTTGTAAACATCATTGCGGTATTCCATCGGCTAAAAAAAGACATATTTTAGGAGGAAAACAGTATCTTTACCTTTCTTGCCATAAACATGTTGAGTTAAGTAATACAATATGGAAATAACAGTATTTTCCATGAAATCTACAGTGGAATAAAAAAAAAAAAAATACTGCAAAAAAGTAACAATTAGCATTTCTGGTTATTCCATGAGACACTGATTTAACTCAGCCAGAATTCACTTCACAAATACTACCCCCTTCTAGAGATGAGATGTGCAATCCACTCTGTGCATCCCAACACTCTCTAGCACCACTCTCTTACATTAGCAGGTGGAGGAATGACCTGGAGGTAAACAGCTTTGGCTCATGCCATCAACCAATTCTACACCCTCAGAGGATGTCATCCCAAGTTTAATGGTGGTGCATTGTGATCGGAGAAAAGCCTTAGCATCGACATTATTGCAAATAATGCATGCTGTGCACTCTGTGCAAAGTACCCATTTGTTGCAATGTTATTGTATCTGAATGCCATGCACAAACCAGGTAAGTTTGGTAGTACGAGCGAACAGTGGCCAAAAGCAGTTAGCTTCTCTCTATGGGTTGGCATTTAGTTGGCATACACATAATCACTGCTAGCAAAGGTTGGGATGGAGGGAAGTGGACAGGGTAAACAGAGAAATGCATCCAATGGCTGTGCCCAAAATGGGTTAAGTAATGGCTGAAAGATCAAGGTACCAGAGAGACTGAGTGAACTTTGCTACCCTTTAGGACAAAACCTGAACACAACCAGGGGGGCAGATGTCATCCAGAACCTCTCCTCATAATGACACCATCCAACGGCATCCTGCCTAATTGCCGACTGCAGTGCTTTATGGCGACATCCTCCCTTCTCGCAAGGAATCAATTGCTGGGGCACATTCATCATGATTGCTGGCAGCCAGCCGTTAGTTGCTTGGACGAGTCAGAACTGAGTCATGGGACTCGAATAAAAAGAGATGAACCACTTCGCCATTCCTCCACCACCATTCACCAGCAGTCAAGATGGTACTCCTAGGCTGGGGAGGGGCTGGTGGCTGTGATAAGACTATTGGAATGTCATGATGAGTTGTAATACCCCATTTGGCAAATTGGATGGGAGGGGGAAAGGAAGGGGATCATCCTAGCTGCCAACAAAAGTGTCCTGAAAGGACATTTTGGGGGCTTCTAATGAGCCCATCGGAAACCAGGCGTAACAGAATGCCTGGTGTAGGGTGACCGGTAGTAAGGCAGGAAACGCCACTGTAACTAGCACACTGCTCTACTTACCTGGATTCAGGAGACGAGAGGAAAAAATAAGCAGCTTTTGAGCACTTCACTCCAAAAATATGTCATGTTCTCATTTTCCACTGACTTTTAGCAAGAGTGCACATGGTCACAAATTCTGACTCGGAAGATGAAATCAGAGATGTCTTCAGACCGGCTTTGACCAGACTCAATATCCTTGGGAAATGCTCTCTTATTACAGTCACAAGAATTAGACATGTTACTTTCCTCTCCTCCAAAGAAGTCATCAGAAATTTTTTTACATCACTTGCAATCCAATTGCTTTGATTACATTTCCAATGCATGAGAGTCATGAATTCGATTTTACATCATCTATCTAAAACTTGATGAAAAATTCATAACAGTGATTGAGGGATAGAAAAAGGGAATTACTAATAAACGCTTAAAAGGAGAGTTGGGATCTTTCCAGGTGATGAGTCACTGGGTGTCAATGTCTGATGCATGAGAAATACCAGGTCCACTTGTGTGACAATCACCACTTTAACTACCTCCACTGTTTACTCTCACAATTACACCTTGTTCCTTTGCTTCCCCCTCTCGATCTTCTCCTGTCAGACTTTATTTACACACGCAATGAACACAAACAGGCATGAAATTATGATGGACAGAGTGTTCAGTGGACAATTTGATTTAAAATAATGTGTTTACTTTTCAGACACTGGAGCCACAGTTACCATATGTCACACATTCTCCTCTATTTTCCACCCCCTCCCCCCCCCCCCAAAAAATAAAATTAAAAGAAAAAGGAAAAAGAATGTCTGGTAGCAGTAGTCATAAACAAAGCATGACACAATAGCAAAGCGCCACAGGAATGTGAATTGCAGCAAACAGATTGGCATTTCGTCACTTAGCAGCAACATGGGGATGCGTTTTGCATGGGACGTTTGCTCTCTCCTCCTCCTCCCCCCCCCCCAAAAAAAAAAAAGCGAGCAGGCTGTCACTGACCTGACACACTAAGTGCAGATTTGTTTTTTCCCATGCAAATTGGTTTGTCATCACATTACATGAGTGCTGCATTCATGTCAAACTGTGCAAAACTTTAAATGTCCACAACACACTCAAAGGTTAGAAAGGGAATTCCTGTCTTCAGAACTTAAAAACTCAAGATGACCTTTCTTGCTCCCAAGATTATTGACTTCTACCAGGCCTCATAAAATATAAAGACTTTATATCAATTATGTAGAACAGTTGAGATTACTCTTATATGATGAATCATCATTTTGAATTGCACCTTGGCATTTCATTTCATATTGGAGACAGCTTTTTTAACATGGCTATTTCTAAAAACACACTGAATAATCAAAGCTTACTTAGGTTGATGAAGGGCAATTTGTCAACCAGTTGCAATAAAAACAACTCGACCAAAGAATCATTAATTTTTACATGATATGAGATAGCTTGTTTTGTAAAGCAGGATGTTGGTAACATTTTAATAACAGCAGCTATAATGTAAATACTGTATGTTGTAATGCATGGTTTTAAAGGTCTCCACGTATTGCAGTATATTTTGAGAACAAGATGAGATGAACAAGAAAACTCTTCACTAACTTACACAAAATGTATCATAAGGCAAGATTGCATGATTTGTTGATGCATTTTTTTTTTCTTTAAATTACATTCTACCTTACAGGTCACATACTCCCTGACTGATCATTTAGTCAGAGTGCATTACCACAACACTTATAAATCATTTCACCATGTTATTTCATACACAGTGCTAAACCTTTCTGAATCTTCAGAAGCTCCCAGGGACCAGTTTTCTATACCTGCTTATCTAACGGAGTGAATACAGCAAAACTTATGGGGAAAGGAGAGGAAGGAGAGACAGGAACACAGAAAGCTATAGGTGATTGGATGTACATTGTACAGAAGAGAGAAGGGGGTAAAGAAAGACAGACAGACAGACAGACAGACAGAAGAAAGAAAATAATAGATAGAAAAGGTTAAACACAGGACAGAACATTCAGAAACAGAGAAAGCAATCAGCAGAAATATATAGGTTGAAAAGAGAATTGAAGATTACGATAATTACATCTGAAATCTAATTCAACAGAGCAGATAACACTCTTGTGAAAGTAACGATAACTACATCTAAAATCTAATTCAATACAGCAGACGATACTCTCACACCTTTGCCTTCATGGAGACTGTTTGTTAATACATTAAAGGTCCAGTTTACCTTTGGGAGCAGTGATTTCAAAAATGTTCAAGATATCACATTTAATGCATATGTGTAGGTCTGTTGTATCATAAAACGTCCTACCATATGAAATATTTGCAATAAAAGCTAAAATATAAGGAAATATCATGGTTTTTCTCAATAAACCGTAACTGTATACGGTTTAGTCTGGAAACATTTTTATTATAACTATTGTTCACATTTCGTGTATTTAACAACACTTAACATCGATTATACGGATTCAAATTTTGACAGTGGTTGTTTTTATCCCTAACTCACATTTTAGAACTATTTTAAAGCACTAATGCTTTCATCTGCAAATGGTAAATTATGCCTTTAACATGTTTTCCCAACAAAAGGCCAGTTTCATTCATAATGTGATGTAAAATACATATATTTCTGAGAATGAAATGGTGTGTGTAAGTGCAGATTATATAGTCAGAGCTTCTTTCAAACCATTGGACATTGGTATGATGGTTCATGCAGCCAAGTCCTCTTCATTTTTTCAAAAATATCATCGGCGCTTAATGTGTGGTAGCTGCAGCTGGTTGCAAAGCTTCTTATAGAAACCTAGAGACACAAAATCCCACAATTTGGATCCCTTGAATGTGTTCCAATCAAGGAGGTCCTAGCTCTTTAATCAAATCGGGGTGCCCCCACTCCACTGGTCCAACAGCGGGATTATACATTATACAAACTGCAAGTGTTGTGGCTACTGACTCAATGTTAGCATATACACAGAAGTTCTGCAGCGATAGATTGTTGTCCTTAGATTTTAATTTGGGAGCAAAAAAATTTGCGCACAAGGAGAATTCACAAAGGGGAGGACCCATCATCAAGATACCCATTGAACCACGCAGTGTGTAAACTTCTATGCAAACATCTGCCCATGGCCGATCCGTTTTGCCAAACATTTGACCTGATTGTGATCTAGACAAAGCCACTCTCGCATCAAAGGACTTTCACCGCTTGCCATCACTTTCTGATCTACACCCATCCTCCACCCCCTTCCTCCTCCTCCTCCTCTCTCTCTTCCAAGTGCCGGTAAATCCATAGAGCGTGTTGTTTATGCAGACGAGAATCCATACTACTTTGGGGAAAAAAAGACAGATGTACAAATACAGTAGGAGTGCTAGAAAGATGAGACAAATGTTTGGTTTAGTTCTTTGCTTCTGATCTCCTCCTGTTTGCACCCCCTGGATGTCAGACTAGATGGTCCCATTGCCCTCCTTACATACAGATAGTTTGTCCCTGCTACTACCCACATCACTACCTATAACTAACATTTCATTCTTGAAACATCTTCTTTTATTTTACTAGTATGCCACAGAAATATGAAATATAGCAGCTAGTTTCAAGGAATTTAAAACACATTTACTGGTGTTCTTCCTATGCATTTTAGTCAAGTCTATGTACAGTACTGGATGAGTAAAGAATTGAAGGATGATATGCCCTGTGCCAGTGTTTCTCTGTTACAAGCAATGACAAAATGGAGGATAACTTTCTTGAATATTAAACATTCAAATCTCTTTTGCCAAAAATCAGTGATGTACAAACATTCCTAACGCTAGAATCACCCCAGCAAGTCACTTCACTACCTCACGGGGCAGATGACCACCGAAGAGAGAAAACTGGCGTAGCCATACCCAAACATGATGTCTTCCGTTAAGCTCTGCATGATTTCCTAATCATGGGCTACCACTGATCCTGTGTTGCTAATGTAATCATAATAGAGACTTGGGTGTCTTTCATCGCAGACTTGTTGCCAGGCAAGACCTGCATACATCCAGCCTGATTCACAACATAAACAGCTGTCTGATGCGGCTCCATCCTCCACAGACAGCGGCGATGGGTAGCCCCTCGGCTGAGGCAAGAACTCTTGAAGTAATGGTCTTAAAGACCTATCTGGAGGATAATTGGTGTTTTTCTTTGAGGACCTGGTTTATTTACACAGACATGAATATATCATGATCAGGGACTAACAGCGGCCTGTCCTGTCTGAGAGAAGGCACGGAATACCAACTCGAATTTCATCAACTTTCTCATGCGAAGCAAGTCTTCTTCTTGATAGTGAGAGCACATCTGAATGTTTTTTCTTTAAAGTAGACTCCCACACCATCTTCAAGATGGCTTTAATTAAATAAAAGAGTAAAAGTCAAACAAAAAAATTATATGTTTCTTTAAAAGTTAACTTAAATGACTAAGTTATACAATTCTTAAGTTAAACTTGCTAATACAAAACTATGATATTAGTAGCTACTATCATGCAAATGAGATGAGGTGATGTCATGGACTCCCACTGACCTACACACAAGCCCTCACTGAGTTTCCTTTGTTGACATGAAATCAAATTTTGTATTCTTTGCTTCAAATATCTGTTGCATTTCAGTAGATAGATCACATGTTTATACTGACTAGAACAGTCAAGACCTGAAATGTGACTGTGTATCTATGAGAATAAATTTCATTTTTAAAACGATGGCATTCACAAGCTCAACTAACTTAACTTGGAATGTTCTTGCTAAAATAAGTCAGCCCTCGTGCAGATAATATATGTATAATCACAAATAACATTGAAAAGCCGAAATAATGGCAATAGCTTACATCCAGTTCAATGAGACTTCACTTGCTATGTGTCAAACATTTCAGGGAAGCTTTAAACATCACTTTTTTGTGTGTGTATTCCAATCAGTAAAATGGAAGACAGACCTTACAGGCATACGACACAGAGCAATCACTTGCATTATACAAAATGTCGTGGCCTTTTTCAGCAGTTATCCCGTGTATTTTTTTTTCTTCTTCTTCCCCGCATATCAAACCATGGCTCTCATAAAATTGATTAGGCATCAGAGATGAGGTTATTGTCTCCAAAATTAATTGAATAGCAGCAACCTCCAAGGTAAGTGAACCACGGTGAGTAATGGCATTCACTCTTTCACAATATGAGAATCAGGTACCAATGTCTTGCCCACAAGCTGCGTATATTTTTGCCATTGACTATGTGGTAGTCCAAAGCCCTGCCATCAAAGAGCCATGGTCTGTGCTGCTGGCAGGAAAGCAATGTTGAGGTAATGATCACTTACTGTAAAGCCAGGAACATTCGCGGCATGAAACTATCGTGAATTGTAGCCGACGGCCTTTTTTTTTTTTTTTTTGTGGCATGAAACTTTCGCAAATTGCCGACTATAATGATAGTGTACAGCTACAGCATTGTAATGGGATACATTACATTTACATCTACAGACAAAAAATTTCGTGTGCTAATTTTACTTCCACAAATCTTGGCTCGTATCAAAATTAGCAAAAGTTTCAAGCACCAGAAATTTCTGGTTTTACAGTAACCTACAACCATATATCACAAAATCATATTCTCTCCTCGGTACTCCAAATTCACACAATATATTATGATGTCTCCCTATTACCTCACATCTATTTTTCCGATACTTGCATTTGAGGAAATAAGTAGAACAAAATCACCATTTCTTTTTATAATGGCTGACTTTCACATTCGGCCCTTACCACTCTGCCATCCTGACTCGTATCCAATGTCATGTACCACACGGCCTGTGACATGCAAATCGCAGTCAGTCAATGAGTAGACAAAAATCAGTATTGATATATGTCTGAGAGAAATGAATGTTGATATGAATCCATTTCAACATCTGCCATCACATGATACAGTGACATAGATGGCCTTGTCTGATTTTTAAAAAACAAATTAATGTCAAGAAATAAAGTGAGTTTATTCCTTTTTAATTTCTTTTTGCAGAAGTAGGATGATGATAGAGCAATGAGACGTGCAAGTAACTTATTGTCTAGATCCAACATCAAGGCTTGTAGCAGTGCAAGACTGGAATCTATGTGAGATCTTATTTTATCTCCTTGAAGGATCCTATCAATGTATACATACTGTCTTCTCACTTCATATCAATGTATGGATGACTACAAACAAAGGTTACATTAACACTGATTCTCATATTGATAGTAATACTTTGTCAGTTTGGCAATATTTATCCCTCATATTGTGCACACACACCAATACAGTTATTTCATGTGTTCTACTGTGGAATCAAATGTTCTGGAATGTATTAATAAAGCCGAGTCATTTGAAAAAACTGACTTGACTTGGATACATAATTTCTTCATTGGCAAAGGATGCGTCCTCTCTGCGAATTAGCATTTCATTCCTATCTGAAGTACAACTGCTGAGCCGCACTTTTCAATAAGCCTCACTCCTTTGAAGAAGAAGTCTTATGAATGAAACATTACATGAAGATGTTTCCTTAATTTTTCAATCGATGATTCATCCTGGGCGATTCCTGTGTTACCATACAGGGTTAATTTAATCCCAAGACAGTCTCCACAGCCTGCCCTCAATTGGGTGAGAGAAAGGCTGCGAATACAAATGCACTGCACTATCCGGAAAGTCAACACGGGAAACCACACATAATCTGACAAAATGGAACAATATTTTTCGAGTGCTAGTCAAGTGTGCTATCTGATTCTCTCTCACTTTCTTTATAAGTTTAAGAAAAAAAAAATCATACACAGGCTTCAGTCATTTCTTTTCAAATGTGAATACATAATAAACTAATAACACACAAGTATGTGCATGCATACACACATTGTGGGTGAGACAGATTCCAGAAGGGACATTTTTTTTTACAGTTTTTATCAACTATTATCAGAAAGTAGAATGCAAGCAGATTGATATCATATCCTCTGGGTTTCTTAATGTATCCGACAAAGTGGAATATAACAACCTGCCACTTTCACTGCCATTGACACTGCTTCAAATAGTATAACACATAGTAATTTTCCTTTTCAGAAAAACAACAACTAAATGGCAACGATTTTAATGATTTTTGATGTATAAAGTGAATATCAGGCATATTTGCTTTACAACCTCTTCTACTGTGATAATACTTTATGTTGAGATTCTTAGAATATGTACATTGAGTGCTACTTTTTATAAGCATATATTTTGTAAATTTATATTTTTCGGTTGAAAATGAAAATGAAAAGAAATAAAATGAAATGAAATGATTGTGAAATGTACATTGAATTCTAACGGCTTCTCTAAGAAGGATGAAATCACATTTTGATACATCTGTTTGCACAAATTCTTCTCTCTTTCCCCATTTTTTTTCAACTGACAAACTAAAAATCCTGTCTCCTTCCACGTATCTTTTTAAAGTCAAATCACAAGTAAATTTTCCACATGTGATATGAAAAGGACCTATATATGTCAAGAACTTTTCTCCTCCAAGGATAAATCGCAGACATGTGACTAATTTCAAACAGACCAGGGAGGTGATGAGGGGTATAGATGACGCACTAATAATAGGCTGGCAGCTAGACAGCCAGATTCAATGCTTGAAGACAAAAGCTTTTCCTTCCTGCTACAGCAGCATGCATCCCGCCTCAAATCTCAAATTCTCCCTGCTCCATGCTTGCCCCCCTCATCCATTCTTCAGAACACACTTTCTATTCCAACAACACGAACACTTGTCTTTTGTTATGATGAATCAGGGCCCCCGCAGTTACAGTTCACCAAAAAACATTCTGCTGAAATATCCGTGGAATCCTGTTCGTCCAATCAACCTGCTAGAATGGCCAAAGTCAAAGCTTTATTCCACTCGGGGAAGATGGATTAGCATTACCTTCTCCCACTTTCAGGCAGTCTGGAAATTTCATCAACTGCTTTCATGTCTCGTGATGGCCCAGAGAAAAAACAAGACGAAACAGAATGAAACAGACAAAAACACTCTCCATGCGGGCTCTCAAGTGGAGAAGGCATACCAGAACTGCTAAGATCGGGTTGCATAGACGTGATCATAGAGCATTTGAACAGCTGAGGGTGCGTGTAAATTGGCAACGCTTTCTGTGTGTTCAGGTGATTGTCACCATGGCTGGCAAAGTCTTCTATGATAAAAGCATGCACACACAGACACATACACATATACGCATACACACTAACAGAGGAAATTGCTAGGGAGAAGTAGACAAAATTAAAAGCATGAGGGACATTTTAGATGTGGAATGATTGAACATATTACTCAGTAACAGAATATACAAATTTTGTCTGAAGGACCAATGTTAATGTGAGGTATTCAATCGTATATGACAAACTCATTGTTACATGCCAGTGTGCATGTGAGTTTATTCTATAGAGTATCAATTCCAGTAATACTAACCCTTTAAAAAAAGTATGTAGGTTTTTCTTGGCAATACATGCCCATCCAACACACTGCACTTCTTGTCAAATACCAGCCCACTTCTTGGCCCTTTCACAGCAGAGTTACCTCACTCCATCATAATTGGAAAATTTAATTCTACTGTCTGCCGGCTAATACAATGAAAAATCAATGACTCCATTTTCACTGGATGCAAAAATACAAGGTATTTTGATTTGAATAGGTATTATCTATGGCCAACCATTTTCAGTACACAGCAAGAAATATGTGGTGAATGACATTTCCAGATATTTGGAAGAAAAAAACCCCCAAAGAAATCAGTAAAATAAATAGATGTATGCATTTGCAAAGTCTCAAATGTAGACCCTAGCCAAACCATATCAGAAATGGGTTACACACCTGCACGTACTACAACCTTTACAGAGAAACGTTACACCATGTACTGTATACGCTGTTACTTTCGCGAGGGTTTCATTTTCGTGAATTTTGCAAATCACAGATGGATCACAAATTTTACAACATGCGAAAATGTCGCCATGCGCCAGGGGAGTAGTGCATTTACCATAACGTTGGTATCAATTCGCAAAAACAGCATCTCGCGAGAATGTCTGCGACCTCCTCATTTGTGAAAATATCTGTACGCGAAAATAACAGCTTACACAGTAATATTAAAATCATGTGGCAATAGCAACCATATACGTGTCTACAGAATGATCTGTCAGATCCATTTAATTTGTACTCTTGGTCCATTCAATGGTGTAGATGGTTTGCACCATGTACTCAAAATCCACATCTATACAGAGGATAGTAAATTGTGAGGAAATTACTTTAGAGGGCACGGAGGTCTGACTGCCGTAATGTAGACTTATCACTAATCTTTGCAACGTATTGCTCAAGTGTATGCACAAAGTTACAGTACTGAGCAAAATCAAGGGCAACTATTGTAGCATGTTGCACTACATTGCTAGAAATGATTTGACCTACCACTTTTGTAAATTGGTTGCTTGAAACATTCTTTACCACTTTGCTAGGATTTCCATGGAATCGCTGAATTCTCAGAAATGATTTGCTCCTTTCCACCTGACTAGTAAGGAGCCAGTTCTGAGATGGGTCTAGAACTGCTAGACTACAACCCCTGAATACTCCGAACAGACCAAGATAGCAATCTTGTCCAATATTCCTTTCTTCCTAAATTCATCAAAAGCACAGATCATCATACACTGACCCAACTGAGTCTCAGAGATCTCATACCATGTTCACACTGAACAACAATATCATTGAGTTGCACTGCCTTCAAGGGACAGCACCACCTATTTCACACTGCATTTGAATAACAATGATAATGAAGCACACATACGGTGCAAAATACTGGTGTTTCTAGGCTCACTATACTATTTTCTGTATTATAAAATAATCCAGAATTTGAAGAACCTGATAACATTTTTCACTCTCCTTAAAAAAAAAAGAATAAGCAAATATTATGTGTAAAAGTATTTTTTGCATTGCATGACTTACGCCACAGTGTGATAAGTGAGTGTGAACACTCCTCCTAAATGAGGGTAAATCTGCAAGGTAACCTATATCCCGATGATGTTTCCAATCGACTTATTCTTCCTGCCATGCTAGATGAGTATCTCCTTGCCCTTTACACCTCATTGCTCAAGGAAGTGTGAAGCCCTTGCTACACTGGAGACCTTGTACAAATGTCGCGATTTGCAGTGAGGATGCCCCACATACACACAGACACACTAACACACATACACACAAACACACACACAAATACATGGAAACAAATATGCATACCCACGAAAACATGCTAGCAGACAAATACAATGTATATACACACATAAACATGCTGGCACACAAACACACACACAAATAAAAACAAAAATGGAAGCAAACTAACACACCCATCAACCAATGATGAAATATCTCATCTTTGGTAGATGGTAAAACAATCCCCATTAGTCATTAATCTTTCACCCAAACTGCACAATCCCTATTCCTTGAAATCAAATGAAGTCCACTTATAAGTTCTTCATATCTACATGTGCTTACACCTTTTATATCAATACATTTTGTTTTTATTGTTTGGTGTGCTTTTTTGTTAAGACAACAGAGAAATATAGTCTGGAAAGAGACTAGCGAGGCAGCGGTGAGATAAAAGAGCACTGGCAAGCATGTTGATGTCTAACGCCCGAGGGCTGAGCCGTCGCTATGGGGCGGCACCTTCCCAGAGTCGCCCAGTGCTACAGGGATGGGCTAACCCAAATTCTACGGATCCATGGTAACGTTTTGGATATCAGCTAGAATCTTGTCAGAGCGGCATTCAGCTTGACCCAACTACTTGTATTCTCCAAGAGAAGTTATTCCACAGAAAGAGGTGGGGGGGGGGGAACTGTATTAGGTTTAAAGTCGAGAATGTGTTACTTTGGGAATTTACTCTCAGATTAATTGTACTATCCTACAATTTCCCTATCACATGAGACAGGAGAGCTCACTTACAATGATTGGATAGCACTGCAAACATTTTAAGAGGGCCTCATTCAGCTGGGATTTACTACGTAGGATGTATCAACTCACAGAATTACATGGGTAGAGACGGTAACGATCATTTGCGATAACAGGGGGATTTTCCGGAATGTCAGTTTTTTGGGGGCAATAATGGATTTCAAGAAGATTGGAAGGATGAAATGCTAAGATGATAAGTGAGTGGGTGTGGACTGCGAACCACCTAACATTGGCTGCATCTCACAAGACTACAGACTGGCATATATAGATCGCAACATATGGACAGCATATGTGTGTGTCGAGAAGAAATCTGCCTCTTCTCCGAGACTCCAGATATTTTTGGATGAATGTGGAGACATGTCTAGGGAGGAAGGAGGGTATGAAGCAAGATATGCTGTAAAAGATATATACCCTCGGGCTTTGGGGAAAAGAAGAAGAAAAAAAAAATGGGCGAGGGTTTCCAGCTCACTGCATTATTTTCATTTCATCTCTCTCAGCAACATGTATCTGCATCAGTAGACAAGCCCTGTAACAAATCTTAACTCACTGCATATGTGGCGGAAATTACTTATTACATCAGTACAAACACTGAGAAATGATGCTGTGTAAGGCTTAAAAACAGCTGATTTACATCAAGATCACCCATGGAGAATTCAGAGCACTCAGTAAGCAGCTGCAACAGCATGATCCAATGTGTCATGTGTATGCGTAAAACTAAAATGAAGAAAGTTATTTAGATTTGTACACAGTATCAAGTATAGAAAATAAAACAAATACAAACCCTTTCTTACATCTGCCTCTTCAATATAATGATTTTAAGTGTTACAGGGATGATTTATGACTAACTTAACCCGTTGAGGACAAGTCCCAAGTATACTCGGGTAGGTGTCTATGGGAAAGTTGTAGCAAAAGCAGTGGGTCCTAAACGGGCTTTATACAAATTTTCATTCCCTTTACTCGAGCACTCTGTACAATTCTCACAAATTTATAGAAACACTTGTAGATTCTAATTAGTATTCTTCTACTTTGAAAGAGGAATTACAACTTATATATTGTATACTTCAAATGAACAAAAAACACATATGGGAACTACATGAGAATCTCAAACTAATTTGCTTCTCCCCCCCCCTTTTTTTTTTTACATACATGTAGCTCCCAACAGGCTCATTGCATGACAACTGCATTAATATAATATATTAAAGCTCTTGATAATGAGTTGCAACCTGCCAATGTGGATAAAAAGCATCTATTTCTTTTTCTTTCTTTTTTTTTCCTGATGGTTCCATCTCAGCATTAGACAAATTAGGATGAAGAGTAATGAGATTCTGGGACAGGTGTGAATACCGCTGGGATGTGTAACCGTCATCACCCATCAAACCAGGTCCTAGCACATCTCATACTAAATGGCTGAAATGTTAGCACTATTATGAATAATTAAATCCAATACACTTGTGATTCATCACACTCCTCCTGAGAGCAGGAATTACTGGAAGACGACCAATATCACCGTCCTCGTGCGTTGTCTACGGAGCCATTTGGCGCGTCAGTGGGGGAAAGAGCAGATTTGTAAAGCACAATTTGCATTTGAATATTGGTAGACTGAGATTAGAGAGCGTATCTGATGACACACATGCATAGAAACAATGACAAATTCAAATGGAGATTTTACTCCACGCGATTACTGTAGTAACTAGGGCAGTAGGAATGGCATTGTCTGTAACGAGGGTGATGCTATCAAAAATATTAGACTATAACAGCAACAAAGATGCTTACTGTATAAGCTGTTATTTTCGCGTACAGACATTTTCGCGAATTAGAAGGTGACAGACATTTTCGCGAGATGTTGATTTCGCAAATTGACACCAACGCTATCTTGCATGTATTGTTAGTCTAGTGTATGGCGACATTTTCGCGTGTTGTTAAATCCAATTGTGATTCGCGAAATTTGCGAAAATTAAACCCTCGCGAAAATAACCACTTACACAGTACTACAATATGCAAAAACAATATTGTAAGTCAGCATAGTGCATCTGATCATATGGTTGGAGAAAGTACTGAAACAAGGGAAACATTTGTGAAAATGCACACCAATGGTCCTGTCTGTTATCAATCCTATTCTACTGTTTCTCTATTTGTTCTTTAAAGAGCCATCAAAGATCTGAAGTTAGATTACATACAAACTAACATCCTCAGGTTATTATGGAAAGCCAAAATTGCATTTCACTTTCCAATGTCATCTTTCAGAATGGTGTATCCTCCTAGCGCTCAGTGTGGTTGTAAATATTCACAATAGACCACACAGAAGTGAATAATTTGTTGAAAGTGTTGATATCACATTGCCCTAACAAACCTTGATTCAAGAACTGCACAGTGTACACACACCTACATGAGAGGCACAACGTGTTTCTATGTTTCTTAGAAGGTCACTAAGATCTACATGATGTATGTCTTTCAAACAGTACGATGTAACATCCTATCTCTTACTTTGTTGGTGGAAGGAAGAGAGGGGGATGGGATAGTAGCAGGGAGGAGGAGGAGGATGAGGAGGAAGATGAAGAGGAGGAAGAGGAGAGGATTCAATATTCCCTTCTGGTTTTATATTTTAATGCATCTGCTGTAGAATGGGTGCTATTGAAATAAGCTGTTGGAATCCGTACACATGGTCTTCATCCTTAAACATTTCATGATTCTTGCCAAGAGAGAGAATACCTCAACTTGGGCAAATGCCACCAATGTGGGCAAATACCACCAATGTGGGAAAAGGGGGGAAGGCGCCTTGCCTGTCACAACATGCACAAGTTGGTTGAGTAAAGTAAAGTGAACAGTAAAGACATTACAGTACAGACAGCAGGGTGTCTTCAACGCTCCATGTTTCACAGTCTTTCGGTCGCAGGCAGACAACTTACCCTCTTTTCCTCCTAATATATCAGCTAATGGATCAATGCATGCTGCTGATTACCTACTTATTCTCCATGCCATGTCGGCTCAAATTGAGGCTAGCATAACAGCCTGCCGCTCTGTGGCAACAGAGTAACAAAGATCTTCAGCTTCACACAACACCTACACGTCAATTTGTCTGTTTGGTACAGAGCATTCTCCCATTATCTCATTGAGGTCTGCATCAAAATAAATGTTGGATCCAGGTTTGATATTTGTTTATCTAAAACATGATATATACACAGACATCACTGCAAAATGTGTGTGTATTTGGGTTTTTTTTAAACTACCCAGCCAAAATTGAGACTATCCCCTTGAAAGACCGTATCCATCAAAACTCCAGTACCGGTATGTTGCAAGCTCACGATACTTTGTCACCTCAGGCCCCACTCATTCATTTCTCTGTTTACTACGTGAAAAGCAGCATGGTACAGAAAATGGAATGAAATTTGATGAAGGATGCTTTCTTGCACAATAAACCAAGAAAGGATGCTTGATGCGATTCTCTCTCCTCCCAAAAGCATTTCCTTGTATTGCACAACAGAAGCAACGAAAAGAAAAGAAATTTTGTGAAAAGGGAAAATATCACTCTGAGAAGCAGCAGCTCACATCTCACAAGGCAAGGAATTTTGTTCAAACAAATGAAATTAGAGCCCTACATACAACTGCCCACTAGCAAACAGCCGACATCAAATTTTCTCTTCCAGATGCACTCGGGCCTCGGTCTTCCCTATTCTAATGCAAAATTATAAAGTTCAGGAAAAACAATTTGTTGTACTAAAAAAATTTTCTTATCATCATGCAGCATTCAAGTATTCACAAAACTCCTGGAGGTATCACAGGAAGAATATGTTATGCAAAGAAGAAAAAAATATCAAATTAATAGTTCCACATTTAAAATGAATACATCCCACACTTCTTGGATACCTCAGGCTGAACTGACATTGCAGTAAATTTGGTTGTGCCATTGTAATGATAGAAATAAATGGTTATAATCTTTGTGCCTCACACAGATGCATACTATGATCTAATCACTATTTGGTATAGAGCCACACTGCTAGACTTTGGCTCACACATAAATCATTTATCAAATCAAAATATTTTGGGATTTACAGAAGAGTCAAGAGGAGGAGAATGGTAGCAACAACCAAAAGGTGGCCAACTTCACCACAGTGCTCATGTCAAAGGGATATATTGGTGTGTATTCAGTCGGAGGTAAAGATAGAACAGGAATTGGACTGTTATCATGCTGTCTGAATGTACCACCAAAATCGCTTCCAAAGATCAACATTTTGTAATAATCATTCATTCACTCGATCATATATATTTTTCATTTACATCACACTTGTGGTTGTATAATTTTGAGAAAAATGCCCTTACTTTGACAATTCTGTGAAAAACCCCAAACTGGTTTTCTTTAAAGGGGAATTTAAAAGGTTGCTAGAACTACACTTCCACTTTCTGGATGATACAGCACGCAGCCATCCCCATTTCCATATACCACTCTTCCCCCACCAATCAGTAATATACCATTTCACAAAATGCCACAATGTGACTGCCGTGCACTATGCCCCACCCTCCTCCGTGCTCCATCAAATCACCTGCAGCTCTGAAATATGCAGGTGCATGACCGCCACTGATTCTCATCACCCGTTTTAAGGGGAATCTCTGCAAATCGGTGACTCTGGAAGCGACCGACCACAGCCAGCCATCCATCCCTCACTGACCAACTCATCTCGCGGCTGCCTCCTTGGCTTCCCACCAGAATGAAGTCATCAATTATCAATGCTCCTTCCTTCCACACTGTTACAGAGTGGAAGATAGCACGACAGACAAAACAGAGAAGAGAAGAAGAGATAGTCTCACATTCAAGCCTTACCAAACAAGAAAAAAGGAGTAATATCTTTAAACTACGACATACAAGCCATTGTGTACACTTTAACATGAAAAGTGTCTTTAAAATAATGTGGTCGCACTGATGGAAAATCACGTAAATGCTTAAAATTTTGTTAAGGGCAGTCAGATAGAAGCCACATGTCTTTATATCCTAGAAAGTTTTATGCAAGAACAAAGATTCCACCATAAGCAAGGAAATAAAATAAAGAAAATAAACAATCAGTGCGAGTGCATATTGTCATTGAAGCAGTTAGATATTTAAATACTGCCGTGTACTCTGAAGAAATGAAATCCTTCACTTCCACGATACTTATCCAAAAACAAAGTTAAATACAGTGGAATTAAAAGGTGGGTTCCACCATTCATCAGGATCTCTTTGTTTTTGGATATCTCAGCCATTTAAAAACTAATTTTCATTGAATAAACTTTGAATTCCTCTTAGAATTGTATGTTTTTTTTCAGGGATTAATTTCCCTGGTGTTTCTTTTCTCCCTGAATGACATTTACCAAGGTAGTTTGAAATGTGATTCTCGGGGTGCCATGTGTATCTAACCATCATGATTGCGATTCGAGTGTTGTCACTATGGAGCTGCTTTGCACTGTTTGACCTGAGAAGTAGAGGTCAACTAACGAACATTTTTTATTTGGACCGAGGATGCATACACTGGAAGTTGACCTTGGCAGCTCAGAGATATCAACGCATTTCAAAATGGCATTGCATTTATCTACTCGCAGAAAGGTGATCGTGGTCTCAAACATGCTTCAAATCACCCTTTGAATGACATTTCAAATTGGCATTTCTAAACGTGCCTGAAAGCACGGTTGTGTTTATGTAATGCCTCAAACGCATTTAGGATCATAATTGTGCAGCAGAAAAATTTAAGAGAAACACACCCTAAATGCATTTGGACATCCGCAGATGATCTCAGCTATGTTTTTGATCTAAAAAAGAATCCGAAATATATGACCTTTTACTTCAGTTAGGCAGGGCGTCACAAGAAGTGCAGCATGGACCGATACAAGTGTCTGATGATGTCAATCAAATAGGTGAGAAAAAAGGTGTTACATCCCCTGACATCATCTCCTATTATTGAGACCAGAATCTTTTCCCTTTTCTTTTGGCCATAGGTGAGGAGGCAGAGAGAGTTATAGATAGAATGAGAGAACGATAGAGAGAGAGAGAAAAAAAAAAAGGAGACTGGCAAAGAAGATGAACTCTCAATCAAGAAGGTGGATGGATGGGGGATTCTGAAATGAAAGTGTGGACGTGAGATTGCATGGTAAAATGCAGGTGATGTGGGAAGTGATAACCACTGGGCATCGCCAGGAGGTATTTTCATTCACCTCGATTTGACGAGTCTTCCAGAATATCTGGCCAAATGCGGGGACTGGTAGTACGAGAGTTGGCAAAAGGGGGGGGGGGGAAAGGATGGGAAGAAGTCGGGGGGAAAACGAGCGCTACGGACAAAACGCTGCCATCTGACCGCTTGAGCATGATGAGCAGCTGGTGTCAAATCAGAGAGCGACCTACTTCAAAATCAGATCGCAATGCCCAGCACTGGGCAGAGTAAACATCTCCCTCTATTTTGATGTGTTGATGTGCTGCAGGCAAGAGCAAGGAAAACCAACATTCTCTGTCTTTGCAGTGCTTCCGCACTACATCTGTTTCAATCATCAAAAAAAAAAAAATGGAACTTACAGTGGTATAATCATTCATCACGAATCGATTACTCTTCCAACAAGACGTATGAAATAAATTTCAAGCATCTCTTTGAGTTACAGAACATGAAAGCCACAATCTGCCATATTTGGTAATTTAATTTTGCATGAATGCATCACTGTTGTATGGAATTGAAATTGATATCAAAGAGCACACAAGAGATATAACAGGAGATTATGCAAACCATAAATCAACAGTCTCAGAGACTGCAAACAGAAATTATCATCCCTTTGAGTGAATTTTCTTCTTTTATTAAATTTTATTCATCAAAACTGTCATCTAAATACCACACCATTTCAACAAGTATAGTACAATGTTTCTTATCAAAATTTTCTGTATTTTAGCGTATGAATTTACAGACCTGTGTTTGAACTCCTAAAAACTTTACATGAGATTACATACTTTATTGGAGCAGCTTCTAAGATAATAGATGTAAGATTGATACCATGATAAAAGAATTTTTATAAATACTTTAGGAATTCATGTGTATTCCTGTACTTTCTAGAAAAAACAAACAAACTACCAGTACTTTTTTTTTCTCTACCACCAGAAACAATGTTGAAAATTTATGAGAAGATTGGCCGTCAGTATCTAGGACAATTTTGTGAATTAAATGAGACATATTTACCAAATGAGTCTTATAACTGTGCTAAGACTAGCTCCTTACTGTTTCATAAATTTTGATATTTTCATCTTCACATTTTGGCACCTGTGTCTGCTTTACTGGCCTTTCAGTGCCTCCCATACACTTTAAACATGACCGCAGTGACTCACAGCAACAAGAGAAATGATTCAAATTTCAGCCTGGAGAGGTCAGTATGCACTGATGTGTGAAACAAGATGCCGACTACACTTGAAAAAGCAATTTTGCAAACTTGATGGCCACAAAAAGAAAATGTTCATCTAACGTCCCATCTGCAGAAAGGGCAAATACCATCTAGCACCACTCAGATATAACTCTGCTGCCGCTCAGGTCTGTATGGCTATGAGTATATTGAACACTAATTGATACACATAATCTACAAACTGAGCAAAATCATCAGACACACATACATGCAAACACACCTGAAAACCCTACCTCTCCCCTCACTAACCAAGGCACTGTTCACACTTGACTAATTCTTCAAATAAATCTAGAGGTACCATATTTGGTTACATATAGCATCAGCTTAATATCATCCTACTTCTGAAAATAATTCCTTATACACTCCTCATATTATCCTTAAATCAACTGAATTTGTAACATCCTCTCCAAAGATTCAGGTTTTTTTTAATGATTATCACACACTGTTTTATATAGTTTAGTAACATTCCTAACAATTCAGCATTTATAAAATCACTTTCAATTTCATCTTCTTCTAATTTTGTCTTTTGTAAATGTTTCATACTACAATTCTGAACAGGGAAAGATCCCTGGTTTTCTCTCTAAATCCTGTTCACACAAACTTCCCCTCAATGCCTCTCACATTTTCATCACATCAACAGCTCTTGCCCGTCTCTCACACACATCAACTTCACTGGGGACAGTTCACATCTCAAACATCAAATGAAGCCTCTGGGAAAACAGCACTCAATGTAAATATCACACATCCTCAGAGAGGAGAATTTGCATTTGGGCGTTTAGACATGCAGACGCCTTTTACAATTCACGGCAAGATGTCTATATAGTATGCAGCATCAATAATGGGCCAAGATTCATAATGCTAATATTTCTTTCTCTTCTTCCCCCCTCACAACCCGTTTGTCGATCTCTGCAAACCTTGAGAGGTCTGCGGAGTAAAAAAGCTGAAACATCAGAATGTCAGTGAAGAGGGGAGGAGGGCTAATGACCTCCAGGCTGATCTTAATAAACACTTGTCCTCAAAAGATCCTACCCCCAATTCCTATTAAAAAACAGGCCCTCTTCAAGAGCCCTTCACTCGCATCCAATTTGCTGGCATGGACCAACGCTGCAAGTAAGCATGCATGCAGGCTGGAAGTAAAGGAAGGAGGAGAAGAGATAAAACTACACGAGTGTCAGAAATCCATCAGGTCTGCTAAGGTTTGGCGCAATAAATTATCAACTTCAGTTGCGCATATGATTGACAGGTCATTCAATAGGGCAGATGCGTCAAAAGGGCCATCCACGAGAGCGGAGCGGCCAACAACTCTTAAATTCTGAACACAGTCTGAAGAATATGCAAATATTGGTGGCCTCACAAATTCCTCCACATCCACACACTCCCAGCATGGGAAATCACGTCAAGTTTTGTTTTGTCTTATAAAGTCTAATAGGTAAAAAACAAAAATTACTGTTTGTTTTGCCTTGGAAATCATGTCATTACATATCTTAAATGCCAGCAGATAGTCCATGGAAGCAACAGTGTTAGATACGTTTACTTCCACTATCCATTTTTTCTTTCCAGTTTGCCTTATTCTCCTGCAGTGTTTTATCCATATCAGCTAAAGCTTCCTGACAGAATATGACACGCAATTATGGATATAGGATATAGGATATAGACTCAGAAAGATTGACATGTGAGATGTATCACTTATTCCATACCTGTTGGGAATAACCCCATAGAGGGCAGCAGAGCATCTCCAAAGCAAACCTCTGGAGCAGTTTTCACTGGAAGGTAGGAACCAACATCTTGCACTTCTGTATCCTACTAGCTTCAGAAGATGTGGATGTAGGGGGGCAATGTATCACGAGACAGCTCCCTCTCTTGGTCAGATACCATACAGTCTCACATAACCCATGCATGGATAGAGCTCTTTGGCCCCTGCTCCTTGATCATACAAGATTTATAAAATTTTTATCCAGTTTGTGAGCAACCACTTGTTCTAAGCCTATCTTGAATTTATTTGATATTAAGAGTTGATAAATACATTCACTCACCTGTGTAGGGATGGAGCATGGTCCAAGAAAGGAAGAACAGCACATGAAATACAAGAGAAACACAAGAAAAAGAAATCATTAGGTACATTCCAAATTCAGAATGCCAAAGAATGCAAAGTGTCAACCAATAAAAGAACAAAATTCTTTACAATTTATTGATATTCCATGATGATCGGTGTGCTAAAAGAGCGGGGAAATGGCATGAGGAGTTTTATCTGCCTCCAAAAACATATTAAACTGTGCTGAGTAAACAGTAGATGGTGGAGTTTATTGAGGGGGAGGAGAGATTCAAATGTCACAAGAGATTTTCTGAAGTGGTGAAAAGCCTTGAATGTGCCCGAAGAAGGCGATCAAATCGCTTTCTTTCACAACAATTAGTGAGGTGCGCGGAGTTCCCTTACCCTCCAACATTGGTCTAATGACAGCCAATGCTATTGTGACTGTAAATATCTACACACATATTCCACCGTACTGGCTGCAGGGCATGGGAAAACAAGTCTGCGGTGACGACATGTAAAGTCACTTTCAAGTTACAGGGCTGAGGGTCTTGGTGAGAGAGACACAGAGACAGAGAGAGATAGAAAGAGAGAGGGAGAGACAGAGAGAAAGACAGAAAGATAAAGGAAGAGACAGAGAGAGACAAACAGAGAGAGAGAGAAGAGGAGAGACAAGCAGAGAGAGACAGACAGACAGAGAGGGAGAGACAGAGAAGGAGAGAGAAGAATAGAGAGAAAGGAAAACCTTGTACTCATTTACAGGAGGCAAAAGTTCTATCCGTAACATTCTGTAGTCAAAAGGTCACACATAGCATATTTTAGGGTTATTTTCTTTGCTGATTGAGTCATTAGTCACACCAAGTTTTAAGAAAATAAATCAAGTTATCAAGTTTGGTTTGCAGGGCCAGTGACTACCTTTGGAAAGTTTTCTATAATTTCATACAGGTAACAAACATTTCGAGCATATTTTACCATGCCCACAGGTCTAACAAGAACAATAATGTTCATTAATATAATTTGCAGCAGAACACCAATTCTATTACAAGAATGGAAGAAATGGGGCATAATTCATTTGGACTCTAAAAGTTGGGAAGTCACGCATGTTGTCACCAAAACAATAGGTAACTAGATTTACCCCTAATGTGTTGTCATAGCAAACTTGAATGAAATCAAGCAAGGTGGGTGGCTGGTGGAGCAGATGCGAGATTTATGAAGCAGCTTATGAAGCAGCAGCAGCCTATAAAGGTTAGAACACAGGGGGCAGCATCACCAAAACCTGAGGGATTCTAGAATGACCAACCACACACCTCTTTACCAAATCGTCGGTTGAGAATAAGGGCGTTAAGTTGCCACAAAACCCATAGTGTTCAAGACCACTTAACGCCCTTCTCATACTCAACAGACGAAATGTCAATAAACTCCACGAGTTACATCCAAACTGCCTCATACTCCATTGAGTTACATCCAAACTGCCTCATTTATACACATTTTTGTAAATGTTTCGCTTGTTAAGTTGACCTCTCACCACTAGGTAATACATGGGAGAAGTGCTATATACGGAGGCTATTGCCTTGTTTGATTTATTTATTTTTTACATACACGATGTAGGGCTATATACCATGATGTGTGTAATTGATGAGATTTGTCATAAGTTGTTACATGAAGCAACATTTTATCTTAGTTAACAATTTAAACATTCCCTTTTATGAAAAGAAGTACATTGTAGACGCTTCTATGACCCTAAGTACCTTATATTACAATAGATGATCCAGAGACAATCTGTTAACTTGGAGTCATCAATCAATGCACAGCTGGTAGATTACCATACTAAACATGAATGCTGCATTATATGCCTTGTAAATCATTCATCAATACCTAGTTTAATGAGGTGAGTCAGAGAGAAGTTTGAATAGACCTTGTGGCTAATGCTACTAGGCTGTGTGTTCACCATCCCTTGCCTCCATCTCCATCATAACAAGGTAGTTTTGAATAAGTGGCATAGGGTGGATTATAAACCTAAGCCAAGGAGCCTGAAAACAGGTTAGGAATCTATATTCAGCCAGTGCTTGATTGCATGTTGCTATGGAAACCATGTGATACAATATTTTTGCATGATTTGATACGATGACCATATACTGGACTTGATGTAGGATAATACAAGCACCTACTGGTATTCAAATGAATGAAAAAATGTATCTTCCACTCCCTCCACACTGTACTGGAGCTACTGTATTCAACATTCATAATGTGCATGGCATGCGAGGTGAAAACTCATCACCTATGTTTCCTGTACGAGCCTTGGCAGAAAAATGGCTGCCTGTATTCCTAAGCAGTACTCCTCTCTTCAAAAACAGATAACCACAAAAAATTAAAGGACAGTGAATGAACTTGGCATGGTGTCAATGATAATATCATCCCTATGCACTAAAAAAAAAAAAAAAAAAAAAAAAAAATCTTTATATGGTATTAGCCCTTGGAAAGAACCAAAACAACTGCAGCAGAAATAACTTTTTTTTTGTTCTGTTTCACTGAGGAACAGACTAAATGCATTTCAATTAATGGTACATCTTGTTTAAATGCAAACTGTCATTTGACATCAACACAGTTAGGTTAGATGCCAATCTTTTATTTCTGAATGCATACATGATTTAACATTTTTCATGCTGCTATATCATGAGCATATCGATCAATCTAGAATAAGGAGAAACAAGTGTTTTAATATTTTCTAGAGCATATCTCTACTGAAACAGTTCAAATAATACCAACCCAGTTACAAGACAAGAGCTCCACATACATAGAAGGGATTCTCTCTCCCTTCTATCTAATGAAGATAAGACAGTGGGAAGTTTGGGGGTTTTTTTAATTTCTTTATGTCTGTGTATATGTTTGTGTGTGTATGTGTGTGTTGGTGAGTTTGTGTCTGTGTCTGTGAGTCTGTGTGTCTGTATGTGAGAATGTGAGTGTGTGATGGCAGGGAAAGGTGACAATCTATCACTAAAACCTCCTCTATAGAATGTTTGCTCAAGTCTCACTCAAGATTTTTTTCTCCTTTTTTTGGGGGGGGGGGGTGGGTGGATTGGGGAGAGAGAGGAAGGAATAACAAGTAGGTGACACAACAGACCCACTTGGACTCACCCCCCTGCTGGCTTGCTTGTTCACACAGGGGTGCTAATGATTGGACAGGGTACATAATCTCACCCTCTAATAACCTGAATAACCCAAAGGTTTGATGTTCATTTTGCTCTCTCTCTCTCTCTCTCTCTCTCTCTCATGAGCACAACTGCTATTTTCTGAAACACATACCGGATATGCATGACCTACATTACAAAAAATGCACAGCTTGATGAAAGTTGCATTAGTTGATCCAACATTGTGATACGGCTTCTCCAGAAATAGTACTTAGCTTTTAGGTTCATTATGACTCTCTGAAACCAAGAGTCTGCACAGACCCTTAAAGCCCACACTCAACCAGGATACAAACAAAGCACTTGTTAACACCAGCAAGCCTAATCGCAAACATGAGTGAAACTGACGTGGAAAATATGGGATTTTGATGAAAGATGGAAGGCATTTGTGTCTGTCACCGTGGCAACAGCTGCAGCCCGAAAATGTACCATTATGGAAGAGAGTTCATGACCCTGTCACCAAACTAAAGAATCCCCCCTTAAAGGGTGTGTACAGTTCTGGTCGAGGTGAAGATTTAGCTTTTAACGTTTTGCAAGATATTCAGAAACCACTCTATGAGATGTCAAAGAGCATGCAGTTCTAAGGGGTATCAAAAGTTTATTAGATGAAAATTGGTTTTGAAATGGCCGAGATATCCAAAAACATGGTGAAACAAAGAGATCCTAATAAAGTTGTGGCATGTCGCCTTTTATTATTAACACTTTTTTGGATATCTCAGCCATTTGAAAACCAATTTTCATGAAATAAATGTTGAATCCTTCTTAAAATTACATGCTCTTTCATATTTCATAAGATGTTTCTCATTATCTCACTTAGGAATGTTCAAAACATGAATCCCTACCTCAACCAGTACTGTACAGTCCCTTTAACCTCAGAGATGCAGCAGGGCAGAGGTGGCCTAGGGGACAGGAGGAGCACCTGTAGACCAATGGATCTTGTCAGGAGGGAAGAGAAGTTGCCTAAAATTGCCGGCTTGAGACTTTGAGTGCTAAGAGATTGAAAGGTTCCAGCCGCGGCTTACCAACACATCATTAACCCATTCACTGCTGGTATTGCTTTGATCTATCTATGAAGTCAATACGTGGAATTCTTTCAAAGGTATTTACTACAACATGCTGGCATATTTAGACGCTAAATGCCTATTCTTTGGCATTCAAGTCTTCATTCAGACACACACACACGCACACACACACACATACAGAAACAAATGAAAAGACAAATTGTGCTTAAGCTTGAAATATGTCTTTATCAGGAACAGTTCATTTTCATCTAGAACAGTTGTTCCTATATTTCTGGAATCCCAGAACATAATTCATGGAATTTATTGAATGCAGAAAGATTAGTGAGTCATTCAACCATAAGCTGGTACAAAATCATACTGTTTGTTCAAAAGCTATAAATTTGTGATGTTCAGTAAATTTAATGTGATGCCTTCCTACAACTATAAACTTAATGTCCAGACTGCTTTTATACTGTATGCAGCCCTGATAATACAGGACTTGATGCTCCCTGTGATCACTTCACGAATAAAACATTACAACTGAACTAGAGATTGTAATTTGTCATTACTGACAAATTAAGGTGATCCGATTTTTTTTTAATCAATGATTCGAGTCCTGATCGCAATACGCATGACCATACAGGTTTTATCTGTGTTTAGAGACATTGGCCGTGTGATGTTTGGATTCTCATTTAGAAAAGAGAGTCATATCTACCATGCTTGGTACTAAATTCTGTATACACTAGATAACGAAGATACAGCAACAAATACATACGACCTTTGACCCACCTTTACACTCCCAAGATGGCACCTGAGGAAAAAGTGGTTAATTTGTGAAATGATTCTTGCGACATCATCTATAAGTGTGCAAAATATGGGAAAGATAGGACAGGTATTCACCAAGATACAAGATGAAACAGTTATGACCTTTGACCCTTATTTACATACCCAAGATGGCGTCTGATCAAGAAGTCGTTATTTTATGAAATAATGTAGGTGACATGAACTAAACATGTGCAAAATATGGTGGTGATAGAGCATGTTTTTCTTGAGTTTTTGCAAAGAAAGTTGCGCAAAGAAAGAAATATTTCAATACATCGTCGATGAGCTTTAATTTCAACCAAGTATTTTGACGTGATATCGACATCGTGTGAAAAAAACAAAGGGCACTTATATGATAGCACGAAGTTTCAGCTACAACATATTAAAATCTCGGAGAAATTCACTGAAGCATGAGATAGTGCTTGATAAAGATAGTCATGTCAATTTTCACATCTAGAAAAACTCCCTCCCATAGAGATAACACGTAATAGCGAAGATTGAGAAAGAAGTACAAATGACCTTTGACCCCATTTTGCACACCAAAGATGGCATCTGAGCAATTAGTGGTTATTTTGTGAAATGATCCTTGTAACATGTTCTTTACGTGTGCAAAATATGAGAAAGATAGGACCTATATTTACCAAGATACAGGATGAAACATTTATGACCTTTGACCCTAATTTACATACCCAAGATGGCGTCTGATCAAGTAGTTGTTATTTTGTGAAGTAATGTTCGTGACATGAACTAAACATATGCAAAATATGGTGGTGATAGGGTATGTTTTTCTTGAGTTATTGCACAGAAAGTTGGAGAAAGAAAGAAATATTTCAATACATTGAAGATAAGCTTTAATTTCAACCAAGTTTCTTCACGTGATCCCGACAACGTATGAAAAAACGAAGGGCACCTAAACGATAGCCCTACGTCTCAGCTACAACATATTAAAATCTTAGAGAAATTCACCGAAGCATAAGTGAGCTAGTGCTCGATAAAGATAGTCATGTCAATTTTCATTTCCATAAAAATTGCACTCCCATAGAAATTACACGTAAACTGGTCAATTTTGACAAGGTTACTTTCAATCCATTTTTTCGAGGTGATGTCGTCATCTAATCAAAATTGGGTAATAACATTTATGAAAGAGCAGTTCATAAGCTACAACATATTGAAATTTGGGTGAAAATTGGCAAAGGACAAGTGAGATACGCTCGAGTAAACTTGAAATTTGATGACGTCATTTTGAAAATTTACTTTTTTTACTTTATTAAGAAATTTGATATCTTTTAATCATTTTGTCAGCATTGCCACCCCATGAAATGACATGTACAACTCATCAGCTTTCAGAATATGTAAAGAAAATGGGGGGTCACCGTCCATCCTGACGAGTAAAATCGGATTTCAAATTGGCGGTTTTTTGGCATAGTTGCACTGTATATCGCCATTGACGCGCGCGCGGAATTTCAACTTTGACGGGCCCGTATGACGTCATATTGAGTCGGATTGACTTGAAACTTGGTAGAAATATTCCTTGATATTTCAGGCATCTAATCCGTGTCAAAAAACGGGAAATTTGTATTGCATATGAGCTGTGCGTGCGTATATGTGCGCGCGCGTACGCGTCCGTCCGTTTTTTTCAATTTTTCAAAAAATGCTACAAATGGTCTGAAACGTGTGCAAAAAGATTTTGAGCTCGATTGGAGCATACAAATATTTCAACGCGCGCGTACGCGCACGTTTTAATAATAAATATGAATTTTGATAATATCAGTAGAATGCGCTTGACTTGAAATATACGTGACGTAAATTTCATTGAAAATTTGCATTCCATTAATGAGATATGAATGAAAATGTGTTTTCATATAATGACGTCATCGTGACGTCACGGTCGACTGATCACTATGATACATTAGATCTGTCATCTTTGTGACATGATACATACATGGTATGATTTTGAAATTGATAGGCAGAAGACTTTCTGAGCTAACCTCTGCACAACTTTTGAGGAGAAATAAAGAAACAAAGAAGAAAGAATCAGTACAGATACAGAAGGTGATCCGAGAGGATACTCGGATCACCTAACAATGTGGTTTTTGCACTTGGAACCCAGTTCAGAGTGAACAGAGTGTAAATACAGCCTGAAAGAGGGTGCAGCACCTCCACTTCATTAGTCTACAAAGAAGTGAGCCCTCTCTTGGCCAGGACCCAATAGAGTTCCCACACTTGAGTTTCAGCCGCAGGGAGTGTAATACTATTCATACCTCTGATTTTTCTTGTGCTGTTACATCAATACTCTTATTCAAGATATTTCTTACTGCATTCTTTTCATTGCACAAAGAAGAATTTGAGGCACCTATAGCTTTTCTCAGAAAGTCAAAATAATAATATCATTCCTTATTAAGGCTTGATGTCAATTTCTGCCAAAAAAGGACACATGTTACACTGCGCAAAACATGAACGATGACAATGAATGCACTCTGCAAATCTTTCGTACAGGAAAAGAAATATGATGACCTTGGGAAATTTTTGCCCATTGAAATAAAAAAAAAACTCAAACGCTGCAAGGAAAGAGAAGAAGAACTGAAGAGGAAAGATGGAGGAGGAAGAACTGAAGAGGAAAGATGGAAGAAGAAGAACTGAAGAGGAAAGATGGAGAAGGAAGAACTGAAGAGGAAAGATGGAGGAGGAAGAACTGAAGAGGAAAGATGGAGGAGGAGGGGAACTGACGAGGAAAGATGGAGGAGGAACTGAAGAGAAAAGATGGAAGAAGAACTGAAGAGGAAAGATGGAGAAGGAAGAACTGAAGAGGAAAGATGGAGGAGGGGAACTGAAGAGGAAAGATGGAGGAGGAAGAACAGAAGAGGAAAAATGGAGGAGGAAGAACTGAAGAGGAAAGATGGAGGAAGAAGAACTGAAGAGGAAAGATGGAGGAAGAAGAACTGAAGAGGAAAGATGGAGGAAGAAGAACTGAAGAGGAAAGATGGAGGAAGAAGAACTGAAGAGGAAAGATGGAGGAAGAAGAACTGAAAAGGAAAGATGGAGGAGGAAGAACTGAAGAGGAAAGATGGAGGAAGAAGAACTGAAGGGGAATGTTGGAGGAAGAAGAACTGAAGAGGAAAGATGGAGGAGGAAGAACTGAAGAGGAAAGATGGAGGAGGAAAAATTGAAGAGGAAAGATGAAGGAGGAGGGGAACTGAAGAGGAAAGATGGAGGAGGAAGAACTGAAGAGGAAAGATGGAGGAGGAAGAACTGAAGAGGAAAGATGGAGGAGGAAGAACTGAAGAGGAAAGATGGAGGAGGAAGGGAACTGAAGAGGAAAGATGGAGGAGGAAGAACTGAAGAGGAAAGATGGAGGAAGAAGAACTGAAGAGGAAAGATGGAGGAAGAAGAACTGAAGAGGAAAGATGGAGGAAGAAAAACTGAAGAGGAAAGATGGAGGAAGAAGAACTGAAGAGGAAAGATGAAGGAGAAAGAACTGAAGAGGAAAGATGGAGGAGGGGAACTGAAGAGGAAAGATGGAGGAGGAAGAACTGAAGAGGAAAGATGGAGGAGGAAGAACTGAAGAGGAAAGATGGAGGAGGGGAACTGAAGAGGAAAGATGAAGGAGAAAGAACTGAAGAGGAAAGATGGAGGAGAAAGAACTGAAGAGGAAAGATGGAGGAGGAAGAACTGAAGAGGAAAGATGAAGGAGAAAGAACTGAAGAGGAAAGATGGAGGAGGAAGAACTGAAGAGGAAAGATGGAGGAGGAAGAACTGAAGAGGAAAGATGGAGGAGGAAGAACTGAAGAGGAAAGATGGAGGAGGAAGAACTGAAGAGGAAAGATGAAGGAAGAAGAACTGAAGAGGAAAGATGGAGGAAGAAGAACTGAAGAGGAAAGATGGAGGAAGAAAAACTGAAGAGGAAAGATGGAGGAAGAAGAACTGAAGAGGAAAGATGAAGGAGAAAGAACTGAAGAGGAAAGATGGAGGAGGGGAACTGAAGAGGAAAGATGGAGGAGGAAGATTTGAAGAGGAAAGATGGACGAGGAAGAACTGGAATTGATTTCACTTGTAAAGGCTAGGACTGAATATACAGCAAAAAAAAAAAATGAAAAGATAGGACTGAATATACAGCAAAAAAAAAAATGAAAAGAATCATGTTTGTGACTTCCAAGAGGTTATGATGTCAGACTAATAGTCAAGAGAGTGACCCCACCCCTGCACCTCCCCAAATTTAGGAACCCCTAAAACTTGCTGTGCTTTGTGTGGTTAAAACATGTGGTAACCACACTGGAATACTGTCAAAACTCATATTTCTTTTTTTTTTCCCTCTCCAGGTATATGAAAAAGGGGCAATCAAAACAGCATATGAGGTCTGTTGGCATGGTAATGGTGACATGTGGTTCTAATTCTTTCTGACCAATATCTATAATGGAGAGAAGGGTAATTTCAGTATAGCACAAAGACATATGTAAGTAATGAGTTCAATACAAAGAATTCAGTTTCCCTCGAAATGACATCAACAGATTCATGCAGGAGTTAAGAATACATTCATATTCAAAAACTTTCCTTATCTGACATTTCCACTATGTCTATTACCATACAGTCTAATGATTCATTCACATTTAATGATGGGCAAATGTAAACATTTCAAAGGGTATAAATCTGCCAGATTTTCCTTCCTTATTTTAGATTTAGGCCTACCCTTAATATTCACTTCTTCTTTTTTGTATGCATTATTTCAAATAAGGGCATACATAATAAGATGAAGTAGCAGCCATCATTTGAGAAGTGATATCAGTAACTCAATTAAAAAATAGCTTCTTGTGACCATCCACGATATGTAATATTTCAGATACATTGTACACATGTATATAAAAAATACATGCAGACATAAAGAATGATGCAAGACCAACTGCATGTTCATGAGAACGTCCAAGCATTTTCACTTTTCATTGCTAAATGAATGGAAGTGTGATTCAAAATATGAAGCATGCCACAAAGTTGCCTAGCTCTGCCATTGCCACCCACAGATGAAACTCTCCTGGAAATAAGAAACAGACAGACAAGAAAGGGAAAAATACCCATGGCTGCTATGCGGTTCACCAACTCCAGCTTTCATCAGGCATAGCTCTTTGCACCTGACACACATTTGTTTGTCTCCCCCCTTCTGCAACAGGGGGATAAGACAGCTGTGGCCTCGAGACTAGCCTAAAAACACACCAAAGGAGAGAGTGTGGAAGGCAAGTTTACAAACACCACGTTTACTTCAAACATCTCATCCATTTCCAGCCCTGGTAGCAGCTGGTCACACTCCTCCTTATAAGGACCCACTCCCATCAATCAGAGCAAAGAAATATGCCACTTTCTATGTTCCTGCCCCAATTATTTCACAATGGTGAGATATAAACAAGAGTGAATTGAAACCGATTCTGAGCTCTCAATGATCACTCTTTACTACTTTGTGGAAACCTTTTTTGCTTGTTATTAATGATACCCTCAAGGATGCTAGAGTTTGGGGCAAACACTGCCTAAACTTGGCAATCAGTTATAACATATATATCATAACTACACAGGTATTTTGATGGAAAGACATAATATCACTTCAAAACTCAAAGTCATATCTCTCAAATTTTAACCTACTGCCTGTAAAAAAAAAAAAAAAAATAAGTGGAATATACATGGCACACCTGGTTCTTATAAACAGGGTATGCACATGATACATTAAATATTAACTCTCTCAAATTGCAGGCCATCATGTCAATGCATAATATCAGCCAACCTCATTCACACATTATTTTGATATATAAAGCCTGCCAGTCATGAAGGAGGAAAAGGATACCTTGCACCCATAGTCTCTTGTTACTTTTACTTAACTGCACAAACAGACGGGTCGTCACTATCTTCCTGGCGTATACGAGCCTCATCTACTACCAATCTCACTGTGCATCACCATGCATTCTAAATGACCCATCAAGCAAAGCTTCCTCCCCCCTCCCTCCACTCCTCCCATACTGAGGGTTAAGCTCATTTGTTGGGGTGATGGTAAAATCCCCCGAAAATTGACCGGGATGAGCAAATGAAGCAAAACCCAAACTTATAGGGCCAAGATACGAGGGAGGAGATCCACTGGAGGCATGAGAGTTAAGAGCAAAGAATCTTCAGCAGACTGAAAGATGACTCAGCAGCCCACTAAAGTGGTCCACCATCTTATTTGCCAAGCACTCCACAGACAGACAAATATGTCACAAGCTTGACCTTGAGACATTAAGGTTGTATCTCGCCGCGCATCACATCACCATTGCGACTGGTAGGTGTATGCTTAGGACATTTTCACACATTTTCACACTGAACGTGGAACCGAAGTCATAGAGTCAATAGAGAACACATTATATCCCGGAAGGCGTCCCACCTTCATACACACTGTTTTTGTTGTCAGCTACTTTTTTTTTTCTCAGTGATATGCATTCTAGTGCGTTTGCAGAGTATATGGTTTGTACGAATGTAGTGTGAATTTGAGTACTCTAAAACCAGAAATGTTTGCATGCATTTTAATTTTGCGAATTTCGCAAGAGCCAAGATTCACACAATCAAAATGCATGCGAAAGTTCTTGTCACTGGCAATTCATGAAAATTTCATGCTGCGAAAAAGGCCGTCGGCTCCACGTCACGAAAATTTCATGCCGCAAAAATATCTTGCTTTACAGTATCTCTTCCAAGGCAGCATCCCATCTGTCCAGAGAGAAGAAGGAGAGGAATACAGTGAAAGTATGAATACTGTAAAACATGATCTATTCGCGGCATGAAAATTTCACGAACTGGAGCCGACGACCTTTCTCACAGCATGAAATTTTCGCCAATTGCCACTGGTGTCCAATGCATATTGTGTAGGCAAGAACTTTCGTGTGCATTATAATTTCATGAATGTTGCGGCCCGCGAAATTCGCGAAATTAAAATGAACACGAACATTCCTCGTAGTCGTTTTACAGTAATTGCCCAGTTCCAGCCTTAGGACTGGAGTTTGGGCTTGTCCCTGGGATAGTGATTAGTATCATAATAGTACAAAAGTTTCGCATGAAGGAATTCTTTGAATGTTCTTGTACTTCTTTTTTGAATTTTTTTTTTAATCTTCCAGACAATCTAAGCAATTTGACTATCTGAGTTGTCTTGCAAATCTTACATTCCAACAACAAAATGGATGCTAGAAGATGAGAAAAAGAGTCCCCATATTCCCGATAGAAAAGCCAAGTTAACAGTTACACTGACAATAGCATCCTTACAAATAAAAGAAAGGGGTATCATATTCGATCATATAATATTTTGCTTATATTTTGCACACGGACAGTTTTAGATGAGAGAAGTTTATATAGCGAGTTCACACTGGCTGGCAGTTATTCACAGAAAATATTCCAAAAAGAACTAAAATTCAAGCTGTCTCCTGACCTGATCACATATCTCTTGGTTTCTGGACAACGAGCCACGTATGGCTAATGGTATGTGATCATGTTATGACTCACTGCACTTAGTGAAATTTTTCATGACATCTAACATACACAATCCTATTTCATTCTCAGCCAGCTGCATCCCTGCATAGAAATGCTTTCTCAGAAAAGAAAAGAGAAGAACATACAGACAGAAATAAAGATAAACTAAACACCATCAACACTGTATGCATTCCATTTCCTGCTGCTCCAACAAAGATAACATCACTTGACGATAATAACTCCATATGAGCTGAGATTTGACGCGAGGTAAAAATCGATGCTTCGCTTGTGTCATGCTCCTGTGCTAAGTTAGGCATGAAATTGCGTGAAAGGGACATCCCTTTCAGTGCCTTCCTGACAGTGTATTATTGTGGGAATATTTCTACACATTCTTAGAGTGTATTCATGCAGACAAAGAAAACACTTTGATTTTTCAGACGGCACATTGACTGACAGCTGTTCTTTTCTTCCAGAAATATGAAAGAGGAAGAGAGAAGGGGAAGAGATAGAGGGAGAGACGGAGGCAGACAGACAGACAGACATACAGACAGACAGACACGACAAAAGAGCAATCCAAACTAAACCTGTATGACCTTAATAACATGTGACAGCAGCCATGTGATGGAGCAGGAACAAACGAACATCTATTTCCCACTACACAAGACTTAAAGGAATGGTATAGTTTTGGTTGAGATGGGACTTCAGGTTTCCAATGTTTTTTGTGAGTTCATTAGAAACCACTTATGAAATATTAAAAAGCATACAATTCTACGAGGAATTCAAAGTTAATTTGATGAAAAACTGGTATGATATGGCTGAGATATCAAGACACAAAATAAAACAAAGTGATCCTAATAAAAGGTGGGTACCACCTTCTACTAAAACCTCTTTGTTTCTGGATATCTCAGCCATTTCAAAACCAATTTTCATCAAATAAACTTTGAATTCTGCTTAGAATTGTATGCTCTTAAATAATTCATAAGTGGTTTCTAATTATGTTGCAAAAAAGTTAAAATCTGAATCCCCTGTCTCAACCAAAACCATCCATCCCTTTAACTTCGAAGCCTGGCTCACTGTGCTGGCATGCTCCCCTCTTGATAATGGAAGCACATCTCTGGAGGATATGGTAGCTGGTTGGTAGGTTTTTCTTTTCCATTACCTCAATCTAACATTTAAAAAAAAATGTGTGACTACAAAATCTGATGAAACTTATCCAGGCTTTGGATCTATCCTCCCTAATATCAAGTACACGTAGTCATTCAGCTTGGTCTTTCAATGCAAGACCAACACAAGCCTGAACCCTGCTGATACCTGACACGCCAGACAAATATTTGCGACCACAAGCTATCTGGCTGCATCTTTCACTTTCGTGGCTGTCAATATCACCATGTTTTGCCATCACTCTTTTTCACCAAACTAATATCATCACTTTGGAAGTAGGTGAGAGTCTTCATATCAGCACCGAGAGCCCACCATAATCAAACTATGTCATCAAAGGGCAATATTCTACAATATTCAACCTTCTCACTAAAAAAAAAAGAAGAAAAAAAAAAGAAGAAAGCACCACCATGTTCAGTACGTGCTGAAACAAGCAATAAAAACAAGTAAACAAAAGAATCTACCCGAACTTGACTAAGCCATAGGTCTATCTGATACAAAAATGTGAAAAGCACAATAGTGCTTCAGTGTACTGTGACTATCCCCACATGGTGACAGATGCAGAGGGTTGCATTAACCCGCCAAGGACGGGCTGATTTCACTATAACATGCATTTCCCATAGACACTTGCACGAGTACACTTGGGACTCCACTTCAATGAGTTAACTATGGTAACTTGGCAAGTCTCAAATAACATTTTTTGATATTACATAATATCTTTTTTTTCCATATTCTTGTAACAAGTTGTTTTATTTCTGCAAACAGCAGTCCAATACAGCTGGGAGATTTTGGCAGATTACATCATTTTGTTCATACAGTCATTAGGCTAGAAAACTTTTAGAATTTGAAAAGTATTCATGATTTGGACTCATAATTGGAGCCCTGTCCATTGGTTCTCTGTAGATTACAATAAAAATTATGTCCTTTCATCGTATAAGCCTAAATGGTACTTACAGTCTGATTTAATACCATAACACTTTCCTGTAGGCCCAACATATAACACATACATTAGTTAGGTTCACACGCTGTTCCTAAACTTTAAGTTTAGATCAAACACTTAACTCTCGATGATTAACTTGTTAAGTTAAGCACCATGTGGACGCACTCGAAAGTTAGCAATCTTAAAGTTTAGTCGATGATTAGAACCACAAGACACCTTAAGGTTTACGCTCTCTCTACGAGCCATGGGGGGTCTCCACTCGTAGTTTTGCTCTGTGTGGACACAATAATCAACAAGCTTGTGAGTTAGCGTGAACCTCGTGTCTCGTTCGCTGCGCTATTTTGTGTGGGCATAAGGTCATCTAGCAAAGACACTGCACTTGCTTTGTAATCTTTGAGTGGGCTCGTAAGTTGTAATTTAAAGTTTAGGTACGTGTGTGAACTCGAGTTGTGAATTCATGAGTGGAAGCTAATCATCGACAGTTTTTTACCTAAACTTCAAGTTTGGCAATTGCGTGTGAATGTAACCATTGTCTTATTCCTTATCATCATACATATCTTAAATTTTATGCATTGCATGTGTGATCAGGTGAGAGGCAGAATGCTATTAACAAATGCCAGACATATCTGACAATCTGACTAAAGGCTGATGACAACTGTAGGAGAAGTCTTCAGAAGAAAATTGCTCACATGTTGGACCCATGCACAAATAAACAGACAAACACATCCACCTGCAAAATCACAGATTTGGAAAAGCTTACACCCCTGGATTAAACTAGTTTGCAGGCACAAACCCTTGTTGGTCGTAAAGGAGTCTGCGCCAAGACTACTACATGCACCACTTTGGCACTGTCCCATAGGCCCTGTGTTGAAGCTTCTCCCAACAAGGGTTTGTACAACCTTTGGCTCCATAAACACCTTTTCATGTTTATTGGGCGGAGCTTCACTCTGAGAGGATTGTCATGGTAACCGTGATTGACATGTCCTACGTTGGGCTGTCTGGCTGACCCCCACTGAGATAAAGGTCAACCTGAGTAGAAAGCCAGATGGTGGTTTGAACTGTTATGTAAGACTTGCAAGAATGCTCCCTTCTGCAATGAGTGACCACCTCCTTGCACATGAGGAACCAAGGAACATATATATCCCAGCCATTCCCTTTCTGCATGGAGGTGGGAATCTCTTCCCACCTCCCTGCTTTCGGTTTTTTTCTTCTTTTCTCACTAAGCTCTCACTAGATCTTACTCTTTCTTTGTCTGTCTACTCTTCATAATTACCGAATCATGTCGAGACCAACATGATTTTCCCTCTATTTTCACCTTTCTGTCAATAAATCTCTTTGTGAAAGAAATACTAAATAAATCATTCTCTGTTTTTGTACATTGAAAACACATTCCCCATTTGCATGAAATATCTGAGCAAGTTTGTAGTTTTTTTTTTTTTTTTTTTTTTAATATATCAGTCTACCTAACATGTATAGTTTGGTTTTTTTTTGGCCTCTGGCGTACATATTTATGTAATCTGTCATATTTAAACTCCTTCTTTCATATTTCTATTATTTCGTGAAGAGCTAAAAACATACCTAAATTATTAAGATTAAACCAAACTATATGTCTTTACGAGCCTAACCTTTATCTGTTTAAAAAGAAATAAGTAGCTTTGTATGTGACATTCTGATTTAATGCGAGTCTACATAAAACCTTAATTCACCTATTTATGCATAGTGCCTGCTTATCATGCATTTCGTCAAATTTGCCTACTCGAACTTTGATAATAAATGTACCAAGGCTTATTAATCTACAGTAATAGATTACTATACTTTATGATTTGATGACCTTTCCCTTCAGGCCTACGTAATTTCTTGCTCGTGCTATTGCTAATGTGAGGCACAGGTACCAACATATACAGATTTCAAGTTTTCAAATTCTCAACGAAATACTTGCCAATAGACCCATAGGAGCTGAGATATAAAATTAGCTAACCTGGATCAATCCATTCAAGTAAAAATCTGACACCAAAGTCAAATTTGTAATTGTCATGCATTCAAACTGTTTCTTACAAATATTGTGGATAATATAGAGCTTAATAACAAAGTTATGAATTTTTAAAGTTTAAACTTTTTCTTTATCTAACTTTCCCCAAACTGTCACTGATATGTTCTAATCGCTGAATTCTCTCAATCCACATGTATTTCAATGTGAATTTGTCTTTTACGATATCATCAAAATATTTCTTGCGATTGTTTGATATTTCTATAAAACAGTGTTGCATTGTCATAATTTGTCTTTTACGATATCATCAAAATATTTCTTGCGATTGTTTGATATTTCTATGAAACAGTGTTGCATTGTCATAAAGCCATGAACGCATAACTGAAGTAATGTTGTAATGCTTTCGGGGAGTAAAAGAAAAGAGATAATATATATTTTGATGATATCGTAAAAGTGATATGTACTGTGCAAGTTCACGTTGACATAGTTTTACATGTGGATTGAGAGAGTTCAGCAACATTATTAGAACATATCAGTGACAGTTTGAGGAAAATTAGATAAAGAAAAAGTTATGAATTTTTGAAGTTTCTATAACCAGGTCAAAATATCAAGGTCCCACACATAATGTGGGCTACATTACCAAGGAATATATGCCCATTTTTTTTTTTTTTTAAAGAGAAATGGTTACAGTTTCAGAGACTTCAACCCCAAGTACCTTCTGATCTGGAGATTCTCCCGCCTGAAACCCCTAGCAAACGGGAGACTCCAACTTGATGCGCGCGAAGTTCTCTGCGGCCGGGGTCCAGGGCCCACTTGAGCTCTGGAAGCTCTAATAATTAGAGTTCTTAATGTTCTCTTGTGCTATCTAAGGCTTATTTTTCAACATACGAACACACAATGTAAGAAATCATTTTAAGTGGGAGACATAGAGCCAGGGCGGGAGAAATTAAATCTCAAGCGGGAGAACGGGAGATTTTGCAGAAACGGGCTTTCGGTGGGAGATGGAGTCTCTGCAGTTTAAAGGGTGTGTACAGTTCTGGTCGAGGTGAGGATTTAGCTTTTAACGTTTTGCGAGATATTCAGAAACCACTCTATATGAGATTTCAAAGAGCATGCAGTTCTAAGGGGTATTAAAAGTTTATTCGATGGATATCGGTTTTGAAATGGCTGAGATATCCAAAAACAAGGTGAAACAAAGAGATCCTAACAAAGTTGTGGCATGTCGCCTTTTATTATTAGCACTTTTTGGGATATCTCAGCCATTTGAAAACCAATTTTCATCAAATAAACATTGAATCCTTCTTAAAATTACATGTTCTTTCATATTTCATAAGAGGCTTTTCATTATCTCACTTAGGAATGTTCAAAAATCCTCACCTCAACCAGTACTGTTACTGTACAGTCCCTTTAAAGAACAATAGCCTACCTATACTTCTTTAAAAAAAAAACACACACAAAAAAAAAAAAAAAAAAACAGAAGTTCATTGAAACAAGCAAACAAGCAAAAATGTGTTGCTCAGAAAATAAAGAGAATGTACTACAGGCGAGGTCTGGCAGCAACAATACATGCAATCCAGACTAGAACTATCACTAAATGTGATTAATACCCCATGGACCTCAACCTGAATGAGTTAGCTCAGTACACAATGTTTTTGTGTGCTTTTTATCAGGTTGCTACCGTGGCAATGCATTATTCAACATTTACAAAGATGTGTTTTTCAATATGAATATAAATCTATAATGGTCCCCCAAAATGCACCAAAATCTATTAAAAGCTATAACAACATTCTAAAAACTGAGGAAAATAGCATAAGCCATAATGTTTTTGTATGATTGATTTTTATTCAAAAAGTTAATAATTTTTGTGGCAAATACTGTCCGTCCATGATGAAAGAAGTGAATATTTTTTTTTTAATGAAAATGCCTATAAAATGGCAACACAGATTTGCCATATTCCAAAGACAGCATGCTATAGTGGTCACATGTACCAAATATCAAGTCAAATGTTCGAAGACTGAGGGTCTATATTATTATCCACAATATTTGTTTACACCTTTTATTAAAAAAAAGATGTTGCCATGGGAATGCATTGTTCAACATTGAGGAAAGAAATGCTTTGAGCAATTGAAATGTGCATTGGTCACATGTGTCAAATCTCATGTCAAATCCTAAACTGCTGGATTTAGCTAAATCAATTAGTGATTTGTATGTTATCACGTGAATACATTGGTCAGCAATGACAAGAGATGAAGTTTGCATATCTTCACTTTATATTTTAGCAGCCAAATATGTGAAATTTCAATTCTATATAATGCTCAATAACTGAGGGAGTTAGTTGATCAATCCACATAATTTTGTAATTATAAGAAAATATTCATGTCATGACAACAGACAGACTGAAAACCACACATGCACACACAAATGTCTTGCTAAATGACATAGGCCCTACATGTAAGTAAGAGTGATCATTAGTCTCTAAAATTGCAAATCAAATGTTCAAAAAGTGGGCAGTTTGTTCCACAAATGTTTTTGATAAAAATGCTGTTACCATGGCAAACACTGTCGACAATGACGAAAGATAAAATTTGTATACAGTATATAGGCCTACAATGGTGGTCACATGTGCCAAATTTCAAGTCTAATGCTCAGAAAGCGAGGGAGTTAGGTCAATTCATGTGATTTTGTATTTATCCATAAAAATGCTAATGTTCAATGGAAAGAGGCATATTGAAAATTCTATATATGAATTATTTAAGTATTGTGCAAATTAACATTACTATAGAGTGGTCATGATTCCCAAGTTGCAACTCAAATGGTTTAAAAAAAAAACCTGAAAAAGCTTGATCCACAAAATTGTTATGATTTTAAAAATATGAATAATGTTGTTATCATGGCAAAACATTGGTCAACAGTGACAAATATTACGCTGTTGCCAACAGACTGCAGGTTCATTTTAAAAAAGCACTTAATTAGATTATTACAGCTACGACACAGCAGATTCAACTCATTTTGAGTGAACACATGACAAGTAAGTATTAGCTCTTTCAGTGTTTCATATGCAATCAATAAAGATGGAAAACAATTGATTGCAACCAGCAACTGATTTTTACTAGTATAGAATAGAGAATTATAATCAATTGCAAGTTATGATCAACTGCAGCACCCAGAGATTTTACATTGATATCTAATCTATCACAAGTTTTAAAAGATGTATAACTGGTCATGTATAAATTCACTCAGGAAATGCATTGTTTTATCAGACCAATAGTACATAGAGAGGAATTCACAGTGAATTTGAAACATTGTCGGAACTTGCAATAGGAGAGAGATCAAACTAGGGAGAGAAGTTACTATACAGAAGACCATCTCTGACTCACTCTACTTATTAAAGATTACTCTTGGAAGTAGAAAACCTTTTAGAAGTAATGTTTTTCTGGGTCTGGTTCCTGCATAGGCATCAGAACTGTTCTTTGCTTTTCAACCTTGATTTTCTCAAAGTTAAGGTTTTATTCAGAACCTATACATAATGAAATTCAAGGGTATTAATTTTAGATTATCACATAGGTTGGTACACTTACAATGAACCTAGGTTTGTGTTTAATTAGTGGGCCCATGGCTACACAGTATACCAGCCAGAAAAAGAAAAAAAGAAGGCGTTTAAGGGATGGTAGTTTTGGTTGAGATGGTGATTCAGCTTTTAACTTTTTGCATGATAGAAACTATACTTGACATATTAAAGAGTAGTTAAAATCTAATTTGATGAAAGTCGGATTTGGAAATATCCAAAAACAAAGTAAAGCAAAGTGGTCCATATAAAAGAAAGCTCCCACATTTCATTAGGACCAATTTGTTTTGGCATATCTCAACCATCTCAAATTTGATTTTCGTCAAACAATATTTTAATTCCTCTTAGAAATAGAATAATATGTAGGGGCCTATGCTCTTTTGATAGTCATATAAGTGGATTCTCGTTAATTGTTGCAAAAAGTTAAAACATGCCTTGAAATCTTGTTCAGAAAAGCAGATGATGCCCCTAAAAATATCTCATTACATTTTAGTCATTTCATGGTTTACACATGAATCCACAAAGCATAGGTCTGCATGTTACTCCATGGTTTACAGATGAGCCAGATTCAAAGGGGGAAAGATTACTGTACTGTGTAAAGTAGGGATAGAAACAGACACCTGATACACCCCTTGGAATCTGGTGTACTGGTATCCATGGAGGAAGGGTTGTCTGACCAGTGTTGTTTTTATTTCACCCATTGACTGGTGATATCGGCCCAATCTGTCTTCCTAATTATCCAGTTATTGGGTGCTGCCAGCCAAGTCCCCAGAGATGGTGATGGACATTGGAAAGCAACCAATCACATGGGTAGAGGGTGGAGTTTGATTTTCACCGTGAGAAACTGTTTTTAGAAGTCTGTACAAACCCTTGTTGGGAGAGGCTGCAGTGTAGTGGTGCGTGTATTAGTCTTGGCGCATGCAGACTCCTATACGACCAACAAGGGTTTGTGCCTGCAAACTAGGATTAAACTATTTCTACTCTACTCCACATCTCTGCAAAGTCACTGGGTGTGAAATCAGTTGGTTTGTATTCCTAGACCCAAACGGTGGTGGTGGTGGTGGAGGTGGATTAGGAACACTTTTCTCCCTGAGGCCCAGAAAGCCTTGGACTAGCCTTGACCTCATATATCATCACACAGATGAGTGGGAGACTGATTCTCCCCCAAACAACACTCCCCTACTGGTTTGAAAGAGGAGACCCAAACCGAGCTTGAGCCGGAAGAATAGGGTGGCATGTCCTATTGTCACATCAAGCAAAATGGCCTTACATGGAATGAAATACTCTCCGAGAGTGTTGTCAATTCGTAGAGAAATACTAATTTCTATCACTGCAGACATTTCTTGAGAGTAAATCTCACTGACAATGCACAATGCTACAATCAAAGTGTGGTTGCATATTTTTCTGTACACTGTTTGCAGTTCTGTTCTCAGAATTGTGTTGCACTAAGGTACTATATTTACTTCTTTGTGTTCACATTTCTCCAACATTTTATTATGTTAGTTGGTTACCATTCCTATTGTCCTTCCACATCCAGTCTCTCATAGGTGTGCTTATGAAAACAGTAGTAACGCATGAGAGATTGTTCTCTGCTGCAAATTGCAATATGTAAGGACAGGTGGAGTACTCTGGCACACAGGCAATTTGCCTTCAATAACAAGCCTGTTATTTCCCTCAATAGAGGCTCACAGTCTCACTAAGAACACGTGTAAAGTAAAAACATTTGCCTGTAACCACACAAAAACCTGTGGCTGGCAAAAATGACACAATGATAGACATTTGAGGTGCTCTAGGTAAGTTAATGGGGCTGGCCTCCAAAAAAAAAAGAAGAAGAAATAGTAATGATTTACAGTGTATTGGTGACATATTTAACAAGTTCTAAAAGAGGAGGAACTGTTTATTCACAGCACCTCTCACATGTAAAAGTTTGAATGATAGAGAGCTACACACAAGTGAGGTAGGGGTTGTACTCTACTCGAAGCTGGAAGAAAAACATCTATATCACCATGGCACTGGAGTCTGGTAAAAGTAACCCAGCAACAGCTATGATTATGAACGTGGACTAGTATCCAGTAAAACAATCTCAGTACCAGAAACCATTATCGTACTCTATCTGTTATCTGCCATAGAATACCAGTACCATTAGTGTACAATGATTGGTATCTGGTACGGAATCCTTGTACCAGTAGTATAAAGTGATATCTTGCATAGAATCCAAGTACATGTACCATTACAATCCACTTTTGTCAAAGACTATAATAATGTGATCTTGCCAACCATGATGTTCAACAAAATATGGACAAATAGTATCGGCACATGCACATTCTAAATTTTCATCTTTACCTAATACTTCATTTTCAGTGGATGTTTACAAAAGTAGAAATGAAAGTTTCCCAGATTTGTGCAAAAGTGGAACAGTTGGCTGGTATGCTAGCTAATAACAATTAGTGGATTCACACAGTCCCTAATTTTGGAAGTTGAACTCCTCAGAGGCTCCCACTATCATCATAGTTAGCATACACAAGTACTTCAAGTTACTTAACTTTAGCCAGCCCAGTGTCAATCTAGCTTCAGACATCTGATGATTTCGAGTACTGATGCCATTCCTGAGATTATTAGAGTTGGCACCTCTGTGAAAGACCAGCACTTCCCACAATTACAGTGATCTTGGTCTCATTCAATTTAGTTTTAATAAAGTCAGTTCTATCTATCAATCAAATAGTTTCACAAGGACATAGACCAGACCCCTGCGAAATGTACTGTGGCATGTCCTTTGATATTTAAGAATAGTTTTACGGTAATGACATTATCATCATTGTACAACACTTAAAAAACAAAAACAAACAAACTTTGCCAACAATGCTATTTTGATGCTGAAACAAAAATGATTGCTTTGAAATAGTAGTAGTACATTTCCTCACCACAATTCTTCTTTGATTTCAGAGTGGGTATGGTGGTAAAAAGAAAGTCTGTCGCTCCACGACTAAGCCAGTTCCAGATGTTGCCCAACTGGCATTCATTTGATGTCAATTTCAGCAATCTGGAGCTACCAGAAGCCTCCTCCTCCCTAACCCTGGATGCCTAGAGGTCACCGAGGTCAACCCACAATCCCTGCCCCTAGAATTAATAGGAATTTGAGGCATGTCTGTGTGGCTGAAGTGTGTCAGCATCAGCTGAAGTGTGGCTGCTGTATGCCATTGGAGACATAATAGTAGTCTCTAATCCAACCCCAGCCTGGTGTCCAGTTTCCAACTCGCTGACTTGAAGAAAGACTAGCCATTTATGTTTTGTTAATGTGCATAACAATCCCACGGAGAAAAGAACTGAGAAAAGAAAACGTGGATGAAAAAGCATCAAAATACAGAAAACCAACTCTGATCAAGCAGTCTTTACTGACAGGGGAGGAAGATTGGTAAACTTAAAACTCTCTGCAGTTGTCTCATGTTTGTGCTGTTTTGATCAGTTATAAAGTGGATATGAGCTGGCATGGGGTGAAGTTGGAAACATTTGATTCCACTGTTGCTTCACCAGTGTTTCACCAGAGCAATAACACTGCATGTTTGGGATTTCACTGCATCAGAGATCTTTGCTCATCTCATTTCTACTCAGTTTTCTTGAAACAGATTACAAATTTCATACATGTTTTCACATTGCACATTTTTCAAAAGATAGCTTGAATGAAGTATATGAATAATTTGTATATAGTGAAGAGTAGATTGAGAGGGGGATATCGTGCAATACATCACACAGAGAAAGGATGAAGTGGTATAAAGCTATGCAAAGCTGTGAAGGAGTTAACAAGAACTTATTCTCAGACATATGGCCGAGGTTCAAGTTTACCATAGGAAGAGTCTCTGGAGGCTCATCTCCAACATGCAGCTGCAGATTTGTGCTGATGGGTGTCATTAATCTTCCCTAGCAACGGTTGCCCCCCATTGGTGATGAAAGATGCATTGGCAGAGAGACGGTGAATTGTCATACACCTCACCTCCTTTTCCCATCCCATCTCCCTCTCCTCCTTTCCCTTTTCTTCTTCATCATCCTTGTCCTCATTTCCCTATCCCTCCTTCTCCTCCTTTCCCTATTCTTCCTCTGCATCTCCCCCCCCCCCCATCCCTCATCTTATCCCATTTCCTCTTTATTCACACACCCTGAACTCCAGCAGCTGTTCAGGCAAGCAAACTGCCAAAGGATGCATCAGATTTTATCACCCCTGTCCTTCTCGTTATTACATAAATATGCACATCAATGCCAACCCACTACCCCTCCTCTTATTTCTTTTCTTTGAAAATTAGACATACTTGAAGCACCTTTAAAGTATGCTGCAATATGGACTTTTGACCTTCCAAAGATATTAATACCATCTCTTGTTTGCAGCACAGAGAGCTAGCAAAATGTTCATCTTCCATTTATATTTTGTTTGACCTATTAACATTAGCTACCAAATGGGCTCATTTTCCACACATCTCAATCCATATTTACCATTTCATTGGCAGAGAACTACAGGATCTCCCCCTATTCAAACAACATGCACACCTTTTCTGCTTCCCTTCTGATACCATTGGCATGCTTAGCTTTTCTAAAATATGGAGGAACTACCAGATAAGTAATATGAATTATTTTCATTCCCCCCCCCCCCCATTTCATGCTTCACACAACTCCTGACTACAGAAAACAAATGAAAACAATCTTTGAAGTAAAATGTTCTGATCTAACAGTAACAAGCTGACAACAAATTTCATTAAGGACATACTAGTAGGCCTAATCACCTCGCGAATAGGTCTATTCATACTGGCCAATACAATTTTATACCGAGTTTCAAAAACCAAGGTTGTTTGGTCCTATCATTTGCACTGGCAGAAGTGGGAATTTACGTGCCCTACAAACAGACAGGACTTGTGTAAAGTTGTGGAAATGCCCCCCTTTTTGTGGTGGGGTATACAGAAATCCCAATCCTTACTGAATGTCCAATCCCCATACAAGAATAGGAGTATACCACTTGATTGATATGCCCCTTATGCTTGCGTGCACCTAAATAGACTGATTTACATGACCAAAAGAATAATTTCTCACAATGATGAGGTTAGCATGCAATACCTGTAAAACTCAGTGTAATATCTACAATGGTGTTTATCTTTACAAGCACTTTGGAGGTGGGTTTGGGGTTTCAGCCAGTTTACATGTAGGTGCCTAGCAATCTCCAGGGGAAAAAAAGTGAGAAGACTCAGGTTTTTGTTGTAAATATGAATGCCTCTGATTTTTATATTACATCTAATATCTGTGTGATCCTTGCATTTAATCAATACACAAAGTAGAAATCCTCTCAGGATGTTTATTTCTGACAAGCCACTTTCAAGTTATAATTACATATTTCACATACAATCATACAAACATTTATATATTCATATGTCCTGATCAAATTTTCATCACCCACATCCAACATTGAGGAAAAGAAAGGTTAAAAAGCTTGGCAACAGACAGACAGATCATCAATTGACAACACTGAATACTTTAAATAGTGTGGTTTGAGTGAAGTAAAACTGTAGAAAAATAAGATATGATTGTCTGTCCACTTATATGTCCATTTATGCATTCACAAGAGCATGAAAAGCTTCGAACACCAATTGACATCATTATATCTTATCAAACTTTCAATCTATAGTCACAATGTTCTCTGTCTAACTTACTTCTTTGCTAAGTCACCATAGGAATACAGCACAAGAATATGATGTATTATTCCCGACAAAAAAAAAAAGAAAAAGAAAAGAAAATCTAAAACATAACCATACATGACATCATAGATCCATTCAAATACCATCCCTGCCAAAAACAAGTGACTAGAAATGCCCCCTGTTTCACCTTTCTGACTTCATTGGTAAACAAAGGCAGGCAAACATGCACTTTGTGTCAAATTCAGCTGAACTCTTGTCCATTCACCCTTTCCTCTGATTATTTTGCCCTGGTAAATCCTCTTGCCTTAGTTTGCTGCCAAGATTAGCATGCACGCCATAATGTAATCTCCTTTCCAATTCATTCACATGTAATTTCATCACAATTAGTCGTTGCACAAATAGCGTTTCTCCTATTTCTGGTTCTGCTATATGCACCATCAGAGATTTCAGCTGACCTGTTTGAAGTCTAGATCCTGGCATTGTGTTCTATGGGTGCAAGAGATAGGTGGGATTAGGCATGCTTCAAAAATTAGTCATTCTAGAAATGCTTCTTAATCCTAGGGCAAGAAAAGGGAGCTTTCATCCAGATCAAAATCTTTCAAAGGTATGAACTCTTCCTCCGGTCATTCAAAACACCTCTCTCTCCTAGTAAGATCCCCACCCCCCTTTAAAATGCCTTCATTTGTTACTGATCCCCCTCTACCTCTGAAATGTCTTTATTTCTCACTGAACCCCCTCTACCTTTGAAAAACTTTTGTCAGTGACCCCCTCCCCATTTAAAATACCTTTATTTGTCACTGACTCCCCCTTTAAAATACTTTTGTCAGTAATCCCCTCCCCTTTAAATACTTTTATTCATCACTGACCCCCTCCCCTTTAAAACAATCTTATTTGTCACTGACCCCCTACCTCTGAAATATCTCTAATTGTCACTGATTGATAATGGTAAAGAAAAAAAAATGAATATAGCCCAGACACTGATAATTATGAGATCCAATCCATTTTCCCTATCTCTTCTCCTCTGCTTCTAATAATCCATCCATTTACCTCACAGCACCTTTTTCCTAAATCTAAAATATCCCCGCATATGAGAACTCTAACACAATTTTGCTGGAGTGGTCACTTTTTTTCTAGCTGATTGACCACCACTTCCAAAGTGAACTATCCATCCCTCCTGCAATGTGAAACGATGCACTTTCAGCCACATCCTTCCCCTCTAGCTCACACCCATCCCAGCTTCTGCCGGAGCTTGTAGTGATGCAGTCTTCATGCAAGACTTGCATGCCGTGGATACAGTTGCACACTCAGCCAGGGACCCGACTCAGATGGACGACAACACCTTGGTTTGATTACTCATGGATGTGCAACCCGACCTGGTCACAGGCTCTTTGCAATGCTTGGAATTGGGATGTTTGTGGGATGGACTCCACGGTTAGCAAACATTCTGGTGAGAGCGTCACATTTGAAGCAAGGATTGGCAAGTTCTACTCATCGTGGCATTTCATCCTGTGGAACCTGAGACTAAATAGACCAAGTAGTTATTATGAAGTAATCTTTTATATTCAAGAAGATATACTTAACTGTTCCACTGATAATTCCTTTTGCCGTTTCTTTTTATTTTTTTCAAAAGATTGATGGTAAAGATTGACAAAGGTGACTACTTGACTGACAGCTGCTTCAGTGAAATATTTACAGTTTTATATTTGAAAACATTTGAAACTTTTATTGCAATTTGTATTTCTGATTTTTCAATGTTATATCATGGATATGGATAATTTGGTAACTATTCTCTGTGGCTTTCAATTCAACATCATGTCAAAGACATCAGAAATGTAGTTAATAAATGAAAGAACTACCCTCAACAGCATACACATTTATAATATGCAAGCTCAGGAATGATTTGTCTTTATATCAGCATAAATTCAGGATGAACTTCAAACATCGAACTGAGAATATCGCAGAATCTCCAAAGATTTTTTACTTCCCTCTTGTGGTGGATGTCATGATGACCAAAACACATGACACCATCTGTTTTGGTCATCTTGATGATAGTGCCTATGATGTAGGCAAGAAATCCTAGATGCTGCGTTTCTCTATAGGAAAACAACACACTTAGGATAAACATATTTTCCCGGGGAGATAATTTATGAGTCAGAACCATATTCATACAGGATTGCAGGGTGCTACAAACCAACATGCCCACTTAATACCCAGAACAAATGAAATCTACTGTTGGGCTAATAATACATTGTACAAATGGATATTTGTCAAATGTCATTCCATGCAAGTAGAAGAAACATCTTTTGTACCCCCTGCCCTTGTGGGAGGCCCTACACATCATTGACTTCAATGGCAAGATAAAAACATCAGAAACTCATTCCTGTGAGAAATCATTGTTTTTCTTTGTCAATATCATTCAGCTACAGGTACTACCATTTTAGAAGTGATAAAAACAAACTTTCATCAAAGACTTGGTAATTTCTTGTGACCACGTGACAATGGGCCATGCCACATCTTTTCTATTACTGCAGTTTGGTCAAAGTCACATCAAGTATATATTGACTGACAAATATGCTCAAGTGATATCTCCTGTGACATGAGAGCTATGGGCTTGTCTTCAAAAGGACCGCAACAATGGACAAATCAAATTTGTCTTCAACAATACAGCCATTCAAACAGAGCGGAAATGGCTTTAGAAATACACGTAAGCCAACCAAGCTGCCTACCTGTCTTTTGGCTGCCATAATTCTTGAGAAAGTTGAAAGGGTTAAGGAATAAGTCTAAAGTTGCATCAAGCCTCCCCCCCCCCCCTTACTATTTGAGCAAAACGCAGCAAAACAAGCAGGCGGAGCAGATATGACATGCACACTTCTGGAAACAAAGCAAGTTGGCAAACATGCATTAATCCAAGTTCAAATACTTCACTTCTATTTCCAACTGATGTGCTGATAAGGGGGTATGTCCATTCATGTAGTATGTATTTACTTCACAAGTTAAAGGTTCTCTCCCAAAATTTCACACCAACCTGAATCATGTTACCTGTTTCAACAACTTGTCAATAACCAAAGTACTATGAAGTATGACAAACTAATGTTTGAAAGTAAGAGAGCATTTAGCCAAAGATGGTAAACCAATATTGAAACTAACCTGAATCTATTTAGAATCCTCCTATTTTCTCAAGATGAAATCACCTGCCCAGAAAGTAAATGTGTTCCTATTACTATTACAATTCACTTGCCATGGTTTGTTCATGCAAAACAACAGAAGGCTTTTCATATTTTTTTTTTTTTTTTTTTTTTTGGGAATCCTGAATCAAATCACAATCAAGGGGTCAGGGAGTACCTCTGAAAAGAATAGGAAATATGATAAATACACAAAGACAAGTAGACATGAAAAAGCCCAGAAAGAACTAGACTTGGAATTTGTCAACACTGACAAATTAGGTGATCCGATCTGTTCGTAAATCAACGATTTGAGTCTCCTGATCCCAATAGGCATGACCATACCGGTTTCATCTGTGTTTAGTGGACATTGGCCGTGTGATGTTTGGATTCTCATTTAGAAAAGGGGGTCAGACCTGCCATCTATGGTACACAATTCCGTATACACTGACGAAGATACAGAATGAAGTATATTTGACCTTTGACCCAACTTTGCACAGACAAGATGGCATCTGAGCAAAAAGTGGTTATTTTGTGAAATGATCCTTGTAACATGGTCTTTACGTGTGCAAAATATGGGAAAGATAGGACATGTATTCACCAAGATACAGGATGATACATTTATGATCTTTGACCCTAATTTACATACCCAAGATGACGTCTGATCAAGCAGTTGTTATTTTATGAAATAACGTACGTGACATGAACTAAACATGTGCAAAATATGGGGGTGATAAGGCCTGTTTTTCTTGAGTTATTGTAAAGAAAGTTGCAGAAAGAAAGAAATATCTCAATACATCGAAGATAAGCTTTTATTTCAACCACGTTTTTTTACGTGATCCCGACATCGTATGAAAAATGAAGGGCACATTTTCGATAGCCCAAAGTCTCAGCTACAACATATTAAAATATGGGAGAAATTCACCGAAGCATAAGTGAGCTAGTGCTCGATAAAGACAATCATGTCAATTTTCACATCTACAAAAATTCCCTCCCATAGAGATAACACGTCATAACGAAGATAAGGAAAGAAGTACTTATGACCTTGGACCCCACTTTGCACAGCCAAGATGGCATCTGAGCAAAAAGTGGTTATTTTGTGAAATGATCCTTGTAACATGGTCTTTACGTGTGCAAAATATGGAAAAGAAAGGACATGTATTAACCAAGATACAAGATGATACATTTATGACCTTTGACCCTAATTTACATACCCAAGATGACGTCTGATCAAGTAGTTGTTATTTTATGAAATGATGTACGTAACATGAACTAAACATGTGCAAAGTATTGGGCTGATAGGGCTTGTTTTTCTTGAGTTATTGTAAAGAAAGTTGCAAAAAGAAAGGAATATCTCAATACATCGAAGATAAGCTTTAATTTCAACCAAGTTTTTGGACGTGATCCCGACACCGTATGAAAAAACAAAGGGCACATTTACGATAGCCCAAAGTCTCAGCTACAACATATCAAAATCTCGGAGAAATTCACCGAAGCATAAGTGAGCTAGTGCTCGAAAAAGACAATCATGTCAATTTTCATTTCCAGAAAAACTGCACTCCCATAGAGATAACACGTAAACTGGTCAAATTTGACAAGATTACATTCAATCCATTTTTACGAGGTGATGCCGTCATCCAATCAAAATGTTGTTATTACATTTATAAAAGAGCATTTAATAAGCTACAAGATACTGAAATCTGGGTGAAAAATGGCAAAGGATAAGTGAGATAAGCTCGAGTGAACTTGAAACTTGATGACGTCATTTTGAAAATTTACTCTTTTTAATTTATAAAGAAATTTGATATCTTTTAATCATTTTTCCAGCATTGCAAACACATGAAATAACATGTACAACTCATCAGCTTTCAGAATATGTAAAGAAAATTGAGGGTCACCGTCCATCCTGACGAGTAAAATCGGATTTAAAATTGGCGGTTTTTTGGCATTGTTGCACTGTATATCGCCATTGACGCGCGCGCGGAATTTCAAATTTGACGGGCCCGTATGACGTCATATTGATTCGGATTGACTTGAAACTTGGTAGAAATATTCCTTGACATTTTAGGCAGCCGATAAGTGTAAAAAAATGGGAAATTTCTATTGGATATAAGCTGTGCGAGCGTATATGCGCGCGCGCGTACGCGTCCGTCCAATTTTTTCAATTTTTCAAAAAATGCTCCAAATGGTCTGAAACGTGTGCAAAAAAAATTTGAGCTCGATTTGAGCATACAAATATTTCAACGCGCGCGTACGCGCACGTTTTAAGAGAAAGTATGAATTTTAAAATATGAGTAAAATGCGCATAACTTGAAATGTATGCGACGTAAATTTCATTGAAAAATTCCATTCCAGTAATGAGATATGAATGAAAATGTGTTTTCATATAATGACGTCATAGTGACGTCACGGTCGACTGATCACAATGATACATTAGATTTGTCGTCTTTGGGACATGATACATATATGGCATGAGTTTGAAATTGATACTCTGAGAACTTTTTGAGTAAGTAGATACACAACTTTTGTCCAGAAATAAGAACAACCAACAAAGAATCCGTACAGATACAGAAGGTGATCCGAGAGGATACTCGGATCACCTAATAAAACACTAAGCTCAATCATGGTGCAGTCTCTAGACCTTTTGACATTGAGGGTACAGCAGTGACCTCAGCTTGTGAAACATGAAACAATCACAGCACAATGAGTCTTAGGAGACTAGCAGTACACTCCAGGCTAATTTGTCATCTCAAATTCACATATATTCACTGTCGATATAAAAGTTACGTTCACACTGTGGAATGCATTTAATGCAACACACGAGTAAGCATTTGTCAAGATAATATTCTATGCACAGGAGACATCTTCATGCGATTATGAAATATATTTGCAGATTGTATATACACTGTATTCATCGAGGACATTGTATTGAAATCACAAGAATAAAAAGCAAGACATATATATCTAATAGTTTTATTTGTTATAAAACATTTTGTTTGAGTTCATCTAATCCACAGAAAAAGAAGAGGAAAAAAAAAAACCCTCATGGATTCTCGATACCAGTTTACGACAAGGCTAGACCAATATCTGCCAGCTGAGTCATCAGATTGTCTGCCTGGGCATTTTTGGTAAATGCATATTCGATTGAACCTCATATTCTAATTTGCAAGCCGTAACCCGGATACATTACAATTCAGCAAACTAGGCTGCATGGATGTTAACTGGAGGGGAAAAAAAAAACATCCATTGGAATTAAGAGAAAAGCATGATTGAACAGCTAGTCATCTTGAAGAACCGATTTCAAAATCAAACTATGCATGTGCTTGATGTTAACAATAGCTGGCAACTTAAGCCATATCTTATGGTGATACTTTGAGGATGTTACTGTGTTGTTGTTGTTGTTGTTTTTGTTTTTCCAGACAGTCATCTGGGATGATGAAGAGGAGACTGGAGGTAAAGGAGAAAACGTTAGAGGGAAGAGGAAAGAGAGAAGAGAAGAAAAGTCAGGAGATGTGTAGAAAGGTGACAAGGATTGAAGGGGAAAAAAAAGTACAGAGAAATATGAGCGAGCAAAAAGCAGCTGAGCAATGGGGACAAATGACTCGGGAAGAGAAGAGAAAAGAAGAAATGAGACCAGGGGATAGGAGGCAGGAGGCAGGGAGGGAGAGTGGGTTGGAGGAAGAGGACCACCAATTATGGCGCTCTGACTCACATGGAGTATCAGAATACAACGGACAATTTGGGCAAAGAAGGAGCCATTTTGGGTGCTTTGTTACAGGCGGAGAGAGAAATCCCCTTCCTAATTGATCACTTCTCATTTTTCTCATTAGTTACATTCTGCCCCCGGCTCTCGAGTGCAGTGGAGGCTGATTCCAAAGGGGTCTTTTTTTTGGAGAGCGGTGAATACCAAAGACAGGAACATTAGCACTGCCAGAAGAGCGAGATTGGTTCCACCGATAGTGCGGGCAAGTTGATCTTTCCCAATGCAAACATTCTGATATTCATAAATTTCCCACCTCTTCCCTCACTTCTTTCTCCTTCCCAGTTTTTCTGTCAAGATCTGAAATGCTGCATATCAAACAGCAGTATTCTCCTTTCCTGTGTGTATACCACTTGCCTGGTGTGTTTACAGGTCTTGGGTGACAGCCATCACAAGTAGGGGTCATTGACACTACCTCACCCGAAGGTTTGTGTCATGGTTTCCAGATTATACAGCCACTCTACTCCTATGTCTTTATGACCATCTTTTTTCTTTCTCAAGAATCAACTCCCCCTGGCATCTTAGCCTTTTTTAGAACCACCATCTCGACATTACACCAACATTGTACCCAAATAGATTACCATTGTCAGAGTTCTTGAGGCTACATTGCACAGGCATAGATAAAAACCAGATCAAATATAAAACACAAGATATCCTACAATATTGCAGAAGACTGTAATTTGAACAGATGCTTAACACTTGAGAAAAATCCAAGCTTGATTCAGTGATGATACAACTGAGGGTAACAGGTTTCCAAGGCAACCCTCTTTATGCATCCTGTGAAATGGCCATGTGCAGCTTTTGCCATTTCCCTTATGCACGGTTCTTGACCCCAGGGAGAAATACACCAATCCTAGAGAACTGCCTTTTATTCCCCCTACCCTAGCCACTACAATGGAGACCCGTTTCCCTCAACACATCACTCTGAAGAAACAGGATAACCCACATCTTGTGTCTACATCCGTTTGGTCAGTATATTAGGTTTCATACCATCTGAAGTTACCATGCTGAAGCTTCGATTGTTTTGCTAATGCAATTCCTCATTCAAGAATATCCCATCATCAAATTACCTCTATAACATCCCAGCCTGTCCAGTTAACGACCATTAAGTGGTACAGAATATGTATATCTGAGAATTTTGGGGATTTCTTGTATTGTTTTATGTAGAAACAACATCACTCACTATCTATTTGATTCTACGTTGAGCCATATCTGAAATGTTCATGTCTACTACATAACCAATTGACAGGTAAGAAATTAGTCATGTATGATTTCTGACCCTAGCACGAAGAAAATATTTTTTAATGTCTGATAATCTATACAGTACAAATGTTCTCAAGTTACTGTGTATGTTAGTGATAAGTTTACTCTTTGTATCACTTTGAATGTATATACACGAGGCATAGCAGCAAATTGGCCAATTGTATTAGAATGCAAAGGTCTGGTATACAAAACTATATTCATACCTGATCTTTCTATTTCCACTGCTACCCAAATTGCCATGTAATGAAACCAGACAAATACCGAGTTGTTGCTACTGATAGTCTGGGGGGTACAGCTGAGAAAACAGGTTCATCAGCTGGCTAAAGATTTCATTTGTGGTTGCAAGGAGTAAGCTGAAAATTACATAGCAGTGAACTGACAGAAGAAAAAAAAATGTGATTTTTTACAATCAGTATATGAATGACCCTGACAGGTGGTTCCAGTCTTTTGAGATATTGTAAGATATCTTGTGTTTCATTCATCTCAGTCAGGGGTTTTCGTCACTCAACCTACTTTGGAAGAAAAAAGAACTTATCACTGACACGACTAAAAACAAAGAAGGGCTGATAATGGACACGTTCCCAGATCTGTTCCCCTTTCCAGCAAACAGACACACTCATGCCGCTTTGGTCTGCGGGGGCTCAGTCCAGCCACTCACAAACAACAAATGGGAACATCAAACAATGCATTCTCTAGCTTCAAAGGCAGCCGCTATCAGCCCCGCTGCATTTTGCATAAACAGTGCCAACTCCGTTATCTGTGGCCACACTGATGATAAGCATCATAGAGGCTCAAAACTGGAAATTTTATATCTCGACAAGTTGACAAATTTGAGTGACTTATGAGTTTATGGGGCTTGACTCAATAAATAGAGGGTTATCAGAGAGGAGATAGATCCAGGTCTCAAACACCATGATGAAATACCTTCATACACTATATGTTTGAGGAAATATATTACACACATTTAAATTTGTATTTCTTTTCTAATATCGTACTAACTGAAGAAAAAAATGAAATGGTGTGATAATATATTTTTAAAAAGTTATGTATGAAAAGCAGTTTCATGACATTTATGCTGACAGTAGATGCCCCATGACAACTTGTTTGAAAGTGCTATAAACAGAGATCAACAAATATATGCTTATGATGAAAATACTCTTTGAAGCAAGTTTACCACATTTTAACTTTAGAATGGAAGGTCAAAAGTTCAGCCTTCACTATAAAAGTGCTCTTCCTCATAAAAAATCCCTGATCTGTTCATAATTTAACAACTCAAAAAACAGCGAGCTGAAATAGGGGCAACCCGGCAATATATGGCAACAAAGGCATGTGTGATTGACAATCTGACAATGTTTTGAGTTCTTTTAAACTGCACAGTCGGGGGAAACATCTATCTTTCACGGTGAACTAGAAGGAGAACGCGGGAGACCCCCCAGCAGTGGTCTTTGCACCTCCAAATACCGCTCATTACACCCACTGTTGGCACCACAAAGCACCGAGTTTGCCAGTGCTTTGATGTTTCTGGCCCGTAAAATTTGACAGTCATGGCGCAGACTTGTCTGCGAGGGAGAGGGGGGAAATGCAGGTGTGTGCCGGGGAAAACAGACATGGAGTTTGCAGAGCAGGAAAAGGACCGCATGGCGAGTGCGGTATTTGCCAGGCTTTGAGAGGCCGGCAAGATACACAACACACCTTGACACCTCACTTGTTGCAAAGTGCAACTTAACAGTAAAGCAATACAAATTAATGAGAGTCTACCTCTCTATTCTTCCCTGAAGGAAGGCTAAGTTCAAAGGCAACATATGCTCAGGTGTGATTTCCTTCCCCCTAAAAAAAAAAAGAAGAGCAAAGAAAGAAAAGGTGTGAAAATTTGTAGCAGCATTGTCTGACCTGAATGAGTGAGAAGCTTACAGAGTCTCCGTTCCCAGATGAACACCTGTAAGAACCTGTTTACCTTCAGCAGTGGAAAGAGCTGGGGAAAAGGCCTTCCAACAACCATTTACCCCATCAAAAACACATCAAACAAAAGCCTCGGCAATGCAAACACACCACTCAAGAATCTCTTACTGCAAGGGGCAACTCTACATTAAGAAAGAACATAATCAGGGAATTTATGATACAATAATTAATCATCATACCAGATTCTTCCAATCTGAGATCAGGGAAATTTGAGCCTATATGATGACCAACTGGCTGAATTTCACAAAGACATTGCTCTTTCTCTTTCTCTTCCAAAAAGAGATTAATGATGCAACAAGACACACACTGTCCATCTCAAGAAGACTGCTTCTCAAATTAATCTGGAAGTTGTTGGTTTGTAGGAGACATGATGTTACAGTCTGCTGTGGGTAGCAATTCACAGACAATATGATAGTAGCATTTTCCACTTGTTTGGTCATGTATACTGCAGAAGGGTGTGGTGAACAGGTTAAATCCATCGATCGGTTTCAGATAGAAATGGTTTAACTCGGTTTGACATACGCCAAACCGCACAGCATCACACGAGTGGGTCACTCACTTGCTAAAATAGGCCGTCAGTGGGAAAAACATGCGAGTCTGGCTCAGACAAGTGTGTAACACGATTGCCACAAATTTTTCACTTCATTTCAGCCCTTTCTGTCAGTATTCAGACACAGACAATACTCGCTCCTACCTGTGCAACCCTAAAAAGTGTCAAAATATAGTGCACAAAGTTACCGCTAAAACTTCAACACAATTGTGGTGTAATGCCTTTTTAGTCTTCACACCAACAAATAGCATTATATGCTCAGTTAAGCAGAACACTCACACATGCTCCCTCTGAAAGTTACTTTTTTTTTCAATCAAAAAGGGGTATGCAGGTGTGCTGGGGTAATTGCCCTGTATCAAAACAGGAAAAAAAAAAAATTCCTTTCAGAAATATCATGTAATTATATGTTTCATCCTGTTTGCTTGTACTTTATGAACTGAACCAACATTTTGAGATGGTTTGTGATTGTAACTGAACTTGCCTTCAAACTGAATTTGATGAAGAGTATCATTAAATATAATCTGAAAAAGTTTCACCAATATCAGATATGAAATAAGGGCATTTGGGAATTTTGAAGAACTAAATTTTGAATTTCGAGTGGCAGGGATAAATTAGATCATGCATGATTACCTCCTTTCTCTCCTATTGGTTTGCACACCCTCTAAAATACCGTCAATCACATTTATAGCCAATAATTTAGCAGCTAAGACCTTATCCACCTTCATTGTCACCATTGCAAAGTTATCACAAATCTACAATAAACACATAAACATATATGCAAAGGATATGATGTGTAACTTCTGGAATACATGCACACACACACACACACTCACACGCACACACACAAAGACATTTTTGTGAAAATTGGTGTACAGGTCAGTGGGAAACTTGTGAACTGATTACTTAATTGCATTTGCACAGGTAACTGCGACCAATTTTATTAACTTTGAACTCAGCAATTCACAGAATTTAGTAATTTAGCATACATCTAAATTTTATTGAATAAAAACCTGTCTGTTTCAATATATTTTAATCTCATGTCAACTTAAGCATGGGTTGGATTTTTATTCCAAGGTACCAATGGCAAATAAGAAGAAAGTGCTTGGTGAGTACAATGTAGGAAAGTCAAAATTTTTGTGAATATTACAAACAAAAAATGCTTGAATATGAAAGTGCATTAGAACGGATAAGCTTATCTGTTCACAATGTCCATGTACAAATTTGTCAATTGACTACTAATTCCTAAATATGACATGCCAAGTGTGATTCTATTCTATTCAGCTGCATGGCTTATTTAGTGTAAATCATCGGCTGAGAACAAGAAGGGCTTTATTGCAATTTTGGGGGTATACACAGTTATTGGTATCATGTTGCAGAGCTACTATCTCATTTTCAGTAAAATGTTCAAAAATGAAAACCTCAGGGGCACTATCTAACCCTATATTTGGAACAACATTTATAAATCTATCCACTTTTGATTAAATAAATGTTGAATTTCACAAAAGTTGATTATCCATCTTCATTTATGCTCAAATCTGAGTATGCGATAGTGCCCTTCTGGTTCTCAGCTGACAATATGAATTTTGACTCATAACAGCAGAATGATGAGACACTGGTTTGATTTAGGAAAAGCATGAAAGAAAACAGAGTTACTGGCTTTATCTGCACAAAAGTCTACTTGAAGTAGATGGTATGATATTGTAATCACTAATCACAGCTCAGTGATCATATGATGAAGTTTTCCTTTTTTTTTTTTCTTTTTTTTTCAGGAGGGAGGTGGTCAGATAAAGAGGGAATTGGTCAGCTCACACTTACTTCTCTTCAATGGGGTCACTTGGTATTCATAAGGAAACCCTTTTGTCTTATCAAGTCTACAAACATGATGGCAAAGATACAAGCAATCACAGAAGGGTAAGTAGTAAAACGCATGGCCACTCAAACACCTACCACAAATAGTGGAGAAAATAAGAAGGTGTTTGAATGGAATACAGCCAGTAATTAGCAAATGATGTTATGGTAGAGAAGTCAATTCAGTATTTACGCTTCTTGAAGCTTTTATTGACATAGAATTGGAAGATAATTGCCAGGAATGTTTGCCAAGGAACTTCAGAAGTGCATCCGTCAGATTGAGGAGACAAGCCAAGAGGTTCTTCCACCTGTTGACGGCCAATGAACGCACGTCTTGCTGTTATCAATGTTTGAGGAAGCATCCCAAGGATCTGGTAAATGGTTATATGTCAAAACTACTGTTTTATTATCAAACTACTGTTTTATTATCAAACTACTGCTTTATTATCAAACTACTGGCATTACCCACACGTTTATGGGAGTGCAAGTGACTTTATTATGGTCCTTCATAAAATGGAATGACAAGTTTTTCTAAAACCCAGTGACCTCTTACAAAAGTTGACCTAATTTCTCACAGTGGACAGCATTGGTTCTGTTTCTCAGACTGTCAGGGTTTGTGCTGTCTTGGTCAATACAGTAGTTACTCATTTTGCTGAATTACCTGTCAACCGACACTTTAAAACATTTAGGGGGTAAAACTTAGCACATTGAATAACTCCTCCCATTCAAAGATGATTGCTTTAGGCATTAATCACTAAAACACCCAGCATCCCAACCCCACTTGTTTCTGTTATATTTCTCTGATGCATGTGATGTGCATGATAACGACTGAAGTTCAGGAAGATCTCAAGACCTTATACCAATGCAAGAGGGGAGGTGCAATTTGGCCTTGGTGTGAGAGCTACTCCCTCCCTGGAATCTTGCGGTGGCTGGTCCCTTGTCACCTCTCTTGTATGTATGTATGTATGTATGTATGTATGTATGTATGTATATATGTATGTATTGGTCACTGCTGGTTGGGGAAGGATGAGGCTACTGGTAGGAAAGAAGTACCATTCATCAAATGGCAACCACTCTATTTTCTTTGAGAGAGAACAGTCAGAATCTGGTGTATCCATGGTAACATGTTATACAAATGAAGGAAATTTGAGCAAGATTACTTACTTACATGCAGTCTTCAATAATGCAATACCACTTGGTTCACATAGTATGATGTCTACAAGTCATCACAATATACTGTGCTATAACATCATACAGGTAGACAAATCCTTGTTGCAACAGTATTAATAACTTGTCGTCTAGATAGCAAACTATGATAATGACAGTTCCATTGATCTTATGGGTGTGTCTCTTAGAGCTTTTCAAACATCCAAACACTGTTGTGAGAATCATTAGGTAAGAGACAGACAGACAGACCTAAGCTCTAAGACAAACCTTGAACTTTTTTTTGTATCTGTTTGAACATGAGGTGCATTCCTATTGATGGTGAAATACCACAATATTTTGTGCAGTAATTTGTAATGTGAATTCATATACCATGAAATACATGTGGTAATACAAACTTCACATGATATGATATACACATGCGAGATTTGAGTGTGAATTATGTCACGAAATACCACTAATCGTACAGCATTGTCACTCTCACATGACCTGACACACTTCTGCCTTTTTCCCATAGGAAATATGGTATGCGCACATGAAGTGCTTACCAGAAATACAATAGCATTTCATGAATGAGAATGGTTCCAAATGAATTATCGCAATATCTATTACTGTGGTATTTCACAAATAAGAATAGCGTCAACAAAATACCATGGTAATTCTGAATTCAAACATGAATGCATCTATGGTTGTAAACTTATAACAGCCGACTGAATATTCCAACAAGCCTACAAGCCTTTTGCAAAGGCAGCTCGCTAAGCTCGCTGTTACTGTGCACATCCACAAATTATTGCAAGCTGCCTTTGCAAAAGGCTAGTTCATTCTATGATTGCCACCCTTCAGATAATCAGTCATGATCGTCAAAATATACTACACTGAAATACATAAAATCTGTTCTCTTTTTTTTTTTCTATTCTTCATATTTTTCTTCTTCTTCTTCTTCTTTTTTGTGGGGGGGGGGGTGGAAGAGGATGGAAATGATCATGGCACAAGCATGCTGGCATGGAATAAGAATGATATGAGAGCTGTCAACATCTGTCCATCCACAGTGATGAAGTTCAGCTTTTTCATCCTGTATTTTGCCCTGCAACCATCAGGAGATCGCTAATGGAATTACAGGGCTAGTTATCCCAATAAGGGGGAGAGGCAGAGGGCTAAATATTACCTCTAATCCAGACAGTGATCAAACTTGCCCCTCCCTTATAGATTGTTTACCCTTGTTATCTGATCCTATACTGTTACTTCATCACTTAGAAGGCTGAAGGGTGTACCACTTGGTAAATATCAACATCACTTTGGGTCAGAACTCTGATTTGCAAAGAGTAAGATACTGTATACGCTATATATTTCGCATGGGTTTTATTTTCGCGAATTTTGCGAGTCGGGAGCTATTCGTAAAATTAACAACACGCGAAAATATTACCTTCCAAAATGAATCCCTTGCCTTGATGATACGAACATTTCAGTACTAGTATCGTGGCTTACCGAACAGACCATACTGGCTAAGCTTGTTTACGTACATATAGCACGTCCACGTCTACTTGTATGTAAGTACTAGTATACACAGCCCAGTCGCTGTAAGTAGCATTCGCACAGCACAGCATATTAACAGTGTATGGGGGTGGTCGGGCTAGTCCAGGTCTACTTACGAATACTGTAGAGCCAATCCATTATCGCAACCCCTCATACCACTCGTCAGAAATCTAGCGCGATGGACTTGACCACTTCAAAAATGTTGAATTCTAACTTACTAGTTCGCAGAGTTTGGTAAGTTTTTTTCATGCAGTGTATAACTAGTATCATTCTTATTTGCTAGTAAGTTGAAAATTCACACTTTCTTTGCCACTTCATATTTTCTCTGGTCCCCCAATCGCGAATTTAACCACTCGCGAAAATGTGTGACGGCGGCAATTCGCAAAAATTTATGTACGCGAAAATTATAGCGTATACAGTATTTGTCTGATATACCTTTCTAAACTAACACAATAAACAAAACGTTTGTTCTACCTGCATATGAAATATAGATAAACTGAAGTCCACTTGTGTAATATACAACCAAAAATAGCACACTCAAACTCACAGAATTCTACTCTTATTTCACTTTTATTTGAAGCCACTTTTTAAACTGCTTCATTATGAAATTTTAGTGTAGAACTTTATCAAGCATATTGAAGACTTTATAGAACACTGATAACTCTAAATGACTTATTTGCTATTCACACACAGGATTCATCTCCTTACTCATAGGGAAATGGCTTTTACAATGATTTTCTAGATAATCACCACTTGGTTTATGTAGTTAATATTCTCATACTATAGCAAGTGACGAGTCTCGCACAAGTCTAATACCCCTTTCAGGTAATCGCGGTTCAATTATCCGCATCCAAATAATGCGGATGAAGTAGTCAAAATCGCGTTCATATATCCCATGAAGTGCGCACTACTTTTACGAGCACCCGTTCATATAATGGTGCGAGTTATTTGTGCGAGTTATTTGTCATGGTTACTGCGCACGCCTCTATAATGACGTACTGTTTCCGGTGAATATCCTCACGTGTATGCACACCTCTCGCGCGCTCAAGCTCAGCAATCAGCGGTTGTGCGGGAAATCGAGTGACCTTTGACCGAACTGTGGAATGTTAGTGCGGATAAGTCGTAAAACGCGTTCATGTATTCTCGATCTACTCCTCATGCTGCAATTATGCGCATAATAGCAGCATAAAAATAATGCGCACTTTTCTACTCCTCTCCCGTTCATGTAATCGAAATTTTACGACTTGTGCTCCTATTATCCGCATCCACGATTACCTGAAAGGGGTATAAGTCGCAAGCAAGAGGAAACCTTAATGCCCCTGGATCTGTCATGGGCTGACAATTTCTCATCCAATAAACAGATTAAAAATTGGCAATGGTAAGAGCTTCATACATTGCTTGCCACTAGCAGCCAATTATTCTATGTGTACCCACTCTGCTCCCCTCCTCTCTCTGTGTATTATTCTATGTGTACCTATTGCTAATCTACACTCTCTAGTGAGGCATACACACTCAAGCTGGCACCTAACAAGATGGTTACTTACATAGTCACATAGAGCCATGTACCAATGTATCTCATTTCTATGTCATTTGGCATTACGTAGGTAAAAGTAGCACAAAGTTGAGGGAGGTTAAGTGTCTTGCTTGGTTTTATTATCAACCACATTTCATAGAGAATAAGGAGGGGAGGAATTGGAAATATATACAGACAAGGAAGAGGGATCTAAGTGTGGTTTTCCCCTCTATTCATTGCTCTCTCCACTCTCAAAATATCGCAGGATGTTTGAGATTGCCTTCTTCTTTCACAAGTGGTAGGAATGTTAATTGCGGCTCAATATTAGCGGGACACAAAGGCAGAAGAGAGTTATACACACCCCTAAAAAAGATGCAGTGATCACATGATGAATAAGAAGCTTTCCTGTGGTTTCCTGGGTTAGGTGATTCACAGCACCACCATTCAAACCTGACCCCCTGAGGTACAAAATACCACACTTTTCATTGGCAGAAAAATCCAAGACCATGAATAGTCGTTCTCTGAAATAAGAAGTATCTTAGTCATGTTTGTAACTCCTCATTATTTTACTTAGTTGTACCATTAGCCATAGTGTGTATGTAATGATCTATATGACAGAGTTGAATTGATTCACATTTTTCTGCTCCACTAAATTTTGACATTACAGGGATATTTAGTGCACAATGTTTTTCAAAATTTCTTTCCCTCAAAATACATTGCGACTGCTAAAAACTTTTCATTATACTATTCTCTTCAGGTCATACTAAGTAATTTCAGTTCTAACTCTACTAATCCTATACAAAGAATGGTTACACTATGTTACATGAAAAACACATCTAGATTTCTTGAGTTATTTTTTCACTCATTTTGCTCAAAACTCCTATCATTGAATGTAGAAATGCTAAATCTAATTCAGTGGCAGATCTATCAATGTCCACACTCTGAACTATTATGATGTGTCACTCTCCGCATGAATGAATATCATGAGTAATCACAGTTGCTTTACACTGTGTGAAACCTGCTATTTCAATAATCAAACTAAATCAGAAAAAACACACAAACAAACAAGGTATCTTTGTGTAAAAAAGTTCCAGTGAACACACACATAAAAACAAAAACAAAAACAACATGGCATTGATAGTACAGTGCTCCTATCGCATTCAATGAGGTTACAAAGAAGATTTTCATGTCACTTCCAGAAAGTGCATATTGGGTGCATGGCACTGCATACAAACATTTAACACCTTCCACTTATGTGATGCATAGTGTGTGTATACCACATATTATCATGAACACTTCAGAAACCATGTAACATTCCATAATATTCCTTTATTTTTCTGAACATAAATCTCTTTGAAAAAAATGTGAAGTCTCAGTTACATGCTAGTATCCTGGTTGATGAAAAGTTTCCCAAATCCCCGAGTGTGTAAACCATGCCTAGAAGACAATGACAGAAGCCAAGAGAGGTTCTGCTGTATTCCATCATACCTTCAAGTTTGACTATACATATTCAACCCAAATATTAATAAACTAAACTAAACACATGTTTTGTTTGTATGTATGTAAAGTATTCACACATATCAAGAGCAAGAAGGAGCTAATGGCCAATTGATAATTGCAAATTCAGCAAACAATGAAATAGTAGCTTGATGATACACAAGAGTCGCTCTATAACTGCACGTAAGCAAACCTCCTTCCAGGCACAACACTGAGTGATGCATGATACGTTTCTTACCACTATGAGATTAAATCCTGTTATCCCATTCCATTGGACAGAGGACAGTGAAAAGGAGGAGGAGGAGGAAGAAGAAGAAGAAAAGAAGAAGAAGATGGAAGAGGTGGAAGAGGAGGAGGAGGAGGAGGGGTGGAGGAGGAGGAGGAGAAAGAGGAGGATGAGGCAAATGACCATATGGAAGTTGTAACTTTGCCATGACATGTGTGAATGACAGAGGAGGACTAATTACCTCTTCTCCATAAATACAGCTTCTCCCTTATCACTGCTCCTGGTTCTTTCCTTCCTGCTCTAATGGGTGAACCAGGACTCCTTAGTCCCTCTCACTCACCTTTCTCCTTTCTTCCAGAAATCAGTGAATGTAACAAGCAGGCCTATGAGAGAAGTGTCGGTCGAGCTACCACTCCATTTGCATCGATAAAAAGTGCAAGAGTTGGAGTGTTGGGAAGGGTATCCGACCATTACAAGGAGTTTGTTATGGCTACACATACCTGATGCTTTCTAATGGTCAACCTGACCTTTTCTTGACAAGTGTCTCAGAGGGGGTGGGCCTAGATGACCGCAGTTTACATACCTCATCTTTTGGCATTCAACTTCATAGTCTGATTTATGTGTCCAGAATCTCAGCCCTTGTCCTATACTGACTGGCATTAAAGAGCTACTGCACTGAGAAGATGAAAAGTTTTTTTCAGCAGGGCATTGATGATGATATGTGCACAAGCCGTTTTTATTACGTAGGCAATGGAACATAATAATGAGATTTGCTTTAAAAAAATGGACAGTCAAATAAAAGTGACCCTGGGATACCTTACACAGAGCAAAATACTGATTGGCTTTCATACAATCAGTTCTACAAGTAATAAACTCTGGCTGTTTTGATCAATATATCCCTCACTTACAGATCGTGGCCAAGCAAACCTGCCAACCAATTCTTGCTTCATTTAAAATTCTATCAGTCTCTAAATTTCATTACACCCATTATACTGACCTTGTAATTTGATTATCACTATGGTGGCATTCCATAGCTCTGGGTTACAGGCTCCATTCTTGAGAACACTCTCTTCTGATTCACATCATGAGTCTTCTGATGTGATGATTGCATTCAGAACAATCAACTCTAATTTTTTCCTTTTATTTGGGTAAGAGAAATCATCTCTTATATTGGGTAAGAGAAATTATCTGTCCCATTTTCAGGAAAAACAAATATTTACCTTGCTTGCCCTGATTCTAAATACTTCAGGCTTAAACAAATTCATACAAACAAAGAAAAATGAAAATCCATTTCTCATTAACGTTGATTTGAATAAAATCAAACATACAGCATGACAGAACTGGTTCTACTGAGAATAGCGTAATTTTTATGCTTTTGTTGCAACCACCCCCCCCCCCCTTCATAATCTAACTTGAGTTAAGAAAGTAACCATAAGCAAAGACAGAAAGACACATACAAATTCAGATTTGGTCTGGTTTACATAACTCAATCATCCTAAGCGAAGCCCAGCACCCATACCAGTATCGGTCAATTCCACCCATTATCAAGTGTCCAATATGTCTACCCAGCTACAGTTACACGCCTTTGTCTGTTGTCCAGTGGCGTCCGAGAGCGATTTGACACTCACTCTCTCTGCACTGTCCACAAGAGGAGTCGTGAAAGAGAGTGGAAGAACTGGCCGCCTTGCTACCTTCAGACACAATACAGACACCACTGCACCTTTCTTCACTATGCGCATGTTAATGTAAAAGACTAGCCACAAGGGTGTTAATTTTTGTCTCCTTCTTTGGGTGGGAGTCCGGCGGGTGGATGGCCACTGTCCCTCACTCCACGAAAAAGATGAGAGCAACGGAGAAAAGAGGAAAAGAAAGATTAGAAGAGACTCACTGAAAGATAGACACAAAGGAAATGGGCAGAGAATGTGTATGAGACACACACTTGAGAGAGGAGGAGAGAAAAAAAAAAGAACAACACTTACACATCTTTGGAGGGTTGAGGTTTAGTACATTGCCTTGGGCCAATAATACTGTGTACAGTATTACATGCAGGGTACAGAAGAACTAGAGGCAGATAGCAGCTGGCTTTCTTGAGGACCAAAGTCTGAATACTAAAAATCCTCACATAATATCTTTTCAAGAAGAATTAACATACATCTACCAAGCATACCTTTAACAATGCTGACATCTTTTTTCTTACCTGAGATTCAGCACCTAAAACTTCATTTAGGTTTGATATACAATCTTAACCACTCTGAACAAGTTAATTTCCATTCTATTGAGCAAGATCTAACCTCACTCTCTACAAGTGAACTTTATGTCAATAAACAGGAACTCAATATCTTTTTTTTTTTTAAAGAGACGATACAAAAGTCACAAAACCAAAATCTTACAGTAACCAACTGTCATCATTCAACCAACCAGAGAGCTTTGAAATCCAGCTTTACTTCTTTGCATAGGTGATTGGTGAGTTCTGATAAAATCATAATAGCGGAAGAAATTTGGTACTTTGAAAACTGATTTTAAAAAATACATAGGGCATTATCTACGCAACTTCTCTTCTACAGCAAGTCTATCATCTATTGAGATACAAATTTGCATCCACTCATGTTTAGAACAAAGGCAATGGCATGATTACAAAGGTCATTAAAAAATCTGATGATGTATCATAATTAATGATCACATGAAAAAATATAGGCTATTAACACATGAATCATTAGTTCTACTTCAATCTATGATCATTTAAACAGATTACAGCAACATGATGCAGCCATTAAAACTTTGAGTAGAGCACGCACTCCAGCTGGCATTTTGTGTCCTTCTGCCACTCAAAGAGGACCACGTTGTCTCTGGCCGATTAACCCGTTGAGGACGGACTGATTTTGCCACAACACGCATTTCCCATAGACACCTGCCCGAGTATACTCGGGACTCGTCCTCAACGGGTTAATCTGATTAATCTAAATTCACTCACTGCCTCCTCCAATTATCATCATGCAGTGAAGAGGAGAGCCCTTGCACAGAATCAATGACAAAATCTGGGTTCCTTTGTTCTCAAAGGAGCTTGATTTCATTTCACTGTCTCCTAAATGTTGACATGATTAATGACCACGACACAGGGACCAATATGTGGGCCTACATGATGTGAAACTTGAATAGTCTCCACTAACAGACCAAGCCATGTTAGCAATGGTGACTGCAAAGGTCGTAGGATAAGCAGCTAGATATAAAAGTCCCTCAGGAAAGAAGCAAAATGCCACTTTTATGTCATTATCGGTTCGATGAATAGTTTACAGAATTATCAAAGGGCATCAAGCAAAATAGTGTGGTTGATCTTCTGGAAGACACTGCAACCGTAACACAAAGAAATTAAACAAGTTAACCTGACTAAAACAGGCCCCAAGTTAGCAAACAAGTAGCTACTTTTGGATGTTAACAAATAAAGTACTTATGGATGAAAAATAAAAACAAACAAAAATGACGCATTGACAAAATTGTAATACAGGTATGAATGCATATTTCCCACAAGAGTGCATATATTTCCTATGAGAATAAGATCAACTTTAAAACTGGAAATACAACTTGCATAGTAGAGTATCAATACACATCAGAGAGATTTGCACATACAACGTGTATCTGCATACTCACTTAAACATTTTGCCAGCTCATTCTTCTACTGAAATGGACCTACCACAATGTATTCAGGTGGGAGATAGCTTCTTCATTGCTGTGAAGAACAGTGTCTGATTGAGGAGACTAGAATGCATGTGAGTCTGGTGGTAGGATACAAACACAAGGCATATCTAAATATTTAGACAATGGATGGTCAAGGATCAAATGCACTTTCAATTAAGCTGTCCCCTCAAAGTTGCTTTAATTTATTTGTCAAGTAAATTATTTCACCTGCTAATGCTCACAAGATAACCATATGAATAGAGAATGCGGCAAGATTCATACAGATGAATAACATCTGCATAGTCCACAGGATGTAGCCTATGTGATAGCATCACAAATTTTCATCATTTCAACCAATGGCAGTCACAGGTATTTCTTGCTGAAAGGCAGCTATGCAATTAAAGATTGATCCTAACTGCAATATCCAACATAGTATATCTAGGCCATCAGCCATTATCTATGACAACAGCATGTAACAATACATGCCATAATTTCTACTTCACATCTACGTGACCAAAAGATGCCAGTTTTCTTAAATGAAAGCTAGCAGACAGATTGCTAATACAGAAAGTTAAACTGCAAAGAGAAACAAATCTTAAAGTTAGGCAAAATCTGACCATTAGGCCTACGTGTTGTCCATCTATTATAAAAAGCCCTCAATGAACAATATACGTGTATATAGGTCACACATACATGTTGTTCTCTTCATATTCGGTACACTTAATGGTTATCAATTTACTTGGAGAACACATTTTCTACATAACTATGCTGAGGACATATCAGTAATAGTTCTTATGGATTTTTAATACCAGCAGAAAACGATCATGTTTATTGTTTCAAAATAAATCATGTAGGCCCTACTGATTATATGTGAACAATAACAAGTAGGAAAACCCAAGGATTTCCATGAAAGCAACACTGCATGCTTGTGACTACTGCATAAGCTGTTATTTTGGGTTTAATTTTCACAAATTTCACAGTTGGACTGCGAATTTAACATGCGAAAATGTTACCACGCGCTAAGGTAATAGTAAGCTTATGAAGGACTCTGTGTCAATTTGCAAAAACAACATCTCGCAAAAATGTCCATGACCTCCTCATTCGCAAAAATACCTGTATGCGAAAATATTAATAGCATATAGTACAGTATGATGACAATTTCAGGGATTTTTACACCTGATTGTACTTCCTTCCTTTTGAAATTTTACTAATTGGACCTAGTATTTAGTGATTTGACTTCACTGAAATCAATCCAAAATGACTTTTCAAGAAGATAAAGTTATCCTTCAGGAACTCTTAAAAATTGCTAATAACATTCCCAGAATGCTTGAACTTGTAGTCACTGAACACTCTGGTATCTTGCAGGCAAATTTCTCACATCGAATACTCCATATAACATCTTTAATAAGAACTAACAAAAATTAGAATAAGAAATTAAAAAAGAAGAAGAGATTTTCAAAATTGATCTTTCAGCACCTGGAAAATATCTGTGGGTTATCTATATGAAGCATTTAATCTTTTCTTCTGGTTTTCACATCTACATTCTTGGGTTAAAAGTTGAATGCTTTTGGGGCTATACACATTATAATTAACTGGTTTTTATATGTATTTGGTATGGTCAGAAATACAGAGATACTATCATTATGTAATATATAGGCATAGGTCTTATGGTAAAATTCTTGTTGCCACTTAAGAAGAGGAATTTCTCATATCATATTGGACCTATTATCTACTGCCTATGAAGAAGAATTGTTCTGATTTTTTTTCTTTCAATGAACAATAGAATATGCGATGATATATGATAGGAAGGCTATAGCTTCCATTTTCCTGAGGTTGTTGACAAGCCTACCAAAAAGGATTTTAGAATATAAATGTTCAGAGAGATAGAAAGCGAATGGAAAGAAAGAGATAGCATCAGATTTACTGTCAGTATGAAAGATGCAAACCGTCTCTCCCTAACCACGCATCAGACATGAGTTATTTGGGAGGACCTGTGTTTGTCTGACGAGGTTACTTGGGGTCTAGTCAACGCACCCCAGCCCCCATCCATTGCTCTTGGGCATAGTGCTGATGGCTTGCTGGATAACACAGCCATCCATTCTTTTAATTGGTATCACGAAACCAGGTCAGACAGTCTGCCAAAAATGAAGATAGACAGAAGGAGGGGGAGGGAGGGTAAAAAAAAAAGAGAAAAATTGTTGATATGCCAGTCAATACCTTCAGGGTGAAAAATGGGCAAGAGGGAACAAAGAGCAACAGCATGTTGGGGCCCTCACAACCCCAACCACAGTCATCCCCTGGGTCTCTTCTCACCAGACTCCAGGTTTGGTAGAGGGTGGGGCAAGTAGAGGAGCTGGATTCCTGGAGCCAAAAACCTGTCCTGAACAAAAAAAAAAAAAAAAAAAAAAAAAATACAATCCCTCAACTACCAACCTCTCTTTTTTTCTTTCTTCTTTCTCTCTCTTCCTTCTCTGTAATAAAATGAACCAAGCCTTGAATTGTCAGTCAAAAATATATATAGAGAGGAGGGAGAAAGCCACATTTGATTTAGCCCATTTTTCCATAATGCACTGTCAATTTTAGGCTTCCATCCACTCAGCTCAGGTTCCCTGGAGATGGCCTTGTTTTTATTTGTTCTCTTTTCTTTTCTGAACATACAGAACGAAGTCAGTATAACACCAAAAGGTGATGGAAGAAATTGTTCAAACTCAAAAGGCGGGCAAATCTTCAATGCCATTAGCGTGACAGATGTTTACAACATCAAGGAAAAGTTCCTTGTCTGCAGCAAAGGTCAGCGATCAAAAGGTCAAGAACCCATTAGGATTGCAATATTTCAGCAGAACTACTGGAAATGTGAAGACATTCAAAATTTCATGCAGATCAAGAGCAAATTCAGACCTTGATGATCATGATGGCAGTGGCAGAAATAGTGGTGAGAGTACGCATCTCGTTATTATTCAATCATGTGGCGCCCAGTTGGACTGGAATATCAAAATCTCACAACTAGACGTAAATGTTAACGTCGTGAAAGTGATCTCTGATAAAACAATCAGAAGAGAAAACATCTTATTCTGTATCAATGACTGCCACATCATGAGGCACCGTCATCTAAAAAAAAATCCCAATACAATATTGATTTCTTTCATCTGACAAATCAAATTTATTATTACACAACATGCAATCTAAAATATAACGTGTGCTCCAAATCTATTCTTTGCTCTTAAACAGTGGTCCCTGTTTAAGCATCAGTAGTGCGCATTTACAACTATATTGTTCTAAAAGAGAAATGGAAATTAGAATATAAAGTCTGTTTACTTGAAATCCATGGCAACAGCACTAGATTGCATCAGAAAACATAATTTTTGGTACCAAATAGATGAGGAGTCTAAACCAAACAAATAATTCACAAACACACAGCCTGTTGGCAATCAGGCAAGTTGTTGCCTTGCTGTACAAGGCAACTCACCACCTCAATTTTAAACTTTATCGAAGACAACGATGAGACATGTATGCTCAAATTATATAAACCTTTGGAAAAAAAAAAACTGCAGGATAAATAAATACATGAATGATCACAGCAAGATATAAACAGACTGCTACAAAAATCACGTTCTCACGCAACACAATATTGAGAACTGACACATGACTAAGGTAAGCGATTGGTGAACACAAAAACCAGTCTAGCAGGGGTAATCAGTCTAACGTAGGTGCATCCGAGTGTGAAAGAAAATGAAATTGATAGTGAGAGCAAAGCACATCGATAGGACCTGGCTGAAATTGTCTGGCGATGAAACTCCTCCTCCTTCGTGATTAAATCCAAATCAGACTGGCAAAGGGAAATTGCACTGACACATTTGGGATCATCACACTCTCACTGTCACAGCAGCTCAGACAGGCCTGACAGAATGAGAGTTAGCGATTCGTACAGGCTGTCGTCATGGATACAAACTCATTCCAAATAGCCACCTTAAGATTTCTACCCCATGGAATAGACTCTATTCATACCAATTATGAATACAGTAATTGAGATTCAGAAAAAAAAAAAGTTCTCATAAAGAAGTATTCCAGGAAAGAGTAAAAAATTATAATAAAAATCCCAAAGTCTTGAAATAAGGCTACTGCAATCAAGTTGAGAGGGTGGGTGAGTGGAGAAGAAGTTGATATTGAAGATGATAAATCAGAAGAAATGTAAGCACCAAAGACATGAGTTTGTTGTGAGTGATTTTCTAGTGATTTACACCTCTTGACAATTTTTAATTCAGTTTAATTAAATGGGAAATGTCACTGCACTAAAATTAATACTGCATGAAGGCAGATTAAAACAAAAAGAAGTGACAGATGAGTACAAATCTATGCACAGTAAAATTTCATATTTTCTTAAAAGAAAATTAAATGGATCCTCATTCTTTCTCCTGTGTTTTCAATGAAATACTTATCCATATCATACAGGAAAGTACGCCTTATAATCTATTTGTTGGAGAACTCAAATTTCACAATCCATGTCAGTAGATTGACAGAGAGCTCACTGCTATACTGGCTGAACTGAGTAACAGGAGAATGCAAACCACGCTTGACCCAGAATTAATCACTAAATAAAACAATGTGGCCACTGGCAAAGTTTTGATATTTCAGTTGTGAAATGACACAAGCAGCATAGAAGGAACAGAACGGAGAGCAATTTGTCGGAATTTGTCAGGCTCTTGGCATGGCTGGTGCAGAATCATTCTTGACAACTTGCAGACGGCATGGGAAATTTTTTGACAGGTACTGCACCTCCTCGTCTCATTACCTACATTGCAGCTACAGGTAAATCAAACCCTTACAGGGGGTGGCTTGCAGAAATGCAGCAATACAGTCATAGCAACAGATTGGCAGAGCTTGATGGAAATCAGGCAATTATGAGCAGAGTTTGGACCAGTTGCACACTGGTGCAACTTGCTGATCCATGTCATGCAGTAAGTACCCAAAGAGCCATATTGTACATTGTAAAGTGGTGTGTCATGTTTCTAGTTCCATGTGTGATATATCACTACCTTCACATCTTTCTCAAAACACTGTTGTTGTTACAGTTTGTTTTATCAAGTTTTTAAGTGCTATCACACATATGTTTTTGTGATAAATCCTGACAGACAGCAGAAAAGCTATTGAATGTCCTTGTTTGTAACCCTAGTCCCAAGATGTGAGAGGGATATACCCCCTTTTCAGACGCAAGCCAGTTTATACCAAAACTCAATAAAGAAACGACGTATAAAGAATCATCGTATAGCCGATAGACTGTTTAGACACTTATTTCGACCATTCCGGAAAAACGTTGTATAGATGTGCAGTTTCTCACTGCGCATGTTGTTATGGTCATGAGTGACAAGTACAAGGTCACCTTTCGTGCTCGCTCCCATTAAGCCCCACCCAGTTATACCGTTCTATGGTCGCCATACGTTCAGACGCACAATGCACATGATGGATTGCTGATTCGTTATGGAGTTCTAGTTCGAAACGATGCTCTGACCGTCGTTTCGCTATACGTCGTTTCGTTATATGTCGTTTCGTTAGTCAGTGTTCAGACGTATAAATTCATCATATAGCTATACCGTTTTAGTATAGCTATACCGTTCTAGTATAAATTTTTTGCGTCTGAATGCCCTGATAGACAGACAGACAGACAACCCTGGGTAACTTGCCTCCATGACCCTTTGGGCAGGGAGGTGGAGGCATGATGAAATTCAAGACATTCATGGATGTGATGATCAGTGTTGAGTGGATTAGGGCACACATTTAAAGGATTACACAGACCTGGTAGGAGCCTATACAGAATTTGCAGAAAAGGAGTCTGAGAGACCACTCACTGTCCCTAGGTGATGGTTGTTTGGTATACATGAGAGTGCCAGAATAGACAAATAAAAATGTAATATATGCAAATGTCCGCTCTCAGACACTGCATCAAAATTTGTTTTAGTTGAATTCTTGAAACATACCCATATCAAACCATCTGCTGTTTTGACTGTTACGATGCCGTCTGTATTTCATGCTCCAGGCTCATGTCTAGTGTGCTGACACTGATGAAGATACTGACTTGTTACACCAGTGAAGTTGGGACAACCAGGGCTAACCACTGGGAAGGGGTACAAGGATTCTTCCTAGGGGTACAAGGATTCTTCCTAGGGGTACCAGTCTACCACTGGTCCACACCGTTTACCTACAGAGCAGTGTAGGTGGAAGATGAATTACGGAGGTATGAGAGGCCATGGGTGACCAGAGTACTCTGTACTCAGGTCCTTGGTACAAATAAGGTGCTGGAGACACCCTGCTCACCACCCCCCCCCCTCCCTCCATCAACATGTTCACTCCCCTTAGCTGAAAGCTGACAAGTTCACTGCTAATAACTGAGTCAGGATTTCACCCCTGCACTTAGGTAAACATGAATGTCAGTTTGCTGAAGTTTCCTTTCTAGTAATACTAATACACTGGATTCTCTGGGCTGAGATGGGGATTATAACACACAATGTGAGCTGCAGAGGTAGTCCCCTTGAGTTGCACAAGATACTTTAGTCTCCATCACTGAAATCATGATGTATTGCATATTATATGAGAACAAATAGAAATAAGGAAAACAGTCTAGGCAGACACAAAAGATGCCTACTGTAGATGGAGACTAATCCCCCAAAGATTAATTTGTGGGCAAATAATTGGGAGGACAAATGGCTCTAAAGATGAACAGTACAGTATCAATACAGCAGTCAATCAATCAATCAATACAGCAAAACAATACCTATTAAGATTAAATGTCCTTTCAAGTGCTAGTTTTTTTTCCAAAGATGCTGCCCAAAATAATCAGCCTAACCATATCAACAGGTATATGGAGAGAATCATGAGCATTTCATCTCACCTCCCTGGTCACACACTGACGCTATCCTACTTGTACCTACACAATGACAGTGGTTGGCATAGTTCAGTTATTCCTGACTTGTTTTCTTTGCCCGCAGAGACTGCCCAGCCGACTATTTTCATCCACTGCTCTGAGCCACCTACTACAGTACCTCACCAGAAATGCCCACAGGACATGAGAATTGTCCCCACAAACAATTGGCCCTAATGTTATTATTTGCTTTCTGTAAACGCTTGTTTATGTAATGTGTGTGCATAGAAAGGGAGCGCCACAAACCTGAAAACAAACTAAATCCAAAGTCAGAGATTTTATGAGCTTTTGCAAGAATATCGCTCACTAGCCTATATCACACGGGAGGTTTACGACCATTTTGTACTCAGACATCATTTGTCACATATTGACAGGTGATCAAAACTTGTGGTAGCTTTTGAGGGATAGGACTGAAAAAACTCAAATATTTCCTAGTGAAAATGTACTTTATCTGACAAGATAATCGGCCATTTGCAAATCATCCATAATTCAACAAGGGAAGAAGCACACATTTTGGTATTGAGGCGGAATAACTTCAGCAATGACTTTTCAGGAATAACAAAAACTTTTTTTTTTTAATTCTGTGGACATAATATCTGATAACAACTGGCACTGCAGGAATATGTTAAAGGGATCGTATAGTTTTGGTTGAAACTTAACGTCAGGTTTTTATCATTTTTTGGTGAGATAGTGGGAAACCTCTTAAGAAATATGAAAGAGCATGTAATGCCATGAGGATTTCAATGTTTAATTGATGAAAATTGATTTTGAAATTGCAGAGACATCCAAAACAGAGCAATCCCAATAAAGTATGGGACCCACATTTTATTACGATCATATTGTTTTGCTTTGTTTTTACATGTTTCAGCTATTCCAAACCCGATTTTCATGAAATAAACTTTGAATTCCTCTTAAAATGGTATGCTCTGTACTTTTTCATAAGTATTTTCTTGGTATATTGCAAAAAAGTTAAAGCCCAATTTTCATCTCCACCATATACTGTACCGTGCCTTTAACAAACCTATGAGCTGGGTTTGTATTCTTCATCTACGCATTCTTCATCTACAACAAATACATCATACCCCATAGAATGTAATATTAAATATAGAATGCAAAATGGCTCATGATATTTACTGGTATCCAATAAGCATCTCATACACAAATATCACGTTCTACAGACTTAGAATTCATTTCTCACTAATGACACAGATCTACACCGCAGACTTAGAATTCATTTCTCACTAATGACACAGATCTACACCGGTATTTCCCCCCCCCCCCCCTACTGTGTGACAAAACTGCAGCACCAATTACAATTATAGTTACTTACTGACCACATGTGATAGATTCGTGCCTAAAATGGTCTATTATACACTGAAATTGTCCACACGCTCTCAAAGCATCTCTGTAAAACTCTTTTGGCTGTGGATGGTGCAGTGACTTCTTTTTTGGTTGACACTCCCAAGGTTGTACAGTGGTCTCTGGGGCAGACGTTCTACACTGGACCTTTGTCTAGCGACAATAGGTAAAGGTCAACAGATTAAAGGGGTCACTGGTCAGGGTACAGTGGCTCCAAAATCTTTGACCATTCATATCTTCGTTGAGCTACGTATGTAGATAGCATGTCATTGCAAAGGGGCAACTAGAATTACCATGGCTATTATGTTGGAGGGGAGATATAAATTGATCTCTATTTGGAAATGACAAATGCATCTCTCTCAGTAGTGACAACACATTATCCACTTATATTTTTAGCATGTAACCTATAATCCACTTTTTTAGTGTATAGCCTATATAAGCCTACTTTGAGACACTTATAGGCTAACCCTGTAATATGAGAATTAAACATTGATGTTTTTAAATGAATATAGCAGAGCTTCAAACTGATGAACAGAAAGTTATGTTTATCTAACACAAACTTTCATGGAATAGGTGACTACCAAGCACTGGTGGTCTGCACTATAGGGTTATGTATTATTTGTCATTTCTTATAGAAGGATGATCTACATGTATACAACTTTAGCGGTGCTATCTGAATTTCTATCTCGGACATGAAAGTCTATATTACATCAAAATGTCAAGTGCTAGACTGGAACTGGCTGTAATTAATAGCCACAAATTTTTTTTCAATAGTTTCTTCATGAAGTCACCAACGCTGGAACTGTCTCCAAGATTAGCAAGTCACTGACCAGAGGGGCACAGAGCCAGTCACATGGAACACCAGTGTATGCATGCGTGTGTATGCGTGGGGGGGGGGGGGGGTGTTTGAGGGATGGCCTTTAATGACTATCTTTTCACCAGCACTGATTGTTGTTTATTGTCTATTTACAACTCCAGACCATTGGTGTTGATGCATCGCTGAGGCTGCCTGAAAACAAGTTTTCCGGGCAGGACAATGGAATGACCCAGCAAGCTGCACCACATATTAGGGGGATTTTACTCAGTACCTCTATCAATAGCCAACATGAGCTACTCCCTTGCTAGGGCCTGTACTGTGCAAACAAGTTGTTGGCAAGGGAGATGAAGAGCCGGAGTCAGCCTGAAGGTACAGGAAGAGGGGCAAGTAAGATGGCACCAACAGAGGAATTTGTGATGCAACAAATATCGGGACCAATGAATGGCAAGATAAGATTCATGATACACTGCTCCTAAACAAATGTAAGATACCAACCTTATTTCCCTCTTCACAAATCTAAAGACATTTTTCAGATTTTAGAATTTCAACCACAGTGTATCAAAACAAAGTTTTTACCACTGACACATGTCTTATACTATAGCCTAAGTACATACCAAATGCAAATTATATCAGAGCATGTTTTGACAACTAAAAAAAAAAAATGACTCCAGAAAGAAACAATTGCAAGTGTAGAAGTATCATCTTGCTCAATGGGTTTGTCATTTACAACATTGTCACTCAAATCTTCTTTTCTCTATCTATTTCAGGAAGAGCAGCAAATTATATATTGTAAACACACAAATTTTCATGGTACTTTTCATGCATTTTGCACTATTTTTGGCTTGTGCGAATTCTAAAACCCATGAAAATATCTTTGCAATTTTCTCTGCATATTCTGAATGGATTGACAATCGTAAAGCGCAAATTCAAGAACCCGCGAATATGCTTTTGAGCCGCTAATTGCAAAAAATTAATCCCGCGAAAATATAGACGTTTACAGTATGTATGTATATATATTGACTTCCATGAGATGTTACAAAGTTGAGTTGATGTACACAGATAGTTTATTCCTGATTGCCTATCTATCATTCTACCTAGTGCTTCACCTCCTATGGTTACGAAAAGAGGTATTCTGCCAATCACAATGTTAATCCAAGCTGGGATGTCCTGTACAATGTACATGAAACACAGACAAATACAAAGGCAAACCCATGCACAGCGACGACCTCGACACTCACTGACATCTCTGCCTATAGTTCTCCCAGAAATCTCTTGTGGGAGGAAAACAAAGAGTAATGCTAGCCTCAGCTCATGTGTCCGCTAAGACAGCGATCATTTCAACATATGACACCGACACAATACCTTGCCGTGGGCTAACTTTGCAACACACGAATACAGCCAGTGAATGCAGCCATGTTGGAGGTTGACCTTCATAATGTTAATCTCTCTCGAATTTTAATCCACCCACATATCACCTTCCCTCGACAGCTACTGAAAGAGTTAGTGCGTGTTTCTATATGCAGGCCTGTCTTGAAGGACTCCTGGACAACAGGCGTACGGTGCTTCAAGGAGTGTATAGAGTATGAAGAGAGTCACACTACAAATGTAACACCCTTGCAAATTCAGTCTATAGACAGCCACAAACACTGCCAGTTTGTCACATTATACACAGCATGCAGACATTCACACATACATCTTCAAAAATTTGTCACAATCCTGGATGTCACTGAGATATTGTCAATGAAAGGTAATTGCTCTCCCCGAAAACCAACAAATGACACCCACTATTACACAGATAATGAGTTTAAAGCCCATCCCTGCCTGTACGTAACAACAATCATAAAATGACTTGTTCATAATGGTTGCACCCTTGACATTCAGAAAAGTACAAATGTTCTAACATCAGTCAACAGATCCCACTTGATGGCCTTCTTGGTTTTTGGACCACATTTCCAGTTTAACATTTCTCTGGTAAACCTATCCATAGACCAAGAATATGGCCTCATCATAGAAATACTTTGTATTACAAGTATTCTTAATAATATATCGACGGTGACAAATTGAGCCAAAAGAATGCAAAATACTCAAATTTAAGGTTTTGGTGTAATCTAGTGGTAGAAGGTGTGTCTATCTTTTGACAACATTTTAAATCAAAATTTGATATAATTAAATTTCAGAGAAAGGTTTCACCAGTTCACAACTGACGATTAATTGCGTGTAACATGAAACTTTAAATGCGTTTTTCTTGAATATAACTTTTGCGCTCTCTATGGAGGACTTGGCCAGTTCGATTTATCGCCAAACAATATGTATTACTGCTATGAGAGGTATCATATCAAATGACAGGGTACTCAATATTTGTTCCATTCAACCACAAGATGATAGTCATTCTCTACCCATACCATGTGCTATTCAGCAGGACTCAGCGTGTAAGAAATGGGGGCTTCTGAGGACCACAAAGGCGACACCTCGGGCAAAGAAGCAAGCCTGGGCACTGAAGCCTCTCTCTCCTCACAAGATGTGATTGCACTCACCTACAGCCAGAGATGGCTTTCTCAATGTGATTCATTTTCCACAGGGACCCCTAGTCTCATAAAACATATGTTTTTTTCTCTATGAATATTAGATAACCAGGAATATGTCTTGAACAGGCAGAAAAAAAGGGGGCTTGAAGATCCGACAACCTCAGGGGCATCCAGGTCCATTAACACAGTTAGAGTCATGGCAAAAAAAAGCCTCAAACTTTTTTTTTTTCAATTTTGTTTCTCATTCTTGGCTCTCCCCCCCCCCCTTTATTCTCTCTCTCTCTCTCTCTCACACACACCACACACAATCTCCCCCTTTTTTTTTCTCCCTCTAAAAGCAATGACGACATTCTAAAACATCAATTTTTGCATCTTTTTTGCATTAAAAACAGAATACGACACTAAAATCTACAATTTCAAAGATTTCAAAATGGTGACAGCATGCTAACTCACATTTGAAGATTCAGAATGGTGATCAAATCAATCTCCATCTCTATAGTAAAGTCAAATTACTCCAAATCACATACAATTGTAGGCTTTCAAAGAATGTGAAGCTCTGTTGCACAAACCAGTTAAAACATACATTCATGTAATTAGAAGGATAAATGATTGGTCGTGCCCTCAAGTTAGCACAAACAAAACATGTCTCATTGCAACTGATTGACAAATTGCCCTACATCGACGTAAATAAGCACTGAATTGATCAGTGTTTTAGTAGTAGCCATGATAAAAAAATCATGGGCGTACATACTCGAGCAGGATTCGAACCTACGACCTCCTGATCACCGGACAGGCGTCATCTCCACTAGACCACCGAGCTTTCGCCCGACAGCATGTGTTGGTTCTAATCCTTATAGCATGCAGCGGGTACTGCTGATTTTTTTTATCATGGCTACTACTAAAACACTGATCAATTCAGTGCTTATTTACGTCGATGTAGGGCAATTTGTCAATCAGTTGCAATGAAAACATCTCGACGGAAGAATTTCATGAATTTGAAAAACATGTCTCAGAACCAACTATTGGTCAACTCCCAAGAATTGCAATTCTTACACTTTGTTAACTGGAGGAAATCAGTAATGTATCTTTAAATAATCTAAGCACCTCAAAGTCTAAATATATTACAGCAAAGCAGTGCAGAGGTGAGCAGACATAATCGACGCACAGATTCTTGCTAGCAGCTGTGAATTCTTTCGGCTCCCATTTCAAGCAAGGATTAGAGCGCTGAGGGACGGAAAAACCTGCATGAATTCTTTGTTCGTACCACTCCAGGATCAAGAAAACAAAAGGTACAGAGCCAAAGTTAAATCTTTTCCTAAGGACAAAACTTGGAAATCCTTGAAGGGCATCCAGGCATTGGAGTCAGTTTCCTGTTTGTGTTTTCTCAAGAAAGTATTGTGTCTCATGCACACGTCAAGACATCCATCTCATCACAACGGGTCTCAGATGTACAATGTATCACTCACTTCACTCATCCTTGTTTTTGCACTCCTAAAACTCGAGAGCAATGACAAAGATTAAACTAAACAAAGAAACAATCAATATAGGGAAGCCATGATTTTGCAATGATATCTAAAGCGGGAGTTACAACTTTGCTAACTTATTTACGTCCCAACAAAATTGTTTCTCTTAATAAAATCTAAGCCATGGAATGAGAAATACAAGACAGATATCATTCCACAGCTCAGTGCACAACATGCTGAATGATATACCAGGTAAAACCTTTTCCTCCAATGCTGTTGGGCTGTTGTTTTTTTTTTCCTCCAAAAGTTGGGTCCGATGCCTGGCAGACCAAACTTTTAGCATGTTGGATGTTTACATGATGGCTGGTGGCATGTATGCCTTTAGTTCAGCAGGGTTGAGAATTGTACTGTATTGCAGATAGGGCCTCACTGGCATCATCTACAATGTAGTTGCTAGTTGTTAGTTCTGTCAAAAAGACTAAGAATGACAAACCAATTCTGGTATACTTCTATAAATTGATTATAACAGACTGTTTAGATTGCCATGATGGTTTGAGAACATCGACAGCAAGGTATCCAAAATGTCTAAATGAACTCTTTGTAGAACAGAAATCCATATCCGGTGTCCAGGTTAATTACAGTGAGTAGACAATTTCTGGGCTCCACACATAGAATCTGCGACATTCTAATTCGTTTAGGGCCCTGCTATCGACCGCTCAGATACAAAGTTAATCTAATTTGCCCATAATCACAGGAAGTAAAAAGCAGCTATTTAAAATCCAATAAGCTCTTGTTCAACCAACATGGTATAGGAAACTCATGGCTATAGTTAAAGATGACTTTTGTTGCTGTAACTCTGATCTTTCAACACATCACTTTCTTTCATCCAAGATAAACCCTCCTCAAATAGTCCCTCGCCAAATTGATTTTCCAACTACCATTGTCCGAATCTTGTGTAAGTCACCTGAAAGAGATCCAAAGGTCGCTAGTGGATGCTCAGACACACAATACCTTTCAAAATCCTCACTGGATATATGGTATGTCAGGATATTAATAACACTCATTCCTTTCAAACATGGGATATGACTACATTACCTACAGAAGTAAAGATCATTATTCATTATAAACAATAATCATTATCATTTCATATCAAAACAACTGCAAAAGGCAAAAAGAAGGGCCTTGAGCAGGTATTTCTCTACATCACGAAGTTTGAGTCACTTCTCTGATCCTCAATACACCAGCAGTAACACTGATGGTATTAACACTCAAGTGTTATCACCCATATTCTGTTGCTGTTTTCTATGGAATGTAGCTGTGCCTGAAAGTATCTACAACTACAATACTTACACAGGTATGTATTAGCTTAATATCGGAGCTACCCCCTCAGGTGAATTTGGAACTCATTTCTCCCCTGAAATTACCCTTTGCGGAAGCCGGTTTTTCATTTCCTGGATGACAACATTAGTGGTGCACTCTCAAACATTAGGTTAATACCAGGCTAGACCGGTGGAGACCCCCTCCCCACCCCACCCCTCCCCAACCCTGCAGGCGGAGGGGCAATCATCCTGTTTCATCTCATTTTATCAGCAGCCATGATTTATGATGTCTAGGAATGACTCCGACAGCAGGCAAGCATCAGCCTCTACCCAGCCCAAGAAAAGCTCAAGAATGTGAAAGCAATTTGTGGAAAACAAGCAATGTACTTATGACATTAGGCCCGTTCACAAACAACGAAAATCTAAATTTCAATCGCGATCCAAATTTCGATTTTTTTTTCGACCGTTCATACACAGGGAAAAATCGCACTTCGCAGCAAGGAAAGAACGATCAGTGGCCAAAGTGCGCATGCGCGAATCTTGCATGACCGAAGACTGACCCCGCAGTCCCAATAGAGTTTCGCACGCTCTACGAACGATGGGACTAAAAATACCGATTTCCGAATCTCGATCGCGCTCACACACACGACGCTTGGCAAAATAATCGCGATTATTCTGAAAAATCGCACTAATAGTGCGAGTTGGATCGCGATAAGGATCGCGGTAATTAGTGAGATTTTTCTGTCCACACTGGAAAAAATTTCGATATTTTGATCGCGATAAGAAAATCGATATTTAAATCGCACTTTTTCCCTTGTGTGTGAACGGGCCTATTGACTATAAATTGGTGGACCATGAGGCCTAGTGAGTCATTCATTACAGAACCCATTACAATTTCGGTTTTTCTTACTGCGGCCTAGAAAGAAAAAGAAGGACAAAAAAAAAATACAAAGAGAGATATCTCGAAACAGACAGCTCGTACATTTTCCTTCTCTGAAACAAATTTTGAAATCTTGCTTGCTAGATTTGCACTCTTTGACCATTAGTGTCAACATTGATCAAAGAAGGATTTCTTTTGGGAAGCCACATACAGTTTCTATGTACATGACTCCACTATACCATACATGGTACGTGTTCATGGAAGCTCTGCTTACCTTTGCATAAATAAGTATTTTCTTTGCCACAAAGTTTAAATGAATTCCATATACACATGGATTCTAGGACATTATTACCCTTGACCACATTCACTGTAAAACCTGATAATTCAATGTGCATGACACTTTCACATTTTTTTTCTACACAAAGTATTGAATGCCAGTGGCAATATATCACGAACGTTTCACACCGGGAAAAAAAAAGCCATCAGCTCCAATTTGCGAAAGTTGCGTGCCGCGAATGTTTCTGGTTTAAATCATATCTGTAAAGAGAATGGAATCAATTACATAAACATTTTAATTCTATCTTCTTCCTCTTTTCAGACAACTACTAGTACTATGCAGGTTTGTGTCCTGTAAAAGCAATAAATAAAATATATACCAGTGTATGCCTATATATATATATATATATATATATATATATATATATATAGGCCTTTATTTTTTTTTCAGAACACTACCATTCAGGTTTGTGTCCTAAAAGAGCAAAGTATTAATTTGTCAATATATTGGGCCAGGTGAAAGGCTGGACCAATGCACTACTCAAAACCACTTATATCACCAGATGTGGTCTAAATATATCCCAACAAAAGGAAAATACCTTCAAATGACCCTCCCTCAATAACAGCTTGAACGGAAAGTAGGATGCAAGGTTAAATGAATGAATTCAAGAATGAGAGCATACTTCAGCTACAAAGGAATGTCAATTGAAATAAATCCAGACATTCTCCAGATGTGTAGCATTGTTAGTAACAGAAAACAAATCAATCATTCTTTGTACAGTGTGGTACGTGATCAATCGGTGAGGACAAGATAAGTGCAAGTCATGATGCAAACTTCTTTCCTACTTGCTACATTTCTTTATTCATATTTCATATTTTATTTATATTTGGTGCATTTATCAACTCCCTTCTGATATAGCATTAAGATTTCCAAACAACTTTCAGTGAGAGTTGGGCAGGTGACAAATGCAAAGCTGTTTTGCTTTTACATGCCATTCTTAACTGCCAAAATAAAACATGATCACAAATGTGTTTGAGCCAGAAATGCATTTCTATGGAAATGATAAGTTTATGCAAAGTCGTTTTGAAACGTGTTTATAGTTTAGACCTGCCCACACCAACCATTGCCAACTACACATCTCTGTTCCTCAGGTCAAACTGGGCAATGGAGCTGCACAGTAACAAGGCCTCCCTCTTGACTCATGATAGAGATGATAAATCTAACAAATTGAGACATTCGATCCAAACAGCCTTTGAAAACGTGTTTTGATAGTAGGTGTTGAAACATGTGTCAAATATGGGAAAGATGAGAAAAAACAGTCATTGATGTTCATGAAAATACCTTACACCAGGTCCAAATCCATAACTCACTTGCACACTCATGTAGTAAAACAACATATTACACCTGTGTAACAACAACACCAAAAAAGAGAGAGAGAGGACTTTGTCAAAACAAGAGATGCCTTTAGTGCATGAAATATTCATTAAGATAAAGTCATGTTTGCCATTAAGTAGTGCCTGAAATAAATCCAACATCCACAATCAGACTTGTGTTCTTGTCTGCTTTTAAAGAAGAAATGCAATTAAAAGGAGCTAGCTTTAACGGTTTCCCCCATCAACTCGCCTCCAACACCCTTGGCAAGTTATTCACAAAGTTCTGCTAGGAGTCGACACCCACTGGGGTGGCTCACACATGCGCGCACTCTGTAACTCAGCACTAAAGTGTATGTCAATGGAGGTACATTTGTACAGGTGTGGAGCCATGGAGTCACGTAGCTACCTATACTCTATGTGTGGATCCCATGATCACACACCCACGAGAGTTGCATGCATACACCATCTAAAATAATAGCTGGGATACCATGCCTCGATCCTTTGTCACTTTATTTATCTTTTTTTTTTTTCCTATGTGAATTTGTACTCTTTGGATGCACTTTGTAGTTTTTAATTCCCTTCTGACTTTCATAACAATATATGTATAGATGAATATTTTTTTCTCTTTTTTCATAAGAGTTGGCAGGTCTACTGACCAAGCAAATGAGACTAAACTACAACCTTTCATCCTACAGGCAGGAATACAGTGATGTTTCTCCCTAATGAATGAGGCATAGCCAGCAATTGATATCAATCACACAATACGCTGGTCTCCAGGGCAAAAACCATACACAGTACCCACATCTGATTAGAGTCCGTATCCAACATACATTGACTGCATTTTGAAATTAACTCCCATCTCGGTCTGTCAAGGGGGGCATCCTATGGCTCTGAGCACATCTGGTAGGACGAGCACACACCATCAATCTCAACAGCTCCATCCTCCCACTCTAGCTATACCCTGGCTCCTTCTCCCCACTCCAACACGGTGGGGTGCAGGCATGGTATCCCTATCAGAGCAAAGACTCAATTTACCCAGCAGACTATCATCACCTCAGCATAACCAAGTGTGTCAGAGCAGACAATTGAAACAGATGTAAGGGGTAAGTGCAGGGGAGGTGATTCAATCAGTCTGCACAACTCATTCCGAGTCGTCGCATTGACAAACTCCAAACCGCAGCATGTTTGCCTCCACGGCTGTAATCAAACGGGTTTTACCCCGCCATTCTGGTCGGCAGGAGGTTTCTGAATGACAGCTTCTTTTAGCTCTTCGCTCCCACACCAGTACTTCACATTGGAATACTACATAAGTTGCACCCCCCCCCCAAAAAAAAAAAAAAAAATGCTTTGGGCACCCTTTGAATGTTGACAAATGATTCCTAACATGATCCATCTCATCACATATCACAAACACATCAATGTACCTGTGGAAGGTCCATGTCTTCTTTGCAATCTAAATGTGAAACAGGAAAATTGATATGACCTGCACATCTACAGCTTTCTACAATTTTGGAGTAATCTAGATCCACTGTCACGATCATGCCACTCGCACCCTTCAGGGCAAACAGAGACATCGAAAAAGAAAACTTTGGCATACGTCCATGTGGGTACGTTGATTGAGCCAAGCAGGTATTTAACTACAATTGTAGCTCGAAAAGTATCTCATTGGTTGATCATACTTCAGCAATAGGTACAAAGGACTAGTACTCTAAAACAGGAAAAATGACCTTTCTTAAATTCATGGCTTCAAGCTCAAGGAAGTATGGAAAAATAGAGCTAAGGAAAAGAAAAATCTTCTTTTGCTAATCTTAGAAAGACCAACACCACTCAACGCATCTGAAAACTTTCATCCTAGTCAGACTTCACGCAGTTGTCACAGCACAGCTGATGGCGTCTTTGTGCTACTTACCTCCATGATGCGATCATGAATCCGAAGCTTTGACCTGACTGCTGGACCGCCCTCGTTCACTCTCGACACAATTATTCCTTCAGAGACTCCGCCTTCACCCTGAAAAAAAAAAAGAAAAGAAAATTGTGCAGAAAAGGGAAGTCATAATCCATGGCACTATTTTCTACTCCTTGGCATTGTATAAGAGAGAGAGACATATTTTCCCCCAGGTTCACAATAATTCATCATCGAAAACAATTTAACCACTAGTATGAAAGCAATTCAACAGATTCAAGCATACAGATCATAAACAATTTCAATATATATTTACCAAGAGTGAATTGGCTAAATGAAATATGATAAAGCAAAGGAGCTAAGACCAACAGTGTGCACTCCCATAATAACAAATATTCTTGATACAAAAAAGGAAAAATTCAGGTCCTCAAATTATAATCTATAGGCCCTATATCTTTACATTCTTTACTGTTCAGCTATAACAAAATTTGGATAACGAAAGAAAACTACCAGTCCCAAGGACTTCATTATAATAGGAGTTGCCCTTATCACAAAGTAGCTAGGTGATATGGCTGGCATTTAATTGTATTTTGCAGATGTTACGAAGAAATTCAACTGATTGAACCAGTCTTTGTCATGAATGTTCAACAGTGTTGTGTATCAGTATTTCCATAGTGATGTTCATATAAGAGACCTGTATGACTTACCAACACCTATACGTGTATTGAAGTTCTTATGCATATACCCTTTTCCCTAGATGTGTTCAGATTGTCCTCAAATGAAGAGATCATACTAAGAGGGCAATTCCATAAAATCAGAGCATGATATCAAGCAAATCTTTTTTCATAGTGGAGGCACTTACAACAATATTTCCTGGAATATTAACATACTAACATTGATTCACGCACAACAAAACATCTCTCTGTATAAATGACAGTTCCCTTGACGGAGATCAAATTATCATAGAAAATACACCAATCAAAAGTGAAAAAAAAAGGAACAAGAAAAAGAAAATATTCAGTGTGTCATCCTAACTTAGGGCAGAGTCTAGCAGGTTCACCTGCCACGGAACTATTTGTGGCTCATCTATACTTGTCAGGGATGACGACAGCGCATCCCAAAGGCTAAACAGCAGATGCACCGGAGGATGGGGGCTGGAAGACGCTGGACCACAAGGAGAAAAGATGCAGAAAGAGGACACCATTGCTCCCTGGCCAGATGCCACACTCTCATCCACATACTATCTTCAAACTTTGGACATTCCTGAGCGGGAGGGAATGCACTGTTTATACAAAGTCTTGAATGAGAAGCATACAAGGGGGCTCTGAGATAAGACCAGTACATCCTCCTGGATAACCGCTGCATCCTACGTCTTAACCACACATCTCTGCCCTGACCCATTCAATTGTGCCCACATTTCCCCGTAAAGGGAAGTACTACCCTCCCTGAAATGAATGATACCGCTATGCCTTGTTTCTATTCTTGCTACGCTTGTCATTCCTTTGTTGATTCATAAAATATTCAAGGAACAAAATTCAACATCTACAAACACTATATCTTTTAAATATGACACTATTACAAAGTGACAAAAACAGCATGAAAGATTAAGCCTACAGTAGATGTTAAGTCTTAGCCACAACAAATTCATAGCTTTCAAAAACATTTGAAAAATTTTGAGACTTTACAATATCCATCCATGAACAACCTTGTTTAGACTTGTACAAGTTTGACATATACAGTAAGTCCCCAGCACAATACAGGACTAATGTACTCTCCTTCTATCTACTAACAAGTGTGACATACATGTATAAGTGTTTTTTTAAAAATCCCAGAACAATACAGGACTAATGTACTCTCCTTCTATCTACTATATACAAGGGTAGGGCCTACAGTGTAATATCAGCATTCATGTAAATGTTAAATGAAGTACAGTCAAACTCGGATACCTCGAATTCGTCGGGACTGAAAAAAATGGTTCGACGTACACGAATTTCGAGGTACGCGTACGTCGAATTTTCTTCGACTTATCCGATGTTTATCGATGTTCGACGTTTATCGATGTTCAACATGGTGTCTGTTATAGTGCCTACTGATTGTTTGCATGCTTGTCAATTTGAATTGAATCAACTTTTATATGAATGAATTGAGTGAAAATCGGAAATGAAATCAAAATTTCAGAAATAAAGATTTTGGTGGCCCGATCGCGCCACAAAAAAAAAAAAAAAAAAAAAAAAAAATCGGATGTTTGCCTTTACTTTTGAAAATGAACAGCGGTAACAATCGGCTACGTAAGATGCTAAAATAAATGTCAGGGGTTTGCGTTTAATTGTGGAAATGAATGACGGTAATATTCGACTCGGTATGATACTGAAATAAATGTCGGATGTTTGCTCATACTTTTGGAAATGAATAACGATAAGACTCAGCTCCGTATGGTGCTAAAACTAATGTTAGATATTTGATTTTGCGTTCGGAAATGAATAAGGATAACATTCGGCTCCGGAAGACGCTGAAATAAATGTCGAATTTTTGCTATGACGTTCGGAAATGAAAAACAATAACATTCTTCTCCGTACGATGGTTAAATAAATGTCGGATGTTTCCTTATACTTTCGAAAGTAAATAGCAATAGCATTCGGCTCCGGAAGATGCTAAAATAGATGTCAGATGATCGTTTTTATGTTCGGAAGAAAATAGCAGTAATATTCTGCTCCATCATGTCCATATGATGCTAAAATAACTGTCTGATGTTTGCTTTTAAATTTCAAAATGAATAACAGTAACATTCAGCTGCGTTTGATGGTAAAATTAATGTTTGATGTTTGCTTTGACGTTCGGAAAAGAGTAACAATAATATTCAACTCCTGACAATGATGAAATAAATGCTGGATGTTTGCTTTTACGTTCGAAAGTAAATTGCAATAACATTTAGCTCCGGAAGATGCTAAAATAAATGTCGAATGTTTGCTTTGATGTTCTGAAGTGAATAACAATAATATTCAACTCCGTACACTGATAAAATAAATGCCGGATGTGTGCTTTTACGTTCAAAAGTAAATGTCAATAGCATTCAGCTCCGGAAGATGCTAAAATAATGTCGAATGATTGCTTTTACGTTTGGCATGTTTGGAAGTGAACAGCAGTAACATTCTGCCCCATACGATGATAAAAAAATATTGGATATTTGCTACAGTACATTTCGAAATAAATATCAGTAACATTCAGCTATACGTTTCATGGTCCAAAATGTCTGATGTCTGCCTTGACGTTCAAAAATGAAAAACAGTAACATTCGGCTCCGTGCGATGATAAAATAATTGTCAGATGATTCATTTCACTTTCGGAAGTGGACAGCAGTAACATTCGGCTCCGTTCAATAATGAAATAAATGTCGGGTGTTTGAAATGAATAACGGTAATATTCTGCTCCGTACGATGCAAAAATAGATAACAGATTGTTGCTTTAACATTTGGAAATGATTAATGGTATTAATCCGCTCAGTTAGATGCTAAAACAAATAGCAGATGTTTGCTTTCACGTTTGGAAATGGATTAGGATAGTATTCAGCTCCGTAAGATTCTAAAATGAATGTCGGTTGTTTGCTTTTACATTTAAAAATGAATAACGGTAACTTTCGGCTTTTTACAATGCTAAAACAAATGTCGGATGCTAACAAATGTCAGCAAATGCTCCCATTTTCTCATTTCAAACGTAAGTTTTGACCTCCTCAATATATTGGGCATCAACTTTTTAAATAATCTCTACGCCTCTTTGTCAAATCTTTACACACAGAGTAAGATGATTGAATTTTCTATTCATTTGTTTTAGACATGGGCATCTGTATCACTTCAATAATGCTTAATATTAATTTGTCTATGTTTAGTAGGACCGATTTAGTTTTTCTAATGTTTTTCCTGATTTTTTTTTTGTTACCAGATTTTACTTTCGACCACCGGAAAATAAAAATCAATGATATTGGTGGCCCGATAAAACTTAGTGTGGAGCCCTGTGTATTCTATTCTTCATTGTGATCGGCCTATACTTCCAGATTTTCATAATCGCATTGCTGGAAAAAAAAAAGTTTCAGTGCTTGCGTTCTCGGGGAAGTAAACTTCGTGAAAGGAAAAAAAAAATAGTTTAAAAAAAGGCACTACGAGGGAGATTGATGTTTTAACAGTGGAGCGTGATTAATGGCAAAGATATAACTGTCAACGTAAGCAGGTGCGCCCCGACGGTTGAGAAATCTACGCGCACGGTATGACTGTCTCGATCAAAAATCAAGACACAGTGAATGATGGGGCAGCGCGTAGTGCTATCGTAAAGCACTCCATTGGCACGGGTGCTATGTGCATACCATGTACGTGTGTTGGTAGGTGTTGGGGATTTTCCTTGTCAGCTGTGTATCGGGTATTTCTTCTTGGGCGCGATTGTTCTGGTCTCAGAATATTTACAATCGAGTGTGAAAACATTTGTGACATGTCTTTGCTGTCCACGCGCGATTAGTCGGAAATGCTGAGTGATGTTTGCAATTTCGATTCGAGCAACATGCTGGGAAAACAATAAGTTAATTAAGATCGGGACATTAGATTTCCCTTCGAGGTAACCGAACTTCGAGTTATCTCTTTCGAGCTACGCGAATTTTAATACACGGAAACTCCATCGGAACAATCGGGACTTTCATTTTGCCCCCGAGGTAAGTGATATTCGGCTTATCCGACGTCGAGGTATCCGAGTTTGACTGTATTGCATCCTGAATTTGTACAGTGGGAAGCCTACCATGGGTGTTGCAATTTCCTTTCAAAATCACACATGATGTTTCCATGTGTGGCAAACATTGAAATGTGAGGAATTTCTTACTCTTTTCCAAAATAACAAAGAATGCAAATACCCAGCTTCCAAAGGAAAATCCAATTTAAACATCTGATCCTTTCTTGGGGATTTGAAGCAACTTTTGTTTCTGACCTCTAACCTCTGAAGGATTGGTTGCTCTAATTTGAGCTCAAGGGATCCTCACTCCTCCTAAACACAGGGACACATCACTTGGCAAAGTACCCCCCTCCCCTCCCCCTACATCCCCTCACTCCTCTCCTCACTCCTCCCCCTCCCCATTTGCACATTGCACCTTTTAGTGAATTCTCTTGTAGCCCTACCCTGCCATGAATTATATGTCGCACTACAATGTATATTCACTCTACGACACAATGATGCATCCCTTTGTAAACTCTCTCTACCCATGCACCTCTGACATGGCCACTGACATTTGATTCTCTCCATCTCTTACACCTAAGTTACAGTTAAAATTGTTTCTCTCAGTCCTCCTTTACATTAATCTCACATACAGAATATTTATTTCCTCTAGCTACGTAATTCTGTCCAACGATGACATTTCACAGCAGTTTTCTCTCACCCTCACCCAGCACCCCCCCCCCCCACAATAAAGACATAAATTACATGTGCAGTTGTACATTTCTCTTCACAAGTTTTCCTCTTTTCCCTACAGTGTACCTGCACCCCATTTCTGAAACATTTTCTACGCATATTTTTAATGAACATATTCTCTCCCTTCATTCAGCCAAACATCAAATATGCTACAGTTTGATGGAACTCCTTTTGTTATGGCAAAACTTAAAAATGTCACTGTGCTAAATCATGTGTCTCTTTACAGAAGTGAGTGTTTACATGCACGGGATAATGATGCAGCTAAATCTGAACACACCGCCAAAGAGTTTTCCACAATACACAACTGCACTTGTGACAGGAACATTCATCAATATTCCGATTTGTATTCATCTATTTCAATCCTACATAACAGTTCAGGTAATCACATTGAGCTGCATGACTGGGCTCTCTTCACTTCATCTTTCTATAAGGCTCATTTATACATGGTATCATGTTAACAAGTTAGTCTGCTACTACATGTACGTACTATGCTTTCCTCACATAACTCACTTCTCAAGTGTATAAGTATAACTGAATTTGTCTTTCATGCAATACATATCTTCATAATGGCTGTAATAAAGTGACATCAGACCCACAGAACAGCTCAGGTTTCATTAAAAGTGGGCCTAAAATACATTCAAGAAAGTTGGAAGTATCACAATTTCATAAAACAGTGATATACATTTGTACTTGTTAAGTAGCAAATTAAATGCAACTTAGATGAGTTAATGTTATGGTGGCACAAATCTCAACCTGACCTGCGTTCAGTTTTTCTTTCAGAGGTGAACTTACTGTAATAAAGCAAAGTGTGTATCTCGCACATCAAAAATTTGTGTTGCAATAGCCTAGCAATGATGACTTTTTGTGGGGAAATAGGTGTTTCTGCAAAATCATTGAATGCAATCATGATTTGTAAGAAATGTTGTTTACAAATAAATGGGACAGCTGTGAGTTTACTAATTACATCATCACCTCAGTTAGTGTGTGCTTATGCTGCTTGTACAGCTTTACGTTAGCCCAAATGTAAACCAACAGTATCAATAGGGCCATATCATGACAATCTTTCTCAGCAGTCATTGGAGCTTTTTTTTAATGATGTCTTAACAAAACCCAGTGGAGTGTTTTCTGTCTATAGATACAACCAACCAATCCAAGGCCAACATTCTCACGCACATATCAGTGAGGCACATAACTAAGACTATTACATAGTATAATTACATGTATATGACTTTGATAAGTACCAGCCATATGAGAAGAATATATCAATAGCACACAGGATTTCCACAATCTGAGGGGAATCTAACCCCTTATCAATTGCCACTTTCTGGCTCTTACAAGACCATATAAGCCATCATGAAGTCCAAAACAACATACTGTAAGACTGAGGTATTGACAGAACAGTGATATACATGTACTACAGATTTTAAATCTGATATACATGGGCAAGAGTGCATGCCTAAATGTGTGTCAAAATCATTTTATATGCATGCTGAGTGAACTTACAAAACATAGGTCTAATTGTGTTAATGTAATATTTAACACATTACCCTCCAAATCTCTACAATAAATGAATTCACACACAAACACAGTCCAGATAAACACCCTCACTTGATGCCATCCCAGTTTTTTTTTTTTCTCTCTCTCTCTCTTAATAAATGTATTAAAATTCACTTAGGCACAACTAAGATTAATGGCAAACATAATTTTGGAGCCCTATTCATAGGACTCATGTCCATACAGAATGTGTAGTGGTTGGTACATAAGAGAGAGATAGAAGGAGAGAAGAGAGCAAACAGGCCTTTCAATCTTATCTCAGGACTTCTACACTCATCAATTTGACTGCCCAAAGAAACTTTACACACCTGAACTCATATTGTCGCACTGGTGTAACATTTTTAATCCCCCCAAAACATTGTGGGCTGGCTCACAAATGTGTGTGTGTTGGGGCTTAGCCCTCCATGCTTTGTGCATTGCCTTATTTGGAGTCCAGTGTATATTTACCATGGCCTTGGATGGAAGGTACAGTGAGTGAGTGGGGGAGGGAGCTCACAGGGCCCATCATGCAGTCCCACTGGTGTACATACATGCTGCACTACTGGCCTATCACAGCACGCCCAAGCACCTCAATCAAATCATAGCTATCGGGATCTGTGATAACCCCCATTGGTTGTAATAACATCCCCTGGCAGTGCGAAAGTCATGGTTCTGAACACAGCCCACACTACTTCTAACAGAATAAAGATTGCCAATATTTACTCGTTTCAAAAAGACCTTTCAAAATTACAATCTTTCTAATGGGTTTCTTCCGCTTTCAACAAAGGAATCTCCCTGACGGATCTCTAAACTGCTTACTGTGACTACTGGGTCATGGATGTTTTCATCAACACTTTATTACTTGTTATCACGGATCATCTATTCAAGAAAGATCAAACCAATATTTCAGAAGTAATATTTTGCCGACTCATTTAGTGCTTATCGACCATGCACTAGTGTACAAAATAAAGAAGAATATTTAGGCTAGGAGTAATAATATCGACGGCTCATTCTGCATGATGAATAGTATTGAGCTACAGTACATGCAACTTATCACAGCTTTGATTTAAACAGCCATAAATAATGTAGGCTTCCAAAATACTGTGCAATGTTCTGTGAATACAATGGTGTTACCTGAATGAATAATCCATAAACGATGGAAAAGTCTACGATTTCAGCGTGGGGGTCGTAAATGGTATCAGCCTTCCACAATGAATTGTAATTACTGGAGGAAAAGCGTCTTCACAAGAAGATGGAGGCATGAATTACATGCCCTGCAGTTAGCTGAAGGCAGCTGTCACCACGGCCTCTAGTTTTTGCATTCATTTCCATACTAACACTTGTATTGTTTATATTCTTTCCATCAAAGATTTCTCCCATATGAATGAATTATTTCTCAGATAGAGGATACAATTGCAGAAACACATTGTTTCTCCCCACCAGTGTTTTCCTCAAGTTTCTCTGCGATGGAAGCAAGCTTGTCAGCTTGAGTTCCACGCCAGAGTGAGAGAGATACCCGCCATCTCTCTTAATGGTGACAATTTCGACAGGACCTAGGGGCAATCATTCTGATACATATCACCAGATGTGGATGAATAGTATTGATGTGCAGGCTTTGAGTATCAGTCTCCGCGTGAAATTTGCCAGCAACTGGACACCATTCGGCACAACATGTCACACAAATCTAATACATTTATGGATAACATGATTGTTACCAGATATTCAATTTTCAATTTGGATCAAATTGTATGACATCCTAGGTGCCTGTGGAGGAAACACGTACACGATGACAAAAGCACAACTAATTTTTCTTCTTAATATGTGGCATAGAGAGGAAACACACATATCTGCTTTCACATGTAAAATGATATCAGCAGATGGATACAGCAAATTTCTAATTCACTTAAGCCTTCAGTGGTGGAATTGTTGTTCTTATATGTTAAATTGTTATCTTCCCATATTTTGCTATATGCTGAAACTGCATGTGTGTCTTATGTACCTTTTAGTTACTCTGGAGAAAGCTGGCAAGGCCAAGCAGAGCAGACTTGTTCCTCTTAGTAGGTTTGTTTCTCAGTAGAATCACGATTATGATCATCTGACAAACTATAATGTAATTTTAAAATAATGAGGCTTTTTGTTGATGAGATTGTTGTTTTTCTTTTTTTTTTTTTTGGGGGGGGGTCAATAATCTGTCACCTTAGGAGTTTGTGAATACACAATGTATAACAGTCATTTGATCAGTGCATAAGGCTGTGTCATTCTGTTCAAGCAAAGTTAAAGAAGACTCGAGTACGGGTCAGTGGGAAGCTTGAATGTAGGTCAGCAGAGAAACTTGTGACCTAATCTGCTCTACACTGGTTTATGACAAATTGATTATTACTAAATTCTTGGAAATGCATGAAATTTTAAACTTCAATAACTTTTTAATACATTGTATTACATCAGTTGTAACAAATCTTCTAAAATTATGCTCATTTAAATGAATTACCTTCTTAATTGTATTCAAATTGAACTTGGAGTGAACTAGGAGATTCACTGGTCATTGATTCATTGGACAGCAACAATATTGACCTCTCTGAAAGCTTATAATGCTATGTACTTGAATACACACTAATTTTGCAGCTGGGGATAAATAGTATAGACAATATAATTGAAGCTAGCCTCAAATTCACAAATACATGGAGAGGGTTTTTTTTTTTGCAACCTGACTGTGTGCTGCCTGGTGTGCCAGACACAATGTCGGTATCTCAGAATCTAAGCTTTACATCTATTTAAATATTTCATCCATACTCCTGTGCCTCCATGATATCAAGGCTCCTCAGGTACAAGAGGATGTCATCTCCTTGTCCAACAACTATGGATATCTGGAACAGAAGTTAGTTCAGCAAAGAATTCTCCAGAGGTGTAGAATATGGATAGCTCTTAGAATTACTGATGTCCCTTTTTTTCCCCCAGAAAATGACAGAACTTCCACTAAGATACTTTCCTTTCTCAAAGTTTAAAGCATCAGGGAGTCTGTACTGAGATTAAACACATAGTTTTAGCATGAAATGTCATCTGATGACTAGCATGAGATGAAATTAAACAGTAGGATGTGTACCAAAAAGTAGCTACCAACTTTATACCAGCTGGCTTTGGAAAGTTTTCAGGCTTTGCAGTCATTTGTTTTTTCCATCCCTTGCAACATCGATGTACCAGTACCAGTAGACAAGCAAGGCAGCAACTGAGCAACACCATAATAAAGGAGAGACTCCCAACTGACCCTTTTCCACCAGAGAACCAACAAAAAGAATGCTCCTTTTCTTCCCCCCCCCCCCCCACCCTCTCATCACTCTCCCTTCTCATTCTCACCACTGGGAACTCTGTCTCTCCTTTTTGTCTGGTCCTCTCTCCACCCGGCTCCAAGCATCATTTTCTCCAATTCACCCCTCTCTTGACATGAAAGAAAACTTCGCAACTCGCACACTCTCACAAAGATCCAAATTACGCCCAGGCCCTTTCTCTCCCCCACCCCCTCGTCAATGCTGCGTATTGTCTTCTCCCATTGTGTCGCCCCTTTTGATAAAAAGCAGCGCTAAATTCCTCAGGATCCCTTTTCAAAAGAGTTCCAGTAAGGTCTATGATCTGTCTAAGTTCAGTTATATGCCAGGTAAAGAGCCAAATCCACTTGTCTCTAATTGTAAACTCTCTCCAAATCAATAATCACCTGGTCATTACTCGCTGGATATATGCAGGACAATGTTCAGATTCACCACTTCTCCTTACCCTGAGGAATGTATCGCAAACAAAAAGCGGAGACTGAACTGTCTCATGGAAGATTCCTCATGCTTGCAAAGTATCCAGCAAAGCACAAACATTCAAATAATATTTAAGATATGCCTACCTAGTACTCCTGCCTTCAGACAATGAAAAGATCATTTTCTTTAAATTTATATCTTCTTCCATCGAATATATATAAATCAAGCAATCTAGGATTATGAGAAGTTTAGGATTGCTATCATGACATCACATGGTCTCCTCACATCTGCAACATGACATATATTGTACCCCTACCCAATCTTATAATGGGCAGGAATCATTCAATCAAGAAACCTGGATTCCCGACATTAAATACATGTATGGATTACCATCTGCCACTTCATCACCTCTCCTGAAAACTTCATCAAAATCATAACACAAAATTTTTTGCATAACGTTTGAAAACAGACAAACAAACGATTGGCAGAGAACAGACTTACCGCTACTCCACCAATAATATTAAACCCAAGGCTACCGTCTTGTCGCTTGAGTTCCAGTGAGAGAATTGTAGTACTTTCCCAGGGCTAAAAAGGAAGATCAGAAAATAAGAATGTGATCAGCAAAGGCTAAAGGAGGCAGGAACAACATTATGATTAATGAAGAACTACTGGCCAGGGTAGAGACTACATGAAGAGTTTGTTCACAAAAACCGATAAGTCCATATTTGCCAAATGGAGATACTTGCGATTAAAGGTCAAGAAAAATAAAGAGAATAATAAGTAAATTTTGGCTTCTTTTGACCATAACTTCAAAAATTTACCTTTCATGTAGTGACCAATATATCACTTAAAAGGTATTATTTTTTACTTTATGACAGAGACCATGCTTCAAAATCTTCAAAAATGGACTTATCGGTTTTTGTGCACAAACTCTTCACATGTTGTATCCCCTGACATCAAAGGAACCGCAAACTTGAGTGTTTGACAGCATTCATAAATAAAAGATCAAGCAAGTAGACATTATGACAACTTGAGATGTAAACTTGCTCACATGCAACACATCACTGCAGTACCTGTGTAAACATCAGAGTATGGGTCAGGGTACAAGCACTGAGAAAAATAAAGTTTCTTCTACCAGAAATATTTCAAAATATGAGAAGTATCTTGTTTGTTGGCCTCTTGATGTTTGACATCACTTCATTTCCCATCAATAACATTACAGTACATGTTCAACAAACAGTCTTACCAGCAAACACCTGCATTCATCAAGTGCCAATTGTGTAGGCAACTTGTGTGGTACATAATTTTTGTATACATATCAAATGCCACCCTGACACTTTCTATTTTGGTAAACATGTGCATGGGTTAAGCATCGGCATACCATTTCATGCCAATGCAGGAAACGTTTGTGGAAACGTTCACTGCAACGTGCAGGAGGATGCTGTCCAATGAGTGAAATTTTGAACATGTTCAAAATTTTGGCATGACTAAATTTTTCGGGCAACTATGCAGAACCGCTGCACAGGAAGACTGTTTCAACGCATGTCATATTGCTGGGCAGTGCAGAATTACATGAACTGGTTGGAACAAGTCTAAAAAAAAAAAATAAATAAAATAAAATAAAATGACCAACACTACACTTTGTAGTAGGTCATGTCAATACCAGTGCCTGAAGAATGCGAAAGTATGGCATAAACATGGCATGACCGTGCATGTCATAGAGATTATGCATTTCATAAACAATTTGTGAGTTCAAACATGACCAAAAAGAGACTACATGCCACTGAATAGCATGTACAGCCATGTCAAAATGGGGGAGGGGGGGGGGGAGGGGCAGTGTGGAAGCCAAATTGGTGCAAGTGTCAGGATGGCTTTAGTACTTTATGCTACATCTCATGCAAACATATAATACAGTCATTTTGTGAGCAAAATTAACTAATATCCTAATGATTACATTCATAGTACAAAATTGTGTGACACAAACATTATGTATTAGGCCCTCTGTGTGTGTGGGATTAGTGTGTGTCTTCATTGATCATACACCTAGGCCTACTGATTGTGAAAATATACAAAATGGAAATTTAAAAAAGTCAAATTAGCATATATACCCAACTTTGTGTTAACAATTATCATCAATATGAATTACACTGTATATCACATTGGCATTCATTTTTTTTTCTCCAAAACATGGCAAGCTATTCCTTGCCTTGGATGAAAAGAATTAGATACTGTAAATTTAGATGGCAAAAAAGAAGTGAACATGATTGCATCATATGAACTCCTTACATATGAAGACAGCTGAGAATGGAGGCAGAAAACAGCCCCCGTAAAAAGAAAAAAAAAATAATTTATGTCAATGATGTAGTTTGCACATCTTGGGGGTCCCAGTGTGGCTTACACTCTCTTGACCTTGCTGCCTTTGTAAATCCCTTGGACAATCAGCACACCATGGTGAAGAACAAACCCTTTCAAAGAACTTTACAAAAGGGATCACAAAGTTTCCATTCAACCTGCAAACTTGCGCTCCAATGAACCGAGGAGTAAACATCTCAGCCACAGAGCTCTTGGCTGCATGGCTAAGTAGGGTCTATAAATCTGGAATTAGTAAGCATGGAACTATATAACAGGAACAAGCATTCTTTGTTTTGCCATGTAGACCAAGTGGAAAAAAACATTGCCAAATCACATTGCTCTTACCACAGTCACGTCAAAAGAGCACCTACAGAAGTTGAAAATATTGACAAATGGTAATATACCATAAAGAATCAAAGAAATATGGCTCTGAAGAAGTTTTATCAGCTCACAGCCATGGCTCCAAACTTGCCTACAACATAGTTCTCCTTCAACAAGAAAGTAGTTAAGAATAAACATACTGGACAGGAAATGGGAGCTGACAGATGCACCTTTCAAATGGCTAATGCTCCAAACATTTACTCACCACAACATGTTCTCCTCCATTCGAACACTCAGGAAACAGCAGCCCCCCTTAATAAATTTGATTTCAGCAGCTCAGGTGTACCTCAGAATGCAGGGATATCATATTTATCAATATCACTGCCTTTACTACCAGATGTTGGGAGAGAAAAAGAAGTTGGAGACCGCCTACCGAGCCAATCACGTCAGAAATTTTCTGGTAATGTGAACAGCGGGATACCAGCAAAATTGGTTAGTTCTTTCTAGGGGGCGAACGGATGAAATGCCTTCACTCAGAAATTAGGCATGAAAGCTTGCAGCTTGTGTATGCTAACATTAGAATCTTCATCTGCAATACCTAATGTCATGCAATATGTGTACAAAGTGGATTTCTGCCATGGCCAATGATTTCGAAATATATAATCTTTTATACTATAAGGGGGCAGTATGGGCATTGCTTGATTCAGTTCATTGTAATTTGTATTCTACCTATTTTCATGCTCACATATATTACCATTTTGATTTCACAGGATGTTTATTCATACAACTGTATGGGCAGTTCAAATAAAATCTTATAACATTGATAAATCTCAGATCTGATTAGATTGCTAGCTGAATATGGTGTTACAATAATATTTAACAAATTTGGGAAATGGTGTTCTCACCTTCTCAAAAGACGCGACGGCAGAAATATATTCCATCTCGGCTTTGCTTTCATTGAGTTTCTTCTGATATCGAAGAGCCTGCATTTGAATTTCATTCTGCAGACACGCAATCTGAGCCAAAAGGGCTTTCTCTCTCTTCCCGTACCTCAACGAATTTTTCTTCAAGCTATGTTCCTGGTTTTTGATTTTTGACTGCAAACTCGAAGCATGGTTTTGCAGAGCTTTCAGGCAGTCGTGGTCGGCTCGAGTGCTGTACTGGAGCACAAGACCACATCCCTGCTCACAGCGGCCCACCGGCCGGTACTCGCAGGCTTGGGTCTCGTGCTGGGCTTGATCTTTGATGTTCACCACCTCTTGACATCCTTTATTGGAACACTTCACGGGGGTGAAATCACAGTCCTCGAGGTGTTGGGCCAGCATCTGGATCTTGACTTCCTCAGGACAGCCTCGTCTGAAGTTATCGCAACGGATTTCCAGCTTTAGGATGAGGTTTCTGAGAGGAAGGACAGAGTTCAGTTCTTTGGTGGAAAACTTCTCACACTTCAGTGGGCAGCATGCATTCTGCACCACCCAGGGCAAAACGCAGTTGGCACAGAAGACGTGGCCGCACGGAGTGGCGAGGGGGCTCTCCAGTACACCAAAGCAGATGCTGCACTTAAAATCCTCGTCTACGGGACCGGAAAAGCGATCTATATCGAAACCCATGGTCGGTCGCGACTAGAACACCATACAGCCAATCGATGGCTCGACGATAAATGTACAAATCCCGCACAGGGCCTTGGAAGAATTAAAATAATACAAAGTAATTTCCTTATAATCAATCCAAGAAGATATGCTCGCGCAGGGCGATAGCACACGGCGAAACGAGAGATGCTTGGCTAGCTTCCCTATCACGGCGCCGTATGTGTTATGATTGCGGTTGAGCGACCGTATACCAACACGCTTCTTCGTGAATGGGGGCAGCTGCTTCGCTTATTCTATTGGATAGCCCAACTCGGTGACGAACAATAGGCTGTTCTGGCTCGTGATTGGACGAAGGCAGGTCGCTTCGCCAAACTTGGCGGCTTCTTTGATGTACACCCCGTTATGACCTAGTCGCTCCAATCTCTAATTACACATGCAGTGTAAGGAATGACGGATGCCAAAACACGAGCCTCGTCAGATTCATGTTCTGCTATGATATAGGTTATTTTCGATCGGTGTATACATGACTGTATGCATGTTGTGTCGATCGGAAGTAATAGAAAAAAAAAAGCCATGTTCGAGATGTTCTTACCAAATCGAAAAAGTTCACTGTCTTTATTAATGCCACATGAAAGATAAACAACTTGTTACAATAGTTTTATGATATTCATGATGTTATAAGCCCCATTTTCATGAAAGACCTCTAAATATATAGAGTTCCAATGAGGTTGCTATTTTGTAATAAAAGGAAAATAATGATTATGTCATGAACAAACTTCGCTCTTTTAAAGATAAAACAAAAAGAAGCCATTTCCACTTATGTTCCGACAGCAAAGATGTGTAAATACCAAGTAGATATCACTTTGGCGGAAGTAATAGATGTGATGCGTCCATCATTACTTTGAGTTGCCATGAACATACTAGTAGTCCTAATTGATCCCATCCCACCCCAGCCTCTTCCTGTCCCAGGTGTGTAATGAAGACGATCATCGCGCTCGCGCGGATAGTGGACGTGCAATCCATGGTGGAATGTTATTTGACTGACCAAATGCGAAGAGTTAGCCGTAACCATGGTAACATCACTGTGTAGAGTAGATCGTATTGACCGTGTGTTGTAAGGTATATAAGTACCTTAATTTCAAATTTGGGATTCTAAAGATCAGAATGATGTGAAATAGAGAGATGAATCAGAGCATAAACTAGAATTAATGCAATTACTTTATAATACGAGACAGATGAAAATAATGTGATGTTAGGGGCAGCCCATTTGCAGATATTATACAACCTTACACTTTGCTGTAATGTTAAAATTCTATCATTCTTAGTGAAACTGGTTCTTGATATCAAGTGACGTTTTTCGTTTCATCGTAAATTTTCATGGTTTTATGTTTTAACAACAAGTCTTGGTATTTTTTTTTTTTTTTTTTTTTTTTTTACAGTTTTCGTATTTGAGCAATACAGTATTCTGGTTGTCATAAATCCTGAGTATCAATATAGATAATCATACCAGCTGATAAGACTGATGAATCGTTAGTGTTCTTCTGAAGAAAAAAAAAAGATAAAGTGTAGCCTAGCTATTAAAAAAAAAAAACGACCAAAAAATACATAAGTTGTAAGTTCGAACCAGCTCAATTTTTTGCTTGATTTGACTGCTGGAAATAAAGGGGAAAGTAGAGAAATGTGAGTCAAAAAGGACTTTAAAGGTATTGTATAGTTTTGGCTGAGAGATGCGACCCACCTTTTATATAATTATTAGGGCCAATTTGTTTTATTCTGTTTTTCGATTTCTCAGCGATTTCAAAACAGATTTTCATCATATAAACTTTTAATTCCTCTTATAGAATTGTATGTTCTTTAATATTTCACACAATTGCTTTCTGATATCAAAAGATTAAAACCTGAATTCCCATTTCAAACAAAACTGTTAACTATCATCCCTTTAAGTGGTCCATGGCATTAAGCCTATAAATTCTATTACTGTCTAATTCTATACGTGACAAACAATCATTATGATACAAGACTCAGCCAGATTGTCTTCACTTATACCTATTTCCTCATTTCTTTCCCCCCGAGAAAGTCCCCAAAGGATTTGATGATATCGTTTAACCAAGCGGCTGTAGAACGTTCATTCACGGAGTTTCACACAATGGCTCTGGGACGATCACGGTCGTTGCACACGGTGATGAAGTGTCACCCAGCGATTCTCGATGCTCGATCCCCGCATCGCCCTGACACGTGAAATCTGTCAGGCGCTGAAGCGCACCGTTCACCACGCCACGCCTACCATTTCAGTCCGGCAACATTAATCATAATCACATGTAAATAACACTATCGAAAGCCCGAATCCTAACGCAATCGGACAGCGAAGGAGCACAGAGTTTGGAATGGGGAGAGAGAGGGAGATGGAGATTGGGAGCACAGGGGTAGAGTGGAGAAGAGACATTGACTTTAACAGCGCAGATAGAAGAAAGAGAGAGAGAGGGGGGTGGATAGGGAGAGGGATGAGGAAGAGGAGGAAGAAGAAGAGAGAGAGAGAGAGTCAATGGAATACATTACACACAGCGTTAAGGGAATTACAATATTGTCAAATACTCAGTACGTCTTTTCGAATTTCTTTCTGGATCTGAACACTTATTTTTGGAGGATTATTGGTCACTCATCCGGCAAGAGGGGTGATTAACGCTTCTTTAAAGGGACTGTACAGTACTGGTTGAGGTAAGGATTCATGTTTTGAACATTCCTAAGTGAGATAATGAAAAGCCTCTTATGAAATATGAAAGAGCATGTAATTTTAAGAAGGATTCAACGTTTATTTGATGAAAATTGGTTTTCAAATGGCTGAGATATCCAAAAAAGTGCTAATAATAAAAGGCGACATGCCCCAACTTTATTAGTATCTCTTTGTTTCACCTTATTTTTGGATATCTCAGCCATTTCAAAACCGATTTTCATCGAATAAACTTTTGATACCCCTTAGAACTGCATGCTCTTTGACATCTCATAGAGTGGTTTCTGAATATCTCACAAAACGTTAAAAGCTAAATCTTCACCTCGACCAGATCTGTACACAGATTTCTGAGTGTTCTCCCTCGAAGCTTTCATGTGCGTGGGACATAGCGGATTCTCAACTGCACGTATAATGCTTTGACGCATTCTTCTTAAACTGACGTATTTTTGATATCGTCAAATCTTATTTCCACGTGATATGATGACATTTCTTTTATAATTCTAAAACGCGTTTTCACCTCAGTGTGCATAAACATTGAAAATAAATCGTTATACCGAAGGATCGTTAATCCGAAACGAAATAAGGTTCGTAATTCCGAAGGGTTTCTTTTTTTTTTTATTTTTTTTTTTAAAGTAAAACCTTCTTGTCATTTTTCATGTTAACGAACCTTCGGAATAAACTCACTTCGGAATAAACGCACGTATAATGCTTTGACGTATTCTTCTTAAACTGACGTATTTTTGATATCGTCAAATCTTATTTCCACGTGATATGATGACATTTCTTTTATAATTCTAAAACGCGTTTTCACCTCAGTGTGCATAAACATTGAAAATAAATCGTTATACCGAAGGATCGTTAATCCGAAACGAAATAAGGTTCGTAATTCCGAAGGGTTTTTTTTTTTTTTTTTTTTTTTTTTTTTAAGTAAAACCTTCTTGTCATTTTTCATGTTAACGAACCTTCGGAATAAACTCACTTCGGAATAAACCCACGTATAATGCTTTGACGTATTCTTCTTAAACTGACGTATTTTTGATATCGTCAAATCTTATTTCCACGTGATATGATGACATTTCTTTTATAATTCTAAAACGCGTTTTCACCTCAGTGTGCATAAACATTGAAAATAAATCGTTATACCGAAGGATCGTTAATCCGAAACGAAATAAGGTTCGTAATTCCGAAGGGTTTTTTTTTTTTTTTTTTTTTTTTTTTTAAGTAAAACCTTCTTGTCATTTTTCGTGTTAACGAACCTTCGGAATAAACTCACATAAACAGTTCGGATTAACGAGCCCTATATCTTTATTTGCTCATGCGGCAATTGCTCATATGAAATATCTGCACGCTAATCCAAACATAAAGTCTACCCACAAACATAAACCTTATCCCAGGTAATCCTAACCCTCACATCAAACTTATTCCAAAACCCTATCACATACCCTTTATATCCTTAATAAGTCCTTGGAGAAAATAAGACCGGAGCAATAGTCGCAGGAGCAAATGTCGAGTCACCCTCCATTTTATTTTCGGATTAACGAATATGACATTAGTGTAGAAGGGAATTTGTGTGCTTCTAAATAACGAACCTAAGATAATTCCATTTTCGTATCAACTAACCTTTGGAATAACGAACACCACCCGTAAAATGAACAACATGAATGTATATGGTTTGTATTTACATACATTGTGCATACTATAGTACCTGCTTCAAACTTTTGTGAAGTATACTTTACGACTTATCCTAAAGAATCCCCATCACATCAAACGATATGATAATAAGCAGGTGTTTAAGATTAATAGCTAACTGATTCACATAAATCATAGCAATATAGTTTGAGTGGTAACTTTTCTTTTCCAATTGTATTTTATTGTCTGCACATTTCATCATTGCATTGTATTCTATAACATGGTCATTAAAGTTGATATCACTATATAAAAGGATAAATCCAAACAGCTCTATCAGAAATTACACGTGAAATATCAAAAGTTTTTCTTACGTAGTATCCGCTGCATGCTATAAGGATTTATAGAACCAGCACTTGCTGTCGGGCGGAAGCTCGGTGGTCTAGTGGAGATGACGCCTGTCCGGAGATCGGGAGGTCATAGGTTCGAATCCTGCTTGAGTACGTATGTCCATGATTTTTTTTTTTTTTTTAATCATGGCTACTACGTAAGCACTGATCAATTCAGTGTTTATTTACGTCGATGTAGGGCAATTTGTCAATCAGTTCCTATCAAAAGTTTGTGGAACTCATTTTTAGCAGACAGTGGTATTGGTCGCAACAGTGACGATTCAAATTAGCTGAGATTATGATATCATCAACTGGCATATTTTCACACTTAATTTCTTCCCTGTAAATCAGCATTGATAGGTTGGTTCAGCAGCTAAAGATTCACTGCCTATATATAAGATGCAAGATTGTGATGTTTTTGTGTGTGTGTGTGTGTGTGTGTGTGTGTGTGTGTGTGTGTTTAGTGCATATATATACACAATAAATTAGAAATAATGTGTGGTTTTTTTTTGGGGGGGGGTTGTCGTCATAATATATCATTATGATGTTTTGTGTGTGTGTGTGCTTTTTTCACACTATCATTTGTGTAATGAAGGGCATAGCCTCTTATACTGAAAGGCGAACGTGCAAACATCGAAGATCTTTGAAAGTCTATTTCCGTTTCTCTGTGACTTGTCATTATGGATACACTGTACCCTATCTAATTCTTTTTTATTCCTTTTTGGGGGGTTGCTTTGATTTTTTTTTTTTTTATTTCAGTCATCCATATACATCTTGATAAAGTGAAAACAGCATCACACTACATTTCCAGAATTATGATTTCCCTCCCACCCACATTGTGATTCAGTGCGTTCGTTTCTTCTCGTGATGATAACCAAACTTTGCCTGCAAGGGGGGGGGGGGGATGAGGAGGGTAACAGGAAGTCACTTTTCTTTTTCTTCTCATTCTTCTTCCTTGGTCTTTTAGTCCTGCAGAGGGCTGGCCAAGCCATCGACACAAAACGTTATGTGCCTGAATGCGTCTTAAGAAAACAAACAAACCCTGCAAGAAGTTCAAGAGCGCGGATGAAATTAGAGCTAACAAAGGAAAGAGTGAAAAACTCCCAGGTCACTCACTACCAAGCCTCCATCTTACCATGCAGTCAATGACCTCCAACCTACCGTAATATTGTAATTAGCTCACTATAAATACCCCTTCCTGGCCATTACTTTCTCTCCCATTTGGTCCACATTCAGCTAATCGTTCGCTTTCCTCATTTTAGATTTTATTTTTAAAGCGTTTCCCGCTGGGAAGAGCCAGACGGACAAAATTTGATATATTGCAACGATCTCTCAGCGGTAAAATCTTAATACGATATTTGTAGACGTGTGATCGCTGAATCTCTTTCGCGCAGCTCTGCACAGTGTCAATCGCAGCAGATGCTACGTTTTTTGAGATAAAATATTGTTGATAATGTACTCTTCTCCTTTCATTTCCTTGTTCTTCCTCTCTTTCTTCACAAACCTCTCCCTTCTCATTTCTTTATCTATCTATAACTATATCTATCGTTTCGTTTGTTTCGCTAATACTATCAATGTTGTCATCAAGCTATACATGTGTGTAATGTATGCGTGTCATAGGATAATTATGATAGCATCATTCTCTCAAACTGATCATCTTTCAATCGCTTTTTACCCAGTCAGTAAGATGGCACGCTATATAAGTCATTCGACATCATCTTTTCTAGATTTTTTTCTTTAATGCCGGTACTGATCTTTCCGGGAATAAATTGGAAACATCTGTAGCAAAATATTATAAACTAATACCATTTTCCTTGAAAATGTTAGGACAAAAAAAAAAAGAAAACTTACCAAAAAAGTAAAAAACAAACCTCCAAGGAACCAAATCTATACAAAGAGGAACCCCCTGTGTACTGTATCACTTACAAGACAAGTAATGAAGCCATGGCAGGGGATCAGTAACCCGTATCATCTTTTTAGTCTTATCAGGGAGTTACACCTCCCTGGTCTTATTGCATTTATCCCCACTATATAATAACATTTACCCCCAAATTGGCACTTAGACAAATGCGGACACACATAAGCATAATACATACACAAAACACGGTCTCGGAAGATGGTACACTTTGTAAAATTGTATTGTGTTTGGGGAACTACACCAAGTGACCATGTTGCAAAAAGAAGTATATAAAGACAGCTTCTTTTTCGAGTCACATAACAGCTATGTGAGTGTGCAATGAAAGTTCCAGTCTCTGCAATTTGGAATGAGGTCACCGACATGATTTTGCCTCGCTAATAAAACTCCAAAAATGCGAAAGAAACAAGAAAAATCTAGAGTTAAACACAGAACAATGCTGATTTCCTCTTCCAACACAATTGGTCTGAAATATTTAACGTCACACCGAGCCACTCATTCGTGTGGAGGCTTCAGGATCAGGAACACTGTCGATGCAAGGTGTTTTGGTAGCCAGAAACATCATGTTCATACCGTTGTCTGAACAATGATAGAGGAATATCTCCTTCAGGGTTATTGCCACAATTTGCTTTTTATCATAAAAAATAAATATTTCGATACCAAAAATCATACAGTTAGAAGTGTCTTTTATGGTATGCTATTAATAAGGAAAGAGGAAAAACATAATTGGATGTAGATTAATACTGAAAGACAAAATAAGACTAAAGTGCCTAAACGTTGCCATAACTCAACTGTTCTTCAAACCCCTTTAGCTAAACCCTTCGTGATAATATAAAACCCTTCGTGACTATATAAAATTGTCTCAATGACTACGCAAGGATGTATTCTGTTAGGAATGTTTTGACTAAACCGCAACTTTCTTTAGACTTAGGACTTTATTAACTCTCTTCTCATCCACTATTGTTGTCACTTGGTATCGTTTTCGCCATGTGTGTGTTTTAAATTATGTTGTATTCTGCAAGTTGTGTATGACGAACAGCCTTGTCCTTTTTCCATTACCGACAAATTCACCAGACCTGAGACCAGCAGATCATGAGGTTTGTTTGTGCATTTATTTCTTGTTTGTTTGTTTGCTTGCTTGCTGTTCTGAAGTTCAACGATAATCCACATCACAGACTATCGCATCCGAATATTACCTGTCAACTCAAGATACAACCCATCAGTGACGTGTATTATCGTCATTCTGTTATGATGTTATAAATCTATCATCCATTATTATGTCATCATAAGAGAGACATCAGTGTATATGTTCTCTTGGTGATAAGTGAATCTTGTGAATCTATTGATTCTTATCATTACTTCCATGCATGCATGGTTATTTTGTTGACGTTTCGTTCAGACATGCTATATTTTTATCCTCGTCGGAGTGTGATTTCAATTGCTATAAGATCTGAATGAGTTTCAATTAAGAGGGGTATAAAGTGCCAAGTCAAAGCTAAGCATCCATGTAGTGTCAAAGTCCCTATTGCAGAGGAATGTTTCCACTTTGTTTATGTCCGAGATTTTCTGGATTGTCTATGGATAGGGCTTTTCAGCCTGTAGGTCCTAAGCTTCTTACTGGAGTTGACGGGGAGGAATTATCGTGATTACCCGGGAAGGGTTGAGAGTTTAAGGAAGGGGAAACTTCCTCACCAGAGAGGTAAGAGCAAGATTAAGAAAATGCTCCACTAATTACTTGACCCCTTTGCCTCCTTGAGGAGAAAGGAATTGACGCCAAATATTGGTTTCTCCCGCAGCTTTTAAACCTCTTATCAACCTCCTTTTCTTTCAGTCTTTCCCTGAACAGACTTGGACGTGGCCCGACACTGTTGTAAACAGGAAGGTTGACGACCCACTGTTATAATCTACTTATCCATCGAGAGACCAAAATATCAAACAAACAAATATCTCTCACGATTCATGACTATTTGAATTGATTGACATACCCATTTTCTCCTCTATACTCTATAATCTCTTCTTTCTCTTTGATGTCCATTATCATTATCTCCTCTAAAACCTCACTCTCCGAACTAGTCTATTGACACACATTGAAATACACAAAAAAAAAAGAACAAGGGGAAACGTTCCTGAAAAACTATACTCTTCACTCAGTAGGAGTGCGTTAAACTGCCTTATAATGACAATATCCACATTCCGCAGCATTTAGCCTTAACGGCTTCAGAGGACGTCAGCGTCATCAAAAGAAAATGTTGGTATTCTCGCTGCATCTAAATCTTTTTTAGTAACCCCCTCTCCCCCCCCCCCACACACACACTCACACACACACACACACACACACACACACACACACACACACACACACACACACACACACACACATACACACAAACTTTGTCACAAGACACGAAAAGTAGAGAAGCACAGGCATGCTAATCTGCATTTTATTTTCCGACGAGTATATTTCAGTTATTCAATCCTCCGTGTGCATCCTGTTTTCCACGTCCTTCCTTAGACCGTTAAAATCGCGAAATGGGGGCCTTCAATAATATTAATTCATCTATAAATCGTTTTGTCGCTTTTCAGGAATGCACATCGCAATCGAGTGATAACAGCAGCATGTTGTATTCTCTTCCCACCTCCCTGCTATACACAACCACAGCCTCGGGAAACCATGTAGGCCTGTATAACCTTGAACCTTGGAACATGAATGGATAATATTGTCTTCTCATATAGCTCCATTATGAAAGTGCTACGCTTAGAATTTTTTTCTAATGGTTGTTGTATGCAAGAAATGTGTACAGGTTGACTGAAGATTCGTAACGACCACAGATTTATCAAGAATGTGTTTCTGAAAGCTAAGACTATAATGATTATGACAAACACACAACGCTTTGGATGCAGTTAACTACAAGGATGAAGATAATGTGCGTAACTGGTGGATACAATGTACTCTTCATTGTTCATGCATGACGACGAGATAAAGAGAACAAGGAAAGGCGACGTAGAGAACGCTAACACCTTCCGCTGCAAAGCTCCGTAGTTCGTTAACTCTCTCAAAACGCTGCTCTTAAAATCCATTGTGTATTCCTCACGTTGGTCTTCACTTTGGCTGTGGCAGGGTTAAACAACCTTTCCTTTTGTGTTTGTTTCGTCGACTTAACCTTTCGTTCGACCACATCCGTCGAGCTGTTGAAAGGCGGGGCTTAGTTTTTACTCACATAGACCATGTGTTCCACGTGATAATCGTTCTTGGCGTCTCACTAATCATGGCGGAACAGGGGGTGTGCTTAGGGGAGGGGTTCAGGCTGTCCCCCTGTGGGAGTCCAGAGTTTGCTAGCGGCACTCCGTAGTCAGTGAGTCATCATGCAGAATGAAAAAAACGAGCAGATGTGAGTATAATTATTATTTCGACACACTAAAAGAATTTCAGTTTTAGTCTGTTGCGCGATTGAGTATATATAAAGGTAATCATTAATTCATATTAAAAAGCAGCGTGGATTACTATCTGCTAACTTCTATATACAAACACAATTATGCTCAGTGGAATTCAAATTTCTGTTGTAATCTTTTTCAACGTGATTTAATCTTTGAAAAGTTAATCTCACGAGACAGAAATGAGAAAAAGGGAATCCAGTCGGATTCCCTCATCTCAAGAACAAGAATACGTTATTGGTTCCGTTCTCATGACTTTATACTTACCTTCTACTCTTTTCTTCCTGATTTCTTTTTAGTGTATCCTGGAGACTTGTTCTTAAAGAATTTGTGAATGAAAAAGATAAACAAGCAGTACGTAAATCAGTGTATACTTGCTTACGCGGCTATAACATCTATTCACTGCTTGCACGAAATGATAATATTGCCTTTTCTGTTCGTTCCCATGCATGTTCGGTATAAGTGACTTCAGCTATCCCAAGATGTAAACAATCAAACAAACAAACAAACAAACAAAAATATGGGACTTGTAAATATTTTATTTCATAGGCCTGTCGAGCAGCATAATCATATAGAAACTACGGTTATCGAGGACGGTTGACGTCAATGTACTTTCAGACAGCAAATTAAGTTATTAAAACATGATCCTAGCGCGGCACGGTATATAGTGATTTCCATTGCAATAGAATGGTTTTGCTCGTAATTCTCTAAGGACAGTCTGCCAGGGATATTCAAACTGAATAAATGAAACCTCTGTATCATAACTTCCGTCTGTAGCCATGCTGACGAAACTGAATTGGTGTATAGTGCAAGTGAGCTCCAAGTTAAAGTAGCCGTAAACTTTCGCCGGATTTGCCAGGAAAAAGCAAAACAACAACAACAACAACAAAACATGTCGAAATGAGTGATAAAATTGTCCATATCATTGTTGCCTAAGCAATTTATATGTTCGCGCATCAAAGAATTCATCCCTTTTCAATCTCCTTCTCTACAAGACATCTTGCTACACCATGAAGGCAAGGAGGCAATATACATACCCTTGCACATATCCTCTGCCCTTGCACAGTGGAGATCCGGGATTATAGGGTAGGAAATTGACAGCGTGCGGCGGATCCGATAACTTGAGGAAACTATAATAAACCGGATGGACTCGATGAAAGATTTATCTTCTCAAGATCAAGGTTAAGATGGATGGGATTAATGATATTTGTTAGACTTGCTCTACAATGAGAAACAAGTTTACATTATGTGCACCGGAAACATTATACATGCTTTGCTTCATTTCGCTTATGTCAAGACCAATTTGGTACCTAGAATCAAAACAATGTTGGAATACATGCATGTCTGCCTAAATGACATGTATCGTTGTATTTCACAGTTTTCCCAGAAATAGATCAAAAAGCAGTATCTGGCCTCCGCCAAATGAGATTTCCATCAATAAAGGATAATCCTTTAACATTATTATAACGACTTATGAATGCGGTTAAAGAGCTAGGCTTGTCACACTATTATTGCTACAATCTATAGGTAGGCAGCAGATTTGTTCGTTTTGAGCCTTAAAAAAATCTTTTCCTCCCCCTCCCCCTCCACCTCTCTATCTCTCTCTTTCTCTCCCTCTCTGTCTCATTGTCAAAGACCGTAGTGATTTCACATTCGTATCTTCATACATTACTTCCAAAACAACAACAAAAAGATTCCCTTCAAAGTCTGCTTACCTCAGATTTAATCACAGACAATGGAGAGATTTGTTCCAGAAAACCAAGGAGGTGTAGCCTATATACCTCCATGAGGAAACTGATGCACCAGTAGACAAGAGACAGGAAGAGAAGTGCATAAATATATGAATCCGCAACATAAAAAAAAATAAATAAATAAAGATAAAAAAGTTTTTTTTCTTTATGGTCCCCTTCATGGCTCATGTCATTTACAAAACATTTTATTACGAATGAATTGATATTCATTTGTTTTAAAGATGAAAACAAAACATTGATTAAAAAAAATCGTGTGTCTGTTACTGCATGGCTATTGTCATCTAAAAGGGTATGGGAAAACATTTCAGCCTATACATTGGTATTTATATGCATCGATATATATATATATATATATATATATATATATATATATATATATATATATATATATATATATTCTTTGTGTGTGTGTGTGTGTGTGTGGTGTGTGTGTGTGTGTTTTACTGTACTGGTAATTCTTTTCAAAGAAACACACTTCAAAACTTGAGGTAAAAGTCTCTCTATAATCACATATCCACTTCCAGATTCCAATCTTTTGCATGTCAAAATCGACTTCTTTTTTTTTTCAGCTGAAGAGAGTGAACCTATTGTTACCCTTTTTGCCTTTTCTCTCTTTTGTAAGTTCATGAGCACGTCAAAATATTTTCTTAACCCGTTATTTTTACATTAATCCTTTATCATATTTTTGAAGTCCCGACATTTATGGACTCTTTAGAAGAGTATTACAATATTCCTTTTCATCCTCGGTGACGAGACCGCCAGCTATTATAGTTCCTAATGTTGCGTCCCACAATCAGCCCTTTGTGTTTCGCTCATAAGCAATTTAGACACGATTTGATAGAGGGAGATGTGTCGTTTCAGCTGTACTGCCATATTTATTTTTCATTCATGGCCGAAGTTAACCAAAATACCGAAGCCATGCCACTTACTGCAATCCAATTAAACATGCAAGACGCATGTTTTAGGTGGAAGTCGTCAATGTGAGCAGGAGAGTAAGACAGGAGAGGAAGAGGGAGCCTTGGGGTTGGGACTGGGCTGTTACAGTTTCCGCTGCTGATGTCATGTTTGGGGACTTGCCCCAAACAGCAATCTCGCTTATTGTAGGCGCCAGTCCATTAACTGCCGTGACACGCTTGCTGTTACAGCTGCCGTACAAACTAGCACATATCGCGAACAAAGCCAAAGCTCATTGAACGTTGGGAGGCGTGGAATGTCACTGTGCTTCGCTGAAAATTACAGTCAACAAGAATCACAGAAAGAGAGGGAGGGGAGGGACCGGGGGGGGGGGGGGGCAGAAAAAAAAAACCGTACTGTCATTTTTGTCCATGATCGATAAAATGACGGCATTCCCTTTGACGACGGAGAAACATGTAATTTGCGTCGCTTTTTGCGAAGAAATGTGTTATTTGCATGAGATAACTTCAACCGGCGTGCGGAAATCGCCACAAAATTGACAATTACAGAAAGAGGAGGCTTGCCCTAACCATCAGTCAGCGGCCTCAGGAAAGCAACATGCACTCACCAAGTCTGCTGGGTGGGCTGCTGAGTAATAGAGCTCTCAACCCGAAGGCAAATGACAAGCCTTTGTAAGCACAAGTAAGATACGATTTTACTTTATTGCCGCCTAAGACTGCACAATTAATTTGAGTATTGTGCGTTTTTCATTTCCTCTTTATCATTTGAAATATTCTGCATTCATCTCCTTGTAAAACTTTATTCCCCCGAAGCGTTGAATCATATATATGAGAAACAGTTTTAGTCATTGGAGATTTTGTGCTACATCTGATGGGAATTTAAGAAGATCATAGTATACTTCTGGTAATGGACAGAATGGAGAACATGACTGTCCATGATTGTTTAAAAACTGTTCTAATCGTAAGTATAGTGCGCAGTACATAATCATACTCTGATTCTTAAGTGAGTGTGTGATGTTTTGATGACAACAATACAAGGGCGTCATGATATATCACAAATAAAACAAATAGAATAATATTCATCTGACGTTTTGGACGCGTTTTGAATTATTCATCAAGATTGTCCGGTGACAGCCTTGGAACCAAACAAGCACCATGTGTGGGGTCTAACCATAATCAGTCAGAATAGCCATCCTATGGGTATACGAGCATTGATATCAACGCATTATATCAAATGCGCAGTCTTTCCTTTACAGCATGGTTGTCCATTGAAAGATAACGGAAGATACTAAATTCGTGTAGTTCTCTTCTTTATGTAGACTTAAGACTGAAAAGGATCATTATTTACGTACATAATTTTCCATCATTAAGTCTCAAGAGAAAACCACTTTTTTATTCGCGTTCCTGCGCCTGCAGGAAAAGAAAAAAAGAGGGACGTGCAAGAGCTTGCTCTGTATTGACATCTACTTAAGATAGCCGGAAGACTACTTTCTTTGCGTGTTTCGGAAAAGCGTTCCACGAGTGAAAGGGATCTACATCAACTCTCCCTCGTTCTTCCATCACACACTCTGACCCCTTTTCGTGCGCTAAAAACTAATCACATTGAAGGGCGCAGCATATGGTTTGCTCAAGGGGCGGGCCAGGGGGATAAGCCTCTTACACAAAGGGTGATACGTCATTCGAAACCTGCAAATCCACTCGTTCATGTTCTCTCTCATCCCCCCCCCTTGCTCTTACTTTGTTTCTCCCCTTCGTTAGTTTGTCTGTTGATGTTCCTCGCGACTCGCCTCAATTCTGGGTAACCCTGCCTCGTCTTTCATATTATAAGTTTATGGTTTAAATATCAGATTTACGGCTAAAAAGCCGTATAATAATTAGTCATTTGGCTACTACACTGTTATTTTTCTTTCATCATGTTGTCTTCAAACATAATAAAAGTGTTAAATAGCTGCACATACTCATTGTTCTTTACTGTAAATAACTCGTCCTTTGGTGTATGAGTGATTCAGATACTTCGTACATTCTTGCATAACGTTTATATAGTTTTCTCATAAAAATACACTTTTTTTTAGTAAGTATACGTGAACAATAATAGCCGGCTCTTTACTGCAATGTCCGTCTAGATTATGTGGTGTATTATGACTGCATTTTTCTTTAGTTTTGTCCTTGTTTCTAAAACAGGTTTACACACACACACACACACACACACACACACACACACACACACACACACACCTGATACACATATATTGATTTTCCCCATCGCGATCGCGTGGATAAGATTGTATTTATGTATGTGTGTACGTACGTATGTGTATGTGTGTGTGTTGTGTGTGTGTGTTTGTGTGTATTGGCAGAGGGGTGTCTCACAGCAGTCCTAATGCGACATTTGTCACGAGAAGGCGTTAAGGAGCTGATGTTCCATTAAACATGACGTTGAGCCACGCCACGCGCCTTGCAAGATAGGCGAGTTGAGACCGCCTGCTGCGATCGTCTCGCTTGCGAATACTCCGCACGGACGCACGCTGTGATTTACGGCTTTGCTTCCAGCGCCTCTTCACTCGCTTCGAAGTAAAAGTCAATGGAATGATGCGTTTACCACGTCGAGACCAGGACGGCCGAGAGACGGACATTAATAACCAAACAAAAAGTATATATCCCCTGGTCTATGCACCCTTGACTATGACATTGGTTGGGGGACGATTTCAAGGGATATCACTGTACTTCCCTTAATGTAATTACTGAATCATTATTACAATTAAGAAATTAAACAATCTGTACTTTTGATTCAATTTAGTTTAATTCATGCCTGTATTTTCCCCATAACTGCTTCAATGTTGGCAAATGCACTTCCAAGCTGATTCGAAAAATGGCCTCTATTCTTGCAAACAAATGCTAAACTTTGTAGGTTTATATCTTATGATTCATTTCTCGATACCATCTCTACCTTTAAAGGGCCCCTGAAATCCAAATGCATGTTGATTTGTGTTGATTTATGATACCCTCAACATCATTTTTTGCGGTGAAACGAATATCTAGAAATATTCCATATATTTTTTACGATTTTTTTTCTTCTATTTTTCTTCAGATTACTTGGGAACGTCCACAAAAATTTAAAAAAAAAATCCTTCCAAACCAATATTCCTCAGATGACCTCATCTGTCAATCATTGCTAAAGTACTGAAATGTTTAACAAAAGATATTGGAATGCACCTTCCCCTCGACTCAGCATAACTTGCACGTTTCCTCGCCATGTCTTTTGTTAGTCACATTAATATCACAGAAACATGCAAGTAAGACCCGACTTTTGCTTTCTCTTCTTTTCAAATAAAATCCTTTCTGATCAATGGCAATATTACTTCGCAAAGTCTAAATACCCATGCTGTAATGTTTTCACTGCACCAATATACTTTGCATGCACAGCACGAATATGCGGAATTTCCTTTCAAATTATGCAAAAGTTGTAAATTATTATAATGATGACATTTATTATCTGAATCCTCCATTGTACGCATTTGGGGGCTATACATATTATTGCTTTAAGCACTAATAAGCCTTGCTTTTGTCTCGCCCTCTCCATCAATCAAACTTGTCTTTATCGTAAATCAAAGAAGGTGTTTTATTGAATATATCGATGTATACTGTTTATACTTTTCTGAATTCATGTGATAAATAAACAAAATAATAATCTGCAAATAAATAGCCAAACAATACAAATGCGATACGCAATTTCGACTCTTTTTTCTTTTGCTTTTATAGTATAACACCATTCCCCAACTAAACCGCTGAACATACCTGGAAACCACTAATGATTTTTCACAGTTTTCCATTTGTTTCATACTCAGTATCCACTGTCGATTTTGTGTCTTCTGTGTATTGCCAAAATATTCAGATCTCTGTTATCGTGCATGACAGTCATCAAAGGGAATTCTGGACCACTCCTCATCTGAAAAGAAAGACTAAAATTTCAACAGCACAACAGCAAAAATTTGATTAAAAAAACTGTCTAAAAGTGAGAAAGTTATGACATTTCAAAGATTTGCTAGATTTTGCAAAACAATTTTTGAACAGTTCATCTTAAATTAGAAATGAGCTAATATGTCCTCATAATTTCCATTAGTTATGTTAAAAAAAAGTTAAATGACGAAACTCAATTCTTCTGCTACCTATGAGTGTAAGACATGTCGTTATTCCTGGTTGAATTAAAAACCAGCTTGATAGGATGGACTGGGGCAACATTGCGTTTGAAAAAAGAAAAAAACCTGGAAATGATTTTTATATGTACAAAGTATATACTACAAATCGTGTGCACATTCATATTTCGACTGTTCGTGAACAGTTTTGTGATGAAAGTTAGCAAAACTTCACAATTTCCATAACTTCCATGATTTCTATCCGACTTTGATGGAATTTTCATCGTTGTCCTTGTACACTTTTACTCTTTCTTTTCAGACTAACTTTTAACTTGTCCAGAATTCCCCTTCAAAGAAATCCGCGTGAATTCTAAGGTAAGGACGACCATGACAATGTATTATGCTTATTAGGTCTACCTTTTCGAAACGATATCGTCATTTTCACTTTGTACCTATGAAGACACCTCTTCTCCCATAAAGTTGTATAATGGTCAATGCTTTATAATAACATTGTTCAAATATCTTTGCTTTGGAACTTTGCTTTTCACCTATGACTGACACTTAGGGTATAATACTATGGACACAATATACGTCTACGGAATGGCATTGCATCTTATTCGTCTTATTATGTTTCAAAATCTGCGATCATAAGATAATACAATTTCATGGTGCGCACATCTAATGACGAATAAACACTAATATCTAATCTGATTTTCTGAAGAACATTTTTGCATTGCTGTATAATAGGCTTCATAACAGACACAGTGGCAAAGCAAAACAGGACACATGTGCTTCTTTTTATTCCACAAAACCGTGAAGGAAACGTATTTTCAAACCATCGCGATGGAGGGTTGGTTACATCTGTCCACCAGTCATCAGTTTCAGCTATAGACTCGACGATTATTATATAGGAGAGGTTTCCCAGGGCAGGTCTGCATGCACATGGGCCTAGTCAGGGAACCATGACAAGAAAAGCCTCGGGTGTGACGTGTCATGATATCATTGTGCTTGGTCAATGGTTTGATATATAGGACTAGAGACAGATAAAGCAAACGTTCATTGGTTCAATGAAACAAGAAACGATTGTAATGAGCTGGACGAAGATGAGGCGGGACCCGTCGCGACTTGCTCCCCCAGGGCCCGGGGTGGATGAGCGAGGTGACGCCGGAGAGAGCCGCCTGTTCTGGCCTCATGAAATGTGTTTGGGGACTAATGGCACATAAATCATGATAAATTCATCATCCGTTTCTTCCCTTGGTCTCTGCTAAACACCGCAAGCTTAGCAGTCACAGACAATGCACAAACCGGCCTCTTCTTTGTACCACGAAACTATAACTGAATCACGATTGTAGAAGTGATGCCTGATTAAAGTCAATCATCCGACTATACCCACAATCTGTCCCACTGTGCTCTTGTGTTCAGAAAATATCTCAGCACAGAACTCATACCTAGATCCATCAACGCCACATCTTACACGGTTGAGTTATTTTATCTCAACTTTCTTTGTCACTAAAAATTTAATGACGTCAGAACTAGTGGACATGTCTGGTTACGGGAGAATATGCAAGACTTATAAAAAAAAACAACAAAAAAAAAAAACACGTTATTACCAATACATAAATGCGATGAAACAGAATCAACATATCAGTCAAACGTTATGATAGCGAAAATTTTGACGAAGACTCATGCACGAATGCCGGGAAGACGTCACTGAACATGGTGGTATGATCGCTGGACACCTCAAGCGTTCTTCATGTTCATGTGATAGTAGACTCCTTACTCAGTGGCGGATCCAGGAATTCCGTAAAGGGGAGGCGCATGTATTCGCCCCCTTTTTCTTTTTATTTCTTTTGTTTCAGCAAAAAAATAAAAAAATAAAATAAAAATAAAGAGGGAGTGCACGCCCGATGCGCCCCCTCTTGATCCGCCACAGTTACTGCTTTTGTTGGTGCAAAATGTCAGTGAATGGCTTCTCAAAAGACTTAGACATACGTCCATCTCATTGGGTGCGCAACGGGCCTAGTGTTTCACATCTTTCATAGATAGGCATCAGAGGAAAATGATCCTTGCATGAGGGAACTATACCCAAAGGAAAGGTCATCTTTCCATCTCCCTACTATACATGCAAAGTTCAAAAATATTCCACTCGGTCTCTCATGTACCCTACTCACTATAGGGGGTAGAGTTTCTACACAGGTGACATTGTCACATAAACATACTTTCACGATGCAAACTACCACCTCTCTCGATATCACATGCACATTTGATGGGACTCACGGTGAATCTGTTGTTTTGATATGACTTGAGCACCTGAGCATGATTTATCACACTTATTTTTCTGTCGGGTTACTGCCAGAAACTAATTGATTTGACTCTTGGTCTACTGCTGAGCTGTTTTCATTGCACTCATTTTGTTAGCTTGTTCTCAGTGTTGACCGGAAATGGTATAAGCGTCGGAAACGGAGTCTTGAGTTGAGTTGAGTACAACAGCAAGCACCTGACGCTTGAACTATCCATTTTTAGCAATATAATCCTTCTGTGTGATCAACCGAGCGCCTGAATAGACACATGAATAGAATGCATTAACAGCGAACTTAATGCGGACCATCACAGTGTCAATTTGACTCACATCCCCATGTTCACAAACTGTTATCAACTATATGGACTTAAGATAAAAACATCTGGTACAGTCCTCTTGTTTTAGATGCAAATGGATTAAAAGATGAGTGACATTACAGCATGTGATTCTTTGAAAGATTTCATGTGCGAAAAGTATAAGCTCTGTTGTAGTGAAATAATGGTAACGTTATCTACAAACTCACCCTTTTAATGGGTCTAATATAAGTCATTTTGACTGATCCTTTAAACGAGAATATTTGTGCTTACTTGTAGCTTTACTTTACTTGCTTTTAATTTTACTTTTCCGGAGCGATGGTGTAGGTCACAGCCTGTTCATCGTAGCGAAAGTATTCTGTGCAGGACAAGCAAGTTTGAATAATGATTATGACTTTGATGTTGATGTTGAGCTTTGTGTTGTTGAAATGTAATTCATTGTGTCATTTACCGAATAACATGAATTATATAGACGTGGATGTTATGATGATTCATCGATAAAGGTATAACTCAGTTTGCAGACACTTGGGCAAAACGGAAGTTTTATCAAGGAGCTTCCTGGTTTTATCATCTCAAAGATTTAATGCCTTTGCTTCCGAAGCCTGACAAATTTTGGTCACTCGTTGAAGGCGAATAGGGGAGACGAGAGTCCAAGAGGAGAGAGCGATTTTACTATTTACAGAGCGATTATCTCCGCGGGTAGGAGTGGGCTGATCGGGCCATTAGTGTGGCGTTAGCAACCAATCCTGCTGAGATGTGGGATTATAGAGAGGTAGGAGGAGTATTGACGCTTTTCACCTCCTTGTTGTGAGATGATGTTGGGACTATAGCGTAAATCAGAGATTTGTTTTTCACCATATCGATGGGGGGGGGGGGGGGGGCGGTAGAATTTTTTTTTTGTCGCTTCCGCTTTCAGTTTCTGTTTCCCCCTTCACTTTGCTTTCGTTGAAGCCGCTTTGGATAGCCTGTTAATGATTCTATGATATTTTGCGTTGTGCAGCAATACTATTAAAACGTATACTCCATCGCAAGCAAATCTTTTTTTTTTTTCAGTCAGAACACAATGTAAAGACTCAAGAGCCATAGGAGCCGCCACCATCCCTTCTCGAGCCAATTTCTGATATTTTATCAAAAGTCACATGCATTGTGCAATTAGGTGTTGCTTTGTCCTTCATCAGTGTCATATCATGTAAAATACAATGATTAAGAGGCCAGCTTGATTCTTTCATTAAAATCATAAATGAACAATGTAACTACCTTGTTGGAGTCGCTCATTGATCGTATGAGAGGCAGACTGGAGCAGTGTTCAGCCTTGAACTGTACTTTAACTCTTGAGCGAGTGCAAAACACGGTGGTTGTAACCACCATGCTTTTTTATTTTTTAAACAGCAGTCGTTTAAGATTTGAAAGGCTTCGTTTATCTGACGACAGGAACACATAGTTTTGCATGGAATGTGTGTGTTAGCGGTCACACCTGCGTACCTGTTTCCTTGTTTGAACTTTTGTGCGTTATCTTTTGCTTTACACTGTTGGTGGGCAGTTGAGGGAATTGAAGAAATCAGCACGTACAGCATACACAGCCCACAGGTCTATGTCAACACCGAGCCTCTTGAGTGTAACCCGCGTTATAAGGCACTGTTCACACTGTGCGAGCCTCAACGAAAAACAACATTCCTGTTCACACCCGGGCATCGCGTGGTGCAGAGCCCGCTTGTCAGAAACGTGATGCCGAGAAAAAGAAATACACTTAGTAGATGATAATTATTTAAGGTTGAAGAAATAGTAATAACGATAAAACATAATAACTTAATGGTCAATATCACCAGTCGGTTATTGAAGATCTCCTTATTGCATCTGATTTTTATTCACAACCGTATCGTACTCCAAATCAAGTTTCTAGCATCAAATATTGTGCAGATGTTAATATGTTCTTTCATGGCGAGAAAAAGTACCACATTGCATGGCATTATCCAGACATCGAAACTAACGAAGTCTGTGATATCATGCAGTCATTCATGTATTCAAGTATTCAAGAGTAAACATGTAAGTATAAAGATGTACTTATATTTGTACTCTAGACAATCAAAACAAAACAATTCACCGTGTAAAGTCCAGACTGTTGTTGCTATCATTAGATCCTTATGGTATAACCAACGTAGTGACAGTCCATGCGACGGTGAGTAAGTCTCTTCAAGTTCAAGAACTATTTTTGCCCAACTTCGCCTGCCAGATGTATTTATTTTGTTGTAAGAGCACTAGTTATCGAAGCTTGATTTGAACTCTTTTCTTCTACTACTCTGTCGTGACTTTCCCTTGTTTTCTGATCAAGACGTTATATTCTCATAAATGTCAAATAATCTCTTACAAGTGAAATACTGATTTTCGGGGAGTCATAAAACGAGTGATATGGGTTGGAGTTGACTGTTATATTACATCTTTTGATTATCTGCTTTTTACTCTTGCTCTCTTTACTTTATTTCTTCGTTTCTCTTTAATTTTGAAAACCGTTTTTCAATTCTCCCTGCGACTATCAAGAATACTTACTCTTGATGTTTGTCACATTTCTAAATGCGTGAAAGCCATTCCTGTTGATAAGAATGTTTTCGCCGATTGTGCATCAGCCTGCAACAACCGTCTGCAGAGTGTGAACGCAGCCGAATGGATTCGAACCCCTCAATGGCTGGCAGAGGTTGACGGGTTGTCCTTACGACCATATAGCTAAACCAATAAACGAATCGGTGTTAATGAGCACCCTTTCATCTTAGCCGCCTTCTCGCCACATAGCAAACTTTGCTTGGAACTGCTGCCGTGATTCTGTACCAACAGGAGTTTGGTAAGGTTGCAAAACACAGGACCAGAAGAATGAGCCGAACTTCGCAGGAAACCATAGTCAAATTCGGAACTTCTTCCGGGTCAAACACCTCGTGAAGTTTTGAAACGTTTAGATTTAGGGATGCTCCCTTTTTAGTGCAGGCAGACCTGCGGGTTACATTCTTATCGTTCGATTATCATTATTAAACATAATTATGGATTTTTTAAAGTGATCATTGGTTGATGCGGAAGTGTTCTTGTGGGCAATGAAGGAGGAACGTGAATTCACATGACTGTGATTAAAAATATGGTTCCCAGCGTGTAGCTCTCACATCACAAACAATAAGTTTAGCAATGCAAATGTACGCAAAAACAATGATGACTGAGGAATGGAAGTGTGTTTTTCCTCTATTGTTTCTACTTGTAACCACCGCTGCTCGTACCACAATCTTGACGCACGATAGCAGTGGTTACATACTTTATAACTATTTCTAGCCCTGTTCTTTTTTACAATTTCTCCTCCCTGATTTAGTCGTTTTCCCTTTCTAGCTTTCCCTGTCGTGCACACACTTAAGTCGTATTAGCGGTGAATGTAGATCTATTTGTAGAGCTAATGACGCCGATTGTGGTCGAGTGGTATCCGCGGGCTCAGTTTGGGGCAAGTTCAGAGTTTGTCGGACTCTTTTGAATCAAGCCGACACTAATCAAATTAGAGGGCAAACAGCAAACATTCTCGCACCAAATATATCCTCGCGAGTAATTGTAGCGAATTAGCGCAACACTCATATGGACTTTATAATCACCAGATCACATGGGATGTGATTTTATATTACAGTTCTGATATGTTTCACGACCCGTTTTCACTTTAAATCAACAGCAACATAAACTATCAGGTGACAGACAAAACAGCAGCAACAACAAAACAAAACTGACCAATTCAGTCCGGAATGTACAATGACAATGAAAACTCGTGTACAAAATGCAAATATTATTCAAGATTAGCACGGTATCTGAAGTGGTGGAAAGTACGATTCATTTATTTCTTTATTTCAGTCCGATTTGGTCACTCAAAGCAATATACTTCCCGTAGGACCCGTAGTGTCTTTACAACAGATCACAATGGAATAAAATGAATTCCCTCCATGCATGACTCTCCTTCTTATGGCGACCTCCTCTACGAAGTTTCCAATTCGTTGGACATCAGACAAAGTGAGAACAGCAGTGATGTTGATGGAGAACAGCATTCAGAAATGTTGAAGGTTTTCATTGCTCGGAAATGTCCTTATTCTACAATAGAACTGTAAACAGTAAGAATTTAATGATGATGTACTCTCATAAACTTTAGATCAAATCCATTTCCCTGCTACGGTATTTAGAAATTTGATGGATATGATTTCGTCTGTACTGTCAATGTCTACCATTCGTATCGTACTATGCATAGCCAATGAGGTATCTCCAAGGAGTTTTCCTTGGTAACTGTATTGTGATGCCCTCGACCGCAAAAAGTTTATCAGCGACTCTATGCAGAACTCTGTGCCCCACCCCCTGGTACATACCGCCCAAACAAGTTGCCCTGAGCTTGGCGGCAAAATATAAGGGTCACGCGCCATTTGAATATTCAGATTGGTTTATCTCAAGTATGCCTCGATTACGATCGCCATTTATCAACCCAAGGGCTGGTGTTGACAGGTAAAAGGGAAGTCTGTACATTTTTGGAGGAACAGTCACGACATTTTCTTGTTCCCTACTTCGACAGCCCGGTCAAGGAATAATGGTTCTCGTTATTGATAGCCAGAAGAAAGGAGCCGACAGAGGAGGGAAATATAACGCCAAATCTTATCTGATCAACTAGCACGAGCCAGTCTGTGATTAGGTTTCCCTGCCTTCTCACCGGCATGGGTGTTTCTCCAACTCCTGCTACATCTGGTACACATTCTGTCGACTTTGGCTAATACAGTTATATAGGAGCCATTACCTTGTTTTCATCCAAAAATTGTCTTCATTAGCCACTCATTGTGAACGACGAAACGAGTAAATAATTTCTATGTGTCTGTGTTTGTGTGTATGTAGAATGAATTAAATCAATCAGAGCTAAGTAGAACGAAGAAGTGACTGAGAAAACAAAAATTTCGGGATTCCCGCGGGAATACCGTGTAAGCCTACTGAAATTATACGTCCAAATTGTGCTACAACATGCTATAAGAGAGCAACGTTAGCAACAAAAACAAACAAAATCACCTATTACATGTGCTAGGAAATAAGAAAGCAAATAAGACATTTCTTTGAACATTATCAATCTTCTACTCTTACTTATCTCTATGGAGGGACTTTTGCCAGTAAATCGCCTTCTTGGAGGTTGATGACCTTTCGTCGTCCCATGACACTTCCTCAAGAGAGAGAGACAAGAAGAGAGAGTGGATGAAGAGAGGAAGAGACTGATAAAGTTTCAGTATATGGATACAACAAAATAAACAAAACAAACAAATTTAAGGGAAGAAAGAGAAGAAGGAGAAACGTGTGGTATGGCACCACTGTGTTGCACCATGGACCCTAGTAGGGTCCATGGTTGCACCAAGGAGCTTCATGAAGCTCTTTGGCGGCACCTACACCACAAGCGACAAAGGACCTTTTCTGTGTAAAGGGACGCTACAATCGAACTGGTGGGGGCGCCCTCTCCTCTTCCTGAAAAAAAAAAAAAATAACGTTCTTTTCAGAGACGCCAGAATAAACTCGACAGCCATGATTTCATATGTTTCTGACATCATAATACATACAGAAAGTCATAGCTCCGTTCTTTACTTGTAACATGGATGTTATTTCTAACCACCAATTCATTAACAAGTTATGTGGTCAAACTAATCGTTTTCGTTTGGTTAAACAATATTTTCGACAATGTATATCCATAATAGAATACTCGTGTTGTCTACTTGTCTTTCTGCTGGTGGGTCTAGAATTTGAGATGTAATAATTTTGGACTGTTTGTTGGCCTTTCGTAAATCGTAATGATATTTCAAATCATGTCACCTCACTTGTTCCTCTCCCTATATCTCTTTGCATCTCTCTGATTCCATATCAGTGGTCCAGTGGTCAAATGCTTCTGTCTCACTCTTACGAGGAACCGAATTGTTTTTTTTTTTTTTTTTCGGCCGAAAGACACTTTCAATATGAATGAAACGAGCCAACTCCCAAATAAATTTACACAGGCATATCTCCCCTAACTTGGCTCAGTTGGTAGCCCGTCTGCCTCCAGTTCCGAAGGACCCGGGTTCGATTGCCAAGTCTAACTGAGCAACGTCATGTGTAATTATTCCGCTGCCTGAGGGAAAACACTCTGTCTCTGGGATAGGACATAAAATGGAAGTCCTGTGTGTGAGAGAGACATAAGGGTGCATACCCCGGTGAAGTGGTCCCGCCTCATATCCAGCTGGACCCCATAGAAGACCAGCTATAGTGCGGCTGAATATGGGTTTTCCATTCCAGTCATCTTCTCTGTGAGATGGAAAACGAAACAAACAAACAAACAAACAAACAAACAAAAGAACAAACAAACACACACGCACGCACACACACACACACACACACACACACACGCACACACTTTAAGGAAAGCGGAGAGAGATGAGACCCCCTTATTTCATTGTGATTTATTATTTATTAAGATGGTAGGATTAGGATTCCCATCTCCCACCGTGAATAGAATCTGCCGTCACCACTGACGGCAGACGCGAACTATCTGCTACCGCCGTTGCGTATCCCACCCCTTATTCCATCGTAACATGAGAAATTTTCAATTCAGACTTCATTCCACGAAACACAAAAAATCTTCAAATGCCACAGTCAAGTCATAATTCTCGGTTGCCAAGCGACGAAACTACCGAAAGAAATTCGAACGCCTGTCTACCTAGAGGCATAATATGCAGGAGTAAAATTCTTTGGCTTGCTAAACATGTCAATTTCTTCTACTTGCAGGTCAGCTAGCTTACTTATTTGTTGGGCGGTACAAAGTATACAGCGACTGTGTTGTGGGACTACAAAAGTGTATACAAGGCTTGAGTCTAGACTTATTGTCAAGCATTTTCTTTGGCGATTAATTACTGACCTGGAGGGTGGTCTATCCATATCCGTCAGTTTGTCGGCTCAGACCTGATTGAGACATACCTCCTATTATACCAAAACATTTTGTGGGCGTGCTAGAAACTTCAAACTGCTTATTACGCTGACTTCCTCTCTGTGGTCTTGTATAGTGCTGAACTTTTCGTAATACCAGACGTGCGTGACAGCGGCTAGGCGACGCGAATATCTGGGCAGCTCAGCGACGGCGTGACCATTGTTTTCGGGAAGTCCCTTTCTCTCGGGGAATGTAGGCTCGCTCGGTTGAGGAGTGGAGCTGGGAGGTCTGAGAAAGTACCAGTATACTTGGGTGACCCGCACCTCGTCATAGTTAATGTTTGCGCATATTTGAATCACATTTCGTCACTGAAATTCTTTGAAATCCAACTCACATACAGGAAAAATGCTGAAAATTCCAATGGAACCACAATTTCACTGATCGATATCGAAAATTTGCTGCTATCGTCGTCAAACGCGAACAATGCGAAAAAGTTGCGCGCTCAGGAAGGGGCCCGCAACTCGTCACCCGCGCTCCCATAGACAAAGCACGTAAAAGACGTGTGCGGGTGACCGTGATGCTCCCATAGACATACACGTAAAAGATGCGTGCGGAGACAGTGGTGATACTTATAACACGTATTCCGATTAAATTTCAGATTTTCGCGAAAAATTGTTAGGTTTTCACCACAATTTGCTTGGTTGTGGTAGCCCTGCCAAGTTTCAAGCTTACTGAACACAGTCCCGGGCATAAATTTTTGTTTAGTGCGCTCAAAACAATTTGAAGCGGGGTGACGGTATTCGGGCCCCTGACGAGGTGCGGGCACCTCGCTATACCTTCCCTCCTGCTATGGAGGAAATGTGAAAGGTACCAAGCTTCGCCAAAAAAGACATCATCCAACCAAAAGGAAAAGTTGCAAAACTCAAACCCGTCACTACTGGATAGATGACATAAACTGGAATTGATTCACTTAAAAAGAAAAAAAAAAAGATCTTTTCAAAATACCATGATATCATTGTGTATATCAATGATTTGTTTAGAACTTATTAGCTGTGGTAGATGCAGGAGAGTTCCCCTATAATGAACCTACTTGGAGGCCAAACAAGTTTTTCGAATTCAGAGGGAGTTTATTTCTTTCGATGAAGATTCAGAAAAGATACGTGCATATTTTGAGGAGTTCCAGGGTAAGAAAGTCTCTTAAATCTCATTTTGTTTGCAAAACGCATGCCAATATATATATATATATATATATATATATATATATATATGCATATAATGACAATGACTTCTGTGAAGAATGAACCATGATTTAATTTACGACGTTTACGGGATATATCGAGAAAATGATTATTCCGAACGCGATTTTCTAATCTAGTTGTGCCTTTTAAATACGTGTACGTTCAGTGCATATCGCTTGATCGGGCTCAATGTATCGATACTGTGTATAAGCAGCCGTAATCGTCAACCTATCATTTCTCAGCCCTTTTGCATGGACGAAGTTAGGCAAAAACGCAGTGGGAACAAATGTTTAGGCCTAAATATGAATCAAGACATGGTGTACCAATAGACAGACCTTGTAAATGATTGATTTTGTTGATGACTGAGCAATACTCCGTGGCAGTTCTAACTTTTTCGTAATATGGCACAGTGACACTTTTGACGAGATGAAAATAGTCATTTATGAGTGTATAGGTGTGCCTGTCAAATGGCATAAAACAAAGTCCTTGCCTGGCGGCGCCCTTTACCAGCTTACGTGCCAACCACAAGTGCCAGCTATTGAGTCCATACGCGCAAATGAAATACACGTATTAGATTGGAGATGGGAGAGGGGGATGTACCTATCGGCAAAAAAAAGTACTTATTATACGAGTATCAACCTCTGTAAACATGGGAATGAGAGTTAATGAACTTTCCGTCCATTTACAAAATGTGATCTTTATCTGTTCTCAGGACCTTGCGGGAAACTACATATAGAACACATTATCTAATCTATCTATCTGTCACAGCATGAAGCAAACGAAAGCGTCACTCCTACGAAGTATATAACAATCAGTCATATGAATAGAGCCTTTGAGGCTGATGGTTGACGTCTTTGACAGAAAGCTAGTGATGATTCATTAGAAATGTTTTCCCGTTGATCATAAATCACATGTATGACAAAAACGACGCAAAATTTCAAATTAGTGAGAATCAAAGGTATCAAACACTCAGAATACATTGAGTATTCACGATTATATACGATACTACAGTGGGAGCGATGAACCTCCGATGATCGAATGTCTGGTTAAATACATGCGATTGCATAGCATTGGTGGTGGTATAGTGGCTGGGGGATGGGGTGTATTATTCATCTCGTTGGAGGTAAACTAAAAACAACCTATATGGCCTCCCTGGACCAGCATGAATTATTGATGAAATCATGGAGTTTTTATATCAATATCAGTAGGGTGTATTTGTTTAGGATTGGTCCCCTTTGCGATAGGTCAACTCGTCGACATCGACCTCGTTGGGTTGACCAAACAGTGGATCTTCTCTGCAGGAAGGAAACCACTCTCTCCCCCTGTATCCCATGAGAGCTGGTGTCACCCAGCGAGCAACCAAAATAGTGGTTTGCTCAAACACCTGCTAGTACGTCAGTCAGAATTTAGAGCGTATTGTTTCCGTGTGTTCCTATCATCATACTCATCGTCAGTAGAAGTATTTAACATGTTCTTTTATCATTATCCTAAAGGATACTCTTTTCCGGCATCGGGTGATGTTCGTTGTTCTAAAGGTTCGTTATTCCGAAACACACAAAATTCCGTTTTCAGAGGTTCGTTACTCCGATTATTTGTAGAGTTATTCCAAAGAAAGAAAATGCAAGGACGGCACGTATTGTGGAACCTTCGGGACTACGAACCTTGTTTCGTTTTCGGATTAACGAACTTTCGGAAAAACAAACCTTTGGAATAACGAACCTCTTCGGAAATGAGAACCTTATTCCATTTTCGAATTCGATTAACGAACCTTCGGAATGCGAACCTTCGGAATAACGAACTGTAACCACGTCATCGCTGTATGTTGTAACGTAGATGTAGCTTATGTTTAGCAGTATTATAACCAGTTGCATTGTTACCATCTTGTTCAAATAAACGATAGCATCAGTATATTACAGGGTAACCATAACATAATTAGAAGGTACTGCAAAGGAGGCTCATCAAATCTGTCGGAGTGTACTTACCAAATTCCTTTGTTTAAGACTTATTGTCCTTGTCAGTTCTACTCAGTTATGATCACATTTTTACTTTAAATACTTAAAGTCTTCGGGTTGTCGAGTTTGTTGTAACCAATTTGTTGATGTGCATTGCTGAAGGAGAATCTAGGTCATCTAGTCGGGGTCATCCTTCGAGACCGACCCCCAAGAGTTTGACAATGGGGAAAAGGGTCCATGGTCCATGACTCTTACAACCCACGAGTAATACAGTCCATGAGCTTGCAAGTTGATACCATGCAAATAAAGACAGTGAGTCTGACCAAGGAGGTATGAGATCTGACAGTATAAGACAAACAATTCCAGGCCCACGAGTTCGACACAAGGGAAAAAAAAGGGCTCATTAGACCGACATTACATCACTGGGCTTGTGTCGGTCTCGTGGGCCTTTTTTTTTTTTAACTTAATATCGAACTCATGGGCCTTATTTGCCTAGTGTTGAGTTCATGGGCTGTATGACTCGTGGGTGTCGAACTCGTTACGTGCACCCGTCTAGTCTGCTGTAATCAAATGTCGCTTTGGATTGATGTAGGTAAGCGGGACAATTTGAGTCCATATCGCAAGTTTTAATTGAACAGCCATTTTTCTGACCATGATACACATAAGTCTTGCATTCACTCTTTCTTCTTTTATAGTTTTATGAATTATACAAGGCGAAGAGGTTGGTCGGAAGTGTCTCAACAATGACCGTTTTGAGTTACCTCTTCACGCTTAGGAAAGACAAAGTGACGCAAGACAATCACAGATTTTAAAAAAAAGGATCTTGACACACGGTCACGGCATATTATAATATATGTCATACCGTTACGTTAAATCATCTACAGGCAATGACCTGGGGGTTTCATAGTACGTGAAAGAAGAATCAAGTCAAAACTAGAAATGTCGCTACAGCGACTGGTTATACCCCCGCCAAACAACATTTCATAAGCTTTGGTCAAAACAACATTTCATAAGCTTTGGTCAAAAAACTGAGGAAGTAGTTAAATCTGCAAGATCTTTCCTTGATTTTCTGCCATTAATATGCCGTTACCATGGCAATGTACTTTCGGGTACTGTCGAAAAATGCGTCTTGCACATCTACAACCAAAGGCACACATCTGTACCAAGTTTCATGGAAATTGGGCAAAAACTGAGGAAGTAGTTTGCAACACAAAATTTTCCATCATTTTGGCTCATAATATGTGAGCTGTTACCATGGCAACATACTTTTTGTCACTGTCAAGAAATGTGTCATGCTGACCTATATCCTAAGACAAACATTCAATATGAATTCCATGAGAATTGGAAGAACACTGATGAAGTAGTTTTGCCATGAAGCATTTTGCCCTATATTTTACCAATAACATGCCGTTACCATGGCAACGCACTTTTTGCCACTGCGGAAATATGTGTCTTGCACATTAACATATTCAGATGAACATCTGTACCTAATTTCATAAAAATTGATCAAAAACTGTGGGAGGAGTTCGCGACGCAAGATTTGTACCCATTTTTGCCCATAATATGCCGTTACCATGGCAACGTACTTTTGAGTACTGTCAAAAAATACGTCTTGCACATCTACAACCCAAGGCACACATCTGTGCCAAGTTTTATGGGAATCGGTTGAAAACTGAGGAAGTAGTTCGCTACGCAAGATTTGCAACGGACCGACCGCCCGACCGCCCGACCGCCCGACCGACCGCCCGACCGACCGCCCGACCGCCCGACCGTCCGCTGATTCCTATATACCCCCTTCAAACTTCGTTTGGCGGGGGTATAATCATTAATTTGTGTGTAATGACTACCCCTTTCTGAGGTATTATAGATCCATCGGGAATAAAATGCAGTCAGCGTAAAGCAAATTGAGAAAGAGACAGTTTGAAAAGGCTTTCATAACTATAACAGGGACGCGAGTATAGGATGTACCGTAACTATTTTTGTGATTACTCTATAATAGCGTTAATCTTGTCGCGACAAAAAGAGAAAACTGTCAAGGTTCATTGCTCCGTGAAGTATTGATGTGAGCCATGGTTTGGGGATCAATCCAACTCTGACTGAGTCCCGTACAGCTCCTCGGGACTACGTGGATTACTCCATCGCCTTGCCGGGCATCACGGCAGTAATAATGGAGACTGATTGCTTGGTTTACCAGTGCCTGCGAAACCTCAGCAGTTATGGTATCCATCAGATTTAGAGCCTCAGCTGGTCGACGCATCCAAGCTTTACCTTGAGATCCAAACCTGTATTTCAAAACAAAACAAAACAGGCAAAAAGACCCTCCCAAACAAACCGACAATAACACAAGGAAAAACCCACAAAAGCAACTATAATAACTGGCAGCACAAGTGAAAATACTGTTCATATTTAATTGCCGTGCTTCTATGGGTCGGAATGCGGTCGGAAATATAAATATCAGCAATTTTCATTAAATCATGGCGCAACATAATAACCATTAAACCGGGATGTGATTATGACGTCACGTGCTTGAGCTAACTCATCAAATTGTTAGTTCCACACTTTCATTATTTTCAAAAAAAGAAAAGAAAAGAACGTTCTTCCAGGGAAGTGGCTCTCACGCCTCCCTGTATGGTTCTTCGTTACTCTATCCAAGATACAACCAATGCATAAGGTTCTTTCGAAGTATAGAGCGTTTGAAAGAAATAAGGCGCAGTTTAACAGAGCTGTCATGCCATAGCTATTTGACTTAGGAGGTAAGTTAAGATGCCCGGAGTATAGTTTTTCAATTCGACTATCATCATTCTTGTATTAATCAGACCCCGATTGTTTTTGCGCAGACGAAAACATATCTTGATCTACGGTAGATTACACAAGAATGTTTAGTAGCCGGATACCTGATTAGAGGTCATGTGTAACGTGCACCATAGAAAATCAAATTTTCCATGGAATAAAACGTAAATGAAAAATTGTATAATCATGTATTTAACCAGCAATATATATATATATATATATATATATATATATATATATACATATATATATATATATATATATATATATATATATATATATATATATATATATATATATATATATATATATATATATATATATATAAATACAAATATATATATATATGTATATATATATATATATATATATATATATATATATATTTATATAAATACAAATATATATATATATATATATATATATATATATATATATATATATATATATGTGTGTGTGTGTGTGTGTGTGTGTGTAAGGGAGGAAAATACTAGTATAAAGAAGACAGGAAGGTAAAGACTTTAATGAACATGATGAATGAATCCGTTCATGACTGAGTGAGCGCGCGTTCCTAATTTGCCGCGTGGGCCACATCGGGGTGCCATTGTAGTGTGACGTGCTAGGCCTATTGAAGACCATCTAGGTATGCTTAATAAACAGCGTGACTCCAGACCACTCCAGAGTACAGCGACTCTAGCGAGATGACCCTCCTCTAAAAAAAAAAAAATACATCCTCTCCTTTTTTTCTGTCATCAGAGGAATCTGAGCTTGGTTTTGCTTTTTCTCTCTTTAAAGGGATAGTTCAGTTTCGGTTGAGATGGCGCTTCAGGTTTCCATCGTTTTTTTATGATGATTTTATAGATAATGAGAAACCTCTTATAAGATATGAAAAAGCTTACAATTCTAAAAGGAATACATATTTAAAGTTTATTTGATGAAAATTGGTTTTGAAATGGATGAGACATCCCAAACAAAGCAATTGTAATAAAAGGTGGAACCCACCTTTTATTGGGATCGTTTTGTTTTACTTTTTTTTTATATCCCAGCCATTTCAAAACCAATTTTCACTGAATAAATTGAATTCCTCTTAGAAATTTTCTTAGAAATTGTATGCTCTTTAACATTTTATAAAGTGGTTTCTAAGTATTTCGCAAAAAGTTAAAAGCTGAATCCTCACATCAACCAACACCATTATCATCTCTTTAAGCTGGAAGCGAAAGATGTGATCAATGACTGAGTGCTGATTGAAGAAAGGAGAGAGAAGGGGAATTCAGGGAAGAGAGGGAAATGAAGACTCGGACGAGTGCTACTCTGAAGAAAAAAAAATGTTAGTGGTAAACAATGCTCCTTTATTCTTTTCGCTTGGTTCGCCTTATTCTTCCACGCTCGTTCCTTTCCGATCATCAAGGCGTAGATAAGCAACAGAAGTGATTGTGAAATGAAAGAATCAAGTTAGTGGCTGAGTGGCCAAGTCGTGTCAGGTCAACCTTACGCGAGATTGCAGACAAAACAGCGCACCAGACGTCTCCTAAATTATAGATGAAAATAGTCACTATCAAGTGAGTGAAAATTCCGCTTGATTCCATGAAAGTGACAAACCATTTTTTCGTGATTCATAGAAATAGAAAAAGTGCAAGTAGAAGGTCACGAGTTGAGAATATTGTTGCACTGATCGTTAACAGAATGGCTGATCACACATACACAAACCTTACTTTGTTCTCTTGTTCATAAATATTGCATTTTTTTTTAAAAGCAGCATTAGGTATGATATCGATTGACAAGATAATTACTTCTATAGCGGACATGACGTACAATGTTTGGCAACATGCATAGGAAATGTCTCGTATAATATGTGAAAAATGCTATCATGCATTCAGTCTCGTAGAAAATTGTTGGTGCACGCATGTCGTTGGTGGAATGCGCTTTTTATGAGAGAAAAAAAGTCCTGGACTTTATAACTTTCGATATAGGTCAGACTTAGCGTTGGTTTAAAAGTTCTTTCACACATTGCTACTTGCGACGGCTCTCAGAGATCACCTTTGTATAATCCCCTATAGAAAAAATATTGACAAATATTAATCATTATTTTTGTCATCGATCGTAACATTTCTGTATCATTTTGTATTGTATTACATAAGTATTTTGTCAGTGTACTGTTATTATTGGAATAATTTAAGCGCATTAGAGACTTTACTGTACCATACGCTGTACAAGCAAAATGTATTCTTATTATCTTATGTGTGTGTGTGTGTGTGTGTGTGTGTGTAGGCCATATATATATATATATATATATATATATATATATATATATATGAGTAAAATTTAAACGTGGTGTTTTGGCGCACGTCAAAATTTGTGGCATTCTCGGTAACTGAAAAAATATAAAGTGTCAAAAAAAAAAAAACTACGTACACTGCACTCAACAAAACCTGAAACTATTCTAGCGTGGAATGATAGGCATTTAAAGAGATGACACTGAAGAAACTGCGGATCACTACTGTATATAGATTATGAAGACTTTCCCAAATAAGATACGCAGTGTTACTACTCCTCTTTCTTTTTGATGAAATAAAGTGGACAATACTTGTCTCACGTGTCTCAGTGGATGCAGGGACATCATCAGTACATAATAATCAGCGAAGTTTGAGGAAACCCGGACAATCAGTTCAAATTGATTTTGGAGTTAAAATGGTAAATAGAATGCATTATTGTATTATATTTTCCTTTTTCTATCATAATGAAAGAGCACCACTTGATAATTCTGTCATCAAGTCGGGAAAAATGCCAGTAACAAGTCGAAGGAATGTCTACTTTTTCCGATAAAAACATTTGGAATTTTCTTTACGTTTTCTTTGCATATTTGTCATCCTGTCATACTTGTTATCCTCCGATGAGTCCAAAGGAAGATTACGTCGGGTAGAGTGCGAATGGAAATGCATTCAATCTTACATATTGCCTCACTGTCGGTCAATCTCTTAATTCCTTTTTCTTTTGATCTATTTAGATTTATCAAGGGCGAAATCTATCCGTGACTTTCAATTATCAGTGAGTGTTGATTTTTGCTGCGTCCAAAGACTTAATTCACTTCACATTAGCCCACATCGTTTCGGATGGAATCGTGTAAATCTAGACGCCACGTGATGTTAGAATAAAAGGCGCGGGTATATACCACATGTATTACATTCCATTTCTCGGTTTTCACTGATTATGTCACTCTGAGTCTGGTCGGAGCCTAGTTTCCCTCTGACCCCATTGTTTCCTCCCTGGCCCGGAGCTGAAGCTGGCCAGGAGCCACCGCTTGACAAGTCGCTGACTGCAGAACATCGCCACCTCGGCCCACTAACTGGGTTGTTTATCGGCGGTCGCGGGAAAGCGATACATTAATGGTATTGGGGCCCTCAGGCGCCACCACTTAACACATCACATGTCTGCAAAATGTTCAAGGGATCACTCTTTCTATCAATAATGCTGAAATAAAATCGTCTCACTTCAAACGTCGTGAAAGCGATATTCTCTACATCACGGTGCTGCCTTATCAAAGGTAACGAAAGCTAAAAAAACCCCAGTTGATTCAACGTCAGATCGGAAGGTCAAAAGCTCTTCTCTAGAGCCATCGGACGGTTTCCTTTGCGATGCTGCGATAAGCACCCGCATTCATAACTCAATTTCAAATTTTGCGGAAGTTTCAACCGATTTGACAAATGACAAGGTTTTGGAATGCGGATCTATTTATTCTGTGTTTACTTGAAGGCGGTCGTTAGTCGTTCGGAGGTCTTTGGGAACTTCGGTGAGGATGGTCGAGTCAGCCGTGATTTTTTATTTTCGTATGTCCTTAGTAACGGGCCGCAAATATTTACCAATAAAGGGGTCACTGATATCGATACAATACATCCAGTTCTCACTGAAAAGAACTGAGACCGCCAAGTCTAAAAGGAAACACTGTAATTGAATTTGGCAGCAATGGCATTCGAGGCTGTCACAAGAAAGAAACGATCACCGACGAATAATAAAGGCTTTTTTTTTTCACGAACAATTCCTTTCCCTTTCGATCGTTTTTATCTATAGGGTGCCAACCATCAACAATCTGACGCATTTTTATTGCACTAAGAACAAAATCAAACTTTGGCTTTGGTTGCACGCAATACAACGTTCCCTCACCATGAAAGAAGCAAACACAAGATCCGTTTACAGAAAAGCAAGACCATACATTGTATCGCTGGAAAACATGTTCATAAGAATACATACCCGTTCAATGACAATTATCTTCATTATCTTGATGAGGTCGAAGTTGCGTGTATCTCTTTCACTCAAATTTCTCATGGGCAGATTCATATCATTTTATGCATGAGACTGGCTTGCTCTGTGGCCAGTGGCGTAACTACGGGGGGGGCATGGGGGGGGGGGCACGTGCCCCCCCAATCCGCTGGTAAAAAAAAAAAAAGAAAAAAAAAGGAGAAAAAAAAGAAAAAAAAAAACCCTACCAAAATGGTAATTCAAGGGTTAGTAAACTGCTTTTGAAATCGACATGAAAGGATGATCAAGAAAAAAGATATTTTCTAAGATTTCTTTTAACCATATAATTAAAGAGATAATTATTATAGCGAAACATTGTTCAAAAAGCCCAGAGACGACAAAAGATTGTGATTCAGTGTGATTCCTGGTTGGCATTTTGAATACCAGCAGGATGTGCGCAGTGTACTCAGAACATCGGAATGGCAAAAAGAGTCGCTGCAATGTTGCGCAATGTGATGTTTGATAGATTGTACACATTTGCTATCAAAGCTTGATCATTGATTTTGCAGTGTTGCTTTACATACTAGTCTATATTGCCTTGCATTGCCAATAATAAGACTTGACCTTGGCTATTTCCTAACTTTTCCATCTATATGAAACACACACACTCACAAACACAAACAAATTAGGGGATGCTCTATATATAAGGTGCAGATTTTGGACATCCTTCTCCCGCTTGGTCACTTCGACGCCCCCTCGCTGGTCATACCTCCCCCAATCATGAACATAAACCGACACCCTTGACTACCAGTGGCGGATCCAGGGGGCGCACCGGGCAACCCCTCCCTCCAAAGCGAAAAAATATATATGTAGCTACAAACGACAATTTTTGGACAGTAAAATGTCAAAATTTTCAAGCTCGCTCGCTTCGCTCGCTCGCATTTAATCGTTATGCAATTCTCCTGATGCTGCTGTCAGTAATTGCCAGCAGTTGCGCCCGGTGCGTTCCCTCCCTTTAATTTCCAAAGCGAAGAAATAAAGCTAAAAACGGCAGTTTTGGGACTGTAAAATGTCAAAATTTTCAAGCTCGCTCGCTTCGCTCGCTCGCATTTAATCGCTATGCAATTCTCCTGATGTTGCTGTCAGTAATTGCCAGCAGTTGCGCCCGATGCGCCCCCTCCCCTTAATTTCCAAAGCGAAAAAATATAGCTAAAAACAGCAGTCTTGGGACTATAAAATGTCAAAATTTTCAAGCTCACTCGCTTCGCTCGTTCGCATTCAATCGTTATGCAATTTTCCTGATGTTGCTGTCAGTAATTGCCAGCAGTTGCACCCGTTGCGCCCCCTCTCCTTAATTTCCAAAGCGAAAAAAATATAGCTAAAAACGGCAGTTTTGGGACTGTAAAATGTCAAAATTTTCAAGCTCGCTCGCTTCGCTCGCTCGCATTTAATCGCTATGCAATTCTCCTGATGTTGCTGTCAGTAGTTGCCAGCAGTTGCGCCCGGTGCGCCCCCTCCCCTTAATTTCCAAAGCGAAAAAATATAGCTAAAAACAGCAGTTTTGGGACTATAAAATGTCAAAATTTTCAAGCTCACTCGCTTCGCTCGTTCGCATTTAATCGTTATGCAATTCTCCTGATGTTGCTGTCAGTAATTGCCAGCAGTTGCGCCCGGTGCGCCCCCTCTTCTTAATTTCCAAAGCGAAAAAATATAGCTACAAACGGCAGTTTTGGGACTGTAAAATGTCAAAATTTTCAAGCTCGCTCGCTTCGCTCGCTCGCATTTAATCGCTATGCAATTCTCCTGATGTTGCTGTCAGTAATTGCCAGCAGTTGCGCCCGATGCGCCCCCTCCCCTTAATTTCCAAAGCGAAAAAATATAGCTAAAAACGGCAGTTTCGGGAACATTAAATGTCAAAATTTTCAAGCTCGCTCGCTTCGCTCGCTCGCATTTAACCGTTTTATGCCATTCTCCTGATATTACTGTCAGTAATTGCCAGCAGTTGCGCCCGGTGCGTTCCCTCCCTTTAATTTCCAAAGCGAAAAAATAAAGCTAAAAACGGCAGTTTTGGGACTGTAAAATGTCAAAATTTTCAAGCTCGCTCGCTTCGCTCGCTCGCATTTAATCGCTATGCAATTCTCCTGATGTTGCTGTCAGTAATTGCCAGCAGTTGCGCCCGATGCGCCCCCTCCCCTTAATTTCCAAAGCGAAAAAATATAGCTAAAAACAGCAGTTTTGGGACTATAAAATGTCAAAATTTTCAAGCTCACTCGCTTCGCTCGTTCGCATTTAATCGTTATGCAATTTTCCTGATGTTGCTGTCAGTAATTGCCAGCAGTTGCACCCGGTGCGCCCCCTCTCCTTAATTTCCAAAGCGAAAAAAATATAGCTAAAAACGGCAGTTTTGGGACTGTAAAATGTCAAAATTTTCAAGCTCGCTCGCTTCGCTCGCTCGCATTTAATCGCTATGCAATTCTCCTGATGTTGCTGTCAGTAGTTGCCAGCAGTTGCGCCCGGTGCGCCCCCTCCCCTTAATTTCCAAAGCGAAAAAATATAGCTAAAAACAGCAGTTTTGGGACTATAAAATGTCAAAATTTTCAAGCTCACTCGCTTCGCTCGTTCGCATTTAATCGTTATGCAATTCTCCTGATGTTGCTGTCAGTAATTGCCAGCAGTTGTGCCCGGTGCGCCCCCTCTTCTTAATTTCCAAAGCGAAAAAATATAGCTACAAACGGCAGTTTTGGGACTGTAAAATGTCAAAATTTTCAAGCTCGCTCGCTTCGCTCGCTCGCATTTAATCGCTATGCAATTCTCCTGATGTTGTTGTCAGTAATTGCCAGCAGTTGCGCCCGATGCGCCCCCTCCCCTTGATTTCCAAAGCGAAAAAATATACCTAAAAACGGCAGTTTCGGGAACATTAAATGTCAAAATTTTCAAGCTCGCTCGCTTCGCTCGCTCGCATTTAACCGTTTTATGCCATTCTCCTGATATTACTGCCAGTAATTGCCAGCAGTTGCACCCGGTGCGCCCCCCCCCCCCACCCTGAATTTCCAAAGCGATAAAATATAGCTACAAACGGCAGTTTGGGGACTGTATAAATGTCAAAATTTTCAAGCTCGCTCGCTTCGCTTGCTCGCATTTAATCGTTATGCCATTCTCGTGATGTTACTGCCAGCAACTGCCAGCAGTTGCGCCCGGTGCAACCCCCTTAATATCCAAAGCAAATATATATATATTATATATACATACACAGCTACAAACGGCAGTTTAGGGACTGTAAAATGTCAAAATTTTCAAGCTCGCTCGCTCCGCTCGCTCGCATTTAATTGATACGTTATGCAATTCTGATGTTGCTGCCATGAGGTGCCCCCCCAATGTCTTGACCCACGGTACGCCACTGTCTGTGGCACTGTGTTTTGAAGAGATCGAGTGTATTCACACACGTCTTTCTCTCCGGGAGTATGCTATCTATAGAGAGCGGTCATCAGTTCCTTTATTGTGTATAGACGTCACGCATCGCGATTCAACAAATTACAGGGGATTAAGCATACTTATAGAGATAATCGCTCACTAATTCCTCTTGCTAATCAGCTTAAAGTTTCCTACCTATTTCATCTCAGTGTATTTTAGTTCTTTGGTATTTCAATTGAACTGCTAATAACCCTACCAGAATACCCAATTTAACAGCAAGTCGGTAATACACTGATATTTCTGAATATAATAGACATAGATATAGTATAAGTGCTTTTCATGACCCATGTAGGGCCTATATAGTCCCGGTATAGAGTATTTTGGGGGCAAGTGCTCCGAATACATTATTATCAAATCACTGAAATCATACTCCATGCTAATAATGTTTTCTGCTTCGTTTCCCATATAATTACCCTAGCCCTGTAAGGATGAGCCGCCTGCTGTCAAATATTGTGTCTTGCTAATCAGGCCATGTTGCGATCGTCGGGTATATCATACGAAGTTGTAGCGGTACTAGCATTGTGGGTTTCAAACACTGTGACTGTCGAATTTTATATCAGACTGCCACCGTGTCTGTCAGGTATAGAAATGAGGGAATGATTATTGGGTATAACCTTGTCAAGCATGCATAAAGTATTTTCTGGCGATAATGAACTGGGGATAATGAAAAGAAAGAAAGTTGTCTTGATGCGATCGGAAATCGTGACGGTTAATAGTCAACCCAAGTCTGGTAATTTGCTTCGAGTAGTCAACCCGTATATAGTCAATGACAGAAAGAGATAGTTTAAGGTGTGCTTGGCTGCACTGGTAGATTAGGACCATAATTATGATTCGTGATTCATATTACAATCACGATTTCACGTTATGACGTTGTTATTTTCTGCTTTTTTCTTGACGCAGTACCTTGCCGTCCTGAAAGTTGCTTTCTCTCTTTTACGTGAAGGACGTTCACGACTGAACTTGTTTTTGTCGGTCTATAGAAGAGGGTCGTTAGTTACAACCTTTTAAGTGCGCTTGTATGACCGCAGTCAAAGGAAAGACTAATGACCATCCTTTGTCAACTAAAGTCTCGATAATTTACAAGAAAGAGGCAAGAGCTAAACAGAGAAGTTGATCTCTCTTTGAACGAGGCCGACAAAGACCAGGCTTTGTTAATGGCGGTTCCTGCAAACCACTCCTCGACACGCCCATTGTGGGGACCGGGTTTTGTTGTGCCGTGAAATCTCCCAGCTGAGGTCTGGCCTAAATAGTTTCAAACTCCGGCGTCCTAGAGCTGCCTACACCTTTTTCTCGTTGCTCTGCGGCTTGTTTGCTGAGAAACATAAACAACCAAACTTATGATATAAATGAATTCATTAAAAAAAGGCTTCATAGTCCTGGATCTCTGCTAAGATGGATTGTACACAGCATAATTATTACCTTCGATGTTGGCGAAACAGGACGCAATCGCATCAATCATTAACTTGCACGTCGAAAACGCATCTTCTTTTTGGTTTCAGTAAGAGCGACAATTTGAGAAATAAAGTAGCATTGCCATGTTTCCTAAAAGATAAGACTTTGTTTGTTTGTTTGTTTGTTTTTCTGTGAACGTGTACTTGTGCATGTAGAATGCATGTCTGTCAGTTTCTTGACAAATTCTTTAAAGTGAAATCAGGAAGAGAAGAAATATATTGACAATTCACACGAGCTATTAGATCTAAAAATCTACTCGTAGATTTTGACTTGATATTCAGAGTATTGTCACATTCATGCGTCAAGACTGTATTTCACGCCAGCTGCTAATAAATATCACAAACTCTTCGGCTCATGAAAGTGAAAGTCGCCATTACAAAGTATGGCCGTCCCGCTTGGAATATTGTTAGTTCAGAAAATCCCTCGAGAAGAATAAAGAAAACATACAAAAACAAAACAAAACATGAAAGGGCCGTTCGTGCAACATTAAAGGGATAGCACGTTTTTGGTGGTTAGGGTGCTCCAAGAAATTCATGTTTGTTTGTTTTTCATTTTTTATTCTTAAGCAAGGGCTGGGATATTATCTGAAAGTGTGGGATTAGGGTTCGATTGTGTATCTACAGAGAACACGTCAAAAATTCCTTCAGGGGAGGAACGTGTAAGCAAGTAAAACAACCTGGCCTCTGATTTCCTCGTGTCGGTGAATAACTTTCCACGATAACCACTACTTATTCTTGCTACAGACGACCATCCTGTCGGTTATATTCCGCAGATCAAGCACTCGTTTGTTTAGTTTCCTCGATTCTTCTCTCGGTATTGATGTGTCAAGTCATTTCAAGCCTAAACCAAACCTCTCTGCTTTGGTGGGGGGGGGGGGGGGGGGGAGAGGTAAGGGAGAGCTCACCCCGAGACATTGATCAGTCCCACTCCCATCTTTTCTTCCCTTCCAAGCACACAGAGATTATTACACCTCCTCGACAATACTCGGATTGCTTGGCAGGACCCTCAACAAGCATTCGTCATGAAAACACTCCTTTTTTCCTCCTAAAAAAAAGGTCTAACCCCTCACTCCTTTGAAGAGGCCGACAAAGTTCGAGACAGGGATCATCTTGTTGTTTTTGTCGCCAGTTGTTTGGGTCGCTTTTCGAACCAGACCCGACCGCGGTAAACGCGTTATTTCTTGAAAGGTATGTTATTCTAACCTCAAGAAATGAGCGGCCTATTCTTTACTTTCACCAACAGACAGAAATGGGAGCGGGAAGGGTCGGACTATTGTTTGATAGATTTATTATTCGCGTCGAAGGGAAAGGGGTGGGACGAAGGGATGGCGGGACGGGGAGGGGGGGGGGAGGTTGCGGTTTGTGGTTAGTACACTCATCAAATCACCTACACACAGGGGAGCCCAGTTGATATGATGTTTGGCCAAACGGTCCGTTTAACAGTTTTGACACTCCATCAAAGGCATTTTCCCCCTCTTTTTCACCGGCTGTGATATCTAACGCGTCATATTTTGTATGATACTACATAAAAGAAATGCCACAATACCGGCATCATGCGGTATAGATTACGAGCTGCGTGGTAAACTCTGTCTCTTTAGCAAGACGAACCTCTACATCTCCACTTCTTTGAACAAGCCGAAACATGCCCCCCCCCCCCCCCGTCGCGTACCTCTACAGTATAAATCATTAGACCTTCAAATGAAAACATCCAGGAATGGATGCCGAGACCATTTTGTAGTTATTATTTGTTTCTAGATGACATTTTGATCGAAAAATCGACCATAGGCAGGCCTTTGCTCTTTATCTGTCCCTTCTCAAAGTACGTGGCCGTAATGTGACACTGCTTGTAAGCCATAGTTCACTCCTTACTGTCAGCTCGACCCCACTCTTCCCCTGCCCGTCCTCTTTGCCTACTCTGAGTCTGTCTCGCCCACCCCACCCCCACCCCCATTCTTTGATCATGTGACTGCAATCACGTGCTCATGTAAGGTTAAAGTAGTACATCTTTGAGTGCAGGTCATAGATAAAACGAAAAATGACCAGGCTATAAAATGACCAGGTAAGGCAATCGGATAAAGATGACTAACAAACGGACCGAGGAGAGACAAATAAAACAACGGAGTCACAGCCCAAACGATCTCAGCACAAAACCTTACATAATTCTGACTGAAGATGGCGCTAATCTCGATCCGTTTATCTTTGTAGAGAAAATTGGACCTTTTGAGTACATATACATACAATTGTACGAGAGATCCCTGGAGGGATTCACCATTGTAGAAAATGTTTCACTATTGTCACTTTACATTTCACGGATTGATGATCAGAGTGGGGGAAGGGTGCTAATGCCTTCAGTCCTGTTATAACAGAAACCATTCACAGCTTCTCTTGAATCATGCAACTTTGATTTCCTGCCAACATTAACAATGTGGGGGGTAAAAACTGATTTTTACTAACAAGGTCCGGAGTTCTCTGTCAGGTGTACAGGTGTGACAAAGAGAGAAGAGAAGAGAAGATTAGAAGAGAAGAGAGAGGGGAAGAGACAGACAGACAGACAGACAGAGAAGGAGAGGGGAAAAAAAGGAGGGAGAGAATATCAACTGAGAAAAATAATGTTGATATTTCAGAAAGCATGTAGAAAATATTAGAATGAGATAACACAAACGTGCACACACAATCACACACAACTACACACACATTCTTAAGAAATGCTTCTGCTTGGGATATGATAGCTTGCTCAAGGTAACTGATCATAATCCATTATTTGTTTCTTGTCCTCAATGGGTTAAGAACATCTCAAAGCTCATATAATTTTCCCCATATGTTCAAGCATGTTAGAAAACTTGGAACAACTACACGGCAAATGTCCTTTGAAGAAAAATGGGAGGAAAATTGGAAATAATTTGTAAAAAGTAAACTTTCAATCACCATCACTTTAAAGGGATGATACAGTTTTGGTCTAGATGGGCTGCAGGTTTCAAACGTGTGTGCGTGTGTCTTCATGACATAACAAGAAACCTCTTGTGAAATATGGAAGAACATGCAATTCTTAGAGGATTTCAAAGTTTACTTGATTAAAATTGGTCTTGAAATGGCCGAGATATCCAAACACAGCGATCCTCATTAAATGCAACAAGTTACAGCATTTAATTTGGATTGCTTTGTTTGACCTTGTTTTTGGATATCTCAGTCATTTCAAAACTGATTATCATCAAATAATCTTTCAATACCCCTTTGAATTGTATGCTCTTTAACATTTCATAGAGTGATTTCGAAATATATATTGAAAAACGTTAAAAGCTGAATCCTCACCTCAACCATTATAGCATCCCTTTAAACATCACTTGTCAGAAATCACACACAAGTATTGAATGTTACTGAAACACTTTATTTCACATTTATTTGTACACACCTCCAATAATGCACAGGAGAGGATAAAACGACGTAACAGTGCACAAAATACAGTCAGATGCTCAAGGATTAAAAAACCTGAGAAATATGCGACATTAATTCAAAGGGATGGAGGATAGCCCACTTACAGCCCTCCTTGGCTTGATGGATTCTACTTCCTGAACTCTTTACTAACTATACCCAGCATTGGTTGAGAGCTTCATACTATACCAGAGAAGCAATATACCAGTCTCTTAATAAAGACTATAGCCGATGTTTGCTCTCATAGTTGAAGGTCATAGAAATCTGTAAAAACTGCCAACCCTTCCACCGTACAAAACTTGCTGTGACCATTAATATGCAATGTGAGTTTATGCTGACAAGAGGACTCAATGAGACAAGAAGTCTGTCCTGCCTTTGACTCAAGAGGGCAGCCTACTACATGCCATCTGTATCCTGCTCCTCACTCCCTCCTTTTTTATTCTTTTTTTTTTTTTTTTTTTTCAGGTGTGGCTTTTAAAACGTTTCAAAGTGTCTCTAATTTGTGTCACCTGAAGAATCTGTATCTGGCCATTCTTCTATCATTCCAACAGTTTTCAGTTGAGACAACCACACACACAAAATTCCTCGTAAACCCTGAACTCATGGAGTTGTCATCATTAGTGTGCATTGAAGCACTGACACAACCTAGTCACAAACAGAAGATGGCATTTATTAGAGTATAAGAACACATGCTAGAATTAACTGTGAATCTGTCTAGTGGAGCAGAGTAATTCTTGTCACAGCAATTCCTTTTATATCTCTCTCTATTAACTCCCAAATGAGATTCACCCAAAACATTTGTCCCACTAATCTGAGTAGGAAGTATCTGGATATCTCATTGGCTCATTCATGCTGTACAAAGAAGTGAAACCACCATGCCACCATCTTACCAGGGAGGCTACATGGGGACTTGCACACGTTTTCCAGCAGATACTATCACCAAGATCATGTGATGTCACAAGCTCCATACATAAATATATTGGCGATGTACGTGGTAAGATGGCGATGCGGTGGCTTCAAAGCGACTAGCGTATGAGGTATCCAGATATCTCCTGTAGAAATCAGCGGTTTGTCCATTGCCTGTCAAGCAATCAACCTGGTCTGCATATCACACACAGTTTCCCTGTAAACAAGCCCTGGGGGCACTCTACTCTTACTGTCCTGCTTGGACTGCATTTGCAGAAAGATGTCTTTTTTTTTTTCTTCTGAAGACAGTCCAATAAAATATAGTTTTTCTGCACAAGTTTGACATGAATGACATTCATCTAATCATGGCAGTATTTCCTGGAGAATTCACAATTGTCATTTTGTGGAGTGGAATACAGGGAGACAGGGAGGAACAGTTATTGTCCGTATAGTTGATGTGTATGCTTGTATTGAAAGAAGATACGTAACATTAGAATATCAATTTGCAAAACGAGTTAAGGCCACAACCCCAGAGGTATGGCTAACTGCCAAAGATCTCACATGAAAATCTGATACTTTCTGGATTGATATTTGACTACTGGATTACTGGGAATTATTTAGAGGAGGTATACATTTTTTGTCATGCCATATCATACAATGTTGTTGTATATTCATAACTGAAATGGAACAAATCAACCTCTACTCCAATAAGTCTAACTTGACATCGTTTGAGAGAAACAATTTTGTTCCCCCGAGTCAAGCCCCATTCAAGAGGTAAATGCAGCAATGAAAGGTGATAAAATAAACACAGAATTAATGATAGAAGATCATTGTCTGTTAAATGAAGAGCCTAACAATATACGCACATTTTGCATACTTCATTTCCCCCAAGGTCTTTCTAGTACACGGTACATTCGATTTTCAATCATCTTATTGTCAGCTACTCTATTGTGTAGTGTGTACTGATTTGTATAGTATCAATACTGGGTATCATCTTTGTTTTTGTTTTGCTTGTCATTTATTTCTTACATGAAGGAAATAAATGAAATAAAAAAAAACTCCAACAAACAGAGTTTCCTCACACTCCTCTGACTCCCTCTGTGTAATCACAGAACAGGTGACGACAGGAGCCATAGACTCTTCCATGTTACTATGTTACAAAAGTCACACAGCACAACTTCCCTTTGGCAAAAATCATATCTAGAAGTAATACTGAAGCAAACAGTCGACACATGAAATAAATCATTTTGAGTAAAAAACAAAGGAGCTAGATCTTCAGATAAATGATAGAATGTATAAAGATGGCTACATTCACTTCAGTACGGAAACACTCCTGATATCACAGTCAGTAGCACAGGGGAGAAACTTATCTATACAGAGAATCTGTGAAACGTAAACTGCATATTAAAGAAGACTTTGAATTTGTTATGCTAAATCCTACAGATATCTATCGAGTTCGTAATCTTGGAACATATGGTTTAAGTATGAAAGCAAATCATGAAATACTCATATGGAGAGCACAATGGAAGAAATCAACAAGCAGTTGCTCATTTCAAAAGGAATTCAAATTTTGTACACAAATGTGACCCATTCCAGTCTTTAGATCTTGTTATTGCCAATGTGGTGTAGACAAACAATTCTGTATGCAGACAGAAAATAGCAAGTGGAATGTGATAACAACCGATTTCAGAACAAAATTTGCTACTGCATATGTAAACAATGAAATTACATGATTTTTTCACACCAGAAACACAAAATCATGCCTTAATGGTAACAATTCCCAAACTTTCTAAAAAGTGGATTACATACACTGTGTTTCTATTAACTTTATTCTGGCTTCCAGGAATTAACGTACAAATGAAAAAGGTCTTTAGGTAAAAACATGAAACTGATATGATAGTGAGTAAGTACAGCTTTTACTAATCACATTTGTGCTGTACATACTACCTAATGCATCATCTTGGCAAAAACACAGCATAGTCCAGTTTTGAGTAATAGCCAACACTCATAAACTGTATTAAAGTCACATGCTAATATGACACAACAAACCGGAAGAGTGACACTCACCGTTTACAGAAAACACCAAGACTAGATGCGGGCCATGATCTTTCATAAATGGTAGACTCAGCATGAAATCATTGGATGTTGTGACTTCACGGAGGACAGAAATGCCCAATCTTCTAGCTCTACTCACTAACTACAAGCAGACACAAATTCTTGGTCTTAACATTGTAACCTTTCAAGGTGCTAGCTCCATTTTACAAGCTGTCCAAATATTCCACAAAAGAACTTTGCAATTGGCGGTATCGGGCATGACAGTGATTTGAATGACATCAGTCGTCATACTTCTTTTTTCCATCCTGGTTGAGTCATGACCTCTTGATACACAGGTAATATTTCGGTCATTTCTGTCCATGCTGCAGCCATCTTCAAGATCAACAAGAAGACACCACATTTTAGAGCAACACTTTCACACCATTAGTACAGACTGAATATGTCATTTCCTGAGGATAAATCCTCACTTCAGGCTTCTCCAGGACTAGTTTTAGTCTTGATCCACCAAAGTACCTGACAAATGAAGGCTTCTACTGCCAGCAACAAAAGTACGTGGCTTCACATCGCGAAATTTCTCTCATGCTTATGGATCGACATGGAAAGCTATACAGCTATCATACACTTCACTACATGCTTGACTATAATGGCTTATCATCTGAACACATACTAGTACATAATGTCCTAGGATTCTAACAAGCTAATGTCACAACTGAGGCACCAGTAATATATGTATACTCTTATCATCATAATTATATATCTTACATCTCTCCACAATCAGAAAACGCTTTCTGCTGTCGGTCATCCAGAGTTCTTATTAATCATTGTGGATGATTCCACTCAGATAAACAAAAATCAAATGAAATAAGCTTACTTCTGCAGTAAAAAAGAAAAGAAAAGAAAAGAAAACATTAAATTGACTTGAGATGACATACACAATGAGACTGAAAGTCGAGTAATCAATTTGATCATAATCAAGCCTCTAGTCCCATTGGGAGGATGGGTTTGATCTCTTGAGGTACATCAAGTCTGAAATCAAAATATCTGTGCTATTTCTGATGGGCTTTGGAGACTACTCTGGGGGTGAGACTGACCAGCCTTCAGTGGATCCTCAGCTTGGGCTACACTCTTCACTCAAAAAGAGGTATTGATAACAGTCTCTTTCTTGTCCTGCAAACTATCACATGATATCATAGCTTGACATCTGTGAAGTTGTCATAACATGACAGGAGAAAAGGGCGGGCATTTTGAGCTGATCTTTAATCCTCGCCATGAGACGATCATGAGACCAAAAGATGGGCGTGGATTTGGTTCTCTGCTTAGGAAATACAGTGGTAGTGGTTCCCACGATCTATTAAAGGTCACTGGTTCAAATCCCCAATGACTGGGAACCAATAAAGCTACCTTTGCTTTATCCATTCTTTTATCTATGCATTTGTGAAATAAGAATATCATCCTCTTTTCTCTGAATTAAAGAACATTCAAACCAAAGAGTGAAGTCACAGAATGAGACTTCAAGTTGAAATCATTTTTTTTTTTTTTTAAATTGCAAAAAGCTGCAAACTTGGGCACAGTGAACTCTTGTGATGGACATAATAAAACATACCAATACAACTCCTATGGTTATCAACAGGGCTTTTGGCCCTCAGCTCATTGCAAATATCTGCACTCTATTCGGAGAAGTTCATATGAAACGCAATACAAAACATTCTTTGCACAAGCTCAAAACAGTACTGATGAACAAAATCAGACTCCAAAATAGTACTCAGCCTAAAAGTACAATACAAAAGTAAACATAAAGCTCCTTGGGGAGGATAAATATTTAAGACAATGAATATTTCTTGCACTTCTATCAAAAGGAAAAACATGCTCAACAAAATGGAAGAAGCAGGATATGCAGATGATACATAAGTTCCTTATTTTTATCTTATCATTATGATTTTCTTCTATTTTTTTGGTTGCTGTTAATGGCTGGTTGCTACGGAAACATGGAACGGTTTTAATCCTAAGTTCAGCCAGACAGCATGGCAACTACTGTAAAAGTGGATATTTTCGCGCGACTAATTTTTCGCGCTAGGCCGGGTCAGAAGAGTTTCGCGTGTTTTTAATTCCGCGGAATCAAGACATCACGCACAGGAACGTATGGCAAGCAAAAACATTCGCGTGTTTTTATTTTCGCGCTAGTTTCTGGTTGCGCGAAATGCGCGAAAATTTCAACACCGCGAAAATTTCCACTTTTACAGTAGTGCGAACACTGCTGCCACATGTTTACTTTGCTTTGCATTGCTAAGCATTGCAACTCAACTCTAACAAGGCCAGTGAAACACCAGAGACAAACCAGTAGGTATGTGAACACATGGAAAGTACAGTCCAGTGAGACATAATGAGAAATGGTTCAGTAATGGAGAAAACATGACACAGGACAAGCCCCTAGGCTTTCTCTTCAGACTCATTCTGACTTGGCAATTTTGATTTGTCCATAATTAGGGCTGACCAAATGTGTCTCGTACCGTGTGAAATAACTTGTTCTCACTCAACCCACACTGCACTGATATAAAGTTAAACCAATTTTCACATAAGAGTTCAGAATCTAAAGTGTCATTGTATACTGAACCTTAAGTATAACGCAGCTATATGTAATCATGATGGAAATTTTAATCTAAATGGGAGACAATAAAGCAAAGATAATGATCGATACCAAGATATTTCTGTAAAAATAATCAATAAGATATGCAATGCTTATATAACTGCACACAAAAATCATACAATCAATATTGCCCTACTTGAGTATAACAAGTCATAACTTGTAGTACGTAACAGTAGTATTCACATAGTTCAAGCAACATGTACAAAAAATATTTCTGCAGATATTTGCAGGTATAATACAATGACATGTAACAACAACATCCACAGTCATGCCACAAATAGATACACTCACATCCAGCACGCAACCCACAACCAGTGGCTAAAACCAGCTTTTGATACTTTGTACTTGCCTTGACTACACCTACCATACTCACACTGTATGTACATACAAATAGACCGCTACAGGCTCATATATCTACACAGTCAAGGAGTGGGATTCATGAGTTTGAGACCAAAATGAGTCTCGCCATAGAGAATGCACAAAGAGCTGAATTCACAGCATGCTGAAAGCGATGAAAAGATGATGATCACATCTGACCACTCCCCTACTTGTGACTTGTCCAAACTGACGAGGGACCTGAAGAAAATTTTTGAAGATTTATTGACAGACGTCCGTATGTTTACTAGGGAAAAAAAACAACAAAAACTACAAGATTCAGTTTTCGTGTTCCTTTGTTCTCTCTCCAAGACTGAGAGTGACTCATATTGTAATGATTGTTGAGGCTGAAAGCCTTCGTGTTTAAATGTAGAGTGCAGTCTGGGTCGCTCCAATTCATAAGAGGTGATATATCGTATGGGTGATGGCTGTGAGAAGCAGCAGCGTAAGGGAGAGAGTTTGTACTGTGCCGCTACCTCTGTCACCGGTTGCCCCTGTCCTTGTGTTGCCTGTAGGGTGGGGGGTGTATGAGACAGAAGAAAGCCAATAAAGAGATGATATAATGAATGCCTATACTACACTAAGACACTGCAAACACAACTTCATTAGCCCTGCATCATTAACCCTGCTTTTCTCACTGACAGTCTGTTTATGTGCTCTGTCATTGACTTTTCATGATGATGGTCTTCACATGGATACTCCACAGATGCATTAGGCATACAGCTATACATTTTATACTTGTAGTAAAATTCATCAACAAGTGAATCATATCTAGGGTACACAGAGACTGTGTGGAATAAAACAACATACTCCCGAGCACAAATGTGTGATACAAATCATTGATACATGTCATCAAATGAATGGAAAAACCATCCGGTTAAAAGAAAAGGAGCGCTATAGTAGCGAGAGGGATTGCTAAATTGTGCTTACTAGAGCACTGACACACCTCATCCTACGGCTACCACTGGCAAGACTTACCTGTTGTGACTTTCTCAGGCGGTTCACTAATGGTGCCATCACCACCAGCGCTATAGCCCTGGACGGTGACCAAGTAGGTGGTGGCAGTGTCCAGATCCTTGATGGTTGCTCTCGTTGTCGAGGCTCCCGACACGGTCAAAACCTCAGCATCTTTCTCGTAGATTCCTTCCTGCCGGTAACGGATCTGGGTCACACACACACACACAAATCATTGATTTTTAGGACCATTCTAAAGTTTGGGTACAATACTCACTAAAACGGATTTAGCAAATTACTTATACCCTATTCATACAGGGCATTTAGAAGCTTCGGCATTCCTGCACCCCTCTGAACTCTGTATGAACAGACAGTTGGGCCCTGGAAGGCTCTAAAGTTGTGCCACACTCAAGGTTAGGCGTTGGAGTTCTCCTGAAGCAGTCTTAACTCTGTATAAATGGTCACCAATGTTTAGAGTGCTCTCCAGAAGTGAAAAGCGGTATGCACTGTGCATACAGTTTGTATGTTAGAAGTTCCTGCACACTCGAAGGTCACTAAGACAGTTAGGCCCCTCTCAGCCACTTCACATGTAGTCTCAGCGAGCAGCGATTCTCTGCATGAACAGACTCAGAGCATTTCGGGAACACTCTTGGGCCAAACTGTATAAATGGGGTTTTAGTAACCAATCCTAATTGCAGTACACCAAGAACTTCTGTTATTTCTTCCAGTCTTAACCCTAAAAAGACTGGGCTATTTTGGTAGCTCGAAAGACTGGGGGGGGGCCTAAAGGGCCCCCCCTTAAGATCTCGGCCATGGATCGCGCGATCGCCGCGGAAATTTGCACAATGGTAGTGTGAGATGTAATCTACAAGATCGTATATTTAAATTTTCCAAAATAGTCTTCTTTTATTTTATTTTGATTAATTATGCTAATTTATGCGAGAAATCAGACCTTTTTTATCTAAATCAGTAAATAAAGCTCCAAAAGTGCTCATTTTTGGTCTAGATATTCTTTGTAGCATTCTTAGCAAATGTACTTGAAAAAAAATTCGGTATCAAAATTAATTTCTTATTTATTTTATTGTTTTATGAATTTCTTATGTATTTCTTTGTTTTTTCGACCTTTTGTTTTTTTTGTTTTTTTAGCAAAATTTGTGGCAGACCCTATTTGAAGCATAACACTACTAAAACAAATTGATTTTAGCCATTGAGAGTAAAAATAAGCATATTTATATGAACCATGTGATAAAACTCAATTTGTATTGACTTTGTACACAAAATCACATTTTTGAGCCATTTTCGGTCTCGCGTGCATGTACAAAAAGTTATGTAACTTCAGAACCGTACCCCCGGGCGTCACAAATTTGGTGTCAAAATGTGCGGGAAACTCGAAAGAAAAAAGTCATAGAGCATCGCGGCGAGAGCATTGTGTGTTGCTGAGTAATCGCGCGAAATGTCGAGGGGGGGGCCTTTTAGGCCCCCCCCCAGTCTTTTTAGGGTTAAAGGGACCTACAGGGTAGGGAATACATTGTTTTATCTCCTTTTGGTATGAAAACACATACTAATGATACATTTACAGCATCACAATGATTTCTGTGAAGAGAAAAACCAAGAAATAATTGATGGCATCTACAGAATTCATTAAGTATTCAAATTTTGCATGCAATTTTCATCTACTTGCGCATTTTAATGACACACAAACGTTCAATGCCAACTTTATCAATGATGTTGAGGGTGGTTTCCCTTCTGGATTTAGGTGCCACAGGACACAGATTTTAGCTGATATGCTTGTTTAACTCTCGGTCTAATCTCTCAGCAACGTGGCACTAACGACAGAGGTGAAACACATTAGGAACAAATTTAAGGCTTATTCTCCTTGTTTGTCATGTCATAGATGCTTATCTGTGCATTATATGAGTAAACATGACTTAAAAAAGACATGCGTACCATTGTGGCAGACCATGTGAACTGTTAATTACGTTGATAATTTGAGCAATTGTGGCAGCTCTGATGAAAAGTTACATGAAATATACATACGGGACTGCAAGCAGTTTACAACCTTCACATTTGACACATAGATAAACAAAGTTTGTTGTCCAAGTTTGGAATCTATAAATCTTTATAACTACTGATTGTGGACCTCATCACTTTTGTTCCAGATTAATACAAAAACATTACTCATCGGAGGGTCATATGAATGGTATGATCACTTTCATAGAGTCATGTTCATTCAGCGACATTGGAGATTTTGAGCAGCACATTACAGATAGTGCTTGAAAGCATAGGCATCATGCATGCATATACAGTAGGTACAGACGAGCAATGTTATCATGTATGCCGAAGCATTGGATGCGACTGAGCGCATACAGGGGCCAACAACAGGGTATCGGTCTATGTTTGAGGATTGAAACGAGTGATGCTCATAACAGAGCTTCAACCCGACCAAAGATTGTACAAATGTTGTCCTTTTATGGAACCGGCAAGAAATTCTGAAATTCTGAGAAAATAGTTGTGGTACGTGTTTATGAGTGGTATATTTGTCATTTAGCAAAAACCAAATTCCTTGCCTGGTGAAACCTTTAAAAGAAGTCATCACTTGACATAAGCCGAATCAGGACAGGAGCCAAGCAATGAAGATGATTTACTTATAATGATTAGAGAAGCACTCTGAGAGCACACACCTCTGCCAAGCAGGTTTTTCCACCACTGATCTTGTTCTTCCATAGAGATCAGTGATTTGCACTCATACATGCATGCTGAAAATAGCCCACTCTCCCAATATAGAAGCCTTCTGTTACATCATCAACTTTCAGCTGCGCGGTGAGCCTCGCCCTAGCAGAAACTGGAGCACGCACTTTAGTGCCCGTATGAAAACCTTAAAAATACGCAGCTTGAACTCTCAAGTTCATTGACCCAACTTGCCAAAATATCAAAAATCCTTCACAAAATCCATAAAAATTCCCAATTCCCTACCAATATTAAATTGTGTCATTCTCAACCTTTCCAACCAAGTTTCATCCCAATCCGTTCACAACTTTTGGAGTTATTTTGCACAGGGACAAACTAACACTGATGAAAACATAACCTCCTCCCTTGGCAGAGGTAATAAAATTGGAAGGTTTGCTAAGTGATCACACATAAGGTACCTGATACTGTAAAAGTGGATATTTTCGCACGACAAATTTTTCGTGCTTGGCCAGGGTAAGAAGAATTTCGCATGTTTTAATTACGCGTAATCAAGACATCAGCTACTGGAACATATGAGCACGCAAAAAATATTTGCGTGCTTTTCTTTTTGCGCTAGCTTCTGGTTGCGCGAAATGCACGAAAATTTCAACACTAAAAAATTTCCACTTTTACACTAACCTTTAATCAAAAAGAAAATACGTCTCTCAAGAGTGGTGATTTGATTATCACTGCTACCTTATTACCACTTCATTTTTGTCTTCTTCTTTTTTTTTTCTAGATTCTGAACAGTGTATGGGGAGGTCTATGCAGAGAAGGCATTTTATCCTCAAACATCTATGGTCTTTAGAACTCTCCATAGGAGAGAGAGAGAGAGAGAGAGAGAGAGAGAGAGACTGGACCAATCAGACAGAGGAACCAAAGATCACCTTGTATCCTTGAAGGTTCTCCTCCGCTGAAGAGGTGGTAATGCCCCTCCACTCCACAGTGATGCTGTTACCGTCTGCTGTTAACCTCACATCGGTTGGACTTTGCTGTGGACCTGAAGAGAGGACACACTCTGGGTCAAATAAGTTGATTTTAACCCCTGAAAACACACTCTGGGTCAAATAGGTCTTGATCCTATTACCTGAAACACACTCTTGGTCAAATGAGTCCATTTTAATCTCTTGAAAACACACTCTTGGTAAAACAAGTCTTGATTCTAACCCCTGAAAACACACTCTGGGTCAAATAGATTTTGTTTGACAACACATTCTGGGTCAAATAGGTCTTGATTTCAACCCCTGAAAAACACACTCAGTTATATAGATCTTGCTCTTATCCCTGAAGACACTGTGGGTTAAATAGTCTTTTTTTTTAAACCCCTGATGGCATGCTCTGGGTTAATGGGTCTTCTCTTTATCCCCCTGATAACACACTCTGGGTCAAATAGGTCTCACATTTAACCCTATTCTAACTGGGGGGGTCAAATTGACCCCCCCCCTCGACGTTTCGCGCCACGATTCCGCAACGCGCAATGATTTTGCCGCGTCGTTTCATGACTTTTTTCATTGAAGTCTCCTGCATATTTTGAGACCAAATTTGCGACGTCCGGGTACACCGTTCTGAAGTTATGCAATGTTTTGCATATGCATGTCAACCCGAAAAACGCTCAAATTCATGATTTCGTGTGCAAATCCAATGCAAACTGTGTTTTTTTGTTTAATTGATATAAATTAGATTATTTCAACTTTTAACCATTGAAATAAATCAATTCTAATGTAGATAAGCTTGAAAAAGAGCCTCCAACAAATTTTGGCAAAAAAACAATAGAAAACAAAAGATCGAAAAAACAATAAAATACATAAGAAATTAACAAAACAATAAAAAACAAAAGAAAATGATTTTGATTGCGCGATTTTTTTACAAGAAAATTGTTTGATGTGTCTTGAGGAACTCTGACACAAAAATCTAATAATCCTTCAGTCTTTTTGATGGAGTTACAGGTGAAAATATGATTTCATGCGTTAATTTGCATAATTAATTTATTAAAAAATATGAAATCAACATTTTTCTATTATATGACCATGTAATCTTGTAGGTGACATCCGGCTCTATGTTCAAGCAAAATTTTGCAGCGATCGCGCAATCGGCGGCCGAGATCTGAAGGGGGGTCAAATTGACCCCCCCCCCCCAGTAAAAACTTGGTCTAAAATAGCCCAGTTAGAATACGGTTAACTCATGACGACATGCTCTGGGTTTCACCCTGGGTGAAATATTCTGGGTCAAATACAGTAAGCCCACACATACCTCGGAGCCCTATTCTGAGTCTATGTAGTCTTTTTTTTTTTTTTTCTTTTCTTTGATGCAAGTTCTACTAGCATTTTATGACAGAAGTGCCATTAGGGACTGTATCTTACCCTTTCACCATGGCACAACTTCATATGTGGTTTAGATTGTGGTGACATTAATTTCCCTTACTGCATCACTGCATTGCATTAGCCTTTCTCATTGCTCGCTTTTGTGGTTTCAAAATAGACTCAATAATATATGCCACTTAGCTCTTAACCTTCCCCTCAGTCAGTTAGATACATTCTTGTTGAAGCCTAAAGGTAAAACATAGATCTCGAACGGCTAAAATATGTCTTCCCCCAATTGGAATGTGTTTGTAATAAATTTAAAGGGCCTATCAAACTCTTGTCTGGCTGATGTGATTTGCCAGGATAATGAGTTGTATTGGAGTATTGTGAGACCAAAAGTGTAAAATAATTTAATAAAAGTATCCAACTTTCATTCCAGCAGCGCCCTCCCTGTTCAGCAGTGGGTAGGCAGGATGTTGAATACATGATGATTAATTGTGCCCTAGTCGTAGCATTTCCCAACAAGCTGCCTATGATTCCCTCTCATGTAGGAGATCTATGGACACTGCTACAGCCTGACTTGTAATTGATTGTAAAACATTACGTAGCAAACCACACTTGGACATGCTCTCAGATTGCAGTACTGTCTTTTTTGTTATTTTTTAGCATTTTCGTCCTTACACAACTGAAATCATGCTATCACAGCATTATTTTACACATTTCTTGCACATACGAGTTCACTTTAGAGCAAAAATTAGCAGTTTCTGCAGGGATATGGACACAATGTTTCACCTTTAAAATCCTTACTGAGGAACTGTGATAAGGTTGAGATTACTTCTGTAGCTTTTTCTACACCCCAATGAAAGGAGAGGGATAAACCTGTGATACTCCACAGCATTACGCACTCTTTTTCAGGGTAGTGGCAGTCACGATGGTACTCTTGGGACCCTCTCCACCTCCACTGTACGCCATGACCACAACAGAGTATTGGGTGTTTGGTTCCAGATCATGAATGGTAGCTGACACACCTGGTCCCTCGCTGATGCCAGTTGGTGCATTTTCTGGCTCCATTCCTTGGGTCCAATACTTGAACTGTGCATGAAATACAGACAACAGATTTACAATACATGCATAAGCAGTGATCAGTGTTTTGGTATTGAGCATCTGTCTATGAAGGATATCATTTACACAGTGGATAATCGTGCTACATGGTCATTTGAGGTTCAAGACAAATTTGACCTCGATGCAATTTCTGTGCAGTGCCTCATTGATGGGTCTTACTAACAATAGTACATAATTCTCTACCTATAAGGGTGTCTGCAAACAGTAGAATTTACCTGTCCTACTGGAAGAGAGAATATAATTGTAATCTACAGTGTTCTAGCCAAAAGGAATCCCATTTCCAAAGATCCCTCTTGGGTCGAAATGTGACCGCCCAGCTCAAAACTAAACTCATAAGAAGTCACAAATTAGGATTCTCTTTACAGGACAAAACCAAATAATCATTTGGGTTGACCAATGCAAATTTGTGAAGCTTGTCATACCTGGGAGAGTATTCTTTCTTCTACCTACTGTCAAAATTTGGTGGTTTAAACCCATTGAGGACGAGCTGATTTTACTATACCAAATGTTTCCAGTAGACACCTCTCTGAGTATACTTGAGTCTTGTCTTCATAGAGCTTACACAAAATCAATACTGAGATACAAGCAACTTTTTGAGACTACAAGTTTTTTGTTTGTTTATTGTTGTTTTTTTCAGACAGGTACTGCTTACACTTGGAAATGGCATACATTTTCATTGAAATTTCTGTGCAGCAGCCTGAGTGATCTGTATCTTTAAATTCTTTTTCTTCCCTTTTCTATGAAACTGCACCTGGTATATGTATATGTCCCAAGGGTGTGGTGACCTACCTTGTAGCCTTTCAGCTCTCCCTGGAAACTATTAGGGTCCACTCCTGTCCACCTGGCAAACAGGCTCGAGCCAGATGCACCGGACACAACAAGTCCAGTGGGGGCACTCTTGGGTGCTACAAGGCGTGGAAGAAAGAGACAGGGTAACCATAGGTCCATGCCACATGTTGGCATTTCAAGTTAACTCAAAACATTAGCATATCATGGCTGGGGTGACAGGACATTCTATCTCAAATTCTGATGAAAATCATGTTTTTTTAGATTAATTGTCAGATAATCAGCTAAGTGATACCCTCTCCAAATCCCAACCTTACTGTCTTACCCCCAAAATGAAGCCACCAAGCATTGTTAAAGGAAAGGCGATCCCATTTGTTATAGTGCTTTGGCTGCCATGTTTTTTTTTGTTCTCCTGAACATTGCATATTTTTCAGAAACAAGGTTTTGTCGCCCCAACAACAAAATGCTTCCTGGTAAATGAGGAATGGTTTTCAGACTGAATGAACATTGTCCATTTCAAAATCAAATCTTGTTTTTCTCACATTTTGATGCATTGCTAGTCAGTGTAAACCAACTTTTATACATATCTCTATTTGTATTTGGGCAATGTGGAAGACTTGCAGCTTTTACAACGAAGGTAAAATTGATAGATACAAATCACTTAATTCATGTACCTCAAGTATCAAAGCAAACATGGTTCAACAGACTACAGTCACAGGGAATGACAAGTAATAAACTCCACAAGGTTTGTTCATTACCACTTGGAGCATACACAGAACACAAAGAGACCCTGCGCCAACTACTTTCATAGACATTTTTAGTTTTGATATTTATTACATAAAAAAGAAAGCTATTAAAACCTCTGAAAATTACCACTGTGTCCCCAAAATACATCTTCAGGCCTTTGTATATGCCTTTTTTAAAATCAAACATGCACATTCCTCACATCAAATTTTGAAAAGATGCATTGACTGCAAAAATGTAACACGAGAAAGGAAGAATGACCTTTAAATAATCGCGATAGCCTTTTTACCAGGCTACAAGAGCTAAATCCAAGAGAGAATCATCTGCACGTTCCTTCTTACCTTCCTGATAGGAGTAGATGGTTACATAATCACTCCAGGGACCTTTATCGACGGAATTTGCAGCTCGGACTCGAACCTGATACTCAGTGTAGAGTTCTATGCCTTCCGTAGCCACATAGACGGTGGCATCTGACACGTCGACCATCTCTTCGCTGGGAACTTCGCTCTGGAGCTGTGTCCACTCCACATAGTACCATACCCTTGGAGCATTCCATTCTGATGGTGGGAAGGTCTGTCAGAGGTGAGGTTAATTTCAAAACTTGGTAACAAGTTCACATATCTTATGGCTTAAAAGACACTAAACGCACTTTACTCTTGTCAAGTACTGTATACGCTGAAATTTTAACAGTGGTCTTATTCTCGTGAATTTTGCGCATAGGCTCTCAGTAGCGAAAAAAACCCCAATGTATCAAGATATTGACAGAAATGAAAACACAAATTTGTCCTACATTATGCAACACTGGCCATGGCATGTCTAGGCTGGTGCTGGATTATATGCCCATGATGAACGCTACTTGCTATCGAGCCCCCTGCTCAAATCCTTGAAACATACTTTTTTTTGAGAGAGAGAGAGAGAGAGATTTGATTTCATTTCAAGCAAGGTTTTTTTTCAAAATGGTTTGTTTGAGAAGTCACATTTTCCTCTGCATTGATTCAATACTGACCTGTCCTTTGTTCTCTTATTGTTCATACATGTTTTGTGTTACTTAGCAAAGTTTTATATATACTATGTCCATTGAAATAATTTGCAATTCAGCCTCAGGCTGCAATGGTTTTTTATTGAATGAGTAAATATACCATAAATAATATAAATGAGGAATTGATGGATGGATAAATGAATGAACAAATGGATGTATATATAGATGCATGAACAAATGAGGAATACATGGATGAATGGATGGATGAATAATTGAGTGAATGGAGGGATGAATACTTGAAGGGATGGATGAATAAATGAGTGAATGGATGAGTGAATAAATGAGTGAATGTATGGATGAATACTTGAGTGAATGTATGGATGAATACTTGAGTGAATGGATGGAAGAATACTTGAGTGAATGGATGGATGAATACTTGAGTGAATGGATGAATTAATAAATGAATGAATGGATGAATGAATACATAAGTGAATGGATGAATGAATAAATGAGTGAATGTATGGATGAATAAGTGAATGAATGAATGGATGAGTACTTGAGTGAATGGATGGATGAACACTTGAGTGAATGGATGGATTGATAAATGAGTGAATGTATGGATGAATAATTGAGTGAACAGAGGGATGGATACTTGAGTGAATGTATGGATGAATGTGTAAGTGAATGGATGAATGAATAAATGAGTGAATGGATGAATGAATAAGTGAGTGAATGGATGGAGGAGTACTTGAGTGAATGGATAGATGAATACTTGAGTGAACAGATAGATAAATAAATGAGTGAATGCATGAATGAATGAATGAATGGATGAATAAGAAGGCATGGCAGCCACTCACATCCCATGTAATCCTGAGGTCGCCTTCATTTCCTCCGCCCCCTCCAACATTAGTAGGTGATGTCGTGGGTGCTGCAAGAAGAAAAAAATGAAGCAGGAATATTCAGTATATTTCAGTTCATTCTTTTGATTGAATATTTGCTTAAAAATCAACTGTACATCAATACATCATTACAGTCCTGATCAAATCAAAATATTTCTACATTTTGAATAAGCCAAGTTTAGTCTAGGCCCAAAAAGGAGGGGGGGGGGGGGTAGTATACTGACACCTGATATGCCATACACAGATGGAAAACTAAGAAATTTTGCAGACAAATGAAGCTAGATTTGACATCTAAAGATGCAAAATGATTCAGAGGAGCTATATTACATTTAATCAGCATGCCCTGCTAACTGAAGTATATCAAGTGCACTACTAAGAAATCATCCATTCCTGTGAAGTAAATGATTATGGTATGTTGTCAACTGTCGTATGACTAGATGACACATTTTGATGAGCAATCCCTTTCAACTGTCTTCCTTTAGAAGATGTCAATTTAAGAAGTTGGTGCCCTCACAAAGCATATGTCACCATTTTCAAACAATTTGATGAACAATTATGGAAGCAGATCCCCTCACCACCACCACCACCACCACCACCACCACCACCACCACCACCACCATCACCACCACCACCACCACCATCACCACCACCACCACCATCACCACCACAGATCTTGAAAGAAACATTTGGAGATGAAAACTCTGATTCAAGTGAAAATTCATAGCTTTCACACTGGTTGGAAATCGAGAGTTCTTAATTTCGATATCAAGCAACAGGATTGTTAGGTCAAGCTTCGGAACTTACCAGCCTCTGCAGTCATCTCATCAGCATGGACTGGGCTACTCGGAGTTCCTGCTCCTATTTGGTTGACTGCGAATACTCGGAAAGAATAGTTACTGTAAGGTTCCAAACCGGTCACCATTGCAGGACCTTGGCTATCAGAGGCCACTGGAAACAGAAGAACAAGCAAAATAGATGATTAAGCCAGTTCACTGGACAGTTAGGTTATTTGTTGCTTCGGTTTGGCAAGGTTTGTTAATTTTACCTAAGATAACAAAGCCTATTTCATGTTTCTAAAGCACTATTTGAGAATAATTTCCTGTATCAATAGGATCTGTAAGCTCTTAGTGCACAACTTAGCTATAAATCAATAAAGAGACTTTTAGACCAGGCATGAAATAATCCAGACTTCTCTCTCATACTGTATACTGTACATTTAGCGAGTTTAAATTTTTGGGAATTGGGACTTCCAGACGATTTCGCAAGTGGTTAAATTCGCGATCGTGGAGTACTGTACTGAACAGAGAAATGTATATGTGTCTGTCAAATTCATATTGGGACCAGAGTCATCACTTTCGCATGTCTTTGATTTCATGAATAGAACCTGACTTCTGAAATTCAAGAAAATAAAAACCTCGCGAAATATTCGGTGTAAATAGCTGTTTATTCTGCCTTCTTGGAATGCAATGTCTTTCGAGTTTGAAATGAAGGTGACAGAAAGATGAATCGTTTGAACGTATATCAGAAAACATTAACATTGAAAGTTCAATCATGCATGATAAATTTTTCAACTTGAATCTATGCACCTATATCATCCACAAATCATGAAGTCATGAATGTTTGATTTACAATGAATTTAATTTGAGTGTACACATTCCAAATATATCAAACTTGACACAGTCACAATTAACTTCACTGCAACAGTAGTAAAAATTGTACTGTGTGATCATTTTGTTGAAGTGAAACATCAATAGATGATTTTTGCAATAACAATTGTCTGTTTAGTCTCATCTCTCAGGAATTGAGATGATTTGGGAGAACTGTCTCATTCTGACAATCTGGACTATAGTTTGAATTCCCACAAGTGGGAAATCAGTCATCTTTTTAGATGCAGTTAACACATTCCAAGCAATCAAACTTAATTCTAAAATCCATATTTCATGGCAGCTCTTCTTAAACTCAGGGTATCCACTGTACTGAAACAGACACATCACCTCCTATAAGGAACAATTCACTCAGTTTGCCCTTATAAGAATATCTGCACTTTTTTAACTCAGCTTGACTCCTGGATACTTTTATTTCCTTGCCTCCGTACCAAACACATTATAACATGCAATCCTTTTGACCCTTTATAGTGTGAATGCTGTCCATTTATTACCAATCAAACACAGGAGAGTAATGTGTTCTATCCATCTCTCAATAATTCAGACTACGTTGCTACAAACTTATAAATTTTCAAGATTTGACAACAATTTCAGCTTAAGACTGAAGTGAAAAATGTATGTGACGCTTCACTTGTTAGACCTGAATTGAATAGATAGATTTGTTGCAATGATGGAATAGAAAAGAGTAGACATGCTGAAAGATTAGATAAACCTAGAATGTAATGCATTCATCACTCCTGTTGTTTTTTTGCTGTCACTGCATGGCATTAAAGGGAAGGTAAACCCAAAGAACAATGTGGATTGAGTGAAAGCAGCAACATTAGTAGAACACATCAGTGAAAGTTTGAGGAAAATTGGACAGTCCATTCAAAAGTTATGAATTTTTAAAGTTTTGGTGTTGGAATCGCTGGATGAGGAGACTACTAGAGGATATGACGTATGAGTGGACAACAATACAAAGAAAATATAAAGGAAATTCAACAAAAATTCACTTTTCTAGAATTATGAAAGAGCAATGGACCAACCACTTTCAGAAAGCAGGGGGAATAATTGCTACCCTTAACATATGTCAATATCAAGTTGATGGAATTTGTAACTTTCATGAAAAATGGATTTTTGCAGAATTTTCTTTATATTTTCTTGGTATTGTTGTCCACTCATACGTCATAACCTCTAGTAGTCTCCTCATCCAGCGGTTCCAACATCAAAACTTTAAAAATTCATAACTTTTGCATCGATTGTCCGATTTTCCTCAAACTTTCACTGATGTGTTCTACTAATGCTGCTGCTTTCACTCAATCCACATTGCTCTTGGGGTTTACCTTCCCTTTAAGCCAAAGATTTGGATTAAGCCTTATGATCAGTTTACCACCAGGAGCATTGATGCTAAACAAAAAATCCAATAAAACGTGGAAGAGTTAGAAATACTGGAGTGCTTGTAGGCAGGCACAAGAAAGGCCCTACCTAGAGGTATATCTGGCACAGAAGGAAAAATCTGCCAGCTATGTCAACTTGACATGTGTGGGGCACTCCAACACACTTTACATATATGACAACTTTGTCATAAAACACTAGATGTCAAATTGAAGTGTAGAAACCAGTGTATAAAAATGAAATCCTTAATCTTAGGGAAATCAACATGTGCTGAAAGTTACCATGCAGAGTTGTAAACACATTGAATTACAAAGTGCATTGTGAAAGGAAATTGTAATGACTTATAATTCAAGTCAAAATTGGTGCTCTGTATTGCTATAAATGGGCAAAGTTTGCTGGAGAAACAAAAAATGAGATAATTTTTGAAATGCTGTTCCACAAGTTGTTCTGAGACACATTATTGAATAATTTCTCTTTGATCAACAACATGCACCACCTACTGGAATGTGCATCTAGGGTCCCTGATCTACTGCACAAAACAGCATGAGTGCAATACATGAGGTGAAATTATATGTCAGTGTATGTGCATCAGTGTTTGTTTGATGATACATTTTCTCCAATGATTACTGTATCATTCATCGTACTAGCCATAGTCCAGATGCACTAGTCTCTGACAAGCAAGAAAAATTGTTCAGGAAAATGTCATCTTCACAGGGAAAAAAACCTCTCATAAGCCGTGGTCACACGGGAAAATCATTGCAAAGTTCAACATTGCACAGTTCGTGAAGTGTGACTGCAAACTTCCCGAAAACTTCTCACAAAACTTCCCACTCCAAATAGGGAAATTCCCCTAACCCTCACCAGTCTTCTCAAAGTTTATGCACAGTCTGAACGCTTGCAGCTGAAACTTTGTGAATTTTGCCATGTGACCAGTCATGTGACCAGTCCATCACCTGGTTGCGGGTGGTGTCCTCAAAGCACATGCCCATTGGGATGTACATGTGTGCAATGTTAGATCACAATCATTAGCTGTCAGACAGTGTGCGCTTTCTTCTATGTTGCTCACATACATTGGTTGCCCAAACTTTTGAGAACTGAAACTTCAAGATGTTTGACTGCCAGTGTGGACGGATGTGCAAACTTCGCAAAGACTTCTCAAAGTTACACTTGACGATGTTTTGTCAGTGTGACTGTGGCTATATACTTCTGATCCACCAAGTCTTCACTAGAAGTACATGTCTCTGGTTTACAGGGAGGGGATTTTTTTGAACTTCAGAAAATGTGGCACAATGCTAAAATGGATGAACAATTTAAATAACAGAACAATGAATAGAGCACAACCTGAAACTCAACAAACTAAAACAAAACACAGTTTGGTGACTTGCTATGGCATGGAATACACACTCACACATATGATAAGGTAGGATTACTGTTGGGGATAATATTTTTAACAAACGGATGAAACAGTTGGGGAGTTCTGGTATATAGTTTTATCATAAATTGATATACTACCATCTGATTAAAGGACAAGGGTAAATCTATAAATAGATAAATGGCACAGGGAGACTTTTTTTTTTTTTTGTGTGTGTGCATATATACATATATCTATATCATATATGTCTGTGTGTGTGCTATATAATTGTGAATATTCAGCACTCGGCATAATATTGGATACTACATTCTACTAACAAGAGGTTGACAAAATGTACAGGATATCTAGTTTATCCTGGGGAGCTACTAATGCATTCCAATCACAGCATACCACATCATCAATGGCTTCTAGAAACAGCACATCCCACTGTCTGACAAGCACGAGATTCATCATTTGGAATATCCATCAAAGCTAAGATTATATCATAAAAATGCTTTTTAAAAACCATTTACACAATACACATTCTTTCACAGAACATTCACAGGAAACCGCTATTAACTAGAAAGCAAAAAACAAAAAACAAAAAAGAGAGAAATGGATGCATTATCTAAAATCAGGCATACTATAGCATACTAAGTACATGGAATGTATTGCACTGTGCTTATCCCCCAAAAAGTCATACATCCAAACATTCCCACTTAATGAACTGTTTTTTGTAATCATTTTTATATGTGAAACTTAATTCAAAAGCAGTTTATTTATAAATAGCAGACTTCAACTCTCTTCACTAGCAGTCACATCAAAGAATAATCACTTTGATTTTAAGTCAAGGACCCGGGAATTTGACATATTCTTATTTCAAATGTAACCTTGGTGAATATAAAAAACATACAAACAAAAATACCGAAAATACATGTACAGAAAGCCTCACTTTTTACAAGAGAGATTCAGAGTATCTGTAGGTCTTGTGTCTGCTTCCATGGTATACGAGAAACACTTTTCAAGTGTCCATGACGAGTAGTTCCTGTACCTTATTGGAAAATTGCAAGCAATCAAAGCAAATCAGTTCACATTTCTTTCCTCGACCCCTAATGAATGCTGTCATAGTCTGAATTTTGAGAAGTGTTGTGACTTTCATGGTGCTTTGGAATAATTCCTGGTATCTAAGAGTCACTGCATGGACACATAAAACTCAGAACAGAAGTTCATCATTCACATGACTTCAAGGGCTTAAAGAGCTGCTGGAATATGCACTGGTACAACTAATTCAATCATTCCAAACCATTCATATGGACAATCATAAAACATGTGTGCAAACCTCCATGGCTACGTGGTCATTGCTAATATTCTAACCAAAACATTGTAAAAATGTTGGCTCTAATCTCATTCTTTAATGTAAAAGGTCCTGTAAGTTGATACTTGTCTATTTATCACACCAATACATCAAAGCATTATTCATTGAACACTACAAGCAGTTCCTCAGCGGAACTCGTATGGTGCAATAATTTCATCGTGCATGATAACAATTTGACTCTGACAAATATTTCTATTTCTGAAATGATACAGGCTTGAAAAAGAACAGAGAATGTAGGATTTCAAAGGATTTGTAATCAATTGATTTTTTTTTCTTCTAAATTTCACTTGGCGAGGCTTAAAATCTGAGATAAGAGATACACCAAGCAGACTGTGATTCAAATTTTGTTAATACTTCCATACAAAAGAGGGGGCATCCTCAGCAGTTTCTCTTTGAAAATGCAGCTATCAAAATGTGAGAACTGTATACAATGTGTCCAGTAAGATAAAGGTAATACTTCCCACTTCTGCAGTGTCTTGATCTTTCAAACTCAATAAAGTGTTGATCAAGTCACATTCCCGGTCAAAGTTGAACAAATTGCTATGAAAAGCTGTCCTTGTGACATCAAAACCCCTAAGTTCTCATTACCAAGGTGCTAAAGCTTGCTGCATGGACACTGAAATGATTAACCACATGAAAAGTTCAAAACAAGTGCAGAATTTAAGTTTCTTTGTATATATGGATTTCAGTACCCTAATTCCTATCTGGAAAGTCCATGCTTCAGTTGTCAGGGACAGTATTTGAAGTGTTGAGTCCAAACATTTTTGAAAAAACAAACAAACATACAAACCTGCAAATAGGTTAAAGCTGAGATCATATCTGGCTTGAAAATGAAATTCCAATCACTTGCACATAAGAGAACTGATCTTTAAAGGGAACAGATGTTGGAATGTAATCATTCTCAGACATGTCTGAATGTAACTGTAATTCCTCTATTGTACAGAGCGGCTGGAAATGTATAGGACATTAAAAATACATGATACCCCAGTCCACTTAACACCAGAAATGAATGGCATCTCGTAGAGAAGGGCACAGTGCTGGTATCATGATGCAAAGGGCAGGTACATTGGAAGGTTTACTTTCTTTTCAAGACTTCACCTCATCTGAGACAATTTGAACACATCGTTGTAGTCTGAAACTTTAAGTAGATCTTTTCTCATTTGACAGTCCCATGAATTTCACCAGCATTGGTACTGGTAATAACTGACCAGTAATATTTGTATATAGCATATTACTGTGATTTCATATCTGTGGTACAAGATCGATCATGTTGAGCATATTTTTTTTTTTTTTTTTTTTTGGGGGGGGGTTTCAAATTTGCTTTTTTTCATGTATCTGTGATCAAAATATCACATAATTATCAATGTTATTCTATTAAACTTAATTATCAATGATATTCAATTAAACTTAATTATCAATGATATTCAATTAAACTTACAGGGCCTACAGTCAAAAACACTACTTCCAACAAATCATGTGTTTGGCTGCTAGTGTATAGCTTTTAAAAAAGGTCAAAAACAACATGAGGGAGAAAACTTTATATTTCTTTGATATGGGAAAGAAATCGTCTGAGCTTGCTACCACTCACCACTGGGGCATTTGATTTGCACTAACAAAATAGGTCTACTCTGGTCAGGAGTAGGAACTTTCAGCAATGTATACTTGGACAAAACACAGGTAATTTGAACAATCATAAGGCACAAAAACCAAAATTACACACAGATTGAGGAAAAGCAATCTCTGACTGAACTTGACTTTGAAGAAAACATAATCAAATCACTCAATGCATCAAACAAAAATCTGTTTCTATGCTACTCACAGTTATGTTTGATAGGGAGGATTTTTCTTTTATGTTTTTGAAGCAGCACAGATAATAATTTAAAAAATGAATAACATTCAAATACAGTGGTCTCCTCTTTAATCAGACAACCCGAGAGACTGAATATTTTCCCCTCCATGAAGTGCTTGACTACTATAAAAATTGAAAGTTTAGCACACTTAATTTGTGTGCTTGGTCTAGTGAAACAAAATGTATATTTTTAATCTAGCTTACTGTTAACACTTTCCTGACTGCGTAAACTTATATGGGCAAACATAAGAAAAAAAAAAACACAACCTACAGATACATACAAGTTTTGAATATCTAATTTTTTTCTAATTCATTTTGTTTTCTTTTGTCTCCTGCGTTGGTATCTGAGTATAAAATGCACCAAAATCTCCACACCTTGGAATACTGAATGTTTGTGGTTTATGTGCATCTGTAAAGTCCAGTATGCCATGAAATGGACTCATAAAAGGAGTCTCTACTAAAACCAAATCTCAGTCCCCAGGATGAGAAAACCACTGTATCATTTGCTATTCATTGCTCCCATGCATAACATATGGTCCAACAGCTGAATTCCTCAAGCTCCAGAAATGCCTTTGAGGAGGTTTTCAGAACCTTTATACCTAGGAGGAGATAGATGCATTCAGGCTCTACAGCAAAAAAAGAAGGCAACACACGGAAGGGGTTTCCAGAAAACAAAAAATCTGAAAAATCGAAAATTCAAAGAAATGAAATCAAATCAATGTTACCCTCACCGGAAAGGGATTCTTTTGGTATGCCTGTATGATAGAAGAGATGGTTAAAAGTGTGAGTTTCATTTCTCAAGTTGGCTCTGTGATTATTTCTTTCATTGTAGACAAGAAAGATGCTTGTAAACAATAGGAGAACTAGTTTTACAAGCTATTCATAGTTTGGGTTTATGTTAAATGTTCAGTTCCTGGTATTTGTGTCAAGTCTAACAAGAGCTTTACATTCAACCGTGAAATGATATAATACAATTTGTTTGTATTGTTCCTCATCAACCACTTTAAAGTTTAAATCTAGTATTTCTTGACTCAGAATCAATTTCATCTTTACATCTCTCTTTTCCTTTCTTCTTTCACTCCCCCCCCCCCCCCCCCCACCAAGGGATACAGACGTACTCAGCATTTGGTGCCTTACATCAGCAAACCCAGCGTCAGTCCCAACATGTCTTGGCTGAATAGCATCAACTCTAGTTGACTAAACAAAATTGATGCACCATCTACTTTCGGTGAAAAAATTGCATTCTTCTGGTTTGAGAGAGTAGCACAGACAGCAACCCCCTAAAAAAAAAAAAAAAAAAAAAAAATAACATTCTATATGACAGATTGGAAGATGAAATATGACATTTAGAGGGTAAGATTAAAACAATGGCAACATTAAAAAAAATCAGTGAAAATCTTGATCCTGTCTTTCCATGTATTGAGTTAAATATCATATTTTGATAATTTTGTATGGAAGACATGAGGGTCTGGTTTGAAAGTATACTAAGGTGACCAGCATGGACAACTTCAGGTCTGAAGTGGGCAAGATTTTTAATGTACAAGTGGCACTCAAACTGTCATAGTTTTCTTGCTTTTACATAATAATGAAATTCCTGAAGATTTCAATTCAATACTTGCAATGACAAAGAACCTGTAGGTTTTCCTTGATGATCAGAATGACTGTTGCTGGGTGTCAGACGAGGCTGTTCAAGTAGAGAAACCCTAATGTAACTATGCTCATTGATATGACTGCAATTATGAATGGATTTGAGGAAATCTTCCCTCACACACACCATCTCTTCAAACTATACTTTATATCTTCATGTATCACACAGAATCCTGAAGACAAGCTAATATTTCTCCCTTCCAGTAAGAAGAAGAAGAAGAAGAAGAAAAAAACAACAACATTATGTAACCTTTGATTATCTCTACCCTGCGATATCTGTGTGGCTGGTGTATTTACTGGTGTATATGTCTGTTCTGTGTGTGCATGGCATACCCTGACCACTCATAACAGGAGTGTGCTTTCAGTGAAATTCCACTTTAACTACAGCTATTAGTAACAAATGCACTGTTGTAATATGACCCCTATAACCCCATTCATACCTGTAAACCAGTAATCACAACAGAGCATTAGAACAGCATTTGTTCCAATTTTGCTAAAATATAGCTATTGCTACTCAAATATGGCATTTAGCACTGGACCAGAAGATGCTATGACTTTAAGCCTTTGACATCAATTTCAACAGGCTCATCTTTCTTTGATTATAAATATGCAAATCTTCATTTTATGAAGGATCTTCCATATTTTTTTCCAAGTTATCATTTTCACGAGAATGATTACATATTGGTAGAACCAAAAAAATGATGTCTGTGGTACAAACACATGGCAGAGAAGGAAAAAAGAAGGCTTTATATGTTTTCATTTTTAAACTAAGACTAAAATGATGTATTGTCAACTTAGCCCCATTTATTATAGTTCTGACCCTTTTGGTGTCAAATCTAATGAAGTCCCTTTCCCTGTGTATGAATCTGGGGGAGTATTTTCCAATTCCAGAGGTTGTCAAGAGAGGGCAGTGTGCACATCCATTGTGACGCTAGTACTACTCATGCTTTCACTGCCAGCAGCAGATGACTCCTGGGTGAGATGTGGAGTATGGATGAGTGAAGGGTGGGACTACTAAACACTACTGATGAATGTGAAGAGCTCTTCCCAACATACATGTCATGCCAAACAAGAGGACATTTTTATTATGTGACCTGCCACAACAAAAGGATCCGAAAGTCGCTGAAGGCTGAGCCAAGAAAATCGAGTTTGAAGTCAGATCGTCAAAACCATCAGATTTCTGGTTTGGGCATGATTTTCTAGTCTAGTGTATCGTCTACCATTTGCCAAAATTTTGAAGTTAGACAATCAAAGGAAAGGCAAGAAATTAGCGTTTTTGGGGGACATAACTTTCTGACATTCAACGGGACAGAAATGTGTCCAAAGATTTGGATTTAGTGCTGCAGATAGACTCCGCCCCTAGCAACGAGGGAGTGATCTCATTGGTCAGTGCATGGCATCCTGGTTACTGATTGGTCGTGTGTAGACCGTTGGCGCTAAGCGTGAATGAACATTGCGGGAGGTTGCTAGGATAATACCTCTTATTGCCTAGAGGTTAAAACTGTCTTGCCTCCTCTGATCACAACTGCCTCGGAAGGAAAACTTCGAAGGCAGTTTTCTTGAAACGCTGATTTCCTAAACCACTTGACATGCTCTAATGAAATCATTGATATCTCCGCAACCGAGTACTTTCATGAGCCGTGTTATATATGACATGAAAGTGGAAGAGTAAGGGAATAATGCAATGTCATATTCAGAAAGTCAACCTCCCCGACATTCTGGATCCTTTTGTTGTAGCGGGTCACTACTAGTCAACTCAAGCTACCTGGCAGTCACACCGCTAGGGAACTCACCTTGCCGAATAACGCTCCACTCATCATCATAAGATGTCTTGGCCTCGATGCTGTACGAGGTGATCGGACTCTCGTTGGGGCTGCCGGGGACCCACTCAAGGGAGGCTGTGAGTCCATCGATGTCCACTGTCAGGCCAGAGGGTGGACCAGGGGGACCTGTGTACCGAGCAACAATCATCCAAAACAAACATTCTTATTTACCCTGTTATTGTGGGGATGACCTATCCCCTCCCAATGAAAAAAAAAAAGAAAAGAGAAAAGGACAAAGCAAACAAACAACAAAGAAACACAACTAGCAATAACTAACAAGGACTGTATTAAAATTTGCACGCTTTTCATTTTTGTCATGTCATTATAACATCAAAATGAACAAAAGAACGAATGAATACACACAACAATCTCCCGCTGCCTTGGATAACATGAGGGAAGAAGAAGAATAAGTAGAAGAAGGACAAAACAGAACGGAAGAGAGTAAAAAGGAGAAAGAAACTGAGGGATTAGAGCATGAAACTGAAAATGAAAGGATAACAAAAGGGGAAAGAGAAAATTGCAAAAGGTAAAGAAAGAGACAAAAACATTGAGGAAGAGAAAAAGGATGATGACTAACCGGCGATAGAAACTGTGGCTGTTCTTGAATCCCTGTCGGCAACTGTCATGGCGATACAGGTGTACTCGCCAGCATCGTGTAACACGGCATCTTGGATCCTCAGGTTGCCGTTTTCTCTCTCAGGCTGGGTCATTGCAAGACGGTCATATGTAACAGAATTAAAACATGCTCATGAAGGGTACTGAGAACACATATCACAGCTCTCTTTGGAATACCTACTAACTCTCGCCCAATACAATTTGATTTGTCGTCTCATCTTGCTTCTTTATATGCTATTTTGTAGATTTGAAAGGCACATATACAAGCACCTAGAGCTACCTTTGTAACAATTCTGTAATGTGAAAGTACAATAAAATACTAGTACAACAATTACATTTGTACAGCGCTCACACTAACTATTTGTTTCACAGCATTTTACATCACAATGTCTATAGTGCAACTGCTATATATAGATACATTCTACATCTATTAAATTTTTCTTTCATTGTATACACTCAAAATGATCTCAAATCTAAAATCAAAATCAACTTCTAAAAATTAATGCACCTCTACTACAAAATCACATAGACTGTACCACAGAGACAAAGGACACGGCAACCCTCTGAAAAGCCTAAAGGCAAAGTGTACGGGTCTCTCACCATACTGAATCTCTCATTCTGGACCATTTCGATCTGCACCCCGTTGAACTCCCAGACATATCGAAGTTCCAGCACATCATCAGACCGGGCAGAGCACTGAAGGGTGGCCGACTCTCCAACGTTGATCTTGGTATTTTCAGGTGGGGTAGTAATCACTGTAGCCTCTGGAATCATTAGGGGAAAAAAAAAAAGCTAACAGATACAGTACTCTCCGCTAAATCTGGTAGAGTCTAGCATATTAATTCATTCACAGCACAGACACAACTGTACCACATACTAATCATATACCTTTCTGCATCAAACACACAGCACGGTATGTTGCTTACAGCCACAGCTCATCTAAAGTCACACAACAGCTTTAGTTTCAGTGTTTGCAGCATAATTCTACAAACAATCTGCGTGCAGCCCCGAGTCCTAATCAAGCCAAATGCATGATTCTAGACGTCAGTCATTTTGAAACTACATTCATATATGAATATGCAGCCAAATGCTGCAACAAATTCTGCTGCATCCCTGTGTATAGAATGGGAACTGTAATTTTTTTTTTTTTAATTGATAGTCCGAAGAAAGGTTAGAATCTTGATGTAGCTAGTTTATTCTTTTTCTCGATAGCTAGCCATAGCTCATAGGCATTGTAGTTACTGTATAGCTGTTATTTTCGTGTACAGATATTTTCACAAATGAGGAGGTCACAGACATTTTCGCAAGATGTTATTTTCAAAAAGTGACGCCAACGCTAACAGAAATGTGCTATTACCCTAGCACATGGAGACATTTTCGTGTGTTGTTAAATTCGCGATCCAACTGAGATTCGCGAAATTCGCGGAAATCAAACCCTCTCGAAAATAACAGCTTATACAGTATTAGTGTGACCCTCTGTGTAGGAGTGTGGGTGAGTTGGGTAGTGTGTGTAGTGCTGATGCAAAGGGTTATGCAAACATACTTCTATTATTAAAAAGGCAAATTGGTCGAACACAGAACATCTGACATGTTTACATGTCAACTTCTCCACTGACTTTCAGCACCTCATAGTTTCTTCAAAATTCATATTTACACAAATCTTACAGGGATGGTATAGTATTGGTGGAGACGACGATTGGGCCTTTAGCTTTTTGTGAGATACCAAGAAACCACTTGTGAAATAATACATATCATACCATTCTAAGAGGAATCCAAAGTTTATTTATTGAAAATCGGTTTTGGAATGGCCGAGACATCCATAAACAAAGTCAAACAAAGTGATCCCTATAAAAGGTAGGTCCTACCATTTATTAGGATCCCTCTTTTTTTTGATATGTCAGCCATTTCAAAACCAATTTCATCAAATAATTGTTGAATTCCTCTTGGGATTAGATGATCTTTCATATTTCATAAGAGGTTTCTCATTATCTCACAGAAAAATGTTAAAAACCTGAAGTTGGGTCTCAAACGAATCTATACAATACAATACCTTTAAAAGCTTTCTGTTGGAAACCATGGAAATAGATCGGGTTAATCTAGAAAATTTCTACCCGATTATCCGGAATGCCTACCCAATTATCCGGTAAATATGGCACCCATAGGGAACTGCTTTTCACTTTGCAAGTCGATTAAGTGAAGTACCCAATTAAGCGGTACCCAATTAAGCGGAGAGTACTGTAGTGATAGCAGAGTGATTACGTCAGGAAATTTCTTGAAGCACTGATTTCAACCAATACCCCCCCCCCCCCCACCCTCACCCTCACCCTCCTTCACTTTCCTTAGCCTCCGCTCAGAATTTTTGATGAATTTGGGATACAAAACACACAAACATACACACACTACTGGGTTTGACTTCTTACTTTGCAATCTCAATCCCATCTGGTTGATTCACCAACTGACTATCTCCATGCTCATAATAGAAGATTAATAGAACAGCAGTGCCCCACTGTTGGTTTTAAAGGGTAAACTCTCTGTATCACTATTATTTTACACCTCCTTGTTCTATAACTGATAAATGAGAATAGAAAATGGGGTTGCATTGGGATTTGAACCCCAGACCTCCAGAATGCTAGACCAGTGCTCTTACCCACTGACCTATGGAAGGCCCAAGTGTGGTGTTCACTTAAGAAACCCCTTAATGCTCATTGCTTGTGCTGTCAGAAGCTTACATAAATGTGATATAGACCTGAACGATGGAAATTATCTCGAGTATAAATGCGAGGGATCAGTGAAGTGATGCAGATTTTTGAATATATAATAAATGCACCTTAAAATTATAATAAGGGGTCTAGGGCAATTATTCCCTGGGCAATTATCCCTGGCCCTAATCCTCATCCTAATTCGCATCCTAGCCAACACTCTAACCCTAAACCTAACCCCAATCTTTACTCTACCCTTACCACTAACCAATATCTAGCAAGGGGGGGGGGGGGGCATTTGCCCTTGTATGATAATAAGATATATAAATATTTTAATCACTCACCTTTAATTGCAACAGTAAAGGACATTTGATCACTACCATAGCGGTTGGATGCTTGGCAAGTGTAGGTTCCTCCGTCACTCTGCTGGACATTGTTGATGACCAGGTGAGGTGGGTCAGCGGTCAGGTTGTAGTGGGCACTATCTTTGATTGGCTCATCATTGTGGGTCCACGTCACATTTGGGAATGGTGCACCGTCCACCGGGCATCTAACGGTCACTCTTGCGTTCTGGGGTGCCGGCTGCTCGGCCACAGTAGCCCCAGGAAATGTGGGCGGGAAAGCTATGGAAAGAATGGCGATTTTAAATCACGCTATTCTCTGTCACAACTATTCTGCTCACGCGAAATCTGCGACTGTGTTTGGGACAAATATCTACATCATGGCAGATCCCGCCCAGGAGTGTCTGTGCTGTCTGGAAGTTCTTATTCTGATTTCTGTGGTAAACATCCTATTCCATAGTCTATTTCTATTTTAAAACTTCGGATCGGAAACCCTAACTACATGTGATAGTAGGCCTCATTGTGTGCTGTCTGTCTTACCAACTGATACTGGAGGTAGCTAGAAATCCTGATGTGACGAAGAAAAACAAAATTGTCCCTTGCCTTTAAGTAAAGCCATACAAGATGATGAGTAGTAGAACTAATAAATTGCATTTTCATGACCTTTCAACTTGTAAAGTGAAAGAAAAAGTTCTCATTTGCCCACAGAACTGCCAATTTTTCCTCTTAAATGTTACATAAATGTGTGAAATAATGACTGTTATAACACAGTTTCAGCTATAACCCCCAAAATACAAAATACTAACCAAAAAGGTTCAAACTACAATCTCACAGCTAACCCGTGCATGGTTGCTATGTGGTGTTATATATCCAATTACATTGATTATATATCAGGCCAAAGCAGTATTCATTGCACACAAGAGAGAGTGAATTGCATGCAGCTTGTTCTGCATACAATTCAATACTACTGCTGGGACACGATTTGATCATGTACTAACACCATTCTACATGCACACTACTGAATGTGGAGAGCGCTTCAGGAATAAAAGTCCGGTGCACCAAATTTTCTTATTTCTCACTTGTAATCTAAAAGTACTACACAGCAACTCAATGTTCTGGCAAATCATGTTAGCCAGACACATTTTTTGGTAAAGTTTTCTGATATATTGCAAGCAAATTCCAAATGGAGGAAGATGAATTTGGAGTCCTTCTGAGTACTATGTTTTAGCTTAAAACAACAACCTCATCAGCATCATTATCATCATTACTAATGCTACAATCATCATATAATTATTATCACATCGTTGTCATGATCATCGACCAGTAATATATAAGAAACGGTAATCAAATTGTTTGAATCTGCAAACTAAGAGTAGTATGTTCTGGGATCAATGACAGCATTGTAATACCAAGTTTTCAAGGGGACAAGTTCTTGAGAATGCTCACAATGGCTCCTCCATCTTCCTACGCCTCTTCTTGGCAGCTTTCTTGAAACCCTTCATGGCAACTCCTCCAGACGGAGGAGCCATTGTGAGCATTCTGTCTGAAAGCATCCTAAGGTTGCCTTGTACCAGTTTAAGATTTTGACCCTTATGTATTCAAATGTTTTCATGAAAATGCCCCTGCATACCTCAGTGAACTCATGAAGCCTTATCATCCTGGTTGTAATCTGCGCTAAAAATCAAAAAATCTCCTCTCTGAAATAAGTGTCAAATCTAAGACTTTTGGTGATCGGGCTTTTAAAAAAATGGCACCATCATTATGGAATAATCTCACTCTCAGCAATAGATGCATTAAAGACTTTGAAAAATTCAAATATGTGTTACAAAGTCATCTTTTTGATAATTGTTAATTTATGTGAATAGAGAAATATTTGAAAGATTTTGTTTCCATTTGTACACGCATAGAGACTATCTTATGGTATTATGCGTTCTAAGAACTGACTATTATCATTATTACCACAGGAAGAATCTCACCTCTGACAGTCAGCTGTGCAGCAGAGTATATGGTGCCAATACCATTGCTGGCAAAACACTGGTACATGGCGGAGTCATCCACTTTCAGGTCTGTGATCTCCAGGACAGCGTAATTGTTTCTGAACTGGTGTCTCTCCCTGTTGTCGTCCAGAACTTCCCCATTCCTGTACCACGTGTAGGTGACGGAACCGCTGGCGCTTTGGGCCTCCACTTCCCACGTGAGGTCAGTGTGAATGTCTTTCTGTGCACTGTGCGGCATGCTGACCCAAACAGGTGGCTCTTTACACATAAAGAGGAAACAAAATGTACGGATGTCATGCAAGTTGTTAGAGTCAGGGCATCATCCACTTGTGACATGCTGCAGCAGCTAGGCACAGATGCTAATCTATGACTGAATTTTGTTATGAAGTGCTGTGAAACCAGTCATTGACTGTGTAAGGGTGCTATATAAATGATCCGATTGTATTGTATTGTATTGTATCAGTGTTTGGTAGATACCTCACTAGCTGCCATCTTTTACAGTCACTAGAACTACGACAAACTGGCGATTAAGAATCTTATTTTGCAATTCTGTTTTGTTTTTTTTTTTTTTAAACCAATCTCCCTGTGATTGAGATGTTGTAAGTGAAGGTAAATATCAATGTCTAAGCATGTAAGGTGAGCTACATAGAGTGCTCTTTTGATGTCCTAGAACACTGAATATTAGTAAAATTCCTCTCAAAGTTGTTGGGGATTGCCCTTTAATTCAATATTTAGTTATTGCTCATGAGGGGGCCGCAGCTTACAAGCCCTGCTTTCCAGCAGCCCCCTCTATGTCCAACAACATTGTTTCAGTGTGGTTGCAAAAGTCAAAACATAAAATTGCATTTCCTTACAGTGTAATAATAATAATAATAATAATACATTACATTTGTAATGCGCTTAATACAATGTTTCTAAGCGCACAAAGTGTACCCTTGTGTATCAAAGTGTATTCAAAGTGTATCCTTTGTTGCAATGTTGTGTTAATTTTGCAAAACCATGTACACCTAAATGTTTTACTGTTTTTTTTTTCTGTTAGAAATGAAAATAAATGAAAGTAAAGTAAACAAGAGACCTGCGGGTCTAGCGCTCACCTGAGTATCGCAAGTTCACCTTTTACACAGTCACTAATCTAAATTATTCACAGCTCTACTAAAATTTGACCAGGCATTCTCAAGTAGAAGATGAAAATGTACAATAAGGGCCCAAATTTTTTAAGATTCCTTAATTTGGGGGGGGGGGGGGGGGATTGGGGCCCCCTGGGGCCCTCTGGGTGGGGCATGGTGCCCATATTGATAAATTGAGATCCTGACCCCCTAGGGATGCTACCTGCCAAGTTTGACAAAAATCCATCACGAGGTTTTCAGGAAGAAGATGAAAATGTACAATTCAGGCCCCCATTTGGACCTTCCCAACCCCCCCCCCCCCTGCCCCCAAGAGGGGCACCCCTGGATCTGCTATGAACAAACTTGAAACTACAGTCATTAATGTACTCACTCATAGTATTATCTTAGCTCTATCACTTCTGATTCTAGAGAAGATTTTTAAAGATTCCTTCATTTTGGGGGGTTTGGGCCCCCCTGGGGCCCCTGGGTGGGGCATGGTGCCCATTTTAATAAATTGAGATCCTAACCCCCTAGGGATGCTACCTGACAAGTTAGGTGAAAATTGGTCATGGGGTTCTCAAGAAGAAGATGAAAAAATGTACAATTTAGGCCCCATTAGGACCCTTCCCCACCCCCCTCCCCTGGGTCCCAAGGGGGGCACCCCTGATTCTGCCATGAACAAACTTGAAACTACAGTCATCAATGTACTAACTCATTGTATTAACTTAGCTCTATCACTTCTGGTTCTAGAGAAGAAGATTTTCACAGATTCCTTAATTTTGGGGGGTTTGGGCCCCCCTGGGGGCCCCCTGGGTGGGGCATGGTGCCCATTTTAACAAATTGAGTTCCTAACCCCCTAGGGATGCTACCTGCCAAGTTTGATGAAAATCAGTCTTGGGGTTTTTGAGAAGAAGATGAAAATGTAAAAAGTTTATGCACGACGGACGACGCACGACGGACGCCGGACGAAGGGCGATCGCAATAGCTCACTTGAGCCTTTGCCTCAGGTGAGCTAATGACGGAGAGGCACTGAATGGAATTAATCAAAACTTCAAAACAGATTTTCTGATTTCCCTTTTAATTTCAGAGTATTTCACTTTTCTTAATGCATTTCTTGTCCACATCAATGTTTGGGGGATAATTCATCTTTTTCATAATGTGCTATCTTTCAAACAGAAGAGGGATGGTGGATAGTGATGTACTGTTGAAAGTAATAACAACTTAGAGTGAGTTTGGGCAAGGTAGATACTGTAGTGAGAATCCCACAGATCAGGGGGCATTTCATGAAGCGTTTTGTCAGACATTTTTTGTTGTTGTGACAAACTGTTATGGGCTACAGAAATTCTTGAATCTGATTGGCAGAGAACAAATTTGTCAGAAAAAATATCTGACAAAATGCTTCATGAAATGCCTCAACCCCCCCCCCCCCCCCCTCGAAAGAAGCAACAAACCTTTGACAGTCAGAGTCGCTTCAGCAGCGATGCGGCCAACCCTGCACTGGTAGCTTCCGGCTGCATCCCTCTGGACATCCCTGATGACCAGCACTTGGTTGTTGTCCTGTATGGAACTCTGGGCTGGCATGGGGGCACCGGCGGGACTGGTGCGGTGCCATTCGATGAGTGGGGGATTACCGTCACTCATCCTGTCAACACACATTGCATAATCATGGTTATCGTGTGTAAGGTCTTTTAATCTTGTCCAGCATCGCTGCTTGGGGTAACTTACTTTTGGTCGAATATGACTTTGACTCAGACTGCGATGGTTTATCAAACCCACATGACAGATTGAAACTTATCTGAAGTCCTTAACAGTCTAAACTTACATTGCATATAGTAAATGATTGCATGAATTTAATGATAATCATATCATATGGACTGGTCTTGAGGGGATATTTATTGCCTGAACTCGAATTGTCTTGCCCGAGTCAAAGACGATATTGGAACAAATTTGGGCCTGATCCGATTAGGCAAGATCGTTCGAGGAAGAAACTAGAGCTCAGAGCTTAGTTCACCATCAGATGCCATTTCCAGTTGCAAGTCCAGCAAGTGTCGGATAAGTGTCAAAGCAGTCTGACAAGTGTTGAGTTTATCCAATGTGGGTTAGACTTGTGTTGTGTGACTATCAGGGGTGTCCAACTGACGTCCTATGACAGTCTGTTGAGTTTCCGATGATTTAACAGTCATCAGACAGGTTAACTTGAGTCTTGTTCTGGGGATAATTTGGCATTGGTATCACCCTTGGTGAGCCTTAATGCGAGTCTCTCGACCTTGTCCCATCAGATTTCATCGCAAATTATCGGGAACACCTACATTTTTGTCACAATTATCCCTGTCTTTTGATAAATCTAATGATAATGACTGCTTGTTTTAATGCAGTACAGAATGACTTTCCTCTTGCTACTGCTTACAGATTTGAGTGATTGCTTTCACAATCACCACTTCATTGTACTGATCTCAGTATTACCTGCCAAAGAAGAAGCACTCAAATGTGACACTCTCTCCCACAAGGGCATTGGCATCCTCTGGTTTGTTCTCTTCATCGATGCGAACGTCTGTATTTGGGTTGGAGACTGTAACATAACCAGGACAAAAGCATACATGAACATCATAAGAGTGACATTTCAAAACAATGTGAAATACTTGTCAACTGTAAAGATTTTAATTGCAGGGATTTCAATGACCTCCATATTCTCAACATTGATTTCCGGATTTTATTTTTTAAACCTTTTTATTTCATTCTTTTCCCCCCACAGACACAGTTATCAACCAGCCTTCATTTCATCTTTTTTGTATCTGTGACACTGCATAACAAAAACGTTGTATGGACTGCTTATCTGAGTTTGGCTTCTGGACATTTCATGAAAGAGTAAACCTGTCTAGACCTAAGTTTGGAAGAAAAAAAAAATAAATAACAGGAGTATGCTGAACAGATATTTTAGATTCTATTTTTTGATTTTGATTTTGATCATGGTTTACAATTTGGTAATCTAGGGCCACTTCTCATCATATTACTGTATGATGGTAACATCAGGCCCCCCCAAAAACACAAAATTTTCATGTAAGCAAGAAAGACACACACACACTCACAAATATGTGCACAGAGTGGGAGAGCGGATGTAAAATAGATTTGTTTTCAGAGTTGTTATTGTATCAGATGCATTGTATTAGATGTAAAATGGATTTGTTTTCAGAGTAGGTGGTGTTGTTTTTAAAAATCAAAGAAGTTTGTGGATACAAGCTGTCTGATGAACAAGGGGAGATTATTCCACAGCTTTGATGCGAGGGATGAGAACTGATGTAAGGCTCACCTGTGGTGGTGGTGACCACTGTTTCTGGGCTTATTCTACCTCCAGAGCTGGCATCAGAAGCAATATCGCTTGTCACAGTGCATCTGTACGAGCCGTCGTCGGTGGCTAACGCGTAGGCAAAGCAGAGTCTACCATCATCCATGATGCGGATTCGGGAGTTCGTCGAAATCGGGGTAAAGATTTGGCTCTTCATTTTGGTCCAACTTGCAATAATGCCTGTTGAGAAAAGACAGTCATTATTCAATTAATTTCTTTCTAGTACATATTGTTAAGATACAATAAATCCAATTAAACAGCGAAAAAGCCTTCCTGTTGATGAGATGACAAAACACAAACTAGAGTGTCAAAGTTTTGACACTATTGGAACATGATCCCTAACTGATAATGTGATTTCAGAATCCACAGAATATCGATAGCAGGTAATCTTTTCTCGCACTTAATCTGGTGTGAATTACACATAACAGGGCTGCATTTATGCCACAGCATTGCTGTCGGTTAATACACTGTACCTGCAGAATGGATTCTAGGAGGACAGCTAATATAACATGGGGAATCTGAATGCATTGCTAACAAGCAGAGTTACAGAAAGGTTTCAATTTGGATGCTTTGAATATTATCATGAAGACTTTGTCTTGGCATTGAATGTCTGGCTCTGGGCAAGCAGTGCTTACATGTATACCAAATTACTTCTAATACTAAGAGAAGTATGACATAGACTGGTTAGCAATGTAGACATCATTAACTTTGCTACTTTTTGTAACACAATGAATGTCATAATGATGTATTTATCTATGCACTGCTCCCCTCTCTCTCTCTACATTCTGTGAGTGGGTATGAAACTCAAATTGTGTATTAACTCAAAATGTGTAATTGCCGCATTTGCAAATATTTAGCTGGATAAACCAATAAACCAATAAACCTGAGAGTAGACTTACAGCTGGAATTAGAAGTAGAGAGGATCAGATTATGTATAGGTCCTGTTTTTCAAACAAACATCTATGTCATTATTGTGATAGACATCACAGAGAGAGAGAGAGAGAGAGAGATGATGATGATGATAATGATAATAATAATAATAATAATAATAATAATAATAATAATAATAATAATAATAATAATAATAATAATAATAATAATAATAATAATAATAATAATAATAATAACAATAATGATAATAATTGCAATGATAATAACTCACAAAAATAAGTTACAGATGGACATATATGGACACATCAGGATGTTAACTGGGTTAGGATATCACTTTAATAAAACTGAAAGTTGTTCAGGAGAGTGGAGCTACCAAGCTGATATAAACACTGCAAGACATAACATCCTCTGTCTGCTGTGCTTTTACTACTCTACCAAGAATCTATTCGGATCTTTCTAAATCTATTGTTCAAATGTTTCTGGTTCGTAGTCTAATAGATATTTTTCTTCTAGAGTTCTCTGTAGACCAACTGATACATTTTTTTTTCATATATCATGAGTACTTGGTTTGACTCTATGTCTACAAATAGGTTCATGAAAATCAAAACTGTCTTCAGAGTAGAAAAAGAAAAGTCATGGAAAGGCTTTTCTACTAATATTTTGTCTGGCTAAAAGACTTGCAGACCACATAATCTGCCCACAAATATAAGAGATCCCAGAATACACTTCTCACACTATTTATGAACCTTTGAAAGAATGTCATCTCAACAACAAGATTTCAACAAAAAAAAAAAAATCAAATTTGAAAAAGTCACTCTGAAGAGAGTTCTAAGCAAAACAATATTTGATAATGTTATCATGGATTAATAACTCATACAGAACAGTATTATTTCAAGTTTCACTTCAAGAGATTATATCAGTGCAAATACAAGATGAGAAGCAAAAAGCAATGAAGTCGAAAACACCTCCAAGAATGAAGATATGATGAACTGCTGATTAAATGCTTTACTGTAACAGGTAAATGCAGTCTTCAAGATACATTCTCAGAGATAGAAGTATAAATGGCATTGCTTTGATCTAATGCCTACAGCCTGTGAGTACTTGGACAAGATGCCCAAAATATACGTTACGGCTCAGTCTCTTCACGTGCAAAGGGGCAGGGAATGAAAGATGAGAAATTGAAGAAAGAGAGAGACACACACATACACACAGACAGACACATACAGATAGAGATACAGAGAGATAGACAGGTATAGGTAGATACAATGTATAGCGAGGAAGATATAAACAGACAGACAGACAGACATACAGATACAGAGAGGCAGATATAGATATAGAGAGACAGACAGAGACAGACAGACAGACAGGTAAAAGAAAGCACAAATAGTCCTTTTCTTGCATTCAACATAGAGAAAGGATAGATGTGATATGGCTATGTTCTAGGACGCAAGGAATGACAAATGATGCTCGTTTCTAATTTTGCTGCAAAAGATTCCGATATTATAAAGACAGCAAGGAGCTGAAAATGCAATCAATGCTGACTGAATTTGGTGGTACAGCCATGACCTCCATGACAGGGATCAAAGAAGATTTGCTATGTTCTGAATTTGTGTACCTCTCCAGCCAAAGAAACAATGGAAATCAGCCAGGAATGATCCCTATGTTGGTATTGGTCCGTCATGGATAGATAAAATCTTCTTGCATACATCATGCATACTGTAATTGATTGAGCCAGCACTGGTGAGAAAGATATCAGTATGTTACATAATTAAGACCAATCTGCAGCAGCTACTCTGAATACCAAGTTGGGATCCAATGATTAAGGGCCCTAAACAGGCCTCAGTCATTCTTATTTATGATATGCAGATGAAGAGTGCAGGCTTTGGGGACAAATAGCTATCAGGACCAAACACAAAGTGGCAAAGGGATTAGGTGCCTCTCATTCATAAGGCAGCTACAGTATTGGAAACTTTCAGTTAAACAACAACCAATGGCTGTGGATGTGCATTCCAACCAAGGTTATGACAGTTGCTACATTTTCAAACTGCATACTTCATTAGCCTATTGATGTAACTGGGCTTTGACATTTCAAACATTAAGTGCCTTGGAGAAGTGCGCTCCTAATGCATTTAATGGCACTTCTTTCATAATCACATTTGTTTATGCAAGGTGAAATGAATTCCTTGAACTGACACAGACAACTACTCATGCTGCAGATTAAAACGGAAAGTGGAAATCAGATAAAGATAACTTAATGATACTGGTTGGCCCTGAAAAATAAAACACATGTGACAGCTTTGCATAAAACTGTTCAATTAAAGATGATTGGTAGGTTGGTTCTAAAGACTAATATCTGTTTGATGTCCTTCTACAAAGTAAAATTTGTGACTGTGACCATAAAGATAATGGTGGATTTTTTTTTTCATCAATTTTTGACTTCACATAAAACAAGACATGAAGAACTCTTCAATAAGGCCTGTCTGCCTCTTGTGGATGTGAATTTAAGCCTATGTGACAACTGACCATAGAAAAGTCATACAGCCAGTCCAATTCACAACACTAACAAATGCTGTGAAATTTTCAGAACCTAAAACACTGTACACGCTGATGCATGCTATCTTAGTAAGATGCTTGTATCAGTACCAAATAGATAACTTTGGTTGGGCTTGCTTTCTTATGCATTAAGTTGCAGCCAAACTTTGATGGAGTACAGCAAATTTTGTACAAATGGGATGAATAGCAAGGATAAATTGAATACCACATGGTAATCAAATTACATTGTGTATGCTTATTTCTACTTAGATATAGAGCAGCATTGTACTTCATCAGTGATAATTCTGGCTTGGCACTGCCAGTGTAAAGCCAGGTGAGAGAATTGTTTGATCAGGGTACGGCAAGCACACACACATTTTAACTCTGAGGGGGGTGCTGTGACATAGCGGATAAGACTCCCAACTCCAAGTAGGAGGACCCAAGTTTGATTCCTGCCCAGTGCTTACATCCTTGGACAAGATGTTTTTACCCAACCCACCACATCCCTCTTGAACCAGGTGCAAAAATCTGTACCTGGTTACACTAGGGTAATAAAAATAGAAGGGTCCTCTGGTAGAGCTGTGGCAACATGATGAAATGGCTACGAACAAGAAACTGCCTCCACAACTATGACCAGTAGTAATACTTAATGTTTACTTATCATTACATACACCATTCATAATGTATGATTTTTTTCAAATGTTTTTGATTCCAAAGCAAGCCACACTACCAGCCCATCCCATACATTCATACAAGTTATGACATGAAGAAAATACTCAGTTATTTCAGGTTTCTTTATTTTCTCTTTCAGGGGGGGGGGGGGGGGGTGGGGGGGAGAAAGAGGAACAGAGAAAAAAGACTACGACAGTAATTATGGCTTACTAAGATCACAGAAATGTTACCTCAAAGAGAGGATAAAAAGAGAGTTGGAAAACAAATTTATTAAAAGTGATCATTGTAGTATACAATTACAATTATTAAGAGAAATGATGAACAAAACAGACAAGAAAGCAATAAACAACTAAGAATGAAAACTGCAACAACATAACACATATCATACATGAATAAAAATAATACAAAACAGAAACAAAGAACAAAAACTGGGGAAGAACACTTTTCATTACCAAAATTACATGTAAACTAAATGTCCACAAAAATTGCAAAAAAGAAGGGAAAAAAAAGAGAAAAACAACGAGCAAGACCAGTGTTATTCAAAAAGAACTGACAGAAGAAGAAAAATTGAAGGAAGGGATACCTTTGTTAGAATCTAAAATGAAATATGGGGGCGGGGGGATATAATCAAAACTGTCTGATATTTTGTTTTCATTTTCCCCTCACAGTTACGATGAAAGGCTTTTATTACCCTTTTTGTTGTGGATTTTAAAACTGAACAAAAAAAAAGCTTTCCTATGTATTACCTGTCATTCAAAGGTAATGTATGGCACCATATACATATATGAACCACACCATATATATAAGTGTATTTTGCGGCGTGTCTATTCTCCCAAAGTTTGCCAGCTGACCCACAGTTACAAAAAGATTGCCTCACATAAATGTGCTGTAACAGTATTTTGTATGAAGGGTGGGATTTTCTTTTTCCATTCAATCAAACTAATTCCTGACAGTGAATTTAATCACTCACAAAATTGCCTTCCTAGTCCCCATTCACAAAGTACCATACTTGTGAAAAAAAATGGCATTGATACTTATATGAACACTACTGATGGAGACAAGTTGTTTGCGGTACACTGATATGAAGCTACAGCAAGCTGTATTCAATTCTAGCTTCAAGCAATGGTGCTGAACATTGTTTTAGCAATATACACAATGTAAGACACTGTGATGATGTGGAATGAATTCACAATGTCCTCCTATCTACACACAATGCTCTATGATAATGGCTGGGGAAGACTCAACTGTAGATTTGCTATCAAAACAAAAAACAGAACTATCTACTTGGCAAATCACAAATCAGGTTTTGTCACTGATGCGTTTTCATTAATACAAGATTGAAGCTTCTACAAGCAAACATTAATCCAATATGATATTGCATCCATTCTTCGTCAAAAAAAAAAAAAAAATTATGATATTAAGTGAAAGAGGCTGTTAAGCCATAGTTGGTATCAAAATGCATAGGAAATACATTTGTGACAGATGACAGATGAGGAATTAAAGTGTCACAGAAATTCCTTCAAGTGTTCTTTAACTTATCTCTTCCGAGAAAGACTTGCTCTATGAAAAGTTGTGTGTTTAATTGAAAGTTACATCAGACAGGTACATAATGATTCTCGATAATCAACCAGCAATTCTTGCTTCTAATGGTGGGCTTTTTGTGTGCAACTCTCTAGACCAATCACTGACAACTTACTGTAGCTTGGCGTGACATCTTTTACTCATCAATATAAAAGATATCCTCACATAGGCCATGTGACTTTTTGATGAATACACTTCAATGTGCCAGGAATCTCTACTAGGGAAACATATTTCCAATATAGGTGTATTCTACTCAGTCAAGTTTCCTGTATATTTCAAACAGGAATATTACAGAGAAGAAGTGCAAACTTCTTTGAAGCTCAAAGAGGCTTCCATTAAACAATATATCATGTCATTGTTGCTACAGGAAAGCGTGCCTTGGGTGGCTTTTCTGTTTACTGGTTTTATTGTTGACAAAAGAGAAAATAACCTCTCATAAAATGTAATGACCCTTCTTCCTTGACAATTAAGCTTGAAGTATTCTTTGAAGCTGACATGGTCCATTTCACTTCGACTGGAAGAGTCTGTATTACATACAATTATACCAATCATTATAGACAAGGTTTAAATTCAGACAATATTACATTGAAAATCATGAATGGTTAGTGCTGGTGTAAATGATATCACTTTTGCCAGCATCCATGCATGTGGAGTTTGTGCTATAATTGACTGGATGCATGGAAACTCACACTCTTTATGCATTGATAAACATTACTAGTATGTTTATAAAGATCAGGTCTTTAGAACAAGCTTCTATTTGGAAGCTAGCACTGCAGTCCATATCCAACCAGGTGCTATCACTGCCTACATTGTATATTAGGATCAGAAGCATGAAGTATAGTCACTGACCATGCGATATGGTATGTAGACAGGAGAAAAGAAAGAAAGAAAGAAAAAAAGAAAGAAAGAAAGAAAGAAAGAGAGAGAGAAAGAAAGAAAGAAAGAAAGAGAGAGAGAGACCTGCATAGCACAAAAAAAACATATTGTCATCGAGAGTTCAAACAAAGATGGAAAATCTTGTCAGGATTTCATCACATTGTACAAGTACACACCCTCTCTGTACCAGGGACATTGGACAGCGTGTACAATGCTATAGGTTTTCTGTGCCAATCAAAACTCAAAGCACACAGAATGTTAATAGCATCAAAAAGTCTTATTTTCCATTAATTGAGTTGTATGCCCTCTCGGGTAAAGACAACTTGAACAGGTTGCTTTCATATATCTAATGCAAAATATATGAAGGTGAGTTTTCTCTGAAAAGAGCATACACATTCAGGTTCAGAATGTGTTATTCATGAATCGTACAGGTTTGGACAAATTTTTCTCTACATTAACTGTACTATTTGTGTATGTAGGTCAACTCAGTAAAGTAGAAATAATCAGAGTGAGACAGACTGCGAGGAAAGAGAAGTATGAATGTCATGGGAGGGGAGTAGAGTGGTGAATGACGATGAACAAACTCTAAAAATCTGTCAGACAAACTGTGATGTTAGTCGTCTAGTGAGGAGATGCATGATGCATCATGGTACAAAGAACAGACAAGGACTTCTTGTACAAACCCTCTGTTTACAGCACGGAACCATTCAGTGGTCCACGGTCCACCAAAATGGGGGGAAAAAAAGGAAGAAAAAAAAAGGGTGCATCCGAGATGAAAAGTGTAATGGGTGCAGAGGAAAAAATAAATAAACAAATAAAACTCAAGAACTTTCCCTCTGGATATTACATGAAGAATAAAACATAATGCATATCATCACATTGTTTTATAACCTTTCCACTATTGAAGTAAGGATACCTCTTCTGTCTTCATGATATTTGCACAGTGAAGGCTTTCAGTATTCACTCAGGTACACACGCTCAATACATTTTTTTTTTTTTTTGACATATTGTTCTCTGGACCGCAGGTGACAAAATCCATCCCAGAATTGATAGAGCTCAAACTAGTTTCAGACTCTACCCTTTGAGCAGATAACATGGAAAACAGAGAGAAGCTAGTGCACACACAATCATATGATGTTGTCCCAGACTGACATAACATAAAGAATAATTGACTGAATAAAATGAATCCAGGGAAGGATCTCAGTATCCTGTATACTTCAAACATAATATGCCTGAAGATGACTTCACATGATGAAATTGGTAAGATATAATGGACAAATTGAAGTGTTATTCCTAGAAAATGGATGTAGACAAATTCTACACAATCACTAAACACAATCAAAAAGAATTTAATTCACCCATAGCCCGTAGAACAAGGAATACCATTTTACAGAAGTATATATTTAATAATAATAACATATGTAACTTACATTGTGCCAAATCCACTCTGTAGAGTGTTCAAGGCACATATATCTAAATGTGACGCAAATTTTGATTGATATTAACATACATTCCACGATCAGCTCCTAATGGCCAATCGTGGTGTGCTTACCAGATTGCATGACAATAGGAACACAGCATTACAAGTAAGGCTAATTGATTGACCATTAATACAGGCTAAATTTAAAGAATTACCTCATATTAATGCCA